>NC_072473.1:113614528-114814528 GCF_027574615.1 Eptesicus fuscus
GATATTTTTCCATTGATTTTTAGAGAGAGGGAAAGACAGAGAGAAATATCAATGTGAGAGGAACACATCGATTGGTTGCCTCCTGCATGTGCTCTGACCAGGGTCTGGATTGGGGAGAAGCTTGCAGCTGAGATATGTGCCCTTGACCAGAAATGAATCTGGGACCCTTCGGTCCACAGGCTGATGCTCTATCCACTGAGCCAAACCAGCTAGAGCTAGATGATCTGTCTTATGTGAGGGACTCCACCTCCTTGAACCTCAGGCTCCTCAGCTCCAAAAAAAAGTGATGGCAATATGAGGTTGAACCATATGAAAATGTTATTTTGTTAGTTAAAAAAGGTTAAATATTGCCAATTTCTTATTGGTTCAACCCAATAGCACCTTCCTTGTAGGGTTATTGTGCAGATTGAATTAGGTAATCTACAAAAGTGTTTATACCAGTACCTGGCACATAAGAGCCCACTAAAGGATAGTGGTGATGATGGTGATGACAATGGGTATCTAACACCTAACATTGGCCATAGATTGAGGCCCATCCTTGACCATATCACAAACACAGGTCCTGGATAAACTGAAATACATCAGCAACATAATCTGAGGGGCTAAGTGGACCCTCGGCCAAATATACCTCCTCTCTGGGCTGGGACAGCTCATAAAATTTTTTGCTTTGTAGTGAAGCCACTGTTCAAAGAAGGGTCCCATTAAAGAGCCACAAAAGGGAAACATTAACTTATTGACTCATTGATCTATTCATACATTCAATAGCTTGCATTGAGAGCCTATTATGTACCAGGTACTGTGTTAGGTGCTGGTTGAAGAAGGTATGGTCCCTGTCCTGGAGGAATCTGCAATTTGGTATGGTAGAAAACCCCAGGATAGGTACCAACAGTCCACTGCTGACAAGTGTCATAGTCATAAAAAGTATATCCAGAGATTCATAGGGGTACTGAGGAGGGATCATCCAACTCTAGAGGTTGGGGAAGGCTACACAGACAAAGATAGACCCTGAAAGACATGTAGGAATTTCTTGGATGGAGAAGGTGCAGCTGTAGAAGGACATTTCAAGTAGGAGAAACCTAGTATGTAGAGATATCATACTGCAAAGGGAAGTGATTGGGATTGGTTCAAAGTCCAGTATGTCTGCAGCATAGTGTGGGGAAGGAAGTGGCAGGAGCTGAGGATGAATGGATAGGTCAGGGCTGAGTTAGGAAGTGCATTGAATGCCAACCTAAAGGGCTGGGGTATGATATTGTAGGTAATTGACAACCAACAAATAAGGGTTTCCCAGAATGTCCAGGCAGAAAAAAAAACCTGTTTTTTTTTTTTTTTTTTGTAGTTTTTTTTTTCTGTAGTGGGCACTGGGAATCTGAGATATATGGTTTTGTGTGTTTTTTTTTTCATTGTTAGTAATTATTCTCCACCTCCTTGAACCTTGGTCTCCCTGTCTTATTCCTGATCTTAAGGGAAACACTTGCAGTTTTTGCCCATTGAGTATGATGTTGGCTGTGGTTTAGTCATATATATGGCCTTTATTACACTGAGGTATATTCCCTCTATTCCCACTTTGCTGACAGCTTTTATCATAAATGGGTGCTGGATTTTACAAAATGTTTTTTCTGCATCTATTGATATTATCACGATCATGTGGTTTTTATCCTTCATTTATGTGGTGTATCACATTTATTGATTTGTGGATATTGTAGTAACCTTGCATCCTCAGAATAAATCCCATTTGATCATGGTATATGATATTTTTAATGTATTGCTGGATCAGGTTTTCTAATATTTTGTTGAGGATTTTAGCATCTATGATCATCAGGGATATTGGCCTATAATTTTCCTTCCTTTTTGTTGTGTTTTTATATGGTTTTGGAATTAGGATAATGCTGGCCTCCTAAAATGAGCTTGGGACCTTCATCCTCTTTAGTTTTTGGAATATTTTGGAAAGATAGCTGTTAGTTCTTCTTTGAATGTTTGGTAAAACTCACCTGTGAGGCCATCTAATTCAGGACTTTTTTTCTTGTTGGGAGTTTTTTTTTTTTTTTAATTACTACTTTAATTTCACTAGTTGTAACCTGTCCAGATTCTCTGATTCTTCCTGATTCAGTTTTGGAAATTGTATGTTTCTAGGAATTTATCCATTTCATTCCCATTGTCCAATTTGTTGCATATAGTTGTTCATAGTATGTTTTCACAATCCTTTGCATTTCTTTGGTGTCATTTGTTACTTGTCCTCTTTCATTTCTGCTTTTATTTACTTGGGTCAGCTCTCTTTTTTAAAGGTTTGTCTTCTCTGAACATTTTTGTACAAGGTTTTTTGTGGGCATGTTATATTTTCTCTTGAATAAATACATAAAAATGGAATTACCAGCCCAAAGTATTGGCTTATATTTAATTTTATGAGAAACTACTGGACTGATTTCCACAATGGTTGTACCATTTTATACTCCAATCCACAAAGAGAGTTCCCATTGCTTTGTATCTACTTGGTATTTTTATTTAAAGAAAAATCTATTCTAGTGGTGTGTACTAGTATCTCATGGTGGCTTTAATTTGCATTTCACTGATGACTAATGATGTTGAGCATCTTTTCATATGTTTATTTGTCATTTGTATGTCATTCTTTGTGAAGTGTCCATTCTTTGGGTATAATTTACAGACTATATAGGGTGGGGCAAAAGTAGGTTTACAGTTGCTAGTACACAAAACACAGAGTTTATTCTTATGTTATTATTTATTACTAGAGGCCCGGTGCACGAAATTCGTGCACGGAGGGGGGTTGTCCCTCAGCCCAGCCTGTATCCTCTCCAATATGGGACCCCTCGAGAGATGTCCGACTGCCCGTTTAGGCCCAATCACAGGGATCAGGCCTAAACGGGCAGTCGGACATCCCTCTGACAATCCAGGACTGCTGGCTCCCAACTGCTTGCCTGCCTGCCTTCCTGATTGCCCCTAACTGCTTCTGCCTGCCATCCTGATCACCCCCTAACCACTCTTGTGCCAGCCTGTTTGCCCTCAACTTCTCTCCTCTGCCGGCCTGGTCACCCCTAACTGCCCTCTCCTGCAGGGTTGATCACCTCCAACTGCTCTCCCTTGCAGGCTTGGTCCCTCTCAACTGCCCTCCCTTGCAGGCCGGGTGCCTCCCAACTGCCCTCTCCTGCTGGCCATCTTGTGGTGGCCATCTTGTGTCCACATGGGGACAGGATCTTTGACCACATGGGGGCAGCGATATTGTGTGTTGGAATGATGGTCAATCTGCATATTACTCTTTTATTAGATAGGATAGAGGCCTGGTGCATAGGGGGGGCAGCTGGTTTGCCCTGAAGGGTGTCCCGGATCAGGGTAGGGGTTCCCTTGGGGCATGGGGCGGCCTGAGCAAGGGGCCTGTGGTGGTTTGCAGGACAGCCACGCCCCCTGGTGACCCAAGCAGAGGCCCTGGTATCTGGAATTTATTTACCTTCTACAATTGAAACTTTGTAGCCTGGAGCAGAGCCAAGCCTTCTGCTTGCTCCACGGCAGCAGCCATTTCTGTTTAGGGTTTATTTACCTTCTATAATTGAAACTTTGTAGCCTGGAATGGAGGCCTGGGCCGGCCAGGGCTGCAGAAGCTTGGCTTCCTTCTTCAACCCTAGCCTCCTGCTCTTTCCAGCTCCATGGCTGCCGCCATTTTGTTTGGATTTTTTTACCTTCTATAATTGAAACTTTGTAGCCTTGAGTGGAGGCTTAGGCCGGCAAGGGCAGGCGGAAAGCTTTGCTTCCTCCATTGCCTGGGAAACCCAGGCCTCCTTCCTGCTCTCTGTGGCTGTAGCCATCTTGGGTGGGTTTATTTGCATACTCGCTCTGATTGGCTGGTGGGCGTGACTGGTGGGCGTGGCTTGTGGGTGTAGCAAAGGTATGGTCAATTTGCATATTACTCTTTTATTAGGTAGGATTTTCCATACAAACAACCCTAAACTACTTTTGCATCATGCTGTAGTATAATGCACCCATGAAAAGTGTGCAAAGTGTTCAAAGACTTTTGACAAATGAATAAAACCATGTAATGAGCACTACCTACATAGAAGTTTATCAATATTACTACTCGCTTGAAAGCACCAGCTTTTGGTTTCATTGATTTTCTCTTTTTTTTTTTTTGCTATTTCTGTTCTTTCTTCTACTATTTCCTTCCTTTTACTTACTTTGGGCTCAATTTGCTCTTCTTTTTCTAGCTTCTTAAATTTGAAGCTGAAGTCATTGATCTGAGACCTTTCTTCTTTCCTAATATAGGTATTGAGGGCTATAAATGTACCCGTAAGTACTGCTGTAGGGGCATCTCACAAATTTTTATATGCTGTTTTCATTTTCTTCCATTTAAAAATACTTTTCAATTTTCTTTTGATTATTCTTTGACCCATAGGTTATTTAAAAGTGTGTCATTTAATTTCCAAATATTAAAGAATTTTCTGACATATTTTTGTTATTGCTTTCTAATTTAATTCTGTTGAGGTCAGAAAACATGATTTCTATGATTTCAGTCCTTTAAAATTTATTGAGACTTGTTTTATGGCCCAGCATATGGTCTATCATGGAGAATGTTCCATGTGTGCTTGAGAAGAATGTGTATTCTGCAGAAGCTGGGTGTAGTGTTCTATTCATGATAGTTAGGTCAAGTTGATTGATAGGGCTGTTCAAGTCTTCTACATCCTCAATGATTTTCTGTTTACTTGTTTTTTCAGTTACTGAGAAAGAACTGTTAAACTCTTCAACTATAATTGTGATTTTGTCTATTTCTTGTTTCAGTTCTGTCAGTTTGGCTTCAAGTATTTTGGGGCTTGTTAATAGGTACTTACACATTTAAGATTGTTATATTGTCTTGAGGAAGTGACCTTTTTATCACTATAAATGTCTTTTTAAAAGGGAATATCAGGTTCAGATTATTTTTCAAAAAGAGCTCAAGATGGTTAGAAAAATCAGCTGGGCTTCCTGGTGTCAAAACAATTCTTCCCAGTACTGCACAAGGACACCAAGATGTCTCATCTACACAAAGTCAGCATGAAAAGGTGCAGACAGGTTTTGTGTCAGACATAAAACAGAGAAATCCACATATTAAGTAACGTGTCCACAATGACTATAATGCATTCCTAGGGGGATAAACATGTATTTGTAGAATGGAAAACAAAGCTTTCCATAGAGAAACCACTTTCATGAGAAGATTAGGTGGACTTGAGTTCTGTTTCTGCATCTGTCACTTGATGAATGAAGATACCATCTTCTGGATGTTCCATGCCATCCATTTCATACATATATGATGATGCTATCACAAGTGTAGTTCCATCATTATTGAAGGCAAGTGATGCAATACTGGTGGGATATCAATGGAACTGGCACAGTTGCTTTTAAAAAAATGGATCTCAAATATTTACAAATCCATCAGAACCACCTATGGCAAATGCATTGTGGATGTTGTGAAAAGAAATGGCATTGACTGGGTAAATCTGCTCAATATATTTTTTTTAATATATTTTTTTAAAAATCTGCTCAATATTAGCTTCTTTTAGTCTGTGACACTTGAAGGCATACGTTTTCTTCTGTACCTCAGGGCTTGGGTCTAAGTCCTCAACTGCTACTTGACCTTCAATAGAGCTCAATACATAACCTTATTTGTTTGGAAATACTCACATGCAGCTGGTACTTCAGGCTGGACTCCCGGTGATGCTACATGTAGCCCATGTTCCGTAAGTCCCACACCAACACCCTGTGGCCTTCAGTGCTCACAATTAGCCTGTCTCCAGACACTGAGAGGTTACACCTTTTCAGGCTGACAGAAGGTCCCAGCAAGAAGGTCTGTGATCCCACAATTTCTTTTTTGTATTGTCTAAAGTTTTGTGTGTTTTTTAGTTAGGCAAATATATATATTTGCCTAACTAAAAAATTTTATATATGTATATAAAATTATCTTAAGTTTTACATATATCTCCTTTTCCCCAATTGACCCCCTTTCAAACATTCCCACCCCGGGCAAGCCCCTACTGCCCCAGTGTCTGTGTCCATTGGTTATGCTAATATGCATGCATATAAATCCTTTGGTTGCTCTCTAACCCCCCCACCTCCACTGCCATTTGTCTCTGGATCTATTTTTGTTCATCAAATTATGTTGATCATTATATCCCACATATTAGTGAGATCATGTGATATTTATCTTTCTCCGACTGGCTTATTTTGCTTAGCATAATGTTCTCCAGTTCCATCCATGCTGTTGCAAATGCTAAAAGTCCCTTCTTTTTTATAGCGGTGTGGTATTCCATTGTGTAGATGTACCATAGTTTTTTTAATCCACTCATCTGCTGATGGGCACTTGGGTTGTTTCCAAATCTTAGCTATTGTAAATTGTGCTGCTATGAACATAGGGGTTCATATATCCTTTCTGATTGGTGTTTCTGGTTTCTTGGGATACAGTCCTAGAAGTGGGATTATTGGGTCAAATGGGAGTTTCATTTTTAGTTTTTTGAGGAAATCCCATACTGTTCTCCACAGTGGCTGCATCAGTCTGCATTCCAACCAGCAGTGCACGAGGGTTCCTTTTTTTCCACATCCTCGCCAGTACTTGTTGGTTGATTTTTGATCCCACAATTTAACTGTCTTATTCCAACTCCCAGTAACCATCACATTTACTTCTGGACAGGATTCAACACATTTGATAGGGGTATCATGGGTTCCAACAAGACTTTCTTGATCAGTGTTCAAATCCTCCATTTTCATTGATGATCTAATCTTCCACTCCAGGCATGTGTTGGAATCTAGAAGGCACAGTCCAGCATGGTGCTGGTATACTGGTATTTGAACCAAATGGAGTTGACTGGTACATCATAGAGGCATACTGACGTGTCACAGGAGGAAACCAGCAGGAACTGGAAAGTGTTGGGGTTGAACTTCACTGAGGAGATGCCATCCTCAGGTGGCTCATTCAGCTTGAACTCATTGTAACCCGTCATCTTGAGTTCCCCCCAGAATCCTAAATGTCTTTACACTTGGTAATAGTTTGTGTCTTAAACCTTACTTTGAAATTAATATAGCCATATCCATCATTTTAGTTTTAACCTATCTGTGCCTTTATATTTAAAAAGAATCTTACAGACAGCAAAAAAAGTTGAGGCCAATATTGTTTTTTAATACAGTGGAATGATATTTAATTTTACTCCTTAGAGTAAATTTATATTTAATGTAGTTATTGATATGGTTGGGTTTAGGTAATAATTTCTCTATTTGTTTTTAGTCTCCCAATCTACACTTCACCAACTTTTCCCCTTTTCTGCCCTTTCTTACATTATTTTCTTTTTTTTTTCACTTTGAAATAATTTGAGATTTACAGAAGAGTTGCAAAGATAGTAAGAGTGTTCCCAGACATTTTTTACCCAACTTTCTTTAATGTTAACACCTTATATAAACATGGTAACATATTTATCAAAACGAAGACATTTACATTGGTATAATACATTAACTAGACTAATGACTTCATTTGGATTTTCCCATTAATGACTTTTTCTGTTCCAGGATCCCATCCAGGATACCACATTTCAATTTGTCATCGTATCTCCTCAGATTCCTCCTGGTTATGAGAGTTTCTCAGACATTTGTGTGTGTGTGTGTGTGTGTGTGTGTGTGTGTGTGTGTGTGTGTGTGTGTGTTTTATGATCTGTACAGTTTTTAGGAGTACTGGTCAGGTATTTTGTAGAACGTCTCTCAATTTGGGTTTGTCTGATGTTTTTTCTCTTGTTCAATGTGTGGTTATAACATTTTGGGAAGAATATTATTAGGCGTTGTACCCTTGTCATCCCATCACATCAGGAGGGGTATATGACATCAACATGTCTTATTGGTGATGTTAACTTTGATTTCTTGTTCAAGGTGGTATCTGTTAGATTTTTCCACTTTAAAGCTGCTGTTTCTCCCATTTCAAATTCTATTTATTTTTATGAAAATCACCATACTCAAGGGGAGGGAAATTAAGCTCCACCTCCTGGAGGGACAACTATCAAAGAATAATACAAATATTTTACTATTCTATTTTATCTCCACCATTGATTGTCTAGATATAACAATTTTTTTGCAGTTGCCCTAGGGTTTAAAACAAGCATTTTTAACTTATCACAATCTATCTTCAAACCCTACATATGATTTCATGTGCAATTTAGACCCTTAAAGAAGCATACTTTGATTTCCTCCTCCCATCGTTTTGTTGTAATACATTTTGCTTCTACATACATTATAACTCCAAAATACATTGTTATGATTTTTGATTTAGGCATTTATCTTTTTTGAAATAATTTATTCAGGAAACTATATGTATGTGTAGCTTAGTATTCACCAATCCAATCAACAGGATCACTATGCAGATATCTGAAACTCCTTTTCTGTATTTTTCCTTTATTTCCAAAGCTCCACCTTGCAAATTCCAAACACCTCAATCTCTCAAACTCCAATATTTTTCTCATCAACTCAGGGAGACCACTGTGATCTGGGGTTTCCCTTCCCATGCCATGATCCAGAAAGTGCCTGCAGGCAGAAAGCAAGAGCCATCATAGACATGGACAAGAGGTAAATACTGAGGCAGAAAAACAAATTATGAGGTTATTGCCGAAACCGGTTTGGCTCAGTGGACTGAAGGGTCCCGGGTTCGATTCCAGCCAGGGGCATGTGCATTGGTTGCGGGCACATCCCCGGTGGGGGGTGTGCAGGAGGCGGCTGGTCGATGTTTCTCTCTCATCGATGTTTCTAGCTCTCTATCCCTCTCCCTTCCTCTCTGTAAAAAAAATCAATAAAATATATTTAAAAAAAATTATGAGGTTATTTAAGTTGTCTACGAATGAACTGATAGCAATCTTAACTAAAGAACTGGCAGTGGGACTAGAGAGATGTGAAAATATTTGAAAGATATTTAAGAGGTAGAATTGACAAGACTTACTGATAGATAGGATATGGTGGTCGTTGAAGTAAAGGGCAGAGTCCAGGATGACCCACAGTTTAGTTTTCTGGCTTCAACAACTAGAAGGATGATAGTGCCATTCACTGAGATGGGGGCAGGAGAATTCTCTCTCTCTCTCTCTCTCTCTCTCTCTCTCTCTCTCTCTCTCTTTTGAGGAGTGTGTTGTTTATTATGGGATGGAGATGGTGAGTTCAGTTGTGGACATGTGGATTTTGAGATGGTAGTTGACTACACAGATCTAGGGTTTAGAGGAGAGCTGGGGCTGGATAAACATGGAGTTTACGGCATATTTAATGGTATCTTAGGCTGTGGGAATGCGTGAGATTGTCCAGAAAGAGGATGTCCAATAAGAGGAGAAGGCAGCTCAGGACAAAGTGAATGTCCTGATTTACCAGGAGAGAGCTTGATGTTGAGGGAATGGGCCACAGTTTAGGGAAGTCATGATGGGGGAGCAAAAGATAGAGTTGGAGCCCTATTGGTCCTCCTCTTGGATAATAATCCCTGGGAGGCTGGAGGCTCAGGCTGAGGGATGGGAGCAAGGGGTGCTAGATGAGATGCTGTGAGGCCCCAGGGCACATTCTGAACTTCATTGTTCTCTTGTCCTGCCTTCCCTGTCTCACCTCCAGGCACAACCATTAAAACTATTACAAAGAAAAGGGAAACTAGGCAAAACAAAGGCAAAATAGAAATGAGGTTTCTCTTACTAAACCCCAAAGTAGAAGAAAACCTCAACTGTTATTTTGGAGGCTACAGCAGCAGTGTCCGCATGCCAACATTGTCAACTTGGCCTTGTGCCCTGAAGCTGGACATGTGGGATGGCCACACTCCAAGTAGCCCATTCATTTTCATCCTCACCTCTGGCACTGAGAACCATGCCATGGACTCCTAGGCAGCCAACCATGTGGCCAGGCCAAGGGAGCAGAGTAGGCTCCAGAGCAACTGGGATAGACAGGGAGAGGCAAGAAGGGGACAACTCTGTGTAGTGGTGGTATGGATGCCTGGAGCCCAGTCTAAGGTGCCTACCCTCAGTAGCCTCTCTGAGTATTCTTTCCCCCCCCCCCCTTTATACAATGCTAGTATTTATTCAGGACACCACTTATGTTTTGATCTCATAATGCCCATTTCTTTTTTTTTCTTTTTTTATTGTTTAAAGTATTACACATAGTAGTACACATATCTCCTTTTTTCCCCCATTGACCTTCCCCCAGCCTCCCCTAACCTCTGTCGCATGCCCTCATCTTCCCCCCCCCCTCCAGTGTCTTGTGTCCATTGGTTGCACTTATATGCATGCATACAAGCCCTTCGGTTGATCTCTTCCCGCCCACCCCCGCCACCCATCCCCAACACCCCCCAGCCTTCCCACTTTAATTTGACAGTCTGTTTGATGCTTTACTGCCTCTGTATCTATCTTTTTTTTCATCAGGTTATAGTGTTCTTTATTTTCCATAAATGAGTGAGATCATGTGGTATTTTTCTTTCATTGTCTGGCTTATTTCACTTAGCATAATGCTCTCCAGTTCCATCCATGCTGTTGCAAATGGTAAGAATTCCTTCTTTGTTATAGCAGTATAGTATTCCATTGTGTAGAGGTACTACAGATTTTTAATCCATTCATCTGCTGATGGGCACTTAGGCTGTTTCCAAATCTTAGCTATGGTGAATTATGCTTCTATGAACATAGGGGTACATATATCCTTTATTTATTTATTTATTTATTTATTTATTTATTTTTTTTTATTGAGGTATTATCTGTGTACATATCTTACTATTACCCCCCCCACCCCACACCCACACATGCCCTCCCCCCCCCGAGTTTTGCGTCCATTGTTTATGTTTATATGCATGCATACAAGTCCTTCGTTTGATTTCATAACTCCCCCACCTTTCCCAAACTTTCCCCCTGTAATTTGAAAGTCTGTTTGATGCTTTACTGTCTCTGTATCTATCTTTTTGTTCACCACTTTATAATGTTCTTTACTATCCCTAAATGAGTGAGATCATGTGGTATTGTTCTTTCATTGACTGGCTTATTTCACTTAGCATAATGTTCTCCAATTCCATCCAGGTTGCTGCAAATGATGAGAATTCCTTCTTTTTTATGGCAGCATAGTATTCCATTGTGTAGATGTACCATAGTTTTCCGATCCAGTCATCTGCTGATGGGCACCTAGGCTGTTTCCAAATCTTAGCTATTGTAAATTGTGCTGCTATGAACATAGTGGTGCATATATCCTTTCTGATTGGTGTTTCTAGTTTCTTCGGATATATTCCCAGGAGTGGGATTACTGGGTCAAATGGGAGTTCCATTTTCAGTTTTTTGAGGAGACTCCATACTGTTCTCCACAGTGGCTGCACCAGTCTGCATTCCCACCAGCAGTGCACGAGGGTTCCTTTTTCTCTGCATCATCTCCAGCACTTGATGTTTGTTGATTTGTTGACAATAGCCATTCTGACAGGTGTGAGATGGTACCGCATTGTGGTTTTGATTTGCATCTCTCGGGTAATTAGTGACTTTGAGCATGTTTTCATATGTCTCTTGGCCTTCCTTCTGTATTCTTTCGAAAAGTTTCTATTTAGGTCTGTTGCCCATTTTTTTTATTGGATCATTTATCTTCCTTTTATTAAGTTGTATGATTTCCCTGTAAATGTTGGAGATTAAACCTTTATCAGTGATAACATTGGCAAATATGTTCTCCCATACAGTGGGCTTTCTTGTTGTTTTGTTGATGGTTTCTTTTGCTGTGCAAAAGCATTTTATTTTGATGTAGTCTTATTTGTTTACTAGAGGCCCAATGCACGAAATTCATGCACGGGGGTGGGGGGGAGGGGCATGTGTCCCTCAGCCAAGCCTGCACCCTCTCCAATCAGGGACCCCTCGAGGGATGTCCGACTGCCCATTTAGGCCTGATCCCACCGGTGGGATCGGGCCTAAATGGGCAGTCGGATATCCCTCTCACAATGCAGGACTGCTGGCTACCAACCACTTGCCTACCTGCCTGCCTGATCACCCCTTAACCACTCTCCTGCCAACCTGATCAACGCCTAACTGCTCCCCTGCTGACCCAATTACCCCTAACTGCCCTCCCCTGCAGGCCTTGTCGCCCCCCAACTGCCCTCCCCTTCAGGCCTGGTCACCCCCAACTGCCCTCCCTTGCCAGTCTGGTTGCCCCTAATTGCCCTCCCCTGCTGGCCTGGTCACCCCTAACTGCCCTTCCCTGCTGGCCTGGTAGCCCCCAACTGCCTTCCCCTGCAGGCATGCCCACCCCCCAACTGCCCTCCTCTGTAGGCCTGGGTCCCCCCCAACTGTCCTCCCTTTCAGGCCTGGTCCCTCCCAACTTCCCTCCCCTGCTGGTCTGATCACCCACAACTGCCCTCCCCTGCCAGCCATCTTGTGGTGGCCATCTTGTGTCCACATGAGGACGGCCATCTTTGACTACATGGGGGTGGCCATCTTGTGTGTTGGAGTGATGGTAAATTTGCATATTACCTCTTTATTAGATAGGATTTTCTCTTTAGTTTCCATTGCCCTAGGAGCGGAATCGGTGAAGAAATTGCTTTGGCATATGTCTGAGATTTCGTTGCTTGTGGATTCCTTTAGTATTTTTATGGGTTCCTGTCTTATGTTTAAGTCCTTGATCCATTTTGAGTTTATTTTCATGTATGGTGTAAGTTGGTGGTCTAGTTTCATTTTTTTTTTGCATGTATCTGTCCAATTTTCCCAACACCATTTATTGAAGAGACTGTCTTGACTCCATTGTATGCTCATGCCTCCTTTGTCAAATATTAATTGAGCATAGTGGTTTGGGTCGATATCTGGGTTCTCTATTCTATTCCATTGATCTATATGTCTGGTCTTGTGCCAGTACCAGGCTGTTTTGAGAACAGTGGCTTTGTAATACAGCTTGAAATCTGGTATTGAGATCCCACCTACTTTGTTCTTCTTTCTCAGGATTGCTGCAGCTATTCGGGGTTTTTTTTTTTTTTTTTTTTTTTATTCCAGATGAATTTTTGGAGAGTTCTTTCTAGGTCTGTGAAATATTCCATTGGTATTTTAATGGGGAGTGCATTGAATCTATAGATTGTAGGGGAAGTGTGGACATTTTAATGATGTTGATTCTACCAATCCGTGAACATGGTATGTTCTTCCATCTGTTTACGTCTTCCTCTATCTCTTTTTTCAGTGTCCTGTAGTTTTCTGCGTATAGGTCTTTTACCTGCTTAGTTAAGTTTATTCCTAGGTATCTTAATTTTTTTGGTGCGATGGTAAATGGGATTGCTTTTTCAGTCTGTATTTCTGTAAGTTCACTATTGGTGTATAGAAATGCCATAGATTTCTTGGCATTAATTTTGTATCCCGCTACATTGCCCAATTCATTTATTAAGTCTAATAATTTTTTGATGTAGTCTTTAGGGTTTTTATGTACAACAATATCATGTCACCTGCGAATAAGGAGAGTTTTACTTCTTCTTTACCAATCTGGATGCCTTTTATTTCTTCTTCTTGTCTAATCGCAATGGCTAAATCTTCCAGTACTATGTCAAACAGTAGTGGTGAGAGTGGGCATCCCTGTCTTGTTCCTGTTCTAAGGGGAAATAGTTTTAGTTTTTGCCCATTGAGTAGGACGTTGGCTGTGGGTTTGTCATATATGGCTTTTATTATGTTGAGGTATGATCTTTCTATTCCCACCTTGCTGGGAGTTTTTATCAAGAAAGGGTGTTGGATTTTGTGAAATGCTTTTTTCTGCATCATTTGATATGACTACGTGGTTTTTATCTCTCAATTTGTTCATGTGATGTATCACGTTTATTGATTTGTGGATATTGTACCATCCTTGCATCCCCGGGATAAATCCTACTTGGTCATGGTGTATGATCTTTCTGATGTAATGCTGGATCCGATTTGCTAGAATTTTGTTGAGGATTTTGGCATCTATGTTCATCCAAGATATTGGCCTCTAATTCTCTTTCATTGTATTGTCTTTATCTGGTTTTGGTATTAGGGTGATGCTGGCTTCATAGGATGAGCTTGGAAGTGTTCCTTCCTCTTTTATTTTTTGGAATAGTCTGAGGAGGTTTTAGTTCTTCCTTGAATGTTTGGTAAAACTCCCCTGTGATGTCGTCTGCCTCTGAGCTTTTGTTTGCTGGAAGCTTTTTAAAAAATAAATCTTTATTGTTCAGATTGTTACAGTTGTTCCTCTTTTTTCCCCCCATAGCTCCCCTCCAACCGGTTCCCACCCCATCCTCTGCCCTTACCCCCCCACTGTCCTCATCAATAGGTGTACAATTTTTGTCCAGTGTCTTCCCACCCCCCCACACCCCTTCCCCCCGCCCCGAGAATTGCCAGTCCACTCCCTTTCTATGCCCCTGATTCTATTATATTCACCAGTTTATTCTGTTAATCAGATTTTTTATTCATTTGATTTTTAGATTCACTTATTGATAGATATGTATTTATGTTCATAATTTTTATCTTTACCCTTTTCTTCTTCTTCCTCTTCTTAAAGAATGCCTTTCAGCATTTCATATAATACTGGTTTGGCGGTGATGAACTCCTTTAGCTTTGTCTTATCTGTGAAGCTCTTTATCTGACCTTCAATTCTGAATGATAGCTTTGCTGGGTAAAGTAATCTTGGTTGTAGGTTCTTACTATTCATCACTTTGAATATTTCTTGCCACTCCCTTCTGGCCTGCATAGTTTCTGTTGAGAAATCAGCTGACAGTCATATGGGCACTCCCTTGTAGGTAACTGTTTTTCTCTTGCTGCTTTTAATATTCTCTCTTTGTCTTTTGCTCTTGGGATTTTAATTATGATGTGTCTTGGTGTGGTCCTCTTTGGATTCCTTTTGTTTGGGGTTCTCTGTGCTTCCTGGACTTGTAAGTCTATTTCTTTCAGCAGGTAGGGGAAGTTTTCTGTCATGATTTATTCAAATAGGTTTTCAATGTCTTGCTCTCTCTCTTCTGGCACCCCAATAATTCAGAAGTTGGTACGTTTGAGGTTGTCCCAGAGGCTCCTTACACTATCTTCATATTTTTGGATTCTTTTTTCTTTTCTGGTTGGGTGTTTTTTGCTTCTTTGTATTTAAAATCTTTGACTTGATTCTTGCAATCCTCTAGTCTGCTGTTGGATCTCTGTATATTATTCTTTATTTCAGTTAGTGTATGCTTAATTTCTAGTTGGTCTTTTTTCATATCCTTGATGGTCTCACTAAATTTATCGGCCTTTTCTAGAAAATTCTTGCAAAACCTTATAACCGTGGTTTTGAACTCTATATCCAGTAGTTTGCTTTCCTCCATTTCTGTCATTAGTGACCTGTTTCTTTGTCTCCACATTTTGGCTGCTTCCCTGTGTTGATAGAGTGGCTTTGTGTGCTAGGTGTCCTATATGGTTCAATGGCTCAGCCTCCCCAGTTACCTGAGGTGGACACTCTTGGTGCACCCCTTTGTGGGCTGTGTGCACAGTTTTGTTGTAGTTAAGCCTTGATTGTTGTTGGTATCCCTGGTAGGAATATGTCTCCAGGCCAATTGACTGTGAGAATCAGCTGTGTCTATGATGGGAGAACTTCTGTGCTGGAGACACCCTTATGGGGTAAGACTTGCTTCAGTGGGGCTTTGGTGCTCACTGTGTCTGCCCCCCTGAGTGTGTCCCTTATGGATCTGAGGAGTTGTAATCTGGATGGTCTCACTCTCACCACTGGGTACACTGGCTCTTGGATCTCTAAGGCGGTGCTAATTTAGCCTCTGCCTGAGGCCACCCAGCAAGAGCTAAGGAGAGATCTGCAGATTCCTCTTCTTTGTTTGGGGTTTGGAGGTGCCCAGATGAGGCCCAGCTATGAAGCAATGCAAGCTGCTGTGGGGCCTTGTGCCTTCTTTTGGATGTTCTGGGTCTCTCTGACCAAGCTGCAGTTCATTAGGTAATTTTAGATTTCAAAGGGCCAGGCCATTCATATGAAAAAGCCTTTGTGCACAGCTTGGGTGGGGCAGGGTCTCAGGGAATTAACAGGGTGGAGCAAACAGCTGTGGATGATCCTCAGCCCTGCCTTAAGAGGCCCCTGGGTCTCAGTGTCTCTCGGTAATTGCTGCAAGCACCTCTGAGAGAAAGCCGCCCTCGAGTTCCAACCCCTTGCCAGACAGTCCATTTCTCCCCATATGAGTCTGGGTCCCCAGAGTCTCACCCGGAATTGGAGTTCAGAGAAGTTGGGAGCTTGTATCTCCTTCCCAATTGAAAAAGACAACCGCATCCTCAGTTGCCAGCCCTTTCTGTGCGCGAGCCTCCGTACCTCTGCACTTTACTTTCGCACCTCCTCTGAGTCTCAGTGTGCTTTTCTCTTTCCTTCTAGTTCTAGAATTTCCACTCAGCCAGCCTTTCTGTGGTTCTGGATGATGTCCATTTTGTCTTTTAGTTGTAGTTTTGAAGTGGTTGTGTGAGGCAGCAATTTCAGGTGTTTACCTATGCCACCATCTTGGTTTCTCCTTGCTGGAAGCTTTTTAAAAATATATATATTTTATTGATTTTTTGCAGAGAGGAAGGGAGAGGGATAGAGAGTTAGAAACATCAATGAGAGAGAAACATCGACCAGCTGTCTCCTTCACACTCCCTACTGGGTATGTGCCAGCAACCAAGGTACGTGCCCTTGACCGGAATCGAACTTGGGACCCTTGAGTCCACAGGCCAATGCTCTATCCACTGAGCCAAACTGGTTAGGGCTGCTGGAAGCTTTTTGATGACTACTTCAATTTCTTCCACAGTTATTAGCCTATTGAGATTTTTAGATTCTTCCTGATTGATTTTTGGAAGGTTGTATTTTTCTAGGAATATGTCCATTTCCTCTAGGTTGTCCAGTTTGTTGGAATAGAGTTGTTCGTAGTATTTTTTAACAATCCTTTTTATTTCTGTGGGGCCTGTTGGTATTTCTCCCCTTTAATTTCTGATTTTGTTTATTTGGGTCTTCTCTCTTTGCTTCTTGGTGAGCCTGGCTAGAGGTTCATCAATCTTGTTTATCCTTTCAAAGAACCAGCTCTTGGTTTTGTTGATCTTTTGTATTTTTTTTCTCTATGTTGTTTATCTCTGCTCTGATCTTTATTATTTCCTTCCTTCTGCTTACACTGGGCTTTTCTTGTTGCTCTCTTTCTAACTCTTTGAGTTGTAGGGTTATGTAATTCATTACCATTGTTACTTGTTTTTTGCAGTAGGCTTGTAGAGCTATGAACTTCCCTCTCAAGACTGATTTCGCTGTGTCCCATAGATTTTGGATTGTTGTGTTTTCATTGTCTTTTGTTGCCATGATGTTTTTTATTTCTTCTTTGATCTCTCTGGTAACCCAGTCATTGTTTAATAGCATGCTATTTAGTCTCCACGTGTTTGATTTCTTTGGATTGTTTTTATTGTAGTTGATTTCCAGTTTTATGCCATTGTCATTTGAGAAGGTGCTTGATATGATTTCTATCTTCTTGAATTTGAAGAGACTTTGCCTGTGACCCAGTATATGGTCTATCTTTGAAAATGACCCATGTGCACTTGAGAAGAATGTATATTCTGTGGCTTCGGGGTGAAATGTTCTGAAGATGTCAATTAATTCCATCTGATCTAGTGAGTCATTTAGGATTCATGTTTCTTTGCTGATTTTTATGTTTAGATGATTTGTCTAATGGTGATAGTGGGGTACTAAAGTCCCCACTATGATTGTATTGCTGTCAATCTCTCCCTTGAAATCCTCCAGAAGTTTTTTTTTTTTTTATGTATTTGGGTGCTCCTGTATTGGGTGCGTATATATTTACCAGAGTTATTTCTTCTTTTTGGATTGCTCTCTTTAGTATTATGAAGTGGCCTTCCTTATCTCCTGTTATGTCCTTCACTTTGAGATCTAATTTGTGAGATATAAGTATTGCTACCCCAGCATTTTTTTCATTTCCACTAGGCTGAAAAATCTTTTTCTATCCCTTCACCATCAGTCTGTGTGCGTCTTTTTTTCTGAGGTGGGTTTCCTGTAGACAGCAGATATATGGGTCATTTTTTCTTATCCACTCAGTTACCCTATGTCTTTTGATTGGGGCATTTAATCCATTTACATTTATTTTTTTTTTGAATTTTTGTGAGTTTATTTGAGCCAAACTGTCAACAATTGCCAGGAAGCAATATCTCAATGGATTGGGATAGTGCTCCGGAGAATGGCAGTTTCTCATCTATTTTTTAAAAATTTCTTTATTGATTAAGGTGTCACATATTTGTCCTCATCCCCCCATTCCCATCCCACACCCCTCCCCACAGATGCCCTAACCCCCTGTTGACCTTAACCATTGGTTAGGCTCGTATGCATGCACACAAGTCCTTTGGTTGATCTCTCCCCCCTCCCCCCACCTTCCCCTGCCCTCCCTCTGAGTCCCGATAGTCCGATCGATGCCTCCTTGTTTCTGGTTCTGTTTTTGTTCATCAGTCTATGCTGTTCATCACTTCCCCTAGATGAGTGAGGTTATGTGTTACTAGAAATATACTTATAAGAACCAAATGTGAGACGAGCAATAATAGTTATGCTGACAGGCAAATGAATCAGTCTGTAGTGAGTTTCTTTCAGGACCAACAGTTCTTTTGAGACCCAATTTCAATGTCCACCAGTTCCTTATGTGTACATGTCAGCACTGACCCCTCAGCTCTGGAGGGTGGACAAATGGTGGTAATGCAGGTCCGACTCCTTCTGGTTTGGTCTCAGCCAGACCCAGGGGCACGGCTTCACCTGGACTCAGGGCTGCGTGGACTCACCCGGACCCAAGGGGCGCATGGCCTCACCTGGACCCAGGTGCGCGCGGCCTCACCCTGACCTGGGACCCAGCCTCACCTGGATCCAGGGGCACACGGCCTCACCCAGACCCGGGATCCAGCTTCACCAGGACCCAGGGTCGCGTGGCCTCACCCGGACCCAGGGGCGCATGGCCTCTCCCAGACCCAGGTGCATGCAGCCTCACCCGGACCCGGGACCCAGCCTCACCCGGATCCAGGGTCACATGGCCTCACCCGGACCGGGGATCCAGCTTCACCCGGACCCAGGGGTGCGAGGCCTCACCCGGACCCAGGGGTTCATGGTCTCTCCCAGACCCAGGGGTGTGTGGCCTCACCCGGACCCAGGTGCGCGCGGCCCCACCCGGACCCGGGACCCAGCCTCACCCGGATCCAGGGGCACATGGCCTCACCCGGACCCGGGATCCAGCTTCACCCAGACCCAGGGGCGCGTGGCCTCACCCGGACCCAGGGGGCGCGTGGCCTCACCTGGACCCAGGTGCGCGCGGCCTCATCCTTTCCTGGGACCCAGCCTCACCCGGATCCAGGGGCACATGGCCTCACCCGGACCCAGGGGCGCGTGGCCTCACCCAGACCCAGGGGTGCATGGCCTCTCCCAGACCCAGGGGCGCGCGTCCTCCCCCAGACCCAGGGGGTTGGCCTCACCTGGACACGGGACCCAGCCTCACCCGGATCCAGGGCCACACGGCCTCACCCGGACCCAGGATCTAGCTTCACCCAGATCCAGGGGCGCGTGGCCTCACCCGGACCTAGGAGTGCGTGGCCTCTCCCAGACCCAGGGTCGCGTGGCATCACCCGGATCCAGGGGTGCACGGCCTCACCCAGACCCAGGATCCAGCTTCACCCGGACCTAGGGGCACGTAGCCTCACCTGGACCCAGGGGGGCAACCTCACCCGGACCCAGGACCCAGCCTCACTCGGATCCAGGGGTGCACGGCCTCATCTGGACCCGGGATCCAGCTTCATCTGGACCCAGGGGCGCGCGGCCTCGCCCAGACCCAGCGGCGCGTGGCCTCTCCCAGACCCAGGGGCGTCATTTTTATTCTTTACCCCTGTGTTCCTTCTTAGCTTCTTATTTCTTCTTTTTTATAGCAGACCCTTTAGCATTTCTTCCATTGCTGGCTTGGTGGTAATAAACTCCCTTAGTCCCTTTTTTGTCTGTGAAGCTCCTGATTTCACCCTCAATTTTGATCGATAGCCTTGCTGGGTACAGTATTCTTGGATTCAGACCCTTCCTCTGCATGACTTTGTATATTTCATTCCATTCCCTTCTTGCCTGATGTGTTTCTGTTGAGAAATCAGTCGCTAGTCTGATGGGGGATCCTTTGTAGGTAACTTTCTGTCTGGCAGCTTTTAAGATTTTTACTTTGTTGTTGGTGTTTGCCAATTTAACTATAATGTGCACTGGCTTCAGTCTTTTGGGATTCATTTTGTTTCGGACTCTGTGAGCTTCTTGGACTTGTGTGAGTTTTTTCTTCCCTATATCAGGGAAGTTTTCTGTCATTATTTCTTCAAACAGGTTTTCTATTTTTTGCTCAGTTTCCTCTCCTTCTGGCGCCCCTATCATGCGGATATTGTTTCATTTTGTGTTGTCCCAAAGTTCCCTTAAGCTCTCCTCCTGCTTTTTAATTTTTTTTTTCTAGAAGCTGCTCTGATTGGGTATTTTTTCCTACCTTGTCTTCTAGCTCACTGATGTGGCCCTCTGCTTCTTCTAGTCTACTGTTGATGCTTTCTATTGAGTTTTTTATAGCAGTGATGTCATTTTTTGTTTCTTCTTGATTCTTCTTCATTTCCTCTTGGTTCTTACACATATTGTTGAATTTGTCTTTCATTCGTTTCAGCCACCTTATGACCATTTCTCTGCATTCTTTCTCTGACAGGTTGCTTGCTTCCATTTCGTTTACTTCCTTTTCTGGTGATGCCTCCTTTTCTTTCATATGTGGGCTGATTCTTTGTCTCCTCATGGTCTTTCTTCTCCGGATGTCTGGTTATGTAGTTCCCTCTCTCATGTGTTGTTTTAAAGGCACAAAATACAACACAACAAGGCACAATGCACAAGGCACTGAACACAAATGCATTCATGATACTAAGAACCCCAAATAAAGGTGACCACCAGAGAAAAGAGAATTAGGGGATAAGAAAGAAAGAAGAAGAGAAAAATAAAAGAAGAAAAGGGGTGCAAAAATGAAATTGGGAAAAGGAAAGAAAAAGAGAGAAAAGATAGAGAATATAAAAAGAAGAGGGGAAAAAACTGTTTATATAGGGGGAAAACTCCAATAGAACAGCCACTATTCCCAAAAAATGCAAGCAACAAATACCTAGAAGTGAATGCAAACTACAAACAACAACTAATATCAAGCGAGGCGAGGGAAAATAGAAGCAAAAACAAACAAACAAAAAAAGGTAAAGTGAAACAATCTCACTAACAAGCATAAAAAAACAAATATAATCAACAATTAAGCAAACATCAACAAAAGGACAGAGAGAAAAAAAAGTTTGGATAATGAAGAAGGAGAAGAGAGAGGTGTGTATGGACTTAGAGCAGGGGATTGGAAATTAGATATATAAGTAGGGTGAAATTTTAACAGGATGTAAAAAGAAGGAATAGGGAAAATCTAAAGCAGGAATAGGGTAAGAGAAACAGGACAACAAAAGGGGAAAAGTGAGGAAGAGAGTGATGGCATAAAGGTACATTTGAGATAGAGTAAAATGATGCTAAAGGAAAGATGAAAATACAATGTAGAACACTAACCCCCAAATAAAATAAAGAGAAAATAAAATGACACTTAAAAAAAAAGGTAAAATAGTAGTAATAATACTGATTAAAATAAAAATGTTATAATAAAAAAGGTAAAATCAAGTGAGGAAAAAAGAAAAAAAATTAGTTTCTTAAGTAAAAGATGAAAAAAATAAAAATAAATATGTGCAGTAGTGAAGGTCATTCACTTCCTCTACTGTTCTGTGTGGCATGCTTGTTTCCTAGTCAGGATAGTATTGAAGTTCCCTGGGTTCCACTGCTCCACAGTGTTGTAAGCTACAGTCCTGATTTTCAAGCAGGCAGTACTTCTTTGTTTCTTTCTTTTTATTGTTTATTTTTTATTTTATTTTATTTTTAAATATATATTTTTTATTGATTTTTTTTCAGAGAGGAAGGGAGAGAGAGAGAGAGAGTTAAAAAACATCAATGAGGGAGAAACATCAATCAGCTGTCTCCTGCACACCACCTACTGGGGATGTGCCCGCATCCAAGGTACATGCCCTTGACCAGAATCGAACCTGGGACCCTTGAGTCCGAAGGCCGACGCCCTATCCACTGAGCCAAACCAACCAGGGCTCTTTTTATTTTTTAAATTTCTTTATTGATTAAGGTTTTACATATGTGTCCTTATTCCCCCATTACCCCCCAACCCCTCCATTCATGCCCTTACCCCCCTGTTGTCTGTGTCCATTGATTAGGCTTATATGCATGTATATAAGTCCTTTGGTTGATCTCTCCACCTTAACTTCAACATCCCCTACCTTCCCTGAGGTTTGATGTTCAGATTGATGTTTCTCTGTCTCTGGATCTGTTTTTGTTCATCAATTTACATTGTTCATTATATTCTATAAATAAGTGAGATCATGTGATATTTATCTTTCTCTATGTGGCTTATTTCACTTAGCATAATGCTCTCCAGCTTCATCCATTTTGTTGCAAATGGTAAGAACTCCTTCTTTTTTTACCGCAGCATAGTATTCCATTGTGTAGATGTACCACAGTGTTTTAATCCACTCATCTGCTGATGGGCACTTAGGCTGTTTCCAAATCTTAGCTATGGTGAATTGTGCTGCTATGAACATAGGGGTGCATATATCCTTTCTAATTCATGTTTCTAGTTTCTTGGGATATATTCCTAGAAGTGGGATTACTGGGTCAAATGGGAGTTCCATTTTCAGTTTTTTGAGGAAACTCCATACTATTCTCCGCAGTGGCTGCACCAGTCTGCATTCCCACCAGCAGTGCACGAGGGTTCCTTTTTCTCTGCATCCTCTCCAGCACTTGTCGTTTGTTGATTTGTTGACGATAGCCATTCTGACAGGTGTGAGATGGTACCGCATTGTTGTTTTGATTTGCATCTTCTTCCTCTTGAATTTTCTGGAATAGTCTGAGGAGGATAGGTTTTAGTTCTTCCTTGAATGTTTGCTAAAACTCCCCTGAGAAGCCGTCTGGCCCTGGGCTTTTGTTTGCTGGAAGCTTTTTGATGACTGCTTCAATTTCTTCCATAGTTAAAAGCCTATTGAGATTTTTAGAATCGTCTTGAGTGAGTTTTGGAAGATTGTATTTTTCTATGAATGTGTCCATTTCCTCCAGATAGTCTCTTGCTCCTCGGAAAGGGGCGGGCTACTCACACAGCTGCTGCTCCTAGGATGTGGGCAGGCGGCTCACACAGCTGCTGCTCCTTGGATAGGGGCAGGTGGTTCGTGCGGCTGCTGTTCCTTGGAAGGGGATGGTCTACTCACACAGCTGCTGCTCCTCGAATGGGGGCAGGCTGCTTGCACAGCTGCTCCTCCTTGCAAGGGGGCTGGCTACTCCTGTGGCTGCTCATGCGGCTGCTACTCCTTGGATGGGGGCAGGTTGCTTGCACAGTTGCTGCTCTTCGGACAGGTGCAGTGTGCGGGCTGCGCGCAGCTGCTGCTCCTGGGATGGGGGCCAGCTGCTTCGGGCTGCCGCTCCTCAGTCACAGGTGGGCTGCTCGAGCGGCTGCTGCTCCTCAGATGGGGTGAGCTGCTCGCGTGGTTGCTGCTCCTCAGACGGGGGAACTGGCCGCTCACACAGCTGCTGCTCCTTGGACAGGAATGGGCTGCTCATGTGTCTGCTGTTCACGTGGTTGCAGTGCCTGGGCAGCTGAGTCTCCTTCGCCAATTCAGGCTGCATTCCACTCGTTTCAGCCACTCTGTTTACTCCGGGACAAGGCTCAGGACGTGTCAATCTATTCCACCACCATTTTGTCTCTCCCAACAAAATATTTTTAATATTCAACTGTCCCCAAAGAACAACCATAATGCCACATGTGCTTTTTGTCTGTGTTCCATATCAAAATGTTCTTGCCTCTAGTAGCTGAAAGAGTTTTTTTCTGTTTGCATTTCTAGCACCTCTGCTAAACCCGCTAAACTGGGTGTTGTCAGCGACACAAAATTCTGGCTTTCCAGGAGACCATAGGGCAGTGGTTCTCAACCTTTCTAATGCCTCCACCCTTTAATACAGTTCCTCATGTTGTGGTGACCCCCCAACCATAAAATTATTTCCGTTGTTACTTCATAACTGTAATTTTGCTACTGTTAATGAATCGTAATGTAAATATCTGTGTTTTCCAATGGTCTTAGGCTCTACAGCAGCGGTTCTCAACCTATGGGTCGCTGAGAACTGCTACCATCGGAAAACACAGATATTTACATTACGATTCATTAACAGTAGCAAAATTACAGTTATGAAGTAACAACGGAAATAATTTTATGGTTGGGGGTCACCACAACATGAGGAACTATATTAAAGGGTCGCGGCATTAGAAAGGTTGAGAACCACTGCCATAGGGGATGTGCCGGGAAAGAGGGGCCACTTGCAATTCTGGGGAAGTCAAGGACCCCCAGGCCTGCGCTAAGGTCATTCCACTTCTATGTTTCTTATACTCCTTTATTTGTGTTTACACAAGAGTCAACTTGTGATTCAACCCCTGCGTGGCAGTGTTACTGGATTGACTTCCGGGTCTATAGGTCCTCTCTAGCTAGTGTTTAGATTTTGTTTTCCCTGTGGCACTTAATACCGGTTTGGGGGTATGGGCTGCCCCAGAGCTGGTTCTCTGGTCGTTATTCCCCGCTTTGATCCCCAGGTTCCACAAAAACAACTTTTCCCTGTAGTCTCTTAGAATGTCCCCAGTTGGGTGATCCTATGTATTGGGCTTAGTAATCAAAAGCAAGGATTTAAAGAGGGGAAAAAAAAGAGAGAGAGAAAGAAAAAAGAGCCAGAGTAAGTGCGCAAACTCCAGTGCTGCGCACAAGTCTGTGCAGTCTTCCCCCCCTCCACCGCCCCCGCCCACTACC
Source organism: Eptesicus fuscus (assembly GCF_027574615.1). Classification (NCBI taxonomy): domain Eukaryota; kingdom Metazoa; phylum Chordata; class Mammalia; order Chiroptera; family Vespertilionidae; genus Eptesicus; species Eptesicus fuscus. Next base: position 113,639,359 of record NC_072473.1, read on the forward strand.
CCTTGGATCTAAGCAGCCAGCACACTGTTAAAATTTTTAGGCTGCCCTTTTGCTCCCAGTTCAACTATGGGTTGCTTTTTAGAGTTCCCTTCTGTTAGCAGCCCTGCGGATCCCCTTCCACATTCGTGGATCACACTAGCCCCAACAGCCATGGATTTTTTTTTTGCGGGGGGGGGGAGGGGGTGGCGCAGACTTCCCCAGATCCTCTAGCTCTCTCCTGCCTGGATCACAGACCTCACCTTATCCTAGGTGAAATCTGACCTTTCCGTGAGAGGGTGCAGAGCTCCTCTGAATCTGCATATTTGCGCTGCTTGGGGACCGGTATTCCTGGGTTCACAGCTGTTCGCTGGGTGTTGTTGTTGTAGATTCCCGGGATTTTTAGGCTTTCAATAACATCCACTCTCCCCTTCAAGATGGTGTGGTCTCTGGGACAGAGCTGGTTGCTCGGGGAGGGATTTCAGCAGCAGTGGAGGCTGCCTGGTCAGGGGAACCCCGTCTGGCAATCCCCTACAGTCCCTTGGAGTATAGCTGTCCCTCAACTCACAAATAAACACTCCCCATGCGACCACACAATCTCCTTTCGTTCTCTCACTCCACACTATCTTGCAGTCTGCCTTCCCGTTGGCAGCCATCTTCCTTCACCCCCTCTCTGAGTATTCTTGCCTAAACTCACTCCTGCTTCTCAGAACTAGTGAACTAGCAATGGTGTCACCACCCAGATATTACTCAAATTAATCCTCTGTGGTCTATTTTTCTCCAATTGGATCTTGTTTGTCTCCTCAATGGCTCAGAGCTCCCCAAGGCCAGGGACCTGCTGCAATTGCTGTTTGCTCAACTTCTTCAGAGTATACCCACCTTGGAAAAATGCCATGGGGCAGGTCAAAGGGGACCCTTTGTCATCAGGTTTACTGTCAACTCAGATATGTAGCATGCTGACTTTTGACAGCCTGTAGAGTTCTTTTTAAGTGTTAGCCTCCTGGGGCATGTACAATCAGATCCAGTTCACCACGATTTAATTTGCACTCAACTTCTCAAGGACACAGCTCTTGGGTAAAGTGAGGTATATCTGGATTTCTTTTATTGAATTAAAATCTATAGTAATAAGAGAGAAATATGGTAATTGACTGTCACTCCACAATGGCCACAGCCAATCAGGAGGGAATATGCAAATTAGCAGGACAAAGATGGCGGCAGCCACGGAGCCAGCTAGAGCGGGCAGGAGGATTGGGTCGCCCCAGCAATGGAGGAAGCAAAGCTTCCTGCCCACCTGGGATGGCCAATGAAGGAGGGGCCTGTGGGCAGCAGCCACGGAGCCGGCCTGAGTGCACTGGAGGCTTGGGTTGCCTGGGCCGACCGCCGAGGGAAGGGCCTGCAAATGGCCCTCAGCTCCTCACCCAGGCTGGCCACGCCACCATTGGGGTGAGGGTCCTTGCTGGGGGGGCGTGGCCAGCCTGAAAACGGCCCTCAGCCCCTTACGCAGACGGGCCATGTCCCCATGGGGTGTGGGTCCCTGATGGGGGGTGTGGCCAGCCTGAAAACAGCCCTCAGCCCCTCACCCAGGCTGGCCATGACCCCCAGCGGGGACCCTCACTCCATGGGGGTGTGGCTGGCCTGCAAACTGCCCCAGCCCCTCGCCCAGGCTGGCACCGTCCCCAGTGGGGACCCCCACCCCAATGGGGGTGTGGCTGGCATGCAAACCACCAAAGGCCCCTAGCCCAGGCTGCCCCACTCCTCAAGGGAACCCCCACTCTGATCTGGGGCACCCTTCAGGGCAAACCAGCTGGCCCCCACCCATGTACCAGGCCTCTATTTATACTAATCCTATCTAATAATCCTATCTAATAATCCTATCTAATAATAGACAAATATGCAAATTGACCATACCTCCAACACACCCACAAGCCACACCCACCATCCAATCAGAGAGAGTATGCAAATTAACCCAAACCAAGATGGCTACAGCCACAGAGAGCAAGGTTTCCTAGGTAACAGAGGTAGCCAAGGTTTCCACCTGCCTTTGCCAGGCCTAAGCCTCCACTCAAGCTACAAAGTTTCAATTACAGAAGGTAAACAAATTCAAACAAATGGCAGCAGAATGGAGCTTGAGAGAGCAGGCCAGGGTTGCCGCCAGCAACAGGGGAAGCAAAGCTTTCCACACACCCTGGCCGGGCCCACCCACTTAAGGCAACAAAGTTTCAATTATAACCCCAACACAAATGGCTGCCAGCCTCGGAGGGAGCCCCAGGCTCGGCTCCACTCCAGGCTACAAAGTTTCAATTGTAGAAGGAAAATAAATTCCAGATACCAGGGCCTCTGCATGGATTGCCAGGGGGCGTGGCCAGCCTGCAAACCATCACAGGCCCCTCGCTCAGGCCGCCCCACACCCCCAAGGGAACCCCCACCTGATCTGGGACGCCCTTCAGGGCAAACCAGCTGGCCCCCACCCCTGTACCAGGCCTCTATCCTATCTAATAAAAGAGTACTATGCAGATTGATCATCACTGCAACACACAATATAGCTACCCCCATGTGGACACAAGATGGCCACCAGAAGATGGCCAGCAGGAGAGGGCAGTTGGGAGGCACCCGGCCTGCAAGGGAGGGCAGTTGAGAGGGACCAGGCCTGCAAGGGAGGGCAGTTGGAGGTGATCAGCCCTGCAGGAGAGGGCAGTTAGGGGTGACCAGGCTGGCAGAGGAGGGAAGTTGGGGGCAAACAGGCTGGCAGCAGAGTGGTTAGGGGGTGATCAGGCTGGCAGGCAGAAGTGGTTAGGGGCAATCAGGAAGGCAGGCAGGTGAGCGGTTGGGAGCCAGCAGTCCTGGATTGTGAGAGGGATGTCCGACTGCCCATTTAGGCCCGATCCTACTGAGATCCTGGGATCGGGCCTAAACGGGCAGTCGGACATCCCTCGAGGGGTCCCAGATTGGAGAGGGTACAGGCTGGGCTGAGGGACAACTCCCCTCCATGCACGAATTTCGTGCACCGGGCCTCTAATAAAAGAGTAAAATGCTAATTGACCATACCTTCGCTACACCCACAGCCAATCAAAGTGAGTATGCAAATTAACCCAACAAAGATGGTGGTTAATTTGCATATGCTGAGGGAGGGAGGAGTGAAGACTGAAGACAGCATAGAAGGAAGAGGGAGGGAAAGGGAAAGCAAGGGGGCTGCCAGAGGGAAAGCGCGGGCGGGGTGGGCCAGGTGGCTGCGGCAGCTGCTTGCAGGAATCTTCCTGCAATGGGCCCCTAGTAAAAGGATAATATGCTAATTAGACTGGGAGACCTTCCAAGAGACCTTCCGGATGTTCTTCTGGACAAAGCCATGGTAGCGGGGCCAAGGTAGAGGCGGTTAGGGGCCAAGAGTGGAGGGCAGTTGTGGGTGATCAGGCCAGGATGGGACGGCAGTTGTGGGTGTTCAGGCTGGTGGGGGTGATCAGGCCGGTGGGAGAAAGCAGTTGGGGGTGAGCAGGCCGGCAGGGAGAGCCAGTTGGGGCGAGCAGGCCATCAGTGGGGGTCAGCTGGGGGCAATCAGGCCGGCGAGGAGGAAGTTGGGGGTGAGAAGGCCGGCAGGGGGAAGTTGGGGGCGTGCAGGCTGGTGGGGAGGGCAGGTGGAGGTGAGCAGGCCAGCACGGGGGGTAGTTGGGGGTGATCAGGCTGGCAGGGGGGCAGTTGGGGGCAAGCAGGCAGAGTGGTTAGGGGCAATCGGGCAGGCAGGAAGGTGAGCAGTTAGGAGCCAGTGGTCCCAGATTGCGAGAGGGATCGGGCCTAAACTGGCAGTTGGACATCCCCCAAGGGGTCCCAGATTGGAGAGGGTGCAGGCCAGTCTGAGGGAAACCCTCCTTCATGCACAAATTTTGTGCACTGGGCCACTAGTGAATAAATATTTTCTTTTCTAAGACTTCTACTTGAGGAAGCCTGAGACCTCTGAACTGAGGAGGGAGAGTTGGTGCAGGTTTTCCTCAGCAGGATGTAAACTGTGTGAGGCTGGGACTCCTAAGCCGTCAGGAAGGAGCCCATGTCAGATCCTCCCCTAGACATGGGAAAACAATACTATCTTGCTAGTGGGTTCTGAACCTTCTTGGCTGCAGGGGGCATATATATCTATTAGGCTATTTGTCCTGACCCACAGGATTGTTGCCTTCTCTCAGTGTGGGTCCTCTGAGAAGCAGACATCAATATGGGGTTAAATGTGCAAGTGATTTATTGGGGGAAAAACGTGAAAGATACAGGCATGGAAGCAGGAGTAGGCAGGAAGAGCCTTCCCACCACAGTGCAGGACTGACACCTGAAAAAGGAGATGTCAAAGGAAGGAGCCCTGGGAAGGAAGAGTCTCAGACAGCAGCACAGTTCTGAGAAAGTCCTGGCCAGATTGAAGGGAAATACCTGAGCAATGTTTGCCTATTGGAGGAATCCCATGTCACAGGAGTGGCTGGGACTGGTGTCTCTGGCAGACTCAGTCATTGGCTGGAAGAAGCCTGGGGGCAACATGGTCTTGATGTGAATACCACTGAGGGTCCAAAAGTGTAGCAGCTGCGGCTGTCAGTGAACTCAGCTCCCTGCAGCTGGTTCTCTCTAAGAATGCTATGAGCAGTGCATCTTTGTGCCCACAGCTCCATCCCTGCAGCCTCCTAGGATCCCCACCCTGCCACCCTGCTTGGGATCAGTCCTCACTGGTTTGTTCCCAAGGCAATTGTTTCTCCCCTTCCAGCAGAACTCCAGGCTAGACAATTTGTCTGGGCCTCTTCAGGCTTCACAGTACGATCCAGGCTCCTAGAACCTGTCTTGCTGGAGTGTCCACTTGGAGTAGGCAGGTTGTGGGGGTTGCTGGGGTGGGGATGTTGGGTTTGGTTTACCAATTGGTCAGATGGTCAGTGCATATGGTAGAGACATTAACAATAGCCCTCAAAGGAAAGCTGCTGCTGCTTCTCCCTCCCGTCTGCACCCTCTGCTCTGAGGCAAACCTGGAAACCATCTTCTCCTTCCCTTTACCTTCAAAGAAACTACTCACTAGTCTGGCTCCTTGTAGCTGTATGAATGAATAGCTCCCTGTGAGTTCTCAGTCACCCTGTGCTGCTTGTGGTGGGGAAAAGGGTAAAGGGATGGAACAGTGAGTAGTGGGCAGCTGACCAGGGCCAATGGAGCCATCTCCAACCAGGATCCTGATAGAAAACATTTCCTCTGGAAGGGTGGCCACAATGCTGGCCTGGCTGGTGGCTCCTCCTGGCCAAGTACCAGGTGTGCTTTGTTATTGTGCCTCCAAGACCTAGTCTAAAGCCTGGGACACAGTGGATGCCCAATTCCTGTTTGTTGAACAAGTGCCTTTGTGTTTCTCCTCCTGGTGACCCCCTTTGCATGCCACTAACATGTGGCTTCATGAGAACAGGAAATTTGTTTTGTTCATTGAGATAGCCTAGCTCACAGCCTAGGACATGATAAGAACTCAACAAAGAGTTTCCATTGGGTGCAAGAGCCCTATTTCCAGGAGCATAAAAAGGAGGAAAGGGTAGGCTCTGCCCATGAGAGCTCCCAGACTGATGGGGATCCACAGCTCCTTAGGCAACAGGTGGGGAGCCAGGATTTACTTGGAAATAGCTAGACAATAAGGACCCATTTTTAAAGCTATGAGCAAGAACTTAGCTGGCTACAGCTGACTGGAGAAGACTTGGCATTGAGGGGGACATTGGAATGATTGAGGTGACAAGATCTGGACGGAGCCAGCTGTTACACACTTTCTAAGCTTATTTATGGAGAACACATGTTCTGACATACTCTGGACACATGGGCTGATCAAGGGCCTGGGTGGAGGAAAGTGAGGCTGGCCTGGAAAATCTGATAGGACATTTCCTAGTCTCATGCTGAAACTGCTCATGGTGAGAAATAGCCCAGATGGGGGCCAGTCTCTCTGCTGGAGAGCTGGGCCAAGATCTCAGGCAGTGGGTCTTACCAGCAGGCTTATCTTTGGCTCTCTTGTTGGAGGTTGGCATCAAGGAAAATGAAAGACTTCTTGGACCTATGAGAGAGCAGTAGTGCACTCTCTGCACCTACTTCAGCCTGGGCACACCTCACAGGCTCATTCTCACCATGGCATCACACGTCTTCAGGGCCTTGAGTCTTGCTCTAACAAGAGAGATCATCATATCCATTTATGTGTTGCTTTTGAACTCCTAGCTGTTGTCACTGCCAGCTTGAACCTGCAAGTGCCCAAAGGGCAGGTTCTAAGGCTTTATCATCCTTTAGGGGAGATTATTCTGTGCAACTTCAAATTTGGAGAGGGCTCATAATTGAGAGAAAAGGAACCAATAAACCAATGTCTGTCCCACGAGATGTCTTTTGATGGTTTTTCCTACATAGGAGCTTTTCACACTCTATATGAAGCTGGAAGACTAGGGGTGGAGGCTCAGGTTGAGGCTAAGGTTAGGGTTTAATTAAGGTTCAGTGCATGGTTAGGGTTAGAATGAAAGAAAGTGGTCTGCACTCAGATGGAATCCACAGTCTTGGCCCCTACTGGGCCACATCAACCAAAGTTAACCTGCCCAGACATTTAAATATTGTCTGCTACACACAAATGATACACCGAGACTTGTTTTATATATCTTTGAGGAAAATCTTAAAGTTCAAAAGTTCTAGCTAAAGGTATGATGGTCTGCATTAATGACAGGAGTTATGGAAGGAGCAAGAAATTCAACCCACGATTGGTCATTAATGTGGCAGTGTCAGTTCTTTCAGCAACTGAGGCTTCATAGAGAGCAGTGTTTGGAGAGAACAGTTATTTTCAAGCTAAGGAGAGACTGGGTGGGTCTGAAGGCCCATAGTGCGTAGGCTCTGAGGAGAAGCAATGTGGAAGAACACTGTGGTGAGGTCTTTAGCAAGTCTTTGGTTTCCTCCTCCTCTTCTTGGCTGACACTATATGTTAAGAACTGTGCTTATTGCTTCAGAAGCATTATCTTATTTTGTCCTCAGGACACTCTATGAGGAAAGTCAAATATCATCCCATTTTGCAGATGAGGAAACAGACTGTAGAAAGTTAGCTAACTAATCTACAACTTCAGAACAGGATTAGGAATGGGAGTTAGGCCTGACTCCAGAGACTTTATCACTGCCATCTTCTGTTGACTCGAGATTTTCCTGGAGTCTAGGCTTGCTAGGAAGCTCCCCAGGGCACAGGTGGCACAGGAGATCTTGGTACTTCTGATGCAAAATTATCCCAAGCATGACCCATCCATAATGCCCTTCTTGTCCAGTGTCCCTAAAATCTGATCCCCTTGGAACTCCTTAGTCCTGCTGGACCTCCTTGGAATTCCTCCAGGCCCACATGGACAGGAGCCTGCTCCCTGGTACTTACGCTGTCTGTAAAGACTCACCCCCAAATAACTGGGGTAGGACCACATACCCCAAGCCCTTGCCACATCCTGCCCCTCTGTGTCCTTTAGCCCTGCTGCTCTCCACAGCCCTCCTGCCCTCTGATAACTGTGGGATAATCTGGCACATGAGGTTAGCTGGACCCTGTCCAGGCTGAATTTCACTTGGTTATTTCCTCACCATATTTATAACCTCCTAGGCCCTCTAGAGACTTAATCTCAGTCCTGTCTGATGCTGAACAGTCCGGTTTTAGCTCATCTGTGGATTTCATTAGTTTGTTGTTTACTGGAATCTTACAAAGTTTCAAATGAAGCTGTTCCTGGAGACTGAGCCTGGGGTTGGACCAAGTTTGGTGTTAATGAAGCTGAGCATGTAGGCCCAGCCTGCATCAGTCTCAGACTGAGGCTGACCCCAGACTCCATTTCACATTGAACCTGAACCTTATCCATGGGCTGACTCTGGGGCCTGAACTATGGGACAAGAGTTGTCATGGACATCATATTGATAAACAAGCCAAGGCACTTACAAATACACTGGCTTAAAAGCTTGTCCTAGGGCCTGGCTGGTGTTGCTCAGTGGTTGAGCATCAACCTATGAAAGTCATCGTTTGATTCCCGGCCAGGGCACATGTCCAGGTTGCAGACTTGATCCTCAGTAGGGGGCATGCAGGAGGCAGTCAATCAATGATTCTCTCTCATCATTGATGTTTCTATCTCTCCATTCCTCTTTGAAATCAATTTTTAAAAAATCCTCTCCCAAGGATATTTTTTCATTAATTTTTAGAGAGAGTGGAAGAGAGAGGGAAAGACAGAAATATCTATGTGAGAGAAACACATCGATTGGTTGCCTCCTGCATGTGCCCTGACCAGGGCCTGGGTCGGGGAGGATCCTGCAACTGAGGTACGTGCCCTTGACTGGAATCAAACCTGGAACCCTTTGGTCTGCAGGCTGACACTCTATCTACTGAGGCAAACCAGCTAGGGCTAAAGTCAATTTTTAAAAAAGTTGTCAATGAAACCAAGAGCTGGTTGTTTGAAAAGGTAAAGAAGATCGATGAACCTCTAGCCAGGCTCACCAAGAAGCAAAGAGAGAGGACTCAAATAAACAAAATCAGAAATGAAAGAGGCAAAATAACAACATACCCCACAGAAATACAAAGGATTGTTAAAAAATACTATGAACAACTCTATTTCAACAAACTAGACAACCTAGAGGAAATGGACATATTCCTAGAAAAATACAACCTTACAAAACTCAATCAGGAAGAATCTAAAAATCTCAACAGGCCGATAACTATGGACGAAATTGAAGCAGTCATCAAAAAGCTTCCAGCAAACAAAAGCCCGGGTCAGACAGCTTCACAGGGGAATTTTACCAAACATTCAAGGAAGAACTAAAACCTATCCTCCTCAGACTATTCCAAAAAATTCAAGACGAAGGAACACTTCCAAGCTCATTCTATGAAGCCAGCATTGCCCTAATACCAAAACCAGATAAAGACAACACAAAGAAAGAGAATTACAGGCCAATATCTTTCATGAACATAGATGCCAAAATCCTCAACAAAATTCTAGCAAATCGGATCCAGCATTACATCAGAAAGATCATATATCATGGCCAAATAGGATTTATCCTGGGGATGCAAGAATGGTACAATATCTGCATATCAATAAACGTGATACATCACATAAACAAATTGAGAGATAAAAATTACATAGTCATATCAATTGATGCAGAAAAAACATTTGACAAAATCCAGCACCCTTTCTTGATAAAAACCCTCAGCAAAGTGGGAATAGAGGGATCATATCTCAACATAATAAAAGCCATATATGACAAACCTACAGCCAACAAAATACTCAATGGGAAAAACCTAAAACCATGTCACCTAAGAACAGGAACAAGACAGGGATGTCCAGTTTCACCACTCCTGTTTGACATAGTTCTGGAAGTGCTAGCTATAGCAATTAGACAAGAAGAAGAAATAAAAGGCATCAAAATTGGAAAAGAAGTAAAACTGTCATTATTTGCAGATGACATGATACTGTACATAGAAAACCCTAAAGACTCCATAAAAATTTTTTTAGACTTAATAAATGAATGCGGCACTGTAGCAGTATACAAAATTAATGCTCAGAAATCTATATCATTTTTATATGCCAATAGTGAATTTACAGAAAGAGAGATTAAAAAAAAACAATCCCGAGAATTGAAGATGGCTGCCGACAGGAAGGCAGGCTGCAAGATAGTGTGTGAGTGAGAGAACGAAAGGAGAGTGTGTGGACGTACAGGCAGTGTCTATTTTTGAGTAAGGGACAGCTATATTCCAAGGGACTGTTGAGGACTGCTGGACCGGGCTCCCCTGACCGGGCAGCCTCCACTGCTGCCGAAATCTCTCCTGGAGTGACCACCTCTGCCATAGAGACCGTGCCATCTTGAAGGGGAGAGTGGCTGTGATCAGAAGCCTAGCCTTACCTTCAACCAGGAAGAATCGGATACCTCCCAGGACCCTACAACCACAACACCCAGGGACCAGCTGCGAATCCACAAACACCGAGTCTCAAGTAGCATAAATACGTGGACTCGGAAAGGTCAGATTTCACCCAGAGAAAGGTGAGGTCTGCAACCAGGCTGGATGGAGAAACACACACAGCAGGGTCTAGAGGTACAGAGGAAGTCCGCACTCCACAAAATCCATGGCTGTTGGGGGCCAGCATAGTCCACGAATGTGGAAGGGGGTCCACAGGGCTGCTGACAGAAAGAAACTCTAGAAATCAACCCATAGCTGGGCTGGGCACAAAAAGGCAGCCTAAAGTTTTACCAGTAAACCAGCTGCGCTGTGCCAGGGGAAAAAGACGTGCACAGAGACTTGTGCAGAGTCGTGCATAGTGGCAGTGCCTGGGCGAAAAAGTTGAGAGTTTGCATGCTTACTCTGGCTCTTTTTTCTCTTTAAATCCTTGCTTTTGATTACTAAGCCCAGTACATAGGCTCACCCAATTAAAAACACTCTCAGAGACTGCAGGGGAAAGTTGTTTTTGTGGAACCTGGGGATCAGAGTGAGAAGAAACGATCAGAAAACCAGCTCTGGGGCAGTCCATTCCCCCAAACCAGTATTAAGTGCAGCAGGGAAAACAAAATCTAAATACTGGGTAGAGAGGACTTATAGCCCCAGATGTCAATACAGAAACACTGCCACCAGGGGTTGAATCACAAATTGACTCTTGTGTAAATACAACTAAAGGCAGGCTGAGAAACAAAGAAATACCGCCTGATTGAAAACAGGATTGTGGTTTACGACACAGAGGAGCGGTGGAACGCAGGGAACTTCAATACTGTCCTGACTACCTGACAGAAAACAGGCGTGCCAAACAGAACAGTAGAGGAAGTGAATGACCCACACTACTGCACATTTTTATTTTTTATCTTTTACTTAAGAAACTAAAATTTTATTATTTTTTTTCTCACTTGATTTTACCTTTTTAATTATTATATTTTTACTAGAGGCCCGGTGCACGAAACTCGTGCATGGAGGGTGGTTGTCCCTCAGCCCAGCCTGTATCCTCTCCAATCTGGGACCCCTCAAGGGATGTCCAACTGCCCGTTTAGGCCCGATCCCAGGATCTCAGTAGGATCGGGCCTAAACGGGCAGTCAGACATCCCTCTCACAATCCAGGACTGCTGGCTCCCCACTGCTTGCCTGCCTGCCTTCCTGATTGCCCCTAACCGCTTCTGCCTGCCAGCCTGATCACCCCCTAACCACTCTGCTGCCAGCTGTTTGCCCCCAACTTCCCTCCTCTGCCGGCCTGGTCACCCCTAACTGCCCTCTCCTGCAGGGCTGATCACCTCCAACTGCCCTCCCTTGCAGGCCGGGTGCCTCCCAACTGCCCTCTCCTGCTGGCCATCTTGTGGTGGCCATCTTGTGTCCACATGGGGGCAGGATCTTTGACCACATGGGGGCAGCTATATTGTGTGTTGCAGTGATGATCAATCTGCATAGTACTCTTTTATTAGATAGGATAGAGGCCTGGTACAGGGGTGGGGGCCAGCTGGTTTGCCCTGAAGGGTGTCCCTGATCAGGGTGGGGTACCCTTGGGGCATGGGGTGGCCTGAGCGAGGGGCCTGTGGTCGTTTTCAGGCGGGCCACGCCCCCTGGCAACCCATGCAGAGGCCCTGGTATCTGGAATTTATTTTCCTTCTACAATTGAAACTTTGTAGCCTGGAGCAAAGCCAAGCCTGGGGCTCCCTCGAGGCCCACAGCCATTTGTGTTGGGGTTATAATTGAAACTTTGTAGCCTTAAGTGAGTGAGCCTGGCCAGGGTGTGCAGAAAGCTTTGCTTCCCCTGTTGCCGGCGGCAACCCTGGCCTGCTCTCTCAAGCTCCATTCTGCTGCCATTTGTTTGAATTTGTTTACCTTCTGTAATTGAAACTTTGTAGCTTGAGTGGAGGCTTAGGCCTGGCAAAGGCAGGTGGAAACCTTGGCTACCTCTGTTACCTAGGAAACCTTGCTCTCTGTGGCTGTAGCCATCTTGGTTTGGGTTAATTTGCATAATTTGGATGGTGGGCGTGGCTTGTGGGTATGTCAGAGGTATGGTCAATTTGCATATTTGTCTATTATAAGATAGGATTTTTAATCAGTATTATTACTAATATTATTTTACATTTTTAAAGTTTCATTTTATTTTCTCTTTATTTTATTTTGGGATTCATGTTCTACATTCTATTTTCATTTTTCCTTTAGCATCATTTTATTCTATTTCAGCTTTACCTTTATGCCAACACTCTCTTTTGTTGTCCTGTTTCTCTTACCCTATTCCTGCTTTAGATTTTCCCTATTCCTTCTTTTTACCCCATTAAAAATTCATCCTACTTATATATCTAATTTCCGATCCCCTGCTCCAAGTCCATGCACACTTCTCAGAGGCAGAAACACTTCCTAACTCATTCTGTGAGGCCAGCATTACCATGGTATCAAAGCTTGAAAAAGACACTATAAGAAAACTAAAAACAATATCCCTTATGAACACCGATGCAAAAATCCTGAATAAAATACTAGCAAGTTGAATTCACCATATATATATATGGTGAAGCCAATCATATATATTATATTATACGGGGGGTGGGGGAATGTTCCCTCAGCCCAGCCTGCACCCTCTGCACCCTCTCCAATTGGGGACCCTTGGGGGATGTCCGACTGTCCCTGTGGGATCGGGCCTAAACCAGTGGTCAGACATCCCTCTTGCAATCTGGATGGCTGGCTCCTAACCACTCACCTGCCTGCCGGTCTGATCGCCCCTCACTGCCTCTGCCTGCCTGCCTGATTACCCTTAACTGCCCTCCCTTGCCAGCCTGATCTCGCCCCCAACTGCTCTCCCCTGGCGTCCTGATCTCACCCCCAACTGCCTCTGCCTGCCTGATCACCCCTAACTGACCTCCCTTACTGGCCTGATCTCACCCCTAACTGCCTTCCCCTGCTGGCCTGATCTCACCTCCAACTGCCCTCCCCTCTGGCCTGGTTGCCCCCAACTGCCCTCTCCTGCTGGCTTGATCTCACCTCCAACTGCTCTCCCCTGCCAGCCTGATTGCCCCTAACTGCCTCTGCCTGCCTGATCACCCCTAACTGCCCTCCCCTGCCGGCCTGATCACCCCTAACTGCCTCTGCCTCCATGGATTTGTCCGGAAGGAAGTTGGACATCCGGAAGATGGCTGGTTGACCCGGTCTAATTAGCATGTTACCATTTTATTAGTATAGATAGATTATATAGGATAGGAATGCTTAAATGATGGGGGGAGCCTTTTTCATCAGGAGGAGATGCTCTTGGCAGACAAAAATACATAATCCCTATATCTGGACTGATAGCCAGCCATATGCACTCTTCTGCCAAACCGGTCATTAAGAAATTGAACCGCTTTCTTACACCTTACACCAAACAGCTGTTGCCCTTAAAACCCCTCCTCAGCCCCCACCTTAGGTTCCACCTTCGCAGTTCACCCAGATTAGGTTTTGATTGGTCAGTTTCTATACCAGTCAGGGTCAAAAGCTCTGCCTCCTAGGCAGTCATTGGCTCCTCACAGTTTACCCAGATTTGGTTCTGATTGGTCTGTTTCTATGCCAGTCAGCATCTCCAGGCCTATCAATGGGCCTGATCAGAGAGGCGGGGCTGATCAGCAGCCCCCATGGAAGCCTGGAGAGAAAGAGAGGTGTGCTGCTGGCCAGGCCAGGAGTGAAAGAGAGAGGCAAGTGCTGATCAACAGCTGCCACGAAGGCTATGGATCAGACCCTGACTCTCTCTCCCTGGGCCTCTCTCCAGGCCTGATCCGCAGCCCCCTTGGAAACAGCCTAAGTTCCCATCAGCAGATGAGTGTATTAAAAATCATGGTGCATCTACACAATGGAATGCTATGCTGCTGTAAAAAGGAAGGAACTCTTATATTTTCAACAGCATGGATGGACCTGGAGATCATTATGCTAAGCAAAATAAGTCAGTCAGAGAAAGATAAATATCATATGTTCTCACTCATTTGTGGAATATAATGAACAACATAAACGGATGAACAAAAACAGAGCCAGAGCCAGAGAAGCATCAATCAGACTGTCACACCTCAGAGGGAAGGCAGGGGAGGGTGGGGGGAAGGGGGAGAGAACAACCAAAAGACTTGTATGCATGCATATAAGCATAACCAATGGACACAGACACTAGGGGGGTGAGAGCACGAGTGGAGGGGGGGTCTGGGGGGTAATGGGGGGATAAGGACATATATGTAATACCTTAATCAATAAAGAAAAATAAAGTTTGTCTCAGGTTTCTGCCCCTTCCCTCACCTTCCTGCCATCCTCATTACAGGCTTTAATGCAGATCTGGGCCTTCCTGCATTGGAAACATAGGGTAGTAATGGTGTGAGAATGGGTGTGGTCTGGCCACCCCTCTCCATCCTTACACTGGCCTGTGGCTGTGGCCCTGGCCACAGCATCATGCTGTGTCACAGTTGTCTTTACTGCCAGGCCTCCATGGGGTTCTCTTCTCTGCTCCACCTCCTCATCCTAGCTGAACTGACCCCAAGTGGTCCTTAGAGGAATACAGATGACTGGTTTGTGATGTTTATGGCTCCTCTAGTTGGAAAGGGTCACATTTGCCTCATTTCCAAGACAGCACAAAAAAGTGGGACCAAAACATATGACTATGTTGTGCTATGTGCCCAGCTACAGTAGTGGAAATGACTGGCTGACACTGAATTGCCACAAACTCTCCCCTGGGTCCTCCGTGCTAATTTACAAGCACACTGGCTGGTCAAGAGCTGGATCCACTCTATTGCCCTCATTAGCCCGATTAAAGGGATCCTGTGTTCTGGGATGTTACATTTATTTCCCAGCCTCTGCAAATGTGTAGATTATGCTTTCTATTCTGTTTATGAATTTTCTATTATTTTCTCTGCCTCCTCCCTCTACCCATAGCAGGGCCTGAGTATAAGGGAGACAGACAATGGAAGATGAGGGCCACTCCATCAAGGGCTGTTCAGCCTTGTCCCTCTACTCATCTGTGGTGCCAGGATGCTGCATTGCACATTTTGGGGTGGGGTGGCACCTATGTACAACATGATGGGTGCTGTGACTGCATATTTGTGTCCCCCTAAATACATATGTTAAAACTATAGTCCCAAAAGTCATGATATTAGGAGGTGGGGCCTTTGGGAAGTGAGTAGGTCATGAGGGTGGAGCCCTCATGGTGGGATTAGTGCCCTTGTAAGAAGAAGCTGGAGTTTGCTTCTTGTCCATCTCCCTCTAGTCTCCAACATGTAAGGATACAATGAGAAGGCCTGAACTGCAAGCACCTTGATCTTGGGCTTCTGTGAAATATCAGTGTTTATTGTTTAAGCCCATGGTCGGCAAACTGCAGCTCACGAGCCACATGCGGCTCTTTGGCCCCTTGAGTGTGGCTCTTCCACAAAATACCACGGCCTGGGCGAGTCTATTTTGAAGAAGTGGCATTAGAAGAAGTTTAAGTTTAAAAAATTTGGCTCTCAAAAGAAATTTCAATCATTGTACTGTTGATATTTGGCTCTGTTGACTAATGAGTTTGCCGATCACTGTTTTAAGCTGACTTATCTGTAGTATTTCTGTTAGAGAAGCCTGAACTAAGACAATAGGCCACCCCAACCCAGTGGCCTTTGCAGCTGCCAGACTGACTATGCCTGGTTCTGATTTTTAAATGAGCCCCTCTGGAGTTTGGGTTCTCAACCAGAACCTGAGAAGGGGGTGGCAGCAGAGCATTGGTCTCCATTTCAAGATTCTTCTCTAATGTGCCATTTGGTTAAATGTCTCTCAGAAGCTCTTGGTCTGTCCCACGGTCAGCAAAGCCCACAAGTGGGTAATGCTTCCAAGCTCACTCTTGACCAAGGGTGACTGTGAAACAAATTGAAGTCTGACAGAGTCAAAGATCTCACTCTCAGTTTGACTTGATTCTGTGTGATTTGACAAACATTTACTAAAGGAGCCACTGCTCTGGGCTAAGCCTGGTGGCACTACCAGGTACAAAGATAAGTCTTCGTTCCTGTCCTCAGGGACCTTGCAGTTGAGTTAGAGAGATGGGTAGGAGGGGCAGAGACCATTTCAGTCCAGCATAATAAGAACACTGACTAAGTTAGACCTCTTCACAAAGAGGTAATTCCTGGCCAGGCATTTAAAGGCTCAATCGTTTTTCCAGGTGGACAAAATGAGGAGGGTGACTCTGGGTTATAGAACATGAGCAAAGGTATAAAAGCAAGAGTAGCCATGTGAGTTTGGGGACCTGCAGCTGTTTCAGCATACTTGTTTTACTTTTGCCTCCCAGTGCCTGGCACCTAGCTGGTGCTTAGGAGATGTTGGGTGAATGATTGCTCCTCCTTGATCCTGGGGTATTGTATGCATCTGTGGGAGTTCTGGTCCCATGACCCCTGCTAGACTGCAAGCTGGTTGAAGGTGGGTCTGTGAGAGAAATGAACACAGGGGGACACAGAAGGTTGGGCAATGAGCTGGTCTAGAATGCAGGTTTCCTCACCCCCTAGCCAGTGCTCTTTTCACTGCGCCTACTTTTTTCTCAGTTCATACCCATCTCTCCCTTCCCTGAGCCCCTTTCAGCATTTTGAGTCAGAGCCATGCCTTCTCACACTATTCCTTACCTCTCTTGGGTTGTACATGAGCTCTTTCCAGTGTGCTCCGCTTGTCTCTCCAACTGGACTGTCAGCGCCTTCAAGACAGAGACTGGGACCTTTTCTCTTCTGTGCTCTATACAGTGAGTGATAAGTGTGCAAAAAGGGGAAAGAAGCCAGAGTTGAAGAAATGCAGAAAAGGTCATATTTCCCTCCCCCCCACTCTCTTTCTCTCCCTCCACAAGAGCTCTTTGGTCTCATTTTTCAAGGGCTGGTTTACTCAAACTTAGGGATTGAAAACCTCTCTATGTACACACCTCTGGCCCTGTCCACACCATGTGCAGGGAAATCCAACATGACCTCTCTTGGGGAGTGTGCTGCCAAGAAAGAGGAGGAAAATGGGCACAAACATAGCAGAAAGGTGGATCTCTTATTTTGTGAAGTAAATGTGTTCCTGAAATGTGTGTGGGAGTGGAATCCTGTATTTAATACATTGGGGAAAAACATCACTAATTGAGGAAATCCTATGATGAAAAATTTTAAGCTAATGATATTGAATTTTTAAATTTCATTTTTCCATAGTATCTTTTGTTTATTAGAGTCTAGATCTATTCAATTACCAATTATCTAAGAAAAATCCACCCATCCCAGCAAATACCAACACAGAGGAAAGTAAACACACTAATTTACAAAAAGGAATACATGTATTTTACATGCAATAACTTATTTTTCCAAGGGAGGAATCACACCCTAACAGACCCATTGTGTTATACTAGGACTAGAAGCTGTGTACAAATAAAAGTAGTTTTCTTCACTGTTGTAGTCCAACAGATGGTTCTAGAAATGTAGTTTAGATTTCTATTTAAATCTCATTGGGGCCTACTACCTGGTTTCTCCTGTGGAATCCACAGAGTATATATAGTACATCAGATATACTATATTTAGATCTTACTATTGCCATTTTGTAAGTGACCTTGGTCAAGCGACTTTTCATGCTCTCAGTATATGGCTACAAAAATAGGGACAATCATAGCAACTACCTCATAGGGTTGTGATGCAGATGATATGGGATACTGAATCTCAAGAGTGTGGATCAATTGAACTAGGTGAAGTTGGGACTGTGAGAGAGGGGAGTATTCCCTCTTTAAGGTGACCCTAATGCATAGTTCCATTACCCTAGGGGGTGACTTCTCCCCATCATGCATCTAACAGTATAAACAATTTTACCCATGTGAAGGCAGGTAAGGGGAGGTAGGGCACATGTAGGTTTTGACAGGCCATTGACAGATTCTCCCATGATACTACTCTGGGCAAGGTGTCCTCCAGGGCTGGATGACAGTCTTAATCATAACTGTAAGTGAGAGCTTGCTTGGGTAGCTCATGAGCTCAAAATAGAATGGTAGAGACACCACTGACATGCAAACCTGGAAGACTTCTGTAGCAGGTGATGATGATCTCCCTCCCTCCCCCATCTCAGCCTCCTCCTCGAGGTCACCTGCGGCTGCAGGAGAGGTCTCTTTCCAGCAGGCCCATGCTTCTCATCTCCAGTGCCTGCATCTTCTCTGCCAGAGAGAGGGCTTTCTCCAGCACTGGGGAGCTAGCCAGCCACACACAGAAACCCGATCCCAGGGCAGCTTTCAATGATGGGGAATGGAAATCAGTGGAGAAATGCCCTAGCTCCCCACCCCCACCTCAGCCAAGCAATCCAGAAGGACATTTCTGAGGAGTGTCCCCACAGTGTCTCAGCCAGTCCCCTTCAGGATGGAGCCCTTGCTGCCCCCTGGCCACCTGCTGTTTAACGCCCTCTTCTTTGTTTTTTCTCCCCTTTCTCCCTTTTGCTACTTCCACACGTGTGCCTCACTTGAGCACCTCCAATAAACTACCTAAACCCGAGTCCATGTCTCTGGGTCTGCTTTTGAGGGGACTCAAACTAAAACACGTTTTCTATCTTCTATAGTTTGCACAAGAGCCAGGTGAATGGGAAACAGGACCGTGAGAAAGACTCATTACAAAAGAAATGGAATAAGCCTACCGGACATCTGTTTTCAAAGCACTGTCTTTCACCTACATCATTGTTATTCAAAGCCCAGAGGAGCAGCTAGGGCATCACCTGAGAGCTTGTGAGAAATGCAGACCCAACCCAAGCTGACTAACTCAAATCTGCATTTTAACAAGATCTCCAAGTGGATGTGTGCACGGTACTGTTTGAGAAGTCCTGCCCTACATTATCTTCCTGGGCTTGTAGTGGGTTTAATAGTGTCCCCCTCACCCCGCCACCCCCCACCCCCGTAATTCATGTCCCTCCAGTACTTCAGCATGTGGCCTTATTTATTTATTGGTTTCAGAGAGAAAAGGAGAAGGAAAGAGAGACACATCAATGATGAGAGAGAATCGCCTCTTGCACACTCCACACTGGAGATCGAGCCCACAACCTGGGCATATGCCCTGACCAGGATTTGAACCCTGACTTCCTGGTTCATAGGTTGATGCTCAACCACTGAACTACACTGACTGGGCCAGAATGCGGCTTTACTTAGACATAGGGTCTTTGCAGGTATAATTAGTTAAGAGGAGGTCACATTGAGCAGTGTGGGCCCTACATTCAATGACTGGTGTCCTTACAAGAAGAGGACTCACAGAGACACACAGAGAGAAGAAGACCATGTGGAAAAGATTGGAGTTATGCTGCCATAAGCCAAGGAACACCAGGAGCCACCTGGAGCTGGAAGAGGCAAGGAAGGATCCTCCACACAACCTTCAGAGGAAGTGTGGCCCTGCAGATACTTTGGTTTTGAACTTCTAGCCTCCAGACTGTGAGAGAATACATTTCTGTTGTTTTAAGCCACCAAGTTTATGGTACTTTGATATGATGGCCCTAGGAAACTAATATACGGTATTATTATTCCCAATTTCTCAGCCACAATAGTGGCAAAGCCAGGACTTGATCTGGGCACAGTTTGTGTTGCTGATTCAACACCCCTCAATAGGTGCCAGGCCCAGGAGATCTCTGGCAGCATTTCCAGGGCCCTGTTATTAGTGCTACCCTGCTTCTCGATGTTATCCAGGTCATGGAGGCAGGTGCAGGGACACATTGCTCAGGTGAGCAGATGACACAAGGCTGGGAGGGTTGGTTAATATACTGAATTGAGACTCAGCAAGATATAGATAGATTAGAACAAGGACCCCATAACATTAGATGATGGAACTACACAGGGATGAGGGGAAAGCTCCACACTTAGGTTTCAAAGAGCAACCACACAGAAGCAGGGCAGGGGAAGCTAGCTTGACAGATGTTCTGATGGCAACAAAACTTGGGGCTGGTGGGTGAGTAGGTTGAGTGACGTCAAGTTCAACTGGAGCTGAGAACATGAAACAGCGACAAAGGAAAATAGCCTTCAGCCGCATCAATAGAAATGGCATGCCCCCAATAAGCAGTGACAGCATACTTAGTTTATACATTGAGCTGCTTTTGCCACCCAGGAGGACTAGGTCAAGGGGAACCATTTTTATTTTTATATTTTATTTTTTTAATCTTCACCTAAGGATATGTTTTCATTGATTTTTAAAGAGAGGGGTAGGGGAGGGAGAGAGAGAGAGGGAAAACATTGCTGTAAGAGAGAAACATCAGTCGACTACCTTCCGTACACACCCCGATAGGGAATGGGACCCACAACCTGGGTATGTGCCGCACAGGGACTTGAACACACGACCTTCCAGTATACAGAACGATGCTCCAACCAACTGAAGATTGGTGAAGATTCAAAAATGAAACAATGATAATAGCTGCCATTTACTGTTTCCTGTGTACCAGATACAGGACTAGGTGAGGTGCGTAAGATAGACACTGTCCCTTTTCTTAGGGATCTTACAGCCTACTGGGCAAAGACAGGCAGTATACCCCAAGGCAGAGAAATCCATGTATTTATTAGAATAACTACAAGTGCTGCAAAGGAGCGCAGGGCGCTATGAAAGGACTTACACACAGAACTTGACCCAGACAGGGGCGCAGAGAAGGTTACCTTGAGGAAGCAGCATTTTCATCTTTGAGCCAAAGATGCAGGGTGACTAAGTGTTGCCAAGGGAACAATGGCATCTTTTAAACAAAGGGCAGTAGGTTCAAAGGCCCTGGGGTGCATTTGAAGAGGAGGGAGAAGAGTTGTATTAAAGGATGTGACTTGGTTAGATGAGGGTCTTGGAGACATTGTTTTGGCTATGTTGTGAGGGGCAAGAATGGGTGCTGGGAGACCGGTCAGGAGGGGTCCATGGTCATAGCCTCTTGTGTCAATTTGCTATTGCCGCTGTAACAAAGTACTGTAGTGCCCCCCGCCGCCCCGCTTATCTGTGGAGCATATATTCCAAGACCCCCAGTGGATGCCTAAAACCACGGCTAGTATTAAACTCTATATATACTATGCTTTTTCATGTACATACATACATACAGACACACCTTTTCACTTACAGGAAGTACATTACAGCTTCTCTTTGTTATAGCCAAGTCACCAGCATCACTACTTTTGTGTTTGGGGGCCATTATTAAGTAAAATAAAGATTACTTGAACACAAACACTGCGATATCACTACAGTTGATCTGATAACCCTGATGGCTACTGACTAACGGGTCGGGGAGTGTATACAGTGTGGATTCTGGACAAAGGGATGATTCACATCCTGGGCAGAATAGAGCCAGACTGCGTGATAGTCATCTCACTACTCAGGAAGGCACACAATTTAAAACTTATTTTTTCTTTCTGGAAATTTTTATTTAATATTTTCAGACCTTGGTTGACAGTGGGTAACTGAAACAGTGGAATATGAAACCACAGATAAGCCATAAACTTAGTGGCTTAAAACAACACAAATGTATCCTTTTATAATTGTGGAGGTCAGAAGTCCAAAATGGGTCTCACTGGGCTAAAACCAAGATGTCAGCAGGGCTGTGTTCCTTCTGGAGGCCTATTTTGGCTTCTAGAGGTACCCACATTCCTTGGCTCATGACACCTTCCCATCTTCAAAGCCAGCAATGGCCTATCAAGTCTTTCTCGTGCCCCATCATGCTGACTCTGACTCTCCTGCCTCCCTCTTTCACTTATAAGGACCCTCCTGATTATATTGAGTCCATGCTCATTATCTGGGATAATGCCTAAATCTCCCTGTTTTAAGTCAGATTAGTAACCAAAAAGTCCCCCTTGCCACATAACATGATACATTCACAGGTTATAGGTATTAAGATGTGAGCATCTTTGGGGGGCATTGTTCTGCCACCCATACACCCCGATTTAAATACATTACCACATTTACTCCTCCCCCAAGAGATTGGTATTATTAGTCCCTTTTTTTCACTTTTTTAAAAATTTAGGTATTATATGTGTACATATCTTACCATTGTCCCCCCCATCCCACGCCCATACATGCCCTCACCCCCCAGAGTTTTGTGTCCATTGGTTATGCTTATATGCATGCATACAAGTCCTTTGATTGATCTCTTATCTCCCCCACCTCTCCCTATCTTTCCCCCTGTAACTTGACAGTCTGTTTGATGCTTTATTGTCTCTGTATCTATCTTTTTGTTCATCAGTTTATAATGTTCTTTATTATCCATAAATGAGTGAGATCATGTGGTATTTTTCTTTCATTGACTGGCTTATTTCACTTAGCATAATGCTCTCCAGTTCCATCCAGGTTGCTGCAAATGATAAAAAAAATATTTTTATTGATTTCAGAGAGGAAGAGAGATATATAAAAACATCAATGATGAGAATCATTGATCTGCTTCCTCCTGCATGCCCCACACTTTCGGATTGAGCCCGAAACCCAGGCATGTACCCTGACTGGGAATCAAACCATGACCTCCTGGTGCATAGGTCGATGCTCAATCACTGAGCCATGCCAGCTGGGCTATTAGTTCCTTTTTACAGATATGACACAGAGGCTGGGAAGTGGCAGAGTCCAGAATCAGCTTCCTGGCTACCTGACTGTGGATCCTGTGATCCCAGCCCTGCCCCATACTGCTTCTCCATGTGCTATGAAGACAATGTGGAGGGCACAGGCAAGCTGATTTCTAATGTGTTTCTGGCTATTCCTGTCATACAGGGCCAAGTTCTGGGTGACTCCAGAAGACAGAATCAGGTCAATAATCATGAGGAAGTACATTACAATTTTTAGTGACTCAGTGTTACATCTGGAAGGGATCTGAGAGGTCGGCTAGTCAGTTTTCTTCTAAGGAAACCAAGATCCAGAGAAAGGAAATAATTGAACCAAGGCCACACAGCTAATTAGTAGCCTAATAAAGAACTTTCTATTACAGTTCTCCCAATAATGGTATAGGTTGCAGCATTATGTGAGGGACTCCTTATCACTTGAGGGGTTTGATCATCTGATGGGGATCCCAGCACAGGCATTGCTGGCTATTGTGAAGGTTGTTAATAGCAATTTTTTTTTATTAACCATAAAATGCAAAAGTTTGTGAGTGGTTTACTTGTGTTAATAAGTTAGAACAGTTTTTTTAAATGTTGGTCATTTTAATTTTAAAATCGTTATTATTGAAAGTATTACATATGTCCCCTTTTTTCTCCCACTGACACCTTATAGCTTGGCCTGCCCCATACCCTAGGCCTCCAGCACCCTATTGTCTGTGTCCATGGGTTATGCATATATGCATACAAGTTCTTTTGGTTGATTTCTTCCCACCCACCCCCATCCACCCACCCCTGCCTTCCCTCTGAGATGTGACAGTCTGTTCCATGCTTCTATGTCTCTGGATCTATTTTGTTCAACAGTTTATTTTGTTCATTAGATTCTACATGAATGATGTCATGTGATACTTGTCTTTCTCCGCCTGGCTTATTTCACTTAACATAATACTCTCCAGGTCCCTCCATGCTATTAGAGCAGTTCTTTCTATAATAGTATTACTCTCACTCATTAGTTCTCTGGTGTGTGGTTTTTTATAAAAATTGGGTTTATTGTGACTTTACAAACATGGAGATGGTTCTCTCTTACTGATAGGCACATACATCTAGAACTTGGAGGATGCCACCTCTGCTCTCTAGGATTTCAGTTTATAATAAAGGTTGATGCTATAATGATAAAAAGAATGGCTTTATTAAGGCATAATTTACATACATTAAAAATCACCCTTTTATGTGTATAGTTCAAAGAATTTTAACAAATGTGTACAGTCATGTAATCACCACCACATTCAAGATAGGAAACATTTCCATCACCTCAAAAAATTCAAAAAGTTCTCTGCGCCTCCCCTTTCTTAAGTGTTTATTTTCAAATAACTATAGACTCACAAGAAGCTGCAAAAACAGTACAGAGAGGTCCCATGTGCCCTTCATGCAGCTGTCCCTAGAGCTAACATCTTACATAACTATAGCACAATATCAAAGCCAGTGAAATAACATGAGTGCAATACCATTAGCTGGACTGTATCCCTTCTGATTTCATGAAATTTTCCATGCACTCATTTGCGTGTATATCCTTGTGTGTACAGTCCTATGTGATTTTATCACATGTATGGTTTTTCATAACCACCACCATAAAGGAACTCCCTGGAGTTACTCTTTCAGGGTCACACCCATCCTCTCACCCCTCCCATCCCTGATCTCTGGCAGCCACTAATCTGTTTGTGTCCCTTTCCATAGGCATTATTGTTAAATGGTATCTTAAATCAGAAAATACATTTTTTTAATACATTCACATTGGGAAAATCCAAACTATCCAGGTATTTTGGAAAAATTATTTAAGACTCCTTTCTCATTTCAGCCCCTTTTCTGAAGACAATCTGTGTTAGGGTTTTCGGTAACCTAAGCTTCTGTCTATGCGGTTGCATACTGTAATGGCTAATTTTTAAAAAAATATATATTTTTATTGATTTCAGAGAGGAAGGGAGAAGGAGAGAGAGATAGAAACATTAATGATGAGAGACAATAATTGATCCACTCCTCCTGCACACCCTACACTGGAGATCGATCCCACAACCAGGGCATATGCCCTGACTGGGAATGGAACAATGTCCTATTGGTTCATAGTTTGATGCTCAACCACTGAGCTATGCCAGCTTGGCATGGCTAATTTTATAGATCAACTTGACTGGGACATAGGGCGCCCAGATTCAACATTATTTTTGGATGTGTCAGTGAGAGTGTTTCATTGGCATTTGAATAGGTGGACTCAATAAAGTAGATTGCCCTCCCCAATCTGGGTGGGCATCATCCAATCTGCTGAAGACCTATTTAGAACAAAAAGCAAAGGAAGAGACAGTTTGCTCCCTCCCTGCCTGCTTGCTTGAGCTAGACATCAGTCTTCTTCTGCCCTCAGATTGGGACTTAAACCATCTGCATCCCTAGTTCTCTGGCCTTCAGACTCAGACTAGAATTACATCACTGACTCTCTTGCATCTCCAGCTTGCAAATGGCAGATAATGGGAATGCCTAACCTCCATAATTGCAAGAACCATATAAATGTACATATCTATATATCTCCACTTCTATTTCTATATCTACATATTCTATTGGCTCTATTTCTCTGGAAAAGTCTAACATGCATACAGTACATACCTTACATGCATATGTAGCTACCTATAGAAAAAGATTGTTTTGTGTGTGTATGTGTTTAACATATATTGTATCATACATATTGTTCCACAGCTTGGTTCTTTTCATTTAACTATATACCTTGAATAACTCTCTATATCCACATATTCATGCCTCCTGCATTAAAAAAATCTCTGCATAGCATTTTGTATTATGGCTGCCCCATAACTTAAATAAATTAATCCCCTTCTGGTGGACATTTAGGTTGCTTTTGTTTTTTTTTTCTATTACAAGCAATGCTGCAATGACCAGATTTTGTGCACACACACAAGCACAAGCACTTCGAGAGAGGTGATATGCTTTCTAGAGTGGGAGAAAAGGGATGAATAAAGTTCAGGCTGACAGAGAATTGCCCCAAACACTGGAGTGGTAGTGGGTCCCCCATGTGAGTGTCATCTTGGGCTATTCATTCTGGAGGATGATAGCCACTGGGCTTGAAGATTTTGGCAGTGCCTTTTAGCCCCAGAATTCTGAGATCCTCTGACCCAGGCAAGGTCACATAATGGGACCAGAATTGTCTCTCCGGTCTACTAACTCCCAGGCCCAAACTCTCCTTAGCCAGCTCTTAGATTCCATGACATGAAGACCTAGGGGGCTCCTATTATTTGGGGGAAACCATGTATTGTTTTGATGAAGGCTCTTTTGACTTAATGTGCTCCAACCCCAGAGACACCACATGCCATACTCCTGCACAATAGATATGATAGAGCCAAGAAATCATCAAGCTCTTCTTCAGCAGCAGGGGTGGTGATGAATCCATTTTCTTCTAAGAAAACTAGGCCCAGAGCGGGGAACTAATTTACCCAAGGCCACACAGATAAATTAGTAGCCTAACAAAGAACTTTCTAACTGGAGGGTGTAGGGAGTGCCTTTCAGACCATTTGTGTTCCCTGGGAGCATGAATAGGCTGGGAATGTTGTAGCAAGTCACAGTGGACTTATTAGCTCTGTGTTAAACCCTTTGATCAGCCTTAGCTCCTGACCAGGGTGGGTCTTTAAAAAAACTTGGGAATGGTTATATTGCAATGCTCTGTCTGCCTGACTCGTACCATATATGTCAAGGGGAAAACTGTTGGCCAGTGCTGGCTCCATAACTACTTATTACCAAATCACCACTCCTTGGAGTCTCCATGCTGGTGAGAAAGGCAGTGGTAATTGAGGGAAGAAACAAGTACAAGAATTATTAGCATTTTATTTTTATTTTATTTTTTTTAAAATATATTTTATTGATTTTTTACAGAGAGGAAGGGAGAGGGATAGAAAGCTAGAAACATCAATGAGAGAGAAACATCGACCAGCTGCCTCCTGCACATCCCCCACTGGGGATGTGCCCGCAACCAAGGTACATGCCCTTGACCGGAATCGAACCTGGGACCTTTCAGTCCGCAGACCGACGCTCTATCCACTGAGCCAAACCGGTTTCGGCAGAATTATTAGCATTTTAAAAGCATTTTCTGCTCTCAGAGGGTTGTTCCCATCTCCTTATTGGCTCATCACACAGGTAAGAAGGGTAAGCTCTAAGTTTCATATTGTAGAGGTAGGGAAACTGAGGCCCACTGAAAGAGAGAGTAGTTTGCCTCAGGTCACGCATGCCTCAAATTGGCCAGAGAGCTGGTGCAGGCACACTTGTTTCCCAATTCCCAGCCAAAGGCTCTTGCCAATACATTTTACTGCCACCCCTCATCTGATTGCCAGGGCCTTGTGCTCAGAGCCCAGTCTCTTGTGTCCAACTCAGAAGAGACATTGCACTATGATCACTGCTCTGTCCTGCCCTTTATGGCCAGAAGCCATGAGGACCTCTGTGAAACTGGAAGAATGAGGAAGACAGTTCAGCCAACAGAATCCAGATGTGGATTGGGGCCCATGTGTGGAAACCCACAGACTGCCCTGACCAAGTGTGGAGCAAGTCTTCAGCCTGTTTAAACATGCAAGTGTCTGTATGTGTTGATGAGGGGGAAACTGCTGTGTGTGGTACTCATGGGAGTTTGTAGGGAATTTTAAGGAAAGCACTGGAGGAGAAAGGAAGGTACCCTGGGCAGGAGTCTGGTGGTAGGCAAACTGAAAAAGCAAGACAGCAGAAGTCTTGACTGAAGGGCCTAGAGCAGCCCTGTTGGCCAAAGCAGAAATTTCACATGAAGGAAAAGTTGGAAGTAAGATTGGGGTAGGAGATAGTTTTCCTCCAAGATGGCTACAAAACGATCTCCTACCCCACATATGCTTCTGCCAATGTGACTTCAAGATGCAGGGGCTATCTATGTTCCTCCCCCTCCCCTGAATCTTGGAAGGCTTGTGGCTATAGCAGAAGTAAAGCTAGGTGACTTTGGAAGCTAGGTCATAAAAGGAAATATGGCTTCCACTTTGCTTGCTGGAACACTCTTAAAAATTTTTTTTTCAATTACAGTTTACATTCCATATAATTTTGCATGAGTTTTATGTGTAGAGAATAGTGGTTAGACAATCATATACTTTACAAAGTGTTCCCCTGGAAATATCATAGGGAGCACTCACTCTTGAAGCCTTGCCCCCCACTATGCTGTGAGGAACTAACTCACATGGAGATATCACATGGAGAAAGAGATGCCTGGCTTGTTCCCAGCTGCTCCAGCCCCATCTTCACTCCCCCACAGTTCCAGCTCCGGGTACTCTCCGACTGCAGCCTTAGGAGGGACCCTGAGCCTGGGCTGCCCAACTGAGCCCTTCTCCAATTCCTGACCCACAGGAACCATGAGATGTAATAAAATGATTGCTGTTGTCATAAACCACTGAGGTTTAAGGTGATTTGTACACAGCAACAGACATATGAGGGTAGTGTTGTACAAAGTGCTCTGATTTGGGATTCAGGAGACCTGGGTTCCTGGGTCTACTCTTGCCAGTTACTTGCTATGTGGCCTTGGGCAGGAATCTTTTCCTCTCTGAGCCTCAATTTCTTTATTTGTATAAACAAGATGTTAGGATACAATGATTTAGAAAGCCCTTTCTAATTCTAAAAATTCTCTTGTGGTGATAAGCCTCTGAGAAGCTGGAGCTTTAATCATTGAGCAGAAGACAATGTGCTGAGAGGGGGTTCTAGAGATAAGAATGCGTGGATGAAGATGGAGCTGGGGAATCACTGAGGTGAGGAGAAACCCCCAAAGGAGATATCCAACAAGAGGAGGGAGTGGGGGTTGGGTAAGTCAGAGGCAGGCAGTCTACTGGCCAGGAGCAGAGGAAAAGCTTCAAGGGTACCAAAGAAGTTCTTCTGTTTGGAGAAAGGACCCCTCCAAGCCTTTCTATGCCACACCCATCCATCCCTGTCTGCCTGAAGGACCATTTGTTTTTGAATCTCTGCTCTATCTCCCTGGTGGGAGAAATCCACAGGCTCACCACTTTGCTCAACTGGAACTTAGATTCACTTGGTGCCCTTTGCTCGGATGTCAGGGTCTTGAGCAGTATCCACCAAAGGTAGCCAAGCACAGGGGGAAAGCCAGGCCAAATGCTTTTGGTGACTTCCTTTGGACCCGTTATGTTTCTACCAGGGATACCTGACCTGGGCCCTGTTATAGAGTCTTTAGCTGTGGAGAATTTGGGTTATATGATGCTCCCACTGCAATGGAACCTCCTCTCTGCCATTTCTGTGAAGTAGAGATAGCCCTAGCTCTTGGCTTGGGATGGTCACTTAGGAAAACAATGGGCAGGTTGGTGCCAGTGGAGATGGGGTAGGTTTGCTTCTTAGCAACAAAGGGAGCATTTGAATGGAAAAGAAGCCCCGGGGCCTTCTAGGATGTGTCAGTTGGTTATTTCTCTCTGCTCTTAGACAGACTACAGGCACTATTTTGCCTATATCCTGTGGCTAACACCTCCTCCAGTGTGAAAAGGGGCTACATTTCTGCATCCCTTGAGTGGAGGAGCTGGCATTTTCCACATTAACCCTGGCAAAGGCTCACAAGCTATTCATAGAGTTGCAGAAACTGGAAGGCTGCAGCTGGGGAGGAGTACGAAGGTAGGAAGGAGAGTGTTGGCAGAGTAGAACCATTGGAAATGGGCTCCACTGTCCAGCCAGGGCTGAACACTATCTTCTCTAGAGGGAGATCAAGGACAGAGCTAAAGCCTATTTGCAGCCTCCTCCCTTCCACATCCTCACATTTACTGAGCCCTTAGGATGAGCCAGGCACTGTTCTCAGCCTTCTCCATGGATTACCTCACTTAATCCTTCACAACAGCCCTATGAGGTAGGTCTATTATTATCTCTATTTTAGAGATTAAATAATAATACTTTAAAAAACTCTGAGGTACATAGAAGTTAACTAAGCTAGTAAGTTGCTCAGCCAGGATTATGAACCCAGACAGTTTGGCTCAAGAGGGCCACACCTATTTACTAGGCATTACTGCCTGTCACACAACAGCCTGGTCACATTGTCCCAACCTCTGGGGCTGCCCTCTGAAGGGTCCCTTCAAGGCTTGCCCTCTTGGGGCCTACCTCATGCTTCAAATATGATAACAGCCACTAATTTACTGAGTACTTAGAATGCACTTTACATGGCTTATCTATCTATATAAAAGGCTAATATGCTAAGTGTCAGACTGTCCAACCAGTTGCTATGATGTGCACTGACCGCCAGGGGGCAGACACTCAATGCAGGAGCTGCCATGAAGTGCACTGGCCATTTACAGAGTAACAGCAGTGCGGACCTTGCGCTGACAAAGCAACATTCAGCTTCCCCCAAGTGGGACACAGACCACGCTACCATCCTAGAGCGACAGGCTACCAAATCGCAGCTGATGCTACCATGGTGCAACATGTAGCCCACATCCCAGCCCATCCCAGAAATGGTGGCTATGGGCGCTGGGTAATGACATCACATAGTAATGCCTGGCTTCTTCTCCCTAGCAACTAGCCTCCTTGGAGTTTCTTCAGCCCAGGAACACGACTTGCTTTATAGCCAGGTGCAAATATTTTACACTTTAACCAAATGTTTGTGAAGCATTTTCCCGTGCCTCATCTCATTTGATCCTCACAGAAGTCCTGGAGTAGGTAGATAGGAGACTCGGTGGAATCCTACTTTCTTTTCATTAGCCAGAAAATGGAGATTTAGAAAGTTTAGAAACTTGACCCAACTGAAAAGAAGTAAGAAATGGTTGACCTTGAAAATGACTTCAGGTTTTTTCACTGCACAGAAAATAGTCAAACACCGCTGCAGTTAAATATTTTATCCTCTGTTCTCCCTGCATGATCTACAATAATAATCTGCTTTGTGTTGATATTTACTGCTGTGTTGCTGACAATACCTGAAAGAGAAGTTGGGGTGCTTCACTGGGCTGGAAAAAGTTTAGCTATATCAGAAAGCAGATATAATTAAGCAAGTTTATTCTCTCTATATAAAGGGCTAAGTTGACTCATGCATGCGCTATACATATAAAGCTCTGGCTGGCGCCAATCGCACCCCTGTGTTTCAATCTGTCATTGTCGATTGTGAATTTGGTTGACACTTCTATTATAGAGAAGGGCGAATAGTGATACTAAAATATTTCTTCTAATTAATTTCCTTTCAATGTGCACGAATCCGTGCACCGGGCCACAAGTTTATTATAATATTCACGACGACCCTATGGAATAGGCATTGTTGCTGTCTTCATTCTATAGATGAGGAAACTGAAACTCCAGAAGGTTTAATAACTACTTCAACATCAAGCTAGTAAGTAGCAGAGCCAAGATTTAAATTAGAACCCAAGTCTGTCTGATTTCAAAGCTCTAAGAACACATTTTACTTATTAATTAATTCATTCAACCAACCAAAATTTTTTAGACTATATGCCATATGCCAGACACTGTGCTTGGCACAAGTGGGTATAATGGTGGCAATATTTCTGATTCTATCCCTCCTCCAGCTTAGATTCTATCTCTCCTCCAGCTTAGCCTGCTCTGTAGAACTGCAGACTCATGAATCTAACTACCTGGTTGACATGACTATCTCAAACAGATATGTTCAAAACAGACTCTTCCTCCAAAGTTGCTTGCCCAAAGACTTCCTCAGGACTCTAAATGGCATCACCATTCATGCAGCTGCTCAAGACAAAAAGTTAGAGGCCATCTCAGTTCTTTCTTTCCTTCTCTCTGTACATCTAATCTATCAGCTTGTCTGGTTGGTTTTATCTCCAAACATATCCTAAGTCTTTTCACTTTTCTTCATCCCCTCTTTCCCCACCAATCCATTCTCCTTCACAATAGCCCTATGATATATGATGTCAGCATGTTCTTAAATCATCAGTCAAATAATTGCCTTTCCCTGGTTCCAACACTCCAGTGGATTCCTATGTGCTCATAACCCACAGGGCTCTGCCCCTGAACTGGCTCCTGTGCTGCCACGGGTCTCCTTCCCTTTCCCTGCATCCTAACCCATGCTCCTGCCCTATGTTCCTCTAATATGCTAAGCTCCTTTCTACCTTAGCTTTTACTCACATATCTCCCTCTGCCTGGAATGTTCTCCCCCACATCTCAATTTATTTATTTATTTTAAAATATATTTTTATTGATTTCCGAGAAGAAGGGAGAGGGAGAGAGAGATAGAAACATCAATGATGAGAGAGAGTTGTTTATTGGCTGCCTCTTGCATGCCCCCTACTGGGGATCGAGTCTGCAACCTGGGCATGTGCCCTTGACCATAATCGAACCCTTCAGTCTGCTCTATCTACTGAGCCAAACCAGCTAGGTCCCCCACATCTCAATTTAAATGTTACCTCCACAGAGAGGCCTCCAATACCCAGCTTCTATAACGTAGCCACTCTTCTCTCTGCATTTCTTTTTTTTTTTTTTAATTTCCTACATACCTGTTTCCCCCATCCACGAGAATAAAAGTTCCATGAGAGCAAGGAGCTGACTTCTCTTATTCATCAATTTATTCTCAGCATCTAAAACAGTAGCTGGCACATAGGTGTTCAATAAGTAAAGAGGCAGAAGTTAGTGGATACAGCAAGGAGGGGATACACAGGGTAGTGTACGATCCTTGGGTAATGACAAAGGAACAGAAGGCACTAAGAAACATGCTGGCCCTCCTCTGAGTATGAGACTAGGGAGGAGGAGGTGTGGGGTCCCCAAGTTTCCACTCACTAGCCAAGTCACTTCACTTTTCTGAGCTGTAGTTACCTCATTTAAAAATGGGAATAATGGTACTGTCACCTAACAGTGTTGTTGGGGTACTCTGCTCAAACCCTCTATGGCTTCCCATCTCCCTCTGCATAAAAGACAAGGTTACTACAGTGGCCTCCATGGTCCTGCACCTTCTGGTACCCCTCCTCCCACTTGCCCTCTGCCCTCATCTCTTACTACTCTTCCTCTCACTCCTCTCTGTTAGCCTTGCCAGCCTTCTCCGTGTTCAGGCCTCAGGGTCTTCACCCAGATATTCTCTTTGCCCAGAATATTCTTCCCCCAAATACCTTCAAAGGCTCACCCCTCACTTCCTTTGGGTCTAGTCTCAAATGTCCATCTCCTCAGTGAGACCTTCCATGGTCACCCCATTTGACACTGCACCCACCTTTCTGAGTACCCCTCTTCTCCCCCTTCTCTGTTTTGTTTTTCTCCATAACACTTCCCATAGGCTGGCAGACTCTATCATTTACTTATTTACTTTGTGTACCTGTGTCCTCCCCACTAGAGTGTAAGTTTCATAAGAGCAGGGAATTTAGCTGTCTTATTCACTGCCATCCCCACAGTCACTAAAACAGTGCCTGGCACTTAGTAGACAGTAAATATTTACTGAATGAATAAATGCACACATGAATGGAGTGCTGACATGGTGCCTGGTATATAAAAAGTGTTTGGTAAATGATAGTTGTTATTACTAATAACTATCTCTTTGTGTATCCATTCCCATGTCTGGAGCATAGCACAGAGCCCTGCACTCACTAGATGCTCAGTTAACATTTGTTGAAAGAGAAACCCTATGTGAGGTGCAAAGTCCCCTACCGGCCACAAGAGAAAACCAAAGGACATAGCTCTGAGTGCAGAGGAGGGGAGGCAGCACCACAGGCTGTTTCTAAAAAATAAATCTCCAGCCCTATACCCGCCATCCCCCCCAAAAGAGACCTCTAATGAGGGGTCTTAACCAAGGGTGATTCACACAAAGTAGCACCAGGAAGGCTACGTGGATCCTTAACTAGCACCCCTGGTCTTCTAAGGGGCCTGTGGCTAAAATTCTGAGGGTTCATGAACTAGGGTTCAGAAAATTGCTTCTTTATTTCTTCTCTCTTTTAACTGTATTTTAGCATTTCCTTCAATCATGAATGCAGGCAACAATCCATCATAATATTAGAGGATCTGTGACTTGGCCACCAACAGAAACCACGCACATTTTTTTTTTATCACATTAGAATGAAACAGAACTCTTAAAATATCAATATGCCCATCATTATTTTGAAATTATGATAGTTGTACTAGTAAGACTCACCACTATATATTTTTTAAAAGAAACTGTTTATTTCCGATCAACCTTATTTCCATTCTGGTAAGAGTTTGTGGAAGAACAGCTTAGGGCCACTCAGTGGTTGTTTTTACCCATTCAGTGGGGGCTGCAGAACAGTCTTCAGTGGCAGGCTGAGCGCTTGTCTTCAGTAGGAAACTGCTGAATGGGCACAGAGGGCACCTGAACGCCTTCAGACCAGCCTGTGACCTCAGGCTGAGCAGCAGTGAACTTGGGGGGAGTGGGAGCAGTCCATTCACCCTGAAATTCCTCCTTGCTCACAGCCATTTCAGCAGCAGCCTGCGCTTCCTTTCCAATCTCTCCAGGATCTCTGTAGAGGTATATTTCAGGCATGACCTCCCACGGGTGTTGATAGGAGATGGTGCCATGCGTGCGCAGTACGTCTTGGGTCAGCATCCACCACATCAGACCTACTGAGTGAGCCCCCTTGTTGTTGCAAGGGATGGCAATGTCCACATAGCGCAGAGGAGTCTGTGTTACACAGAGCAATGGTGGGCAGGTTAACGTAAGATGCCTCTGTGAGAGGCTGGTGGTCAGCCCTGGGATCAGTAACCACCAGGAGTCTCAGCTCCCGGAAGGCTGCCTGGATCTGGTTGGTGAAGGTTCCAGGAGTGAAGCGGCAATAGGAGTGGCTCCAGTGGCAGCAGCAGACTTTTGCACGCTGGCCAGCATTCCTAGACGATATGACACTGACATCAGCGGTGTTTTCAGTGGCAACAATGGCATGAACTGCCAGCAGGAGCTTATCCCAGGTGCTTTTCAGATTTATGATGCAGATGCCACCACTTTTCCTTTTCCAGATGTACTGTGCCATTTGGAAGTCAAGGTTGGTGCCACCTAAGTGGGTTCAGTATGGAATCAATGTCCCTGGCTACAGCCTAAGTCCCTCTTCACAGCTGCTTAGACCAGTGGCTCTCAATCCTGGCTGCCCATTATAATCACCTGAAAAACTTAATTAAAAAAAAAAGTCTGGCCACATCCCAGAAGAATTAAATTAGACTATCTGGGGTGGAGCCTGGCTTAATTCGTTTTTTCCCCAGCTTTATTGAGGTATGATTGACAAATAAAAATTGTATATATTTCATTGTACAACATAATGTTTTATTTTTTAAAGGTTTTTTTTATTGATTGCAGAGAGAAAGGGAGAGGGAGAGAGAGACAGAAACATCAATGATGAGAGAGAATTCATCAATCAGCTGCCTCCTGCATGCCCCACACTGGGGATCAAGCATACAAACATAATGTTTTTTAAAGGTGTGCATTTATCATACGTATACATTGTGAAATGATTACACGAAGGAGTTAACGTGTCCATCACTTCACATAGTTACCTTTTATTTTTTTGTGGTGAGAACACTTAAGATTTACTCTTTTAGTGAAGTTCAAGTGTTTGAAGCTCCACAGGTGATTTTAACTTGCTGCTGCAGTTAAGAGCATTGCTCTACGGCTTGCTTCTCTAGGTATGGTCCAGGGCAGCAGCTACATCTCCTGGGAGCTTGTGAGGAATGCAGACTCTCAGGCCTCACCCAGTTCTAAATCAGAATCTGCATTTTAATAAGGACCCCAGGTAATTTGTCCAAGTGATAGTGTTTGAAAAGTACTGCCAAGGAGCCAGGCAGGAGAGTGTGGACGTGGGGCTGCTCCTAGTTTTCAGGGTAGTGTGTGGCCGCTTGGGTGGGAACATCTCTCCACTTCTCCATGAGTCCCAGGCTGGCTCAGCTTTTTGCCAGGCTGGTGGTTTGACATCCTAGTGTAGATATGGTAAATAAGGCCTTAGCCTGGACAAAAACCCCATCCTGAATAGCGACAGCAGAGCAAAGGTCTCCATTTCATTGGGAAAGCTGGGGCTAGCAGAATGTTTGCTAGGAGCCCTTTCTGACCGAGTGGGAACAATAGAATAAAGAACCAGCCCTCATGGCTCCTCATGTCCAACTAACTGCGGGGCTGGGTCTAGCAATGATTGCTAGCATTGCAAGCACTGATGATTGCTCCGGGAACGGGACCGCTCTCAAAGCCACAGTTCCCTGCAGCTCTCGCGACCAGCTCCCCAAGCACCTCAACCCCTCCCCCACAAGTGATCAAATGTATT
This sequence comes from Eptesicus fuscus, assembly GCF_027574615.1. Lineage (NCBI taxonomy): Eukaryota > Metazoa > Chordata > Mammalia > Chiroptera > Vespertilionidae > Eptesicus > Eptesicus fuscus. The sequence goes on from NC_072473.1 coordinate 113,674,976, forward strand.
CCAATTCTATTATTGGTTTGGTTTCTAAATGTCCGCCCTATTTTGGCTCAGAGCCCTGATCTTAAAGGCTTTGCCGAGTGGGTGGAGCAAGGACCTCCCTCCTCGCAAGGGAGTGCTGCTTTGCAGGGAGCTCCCAGTTTGGGGAGACAAAGGCCCCTGGCTGCGGCTGCGGTGTAGAGGGCGGATTCCAAAGCGCAGAGTGGCAGTTGCAGGCCCCAGGGCAACAGAGGATGGAGCCTGTTGGCTTCCAGGGCTGGGCAGACACTGCCGCCTGGTCGCCTGTCAGTCCGCGTTTCCCGCCAGGAAGCATCTTCTTACTGGAAAGACCGCGGTCTGCTGCAGCGGGTGGCAGAGTCTGAAACCAATTTGCACAAGTCCTAGGCGACAGAAAACTTTATGTTCGTTTTTTTGGAGGCGTCCTGTCAGAACGAGAGTTTTTAAAAACCCACCTGTCAGGTCCCAGTTCATAAACGAGCACCTCCAAGCCCACTGGAGGAAGATGAGGGTGGAGGACTCATTCTTACAGTCCCGGTTTAAACATCACTGGAGGCTCTGGGTCGCAGCGCCTAGGACGCGGCCACAACGGTGCTGCCAGCTGTTTGCTGTGTAACTGAGAGCGGAGTCCTTTGAGGACACTGGGGCCATTGGGTAAACACTCTCCCTAGTCTCCCCCGCAGCTGGGTGTGGACAGCGGCCTTCTTTGACCAGGGAAGCGAGGGCACCCAGCTGTTGCCCAGCCAAAGAGCTAAGGTGCCTCCTTTTTAAGGGCCCCAAGCATTGGGTCCTTTCCTGAAAACATACAGAATATAAAATATTGTGCCTGGATGCTCAGCACTGGCCCTTGGGTCTGTACCCACCCTTCTCCATCTTGGCAGTAGTTCCCTTGGCATGGGCATGATCTCCACTGAGCTCATTCCTATCCTCTGCTTTCTTACTCCTGTTAGTTTTTTTTTCTTAATTCTTCTCTTATTGCCTTCTGCTTTCTGACTGCAGCTTCTCTCCCCATTTATTCCGTCTCCCTGTCTCCTGTTTCTTTCTCATTCATTCAAAAATGCATTCATCAGCCCTAGCTGGTTTGGGTCAGTGCATAGAGCTTCTGCTTTCGGACTGAAGAGTCCCTGGTTCCATTCCAGTCAAGGGCAGGTATTTTGGTTGCAGGCTCCTCCTCCCCTCCTCCACCAGGGGCCCTGGTCGGTGGGGGCTTCTGCAGGAGGTAACCAATCGATGTGTTTCTCTCACATCGATATTTCTCTCTGTCTTTCCCTCTCTCTTCCACTCTGTCTAAAAATCAATGGAAAAATATCCTCGGGTGAGGCTTTTTTTTTAAAAAAAGCATTCATCATGTATTAAGTGCTGTAGTAGCCTGCTCAGGCTGTCATAACAAAATACCATGGACTGAGTATTAAACAACAGAAATTTATTTCTCACAGTCCTGGAAGCTAGAGGTCTGAGATCAGGGTGTCAATGTGGTCAGGTTCTGGTGAGAGTCTCTTCCTGGCTTGCACTCAGCCCCTTTCTCTCTGTGTCTTCACATGGCAGAGAGAAAGAGAGAGATACTTCTTCCTCTTCTTATAAGGCCACAGTCTTATGGGAATAAGGCCCTCCCCTATGACCCCATTTAATCTTAATTACCTCCTAAAGACCCTATCTCCAGATATAGCAACATTTCGGGTTAAGGCTTCAACATATGCATTTGGGGGGAGGGACACATTTCAGTCCATAGCAAGCACCTACAGGGATTGCTAGATCCCTAGCAGCTATAGTAGTAGGGGCGATAGACAGCAGTGAAAAGAGATGTGAACAGTATTGTTAAAGTGTGACCAAAACGCAGTAGAAGAATGAAGGGTCAGGAATGAATAGTTGACTCAAGAAATCAAGGAGGGCTTGACAGAAGAGGTGACTTGTAAGCTGGCTCTTGAAGCATGAGTAGTTTGCCAGGCAAAGAAGTGGAGGAACTATATTTCAGGCAAAGAGAATAGCATTTGCAAAAGTACAGACTTGTGAAAGGCCGGTCTGCATGATAATCAGTGAAAACTTCTGTGACACTGGAGGTGAGGATATATAGGAAGAGTGGAAGGAGATGCTAGAGATGCATGTTGGAGCCATCTTATGAAGTGTTCAAACAAGAGAAGAGGATGGCCCAAGATAGGGCAGGGGCTGTAGGAATGGAAAGTATAGACAGAATGCAGGAGACACTGGTGAGAACAAATTGGCTGATTGAACAGTAGGGTGATGAGGAAGCAGGAGTGAAGGGTGACTCCTGGATTTCTAGCTTTGGGGACTGGCACTGAGATACAGAAGGAGAAGTAGGTCCGAGGTGAGGGTGAGAGTATAAATAGTGAGTGTGACTTATCTCTAGGACATCCTGAAGAGGTAGGCTGTGTGCTGGGGGTGAAGCAGGGATGGAATAAAGTCTATGTAGGTCCACAAGCATGAGAAAACCATTTGATGCTGAGGAAAGAACCATACCAAACGATTAGAGGGAATAGTGCTCTGAACTAACACAGGGCTGGGGATAGTACCAATTTCCAACCAGCTAAAATCGGGGCATTGGGTAGAATACACAGAAAGGTCTTGCTTTGGTATTGGGGAACATTATCTCTAGACTTAGCACTGTTCTGGTCTCATCTAACAAAGCTTAATAGCAAAACCCAAAGGGATATAGCAATTTCCAAGAAACTTAACTGAATCCCAGAACAAAGTTCAAGAATATTTATAGCAGGGTTTCTCAACCTCAGAACAACTACATTTGGAGCTGGGTAATTCTTTGTTGTGGGAGCTGTCCAGTACATTGTAAGATGTTTACCCTCATACCTGGCCTCTACTCAGTGGCTGACAATAGCATTCTTCAATTATAACAATCAAGAGTGTTTCTGGACAAACAAAATAGCCTCTGGTTGAGAATCACTGATTATAGAAAAACAGGCATATTAAATAACCCAACAAGGTAGGATTCACAGCCTGGCATCCAATAAAAAGTTACCTGGCATGGACAGAGCTGGAAACTATGGCCCATAAGGAGGAGATAAATCAATTAATTGAAATCAAACCAGAACTAACAAAGATGTTAGAATTAGCAAATAAGAATATTAAAGTTGTTATTATAACTGCACTCCATATGTTCAAAAATTTAAGTACAGACACAGAAGATATTTTTTAAATACCTCAATCAAACTTACATAGGTGAAAACTATAACATGTGAGGTAAAAAATACATTGGATGAGATTAATGGCTGATTAGACAATGCAGAAGAAAAGACTCATGAACTTGAATAATAATAATAGAAACAATTCAATATAAAACACACCTAGAAAAGAAAATGAAAACAAACAAAAGCAGCCTCAGTGAGCTGTAGGAAAAATTCAAGTGGCTTAATAGAAATATAATTGGAGTTTCTGAAGGAGAAAAAGAGACAGGAGGGAGGAGAAAAAATGATTGAAGAAATACGGCCAAACATTTTCCAAATTTGATGAAAATTATAAACCCAGAGATCCAAGGAACTTGGCAAAATCCAAATACTCCAAGTGCAGGCAACATGAAGAAAACGACACAAAGACATATCATAATCAGATGGCTCAAAATCAGTGATAAAGAGAATATCTTAACAGCAGCCAGAGGAGAAAGACATTTTATGTACAAAAAAAAAAGCTAAGATTTCTAATTGTAAATAATGCAAGTGAGAAGACTTTGGAACAAAATTTTTAAAGAACTGACAAAAAGACTTTCAACCAGGGATTCTATATCAGGCAAAATTTTCTTTCAAAAAGGAAGGCCAAAAAAAGACATTCCAGTCATACAAAAGCTGAAATAATTCATCACCAGCAGACACATACTACAAGAAATGGAAGGAAGATGATAAGAGATTAAAATATGGATCTTCACAAAGGAAGGAAGAGCACCAGAAATAGTAACTACATGTGTAAATATATAAGATTTAAAAATTATTTAAATATATTTGATAGTACACTGTTTAAGCAACAATAATAATGTAGTGTGGGGTTTATTATATATGGAAAATGTATGACAACAATAACACAACGGTTAGAAGGGGAGGAAAGGGCCTATACAATTGTAAATTCTTTATAGTGTGTGTGGTGTGGTATATATCACTTGAAGATCAACTTAGGTAAGTTAAAGATGTTTAAAACTGAAAGTAATCAGTAAAGTAACAAATAAGTGAGATAAAACAGAATCGTAAAAAATAATAAATTAGTCCCAAAGAAGACAGAAATAAAGGAACTAGAATAGATGAACCAAATAGAAAACAAATAACCAAATGATAGAATTAAACCTAGCTATACCAACAATCAAATGAAATGTGAATGGTTTAAATACATGAATAAAAGGCAGAGGTTATCAGATAGGATATAAAATCAAGGACCAATTACTTGCTTCCCACAAGTAAAGCATTTTAACTATAAAGTTAAAAACAGATTTAAAAAGTACAATTATGGGAAAAGGTATACCATACTAACACTAATTGAAAGAAATGTGGAATGACTATATTAACATGAGATAAGCTGATTATAAAGCAAAAAATATTACCAAAGTTAAAGAAGGTAATTTCATAGTGATAGAGAGTCAATTCATCAAGAAGACAACAATCCTAAGTATTTATGCACCTAGTAATAGAGCTTCAAAATATGTGAAGAAAAAGCTGACAGAACTATAAGTAGAAACAGAAAAGTCCACAATTATAGTTGGATATTTCAACACTCATTTCTCAATAATTGATAGAATAGTAGACATAAATTCAGCAATGGGATAGAAGATATGAATAACACTATCAACCAACTCGATCTAGATGACATTTATAAACACTCCACCCCACAACAGCAGAATACATATTCTTTTTAAAGGCATACAGCACATTTACCAAGACAGATAGGCCATATTCTAGGCCATAAAACAAGTTTCAAAAAATTTAAAAGAATCCAAGTTACCCCCAGCAGAATGGCTCAGTTGGTTGGAGCATGGTCTCATGCACCAAAAGGTTGCAGGTTCAATTCCTGGTCAGGACACATACTTAGGTTGTGGGTTCCATCCCTGATCAGGCAACCAATCAATGTTTCTCTCTTACATCAATGTTTTTTCTCCTTTCTCTAAAATCAAGAAGCATATCCTTGGGTGAGGATTAAAAATAAAAAAATAATCGAATTTATACAATAAATTGGATTGTAAAAAATATTGTAATAAATCTGATTACAATAAATTTAAATTAGAAACCAATAACAGATTTATGGAAATTTTTCAAATATCTCAAAACTAAATCACATACCTTAAAATAATCCATGGGGCAAAAAAGAAATTAAAAGGAACGTTAGAAAGTATTTGAAATGAGTACAAATAAAAACACAACATGTCAGAATTTTTGGAACGCACTATAATGCCTATATTGGAAATGAAAAAAGGTCTCAATGATTTTCTGCTTCCATCATAAAACTAGAGAAAGATAAACAAATTAAACCAAAGTAAGTAGAAGAAAGAAAATAATAAAGATCAGAGCACATGAGAAGTCATTAGTCATTAGGGAAATGCAAACCAAAATCATAATGAGATACTACTTCACACCCACTAGGATGGTTATAATAAAAACAAAAATGGAAAATAAATGGTTGGGGGAAATGTACAGAAGTTAGAATTCTCATACATTGCTGGTAGGAATGTAAAATGGTATAGCTGCTCTGGAAAACTCTTGGGCAATTCCTTGAAATGTTAATTTACCCTATGATCCAACAGTTCCACTCTATACCTAAGAGAACTGAAAACATATTCCCAGAAAAACTTATACACAAACATTCATAGCATCATTATTCATAATAGTCCAAAAGTGGTAACAACTAAAATGTCAATCAGCTGGTGAATAGATAAAGAACTGTGGTATATTCATACACTGGAATATTATTCAGCCACAAAAAGAAACAAAGTCCCAAAACAAGCTACAACATGGATGAACCTTGAAAACATTATGCTAAGTGAAAGAAGCTATTCACAAAAGGTCACATATTATATGATTCAAGTTATATGAAATGTATTAGGAGGCAAATTCATGTAGCTATAAAGTAGATTAATGGTTGCTAGGGGGGTGAATTGGAACTGACTGCTTATAGACATGGAGTTTGTTTTGGGGTGATGAAAATGTTCAGGAATTAGATAGTGGTGATGATGGTTGCACAAATGTTCAGTAATTAGATAGTGGTGATGATGGTTGCACTGAGTTGTATACTTTTTAAAAATATATATTTTTATTGATTTCAGAAAGGAAGGGAGAGAGATAGAAACATCAATGATGAGAGAGAATCATTGATCAGCTGCCTCCTGCACACCCCTACTGGGGATTGAGCCCATAACCCAGGCATGTGCCCTTGACCGGAATCGAACCCAGGTCTCTTCAGTCTGCAGGCTGATGCTCTATCCAATGGGCCAACCTGGCTAGGGTTTGAGCTGTATACTTTAAAATGGTGTATTTCATGTTGTGAGTTATATCTCAATTTTAAAAGTAGGCAAAGAAGTTGAATAGATATTTCTCCAAAGAAGATGTATAAAACCATTAAAAGATGCTCAATATTTGTGATAATTAGGGAAATACAAATAAAAACCACAATGAGATACCATTTCACATCACTAGGATGGCTAAAATAAAAAAACCATGAATAATAAAATGGTGAGATGAAGAAAAATAGAACCTCACACTTAACTGGTGGGGCTGAACAGCTGCTTAAATATTTTAAGGTATATAAATGTCAAGTCGCCTATGTTATACACCCTAAACTAATATAATATTGTATGCTAACTATACTTTAATTTTAAAAAGATTAAACATAGAGTTATCATATGACCCAGGTAAATACTCAGGCATATACCCAAGATAATTGAAGACATACATATATACAAAATTTGTACATGAGTGTCCATAGCAGCATTTTTCACAATAGCCAAAATTAGACATATGACATTATTAGTACATACAACAACATGAATGGTTCTCAAAATAAATATTCTGAGTGAAAGAAACCAGCAAAAATGCATATTGGGTTATTCCATTTATATAAAATTGTAGAAAATGAAAACTATATAGAACTATATAGTAACTGAAAACAAATCAGTGGTTGCCTGGGGAGAATAGGGAGGGGGTGAAGCGAAGAATTACAAAGGGCCAGATGAAAATTTTAGGGAGTGATAGAAACTAGATGGCAGTGATGGTTTCATGGAGGTATGCATATATCATAACATAGAAAATTGTAACAATATTTTACATGGCATGCAAATTGTCAATTATAACTCAATAATGATATAAACCAAAAGAGGAGTAAGTCTTTGAACAGATGAGCTGCAAAGTCCTTTCCAGCTCCAGTTCATGGCACCTATCAGAGGTAACTATTCTGAAATCTTGTACCAAAATAGTGTTTTGTACTAGGATGCCCAAATCATTGAGACAATACAGGGGTTTTGCTTGGATTACTCAGATTCATGCCTTTTTCTTCACCTTTCTGGGACCATATAGACATAGCTCAAAGCCCAGTGAGACGATGGAGCAGGGAAGGACATCATCAAGCCAATGGGAAGATATCCAGGTCAGTGGAGGAAACTGGGGAAATGACAGCCTAATGAGCTCTGCTCTTTCCGATTTCTTTAAGTCTATGATTCAGAGGATTGGCTTGCCATGGACATTCCAGACCAGTGAGGCATCTCAGGGCCATGAATGCAGAGACATCCCAGGGGAGAAAACAATGGAAGACAAGATGGAAATGAGAAATGGCCTTTTTAGGTCTCTTGACCCAAGACAAGGAGTTAAGAGGATATGGAGGAAGAGGTGGAAGTGTCTTTTCCCTGCAGGAAAGGAGATTATGACTTGATGGGGTTTGAGGAAATCAATGTAAGAAACTAAAGACCTGGAATGTCAAGCCCCCAGGGATGCCTTTTAGATGGACGTGCTAGAGGGGCAGGAAGAAGGAGGTGATACCCTCCCCACCTGTTAGCAGTGAAAGCCAAGAAGGTAAGGAAGGGAAAGAAAAAAAAAAGCCAAGAGGCATTCTTTAAAAAGTCATTTGTCAGCTGTGCAGTGCCTCAAGCAAGTGCCATGGCTGACAGATCACCTGATGGGAAGCACCAGTGGAGATGGGCCCAGTCCAGGAGTCTGTCACCCTAACCTCAGCCAGCACCTGGAGCATATGCTTTAAAGGAAGACAATTAAAACCTTAAATGCCAAGAGTGACTTCAGGCAATATTTATACCTGGTATTTTCTTTTGATCCCAGAGGGTGATAAGTTATGAGCTTCAAGTTTAAAGCAGGGGAATTGAGTGTTCTTGTAATTTTATCCTACACGACAGAGCCACAGAAACTCTTCTTATTCAGAGGAATGTAGACCTCAAATATCCTTTCTCACTTCCACCCTCATTTCTCCTGCTGCCCCTATGCCCTATGTAGTGCACCTCCCTGTCCCCCTAAAGGCTGGTTACATTAATCAATATCATAATAATTCCTTAAATTAGTAAGGAATCTCATGGTTTATAGTCCCTTCCTCTCCATTATCTCATCTTTATTCTTATTCAACCCTGTGAATTAGGCATTGTTTCTCTCATTTTGTTAGGAGAGGAACGTGAGGGATTAGAATATATATGTATAGATTAATTAATTATATAATATATTTATTCAAATAATGATTGAACACCTATTATGTGTCAGACACTGGTTAGATGCTAAAGACATAGTAATGAAACCAGATAATCACAGCCCTTGCCTTTGTGGAGCTCTGTCTAGTTGGGGGCTAGGTGGATGGGTGGAAACATTAATTCCACACAAACCTAATTGCAAACTTTAAAAGATGCTATTACAGGAGAATGGGGGCCAGGGAAAGTATCTCTTGGTGAACAGTTATTAGAACTTATAGCTGAGCTGATGGTTGATGGACATTAGTCAGGAGAAGATGGGGTGGGGAGGATAGCTCTTCAAAAGGAGGGAAAAGTATTAGGAAGGCATTATGACAATAAGGGACATGGCTTTGCAAGATAAAAAGAGGGGATGAGGCAAAACAGGAGTTTGGCAAGGTGGATGGGAGCTAGATCATGCAGGGCCTTGCAGACCATGGCCAATAGTTAAGTCTTGATCCCCAGAGCCATGGGGAGCCACAGAAGGCTTTCAAGCATAGTAGACTGGCATGACCAAACCGGTTGTTATGGAGAATGATGGAGTTTGAATGAGGATGAGACAGCAGAAACATAGAGACTGCATAGATTTGAGAGATATTTGGAAGTAAAATTGACAGAAAATTCATGCTCTTTCTATTTCAGCATGGCAGGGATGTGAATGGAGGTAGTGGGGTATAGTGGGTTGAATGGTGGCCCACCAAAAAAAGATATGTCCATGTCTTCACCCCTGGAATCTGTGAATGTAAACTTATTTGAAAAAAGGTTTTACAGATGTAACTAAGTTAAGAATCTCAAGATGAGATCATCTTGGATTATTTGAGTAGGCCTAAGTCAAGTGACACGTGTCCTTAGAAGAGGCAGAGGGAGATCACACAGACAAAAGAGGAGAAGGCCACGTGAAGATGATGCGGCCCCAAGCTAAGGAATGCATGGAGCTATCAGAAGCTGAAAGGGGCAAGGAAGAATTGCACCTTCTTGATTTCAGACTTCTGCCCTCCAAAACTGAGAGAGAGTAAATTTCTGTTGTTTTAAGCCACTAAGTTTGTGATAATTTGTTACAGCAGCCACAGGAAACTAATACATGGGATCCTGCTGTATAAAGGCTACTTTTCTTTTTCTTTCTTTTTTTCAAAAGTGTTACCTTTTTCCAAGTTAGTATATCATTGAACTCACTCTTTATGTGTTCAGGAAATGTATGAATGATGAAGTGAGAAGCCAAGAAGATCTCAGTCTGTGGCCAGGGTTAGGACCCATGTGGTGATTGATGCCAATCTCTGATCACTTTTGGGGTACAAACTTGGATTTGGGATGGAGCAAAGCTGCCCCAGATTATCCCTCTGATTTTAACTTCATTATCTTAAAGTTCTAAACCCATAACCAAACTGGTCATAGACTCAATACCTAGTTTTCAACAGTCTGCTCTGGCTCAGCACACAAAGGTGCCAGATTTGAGATTGTATAATTTCCCACCTGATGTAAGCCCAGATAAATTTAGACAGCAAAGCAAGAGGAAGAATGGTGCAATAGCCCACTGGCCCTTGGAGATAAACCTGTTCATTTGGGTGTGGCTATCCTAGCTCACAGGGCCTTGCTGCTTGAGGAAGGAATTTGCATGCCTCCCCTGGGGAACCAGAGTATTTATAGACTCTAGAGGAGAGGAAGGATGGAGGCTCCTGGAAGACGTCATAGAGGATGTGCAGAGGAAATAGAACTGTTCTCAAAGACCAACAAGAGAAATGGGGACCTGCATGGCTCTGGGAGAGACCAAAGGAACAGAAGCAATCTGGCAGGATGTCAGGAAAAGGGGGCAACTCTGCGGGCTTGGGATGGTGGTGGGGCAGAGAAGCAGTTCTTCACCTTCTTGGAGGATTCCTCTTAGGACTTATCTCACTAGTGAACAGTGAACTCTTTAAAGACATTTGAAATATCGCTGATTATCTGAATTCCATTGTCATATTTTTCATGGACATTACTAGTGTGTCAAATGAGGTGTATCTACTAGTATGAGGGAACCTCTGATAAGAGAATCTGAGAATGCATGTAGTTTGGAAAAAGTTGGAAGAAACATATAAATGGAATAAGCATTTCTGGGACATTTGGAGCCCATTTGGGAGTGGCTGAAAGGTACCCTGTGGAAGGATTTAGTGTGCAATGGGACTGATATAGTATTAAATGCCAAGGATGCGGATAAAGGTAGTTTGGTTATGCTTCAAAATTGCTACTTCTCTAATTTTTGCAAAAGCAATACCTTATAATGGTTAGTATCTGTGTGCTTGGGTAAAGGGCAAGTGTGTAAAACAAGAACTCCATCTGTGGCTAGGGTTAGATCCAATTTGTAGTTTGTGACCAGGATTAGGGTACATTGGACACCAAGGCGAGGAGAGAAGTATACAGCTAAATGACGAAACCCTAGCAAAGTCTAATAAATCCCAACAGCCAGTTTTTGTCATCCAAATGGCTATGAGCATCTCTTGATTTATAGACTAAGTTCCAGTCTAGGTTCTGCATAACTAACATCATGTTCTCTAATTAAAATGGTGCACACCCAAAATGGGAAAGTTGATTGCTGAATATAACTTAAGCATGTATTCTATGGCAAGCATTGTGCTGGCAGCTCTGGTCTTAAGCATGTATTCTATGGCAAGCATTGTGCTGGCAGCTCTGGTCTGAGGCTAGTACTACCTGGATACCAAAACCAGACAAGGATGCTGCATGAAAAGAAACTTATAGGACAATATCCCTGATGAACATAGATGTAAAAATATTCAAGAAAATATTAGTAAACCAAATTCAACAATACATTAAGAGGATCATACACTATCATCAAGTGGGATTTACTCCAGGAATGCAAGGGTGGTTCAATATCTGCAAGTCAATCAACGTGATATACCACATTAATAAAATGAAGAATAAAAACCGTATGAACATAGAGGACAGGGGTAGACTAGATGGGGTCAATGGAGAAAAAGGAGGACATATGTAATACTTTCAACATTAAAACAAAATACAAGTAGAAAAAACCCATATGATCATCTAAATATATGCAGAAAATTCATTTGACAAAATTCAATATTGATTTATGATTAAAAACTCACAACAATGATTCCAGGTCAGGGCACATGCCCAGATTTCAGGCTCAATCCCCAGTGTGGGGTGTGCAGGAGACAGCTGATCAATGATTCTCTCTCATCATTGGTGTTTCTATCTCTCTCTTTCTCCCTCTCCTTTCCTCTCTGAAATCAATAAAAAATATATATTTTTTAAAAAGACAAGAAATAACAAGTGTTGGCAAGGATGTGGAGAAGAGGGAACCCCTGTGCACTGTTGATGGGAATGTAAATTGGTGCAGTGACTATAAAAAACAGTATAGAGGTTCCTCAAAGAAATTAAGAATAGGACTACAATATGATCCAGCAATTCCACTTCGAAGTATTTATCAAAAGAAAACAAAAATATTATCTTAAAGAGATATATGCACCTCTATGCTCACTGTAGCATTTATAATATCCAAGATATGGAAACAACCTAAGTATCCATTGACAGTTGAATAGGTAAAGAAATTGTGATATATGTATTATCTACACTAATAAAAGAGAAAGATGCAATTTGACCATACATCTGCAATGCCCACCAGCCAATCAGAAGTGAACATGCAAATTAGCCCAATAAAATGGTGGGTTAATTTGCATACACAGGCACAGAGCAAAGACTGAAGATTGAAGGCTCCGCTGCGGCCAGAGCCAAGCCTGAAGGCTGAAGGCTGAAGGTTTGGCTCCACTGCGGTCTGGGTCCAGGGTACCGGAGGAAAACCAGTGCCGGCAGCCAGGGGAAGGAAGGCCTATTGCACAAATATTCATGCAACGGGCCTCTAGTCCTATATAATAAAAGGTTAATATGCAAATTGACTGAACGGTGGAACGACCAGTGGCTATAATGTGCACTGACCACCAGGGGACAGACGCTCAATGCAGGAGCTGCCCCTTGGTGGCCAGTGTGCTCCCACAAGGGGAGCACCACTCAGCCAGAAGCTGGGCTCACAGCTGGTGAGTGCAGCTGCAGTGGCAGGAGCCTCTCCTGCCTCCACAGCAGTGCTAAGAATGTCCGACTGATGGCTTAGGCCCACTCTCTGTGAATGGAGGTAGTGGCCTAAGCCAGCAGTCAGACAACCCCCAAGGGCTCCCAGACTGTGAGAGGGTGCAGGCCGGGCTGAGGGACCCCTCCCCGCCCGCCCGAGTGCACGAATTTCATGCACCGGGCCTCTAGTTCAGTCATAAAAAACGATGAAATCTTGCCATTTGTGACAACGTGGATGGACCTTGAGGGCACTATGCTAAGTGAAATAAGCCATATAGAGAAAGAAATACCATATGATCTTCGTGTATGTGGAATATAAAAATAAAATATTAAAACAAGCTCATAGATACAGAGAACAGAGAGGTAGTTGCCAGAGGTGTGTGCTGGAGGTGGGAGAAATGGGTAAAGAGGGTCAAAAAGTAAAAAGAAAAAAATAAATACTGTGCATTACTGAGCAATAACAGCAATAACAACCACAACAAAAGAAATCTAGCCCAAATAAAAAAATTATTAAGATGATAAAAATTTAATTAAATAAAAGAAAGCTCAACTCTAGTCAGCTGAATTACAAAGACAAATAGTAGTGAGACAGTGAAAATTCATGTTCTCTACTGGTGCTTAACCAAGCAAAGATCATTTGTCATGGAGTTAGTTACTGAGGCATCAACTAAGCAGCTGGCCTCTTTTGCTGTTTTTCAAGTTCCTGTTAAGTAGCTACAGAGAGTAGCAGCTTTGAGACTCTTCTTCAATACTTTTTGCTGTTACTGAACTTCTTTGCTCATTAATTTAGCTTACGTCATAGGGAACAAATTGGATGAACGATATTGGGGAAACTCTATTTATGAAGTGCTCTAGAAGGGTTGTATTGTGGAATAAAAGGCCTGTGCCCAACTAAAGCCATTTAGAGTGCCTTCCCAGCCTACTGGGTCACTGCTCAGCTGGTAAGATATCTATGCTGGGAAGGCACAGAGGGAAAAACAGGAGATAGGAGTTACTTAGACCTAGATCCCAGTCCTGAGTTTGCCACCAGCTTTCTGTACAACCTTAGGCAAGTAATTTTTTTTCTTTCTGGGCCTCAGTTTCTCCATATGCATAATGAGGGGTTGGGGCTCTTTCTATTATGAGATTTCTCTGATTACTGGCCAGGCTCATTGTTCTCCAGATATCCTCTTTCCACTTCACTTTTTACATTACTCCAGTAAAAACAAGCACTACAATTGGGGGTGGAGGGAGTTCACAATTTTGTTATTTCTAACTGTTAGTATTGACTCATCTAAGAACATGTTGGCCAAGTTGAAATGATTTTGCCCAAATAAAAGTATCCTATTATTTGACATTTGATATGCAGCATAAACCCACAGTATGACTATATGGTTCCTTTCTGTATTCAATGAACATTAATTGGGCATTTTCTTTGAGCACCAATACTGCTGGTGAGAACACATAGTCTTACTATTTCATAGTATTGGTAAGACATATACACAAATACTTATGAGAATATGTGACATTTATATAATGCTTACCTAGTAGGAAAATCAAGCACTGTACTAAGTACTTTATAGGTATTGATTTATTTAATCCTTCCAATAACCCTGGGAGCTAGGTAATAACCCCCTTTTTACGTGAGAAACCCAAGCTCAGAAAGGCCACATAATTTGCCTGAAGTTACCTATTTAGTGACAGAGCTGCCTTAGTCCAGAACCAATGTGCTTAACCTCCATGCCTCACTGCTTCCTAATTTGATTCAAGACAGTATAAGTTAGGTATTAGAAGTGCAAATCAAATGATATATGGACCCAGGTAAGTGAGAATTTCCTTCTGGAAGCCCAGTGAAGAAAAAGTGTGGGCCTTGAAGTTAGGCAGGCCTGGGAAAATTACTTAACCTCTATTAGCCTCAGTTGCCTCATCTGTAAAATGGGGCTGATAAGGAATAGAACTACTTCATAGGTGTGGGGATTAAATGAGTTAATACATGTAAAGTATTCATAACAGTACTTGACACATGGCATATGCTCAATAAATTTTAGCTATATCATCATCATCATCATCATCATCATCATCATCATCATCATCATCTGTGGGGATATGCAGAGAGGAATGGGCTGCAACAGGATTGCACTCTGAGGCTTCAGTGGCTGGACCTGCATGTTGAAAGTTGGATTATAAGTTGCCAGAGGGAATCCCTTTTGAGTTGACTTTGAAGCACAGTGAGCTCTATGTAGAGCAGTGAAATGAGTCAATAAAGTGTCTCCTTGCTCAAAAGAGTGGAACCTGATATTACCTTGGGGCAGGACATTGTCTCCCAAAGGCCCTGCTAAAATGCAAACTATACCTGGGAGGCAAAACCTCAAATAACTATTATTAACCCCCTGGCTCAAGTGCATTCATCAGATTAGCTCCAGCAGAGATTGGCACTTTTAGGAAATTAGACAGGGAAAGTGTAGCTCTAACCACTTAGCAAATAGTTCCTACACACCCTCACAAAGCTATCATTGCATATCAATGTTTCTATTAATGTAGTTATGGGGGGCACTCATTTGGAGGGTATATGGGCTTAATCAGGGATTAGAGTATCATGGTTCCTAAAAATAACCTTACAAGGGTTTATTCCCATTAGCACAGTGATTTCAGGTACATTATCTCATTTAATCCCATAGCAGCACTGAAGGGGGAAAGGTGGAGATGATCATTCCCATGAGACCTGTAAGTTTAGGTGATGACAGTATGACTCTATAGCAGATAAGAGTGGAGACTAGAGACCCAGGTGGTTTTCCTCCTGTTTGGAAGACTCATTCCAGGTAAATAACACCGGGAAGATGATCTCAGCTACCAATGCCCACTGTTCACAGCCTGGGCCTTTTGAATGAAGATGCTCTGCTTCACATCTGTAAAATGGGGCTGGTAAGGAATAGAACTACTTCATAGGTGCCTTTTTCCCACTGGAATGTAGCTAATGAGCCACAGGCTATTAACATGAACCCTATTTTACTCCCTTCCCACTACCTTGATTTAGGCAAAAGGGATGTTTTTGAAATTACTATTTATATATTCCAAAGTATGTACTGAGCACCATATCCCAGGGAATATAGTGATACAGCTGTGAACAATGTGAAGAGCCCTCTCTTGTGGAGCTGACAATTATGGTGGAGACTGATTGTAAACAAATTGTGCATGTGCTGGATTGTTTTAACATTTCAAACATATTTTAAATGTACCATGGACTCTCATATATTTTTAAAATATATATTTTATTGTTGACAGTATTACAGATGTCCCCCATTTTCCCTACTCCTTTGCCCCCCTCCACCCAGCCTCTACCCCACCCCAGGCCTTCACCACTCTATTGTCTGTGTCTATGGGCTATGCATATATGCACACAAGTTCCTTATTTAATCTCTGATGGCACACATACACATTGTCCAATGTATTTTTTTGTGTAAAGCTGGACTTAACACTTCAAGCAAACTGCCTGGCCTGCTGAAATGTAGAAACACCTTTCAATTTAGTCTTTTAACATGTGTTGAGTGCCACCTATGTGCTGAGTCCGATATTGGGGACTTTGGAGAGATGCAGAAGAATGAAAAGACAGGGTCCCATCTTAGAGGGTTCCAAGTCCAGTGAATGAGGCAGCCTCTTCCCTTGGGAGTTCCCAGGCCGTAGGAGCTGACAGTCTAGTCTGGGAAGGCAAACAACTTCAGGACCCACTTACAAAGGGGAATCCCAAGTACAGGCAAAGTGAATCCAGTCTAGACTGTTTGGACTTGGGTAGACTGCCCTTGTCTCGCAATGATAGGAAACAGGAAAAGGGACGCCATAGCAGCTGCTGTGTGTCCCTGCAGTGAGGAGGAACCCAGGGCAGCCCCTCCTGGAGTGTTTGTTATCCTGGCAAGTCTTCTGGGTAAGATGAGATTTGAGGTGCAGCTACAAGAATGAAGAACACAGGGGCTGGGAGGGCTGAGTGGTGGCATTTCAGGTAGAGGGTGCCTCCTGGGGCCATTGGGCAATTAAGCAGTCTTGGGCACAAGCCTGGGCAGTCATAATCAAACCTGGTTGAAGTTTCAGAGGAGATAGGAGGGCCAGTGTGTGGGAATCTTTGCCAAGCCTTTTCTGATGGAAAATGGTAAGGAGAGGGAGAGGGTCAGAGATGTTCCCTGTAAGTTTGGGCAGCCTGGGCCGGGTCCTTCTCAAAGCGTCCAGGATCCTTGACAGCTGTTAAGTAAGCGAGGTGAGAAAGGGTTAAGCGTGCCCCTCTACCGCCCCAAATTCTTCCTGTGTTTGAAATCCTTCAGGTTTCCCAAACTCTCTGGCCCCAGACAGGCGGGCATTGTCTGGGAAGCAGTTGTGGGTTGTCAGAGCGCAGTGCAGCCTTTGTTGTGGGGCCACCTCTAGGTTCCCTCTGGCGCCCAGGCCGGGGCTGCAGAGTGCGTGCCTGGAGGGGGGCGGTGCGGGAGGCTCGCCCCCTCTCCCTCTTCCTGGCCCCCTCCCTCCAGCTCTCCGGATGACCACATGACCAAGTGGGCTCTCCGCCAAGCTCCAGGCTACAAAATGCAGCCCCTAGAGTGAGTAGGGAGCATTCTCACTGGCAGCCTGGACCACGGGCAGCTGGAGCCGCGGCTGAGCAGCCAGCCACTTTGGAAAGAGCTCGCTGCCTTCCCGGAGCCCCTGAGGCCAGCTTGGCGGCGCTGCCCACTCCAAGGAGGGATAGGCTGCAGGAGAGGGCAGAGGCAAGCACGCGCGGCCGGCCAGCCTGTGGCGCGGCCCGGGAGCCCCGCGAGCTCCGCGCCCACCAGCTCACAGGAGCCTAGGCGAGCGCCTTTCTTGGCCTGCGGACGCCCGACTTCTCCACCTCCCCTCCTCCTGGCCAGGCTAGAGGAGCAGCATGAATCTGTGGCTGTGCGTGCAGGCGCTCCTGCTGCTCTGGCTCTCCCTGACCTCGGTGTGTGGAGGTGAGTGCGTGCCTCCGATAACCCGCGCTTCCCTCCTGCTCTCCGGCTGCCTGTGCCGAGTTCTCTGCCTCCCGGAGCCCGGAGCCCGGCGCCCGCCAGACAGCCTCTCACTGGCCGCAGAGTGACAGAGCGCCCAGGGCAGGGATCTGTCGGCTTTGGTCTCAGGCATCACCCCACCGGCACCTTGCCCCTCCTGGTTGCCCCTCACAGTCCTAGAAGCTCAGGGCCTCTGGCTTGCTCCCCATGTCCCGGGCTCCACATCCCACGTGGTGGAGGGTGGCAGGGGCATGTCCTGCTCCCCTTGTGGGTCAATGAAGTGAACTGACCTGAGCCTGGTGAGCTGGGCTCCCTTGTTCAAGGTTTTCTGGACCCTGGAGGTTTGGAACCGCTGGCTGGTCTGGTTCTAGGGGGCAAGATACTGGAGATGATGTGCCAAGATGCAGATGTGACACTTGTTGCATAGGCAGGAGCAGAGCGGTGGGGGAGTGGAGCCCAGCTGTCGCTCCTTCAGCTGCATGTGGTCAGAGGCAGCCAAGCTGGTCCTCTCCACACTTACTCCAATGTCCTGTCTGGTCTCTTCTGCTCCTGCGCAGGAGGTCCACAGACTCTGTTCTTTGATATCCTGGCTCAGCTTCCCCTTTGCCCCAGGTACAGGCATGCTTCACCTTAGTGCCCTGTCTCCAGGCACCAAACCAGGAAACAGTGCCTAACTTGATGCCTCCATGCAGCTCAGGGAGGGGGAGTCCTTTTGCCCCCACCTGCACCACATCCCCCACCTGGCACACTTGGCACTGGCACTCCCTTGCCCTCCCTGAGCCCTAGCAGTCCCAACCCTTGCTGCCTGTCCTCTGTGTATCAGTGTGTCCTGAGGCTGCCAGCTCCCACCTCCAGCTGCCACAGTCTTGTGATCTGGCTGACACTGCTGCTGCCTGCCTGGCACCACAGAAAGAAAGGCCAAGACCAGGTGGATTAATGCCCATGCTAGGACTGGAGTCACAGGAGGTGGGAGCAGAGGGGAGCAGAGGGCAGGGCAGCAAGTTTCCTTAGAGGAAGAGCACAGGGCCCTACTTGGTTCCAGACTCTCCAGAGCAGGAGAATGGCCTGCAGCCCAGGAACCTCTGAGGGGCCCAGTGCGGCTATAATTCTCTCTCTTTGTAGGTCCCCTCCTTTCTCTGCTCTTGTCTTATGACACTGCCCTGGCCCTGGAGCACTGCCTGGCTCCTCAGAAAGGCGCGTTGGTTGAGTCTGGCATCGCCTGCCTTCAGCTAGCTGTCCAGTGGTCTTCCTCTCAGGGCCTGAGCTCTGAGTCAGCCACCTCCTTGTTAAGAAGGGAGCAGACTTTTATCCTTAGAAACTCCTGTCAGGCAATCAGTGGCAGGAAGAGAGCAAAAGATATGAATAAAAGACACCACCTGGGCCTCGTCTATGAGCCTACTATCCAGTGCAGTTGACAAGACAAGACACCCACCAGACACCACTACTGCTAAATAGTCCAAGGTGATGCCTTCGGGGAAGAAAGAGCGGCTGCAGAGATGGTGTTCCAGAGGAAGCTGGGTTTGCCTGATCTGCATAGCTGGTGCTTCCCCAGAAGCTATGGGGAGACCTTTGGCCAACTGGCCACCACTAGAGCCCTTTTGGGGTCCAGCTGTTAGGGCAGTACTGGTAAAGGGGAGAGCTGGTTTCAGAGGGAGGGGACACTATGTTTGGCCCAAACCCTGCCACTTCTTGATTTAATTCACCCTTCTTCATTAGGCTATCTATCTTCTACCTATCCTGATTTGGGTCGATTCGTTGCCTTCACCTTTTGCTTAAGCCTAGCACAGCAAACTCCCAAAGCTTTCATTGCCTTCTCCACCCCATGACCTCTCCTGGAGCCGAGGACGGGCACCTCCGTACAGGTGGCAACCAGCCAAGGGTCTAGATACCCATGTCTTATTCCTCCTGCTTTCTGTCCTGGGTCAGAAACAGGAACCCGAGAACCACATTTCCCGTGGCCAAGACTTGCCTGCTTTCCCCACCCAGAGTCCCCAGTCAAAGTCCCAGGCCTGAAAACCTGAAAACCATACTTTCTCCACAACACACTCTGTCCTGAGTTGGAATGCCCCCCCACCCCTCCACCCAGTACACACATACTCCTCCACTGCCTCCTGACCTGGGATACACTTTGCTCTTTTGAGTCTGAGAGCTGCTGGGCCAGGGCCAAGTGTTCCTTGTTCTCTGTCTGAGTACTTTTCTTTCTCTCCTTCTCCTTCTCCTCCCCCTCTCCAGGCCCAGCTCAACTGCCTGCAGTCACAGTGATAGTATGAGAACAGCCTACTGTACCCCTCCCGCTTAGGGCGGGGCAATCACAGCTCCATCCCTAGTTCCTATGTGCTAAGCATCCATGTAACCTGAGTCAGGCCTCTCAGTGGCACAGGACTAACGCAAGTGGAAGGCCAGGCTGCCAGAGCGTAATATGTCCAAGGGTGGCAAAGCTGGCATGAGAAGATCACTCAGGGCACTGGGATGGGGAGGGGCTGGGCAAACGAAGGAGGCTTCATCCTGGAAACACATGCAGGACCCTGAGTAGTGGAGGGGCATAGCCAACAGGGTCCCCACAAGAGCACCCATGTGGGCTTTTAAAGCTGTCACAAGATAGGCTAGATGACAAGAGGAAAAACAGGTGCATCATTCCTGGTGCGGCTGGTGTTCCTGAAAAGTCACAGGTAACTCCTTGTGCACTGGCAGGCCTGGACTTCAGGCAGCCTGAAAATCAAACCCTGTTCATTGTTGACTGTGGTTCTCAGAGCAGAGATGCTGGGGCTTCATTGCTGGTGGCACTTTGGAGAGCGATGGCTGAGTCCTTCTAGCCTGGAGATTCTTTGGAGGATCGCTCCAGCCTCCCATTAAGTAGTAAATGGGTTGGAAGAGACCAAGTGCACTGAGAAAGGCCTCCATTTATAAAGGGTAATTCTTTTGTATAACCAGGACCTCTGCAATGATGAGAATTAACAGCCTTTAAAAGTCCCTTTGGACAGGACAAAGCCTGGGTTTCAGGTGTCTGCTTATCTTAGTGTGAGCCAGACTCAGAATCAAAAGTAGGAAACAGGTGGGTGATGGGATCAGGGTGCTGGAGGAGCTGCAGACTTCCGGTTACAAGGACAGTGAGCCGCCCCACCCGATAGGATGCAAGATGCTAGGGGCTTCTGAGTGGCTGATCTCCAGGGCCTGGTTGAATTCTCAATCAGCTCAGGGAGTTCTCTGCAGGCTTAGAGTCTAGACTTCTCCCTGGCCAGAGTCTGAGGCACCATCCTTGTTTCCCATCCTGTTTCTCTCCTCCCTCCCCGCTTAGGACCCATCACCCCTACCCTCCCACCAACATTCACAGTCCTGGGTGTTGAGCATTTGGAAATGATGCACCAGGCACTGTGCCTCTCTTCTCCATGCCTACTGTACCCTTTGGCCATAGCCTGTGCCATTGCCCCATGCCCACTCCACCCCCAGTAGTTGGCAGGGATGCAAGAACCAAGGTCTTGCTTACATTGTCAAAGCTCCTAGGATCCTTCCCTGTGCCTGGCCACATTCTCAGCACAGTCCTTCATGCCCTGAGTATTTTTCTGGCACTGCATCCTCATCAGCATTATTCTTATTGGCCTCAGTGGGCAAGGAGAGCCTGGAGGGGACCCGGAAGCACAGGGAAGAAGCTGAAGCAGCTCGGGAAGGGGGCTTAGTGAAGGTCCTTCCCTCCTCCCTGCCCACCCTGGCCCAGACCCTTTGCCAGTGTAACTGAGAGGGTAGATAGCTCTATGAAAGTTGGAAGTGACCACCTGGCCCCTGTCCATGCCTACTGCCCTAAAGTGGAAGTTTAATTTATATTTTAATTCTCATTAGGTGATGGGTTTAGGGGAGGAGTCGACATATTAACCCATCCCAACCAGAAGCATAGAAGTGTGGCTGGTAAACAGCAAGGTTGTAATGGGACTATCACTTTTCTCCGGACTATCACTTTTCACCTACTTTCAACCCAAGAGGAGGATCAACAATTGGAAATTGTATGCAAGTGGAGGAGGAATCACAAGAGCCAAGGAACCAAGGAAGGATGCTGGAGGCAGGGAGGAGGGAAAGGAGGAATGGCCAGGGGCAGCCAACGAGGTGTGTGTGTTGGGGGGTTATATGGAAATTGAACTAGTGGTGGGGATTCTTAGATGGGTGGAACTGGGCACCAGGGAGAGGGATGTAGCTGAAGGTAAATCCAATGATGTTGGGGAAGAGAGGCTGGGATTTCTGATCACTGCTTCGGAAGCCATATTTCTGCAGGCCAGCCCCATACTAGGCATTGCATGAGCACCCTGCCAGACTGCCTCTTGCCTAGCACCATCTCATCTACCTGCTCTGCCTATTTCCAGTCTTCCTTGGTTGGACTGCAGCCTCCATGAGAGCTGGCCCATGTGCCTTCTGCCTCATGGAAACCAGGAACACCCAGCACCACTTGAAGTCTACTGCCAGGGCTTGGTCTGGCATCAGAAGGCTTCTACTCTAAGCCAAATGTGAACAGATGCAGAGCAGGGTCCAAGAGAGCAGAAGAGAAGCCAACTGGGATTGAAATGGCAGGAATTTGCATCAGGTAGAGGATGGGCATGTGATATGAAAGGAGATAGGGGAGGTGCCGACTGCAGCAGCCCAGCCCTCTCCTCATGCACAGACTTGCTGCTTCAGGTGGCCATTCACTCATTTGTTCATGCATTCATGCATTCATTCATTCGTTCATTCATTTATTCATGTAATATTTATTGGTCTCTAAATCTGGTCACAGGCTGAGTAGAACCCAGCATAAGGCACACATAAGAGTCAGAGGACTTCCCCTCCACCAGCCATTCCCACAGGAGATGTGAGCCCAGGAGATGCCTAAACATTGGTGAGGTATGAGATCTCCAGTACTCAAAAGTGGGCCATCTCAGCCCTAGGTGGTTTGGCTCAGCGGAAAGAGTGTCAGCCTGGGGACTAAAGGGTCTCAGGTTCGATTCTGGTCAAGGGCATGCACCTAGGTTTCAGGCTTGATCCCCAGCCCTGGTTGGGGTGTGTGCAAAGGCAAACGATCGATGTGTCTCTCTCACATCAATGTTTCTCTCTCTGTCTCTCTCTCCCTTCCACTCTCTAAAAGCCAATGGAAAAATATCCTCACGTGAGGATTAAAAAAAAAAAAAAGTGGGCCATCGCGTAACAAAGGACCTAGGAGTACAATGACATGATGTTCCAGATTTGGCTTTACAGTACTTCAGCAAAGAAAAAAAAGAAAAAAAGAAAAGGGATAACAACAGCATATGTGACTCCCTCTTGAATCTGGGTGATGGGTACGTGGTGGTGGAGGCATTTATTTCACTGATGTGTTGTGTGCTTGAAATGTTTCTAGTGTATCAGTTGCAAGGGGGCTTTATTGCCTGCTGTGCCCCAGCCAAGTACAGGCACAGTATCCCAAACTGCACCTCTAATTATGTTCTAAACAAATAGCAAGTTTGTGCCTGCCAAAAACATGACAGGACTGTCAAAAGGACATAAACTGAGTTCCATAACTTTCAAGATGTGAGGTAGGTTCCATTTCCCCCAGGACAGTGTAAAAATTGCAAATTGTTCATCAATATAGAAGACAAAAACAAAGAAAAGCTTTGAGGAATGCCGCCTCATGGAAAGATTGTCCCTTGCCACAGGCCTGTGGTCTGTGGTCCCCTGCTTATTTGAACCAGCCTTCCTGTTAACAGGCTTTCTCTTTCTTGCAGGGCCCCTGCCACAGCCTTCTGCCAAGAAGGGGCTGGAGGAAGGCAATATCCACCACCTGGTGCAGCCCAAAGGGTCCAGGAATGGACCAGGGCCCTGGCAGGGAGGTCGGAGAAAATTCCGCCGCCAGCGGCCACGCCTCTCTCATAAGGGCCCCATGCCTTTCTGAAGCAGGTACTTGAGCCTCTGGTCAGTGGGTGGTGTGGGAGGGCTGGGGGAGGATCAGCCTGGAAGCTGGGTGACCCTGTGCTCATCACTGGTCAGACACCTGCCCCAAGAAGTCCTGGCATCACATACAACGGGACTTACAGGGCACCCATCTCACCCCCTCATTTTGAAGGAGACCCAGACCCAGAGAGGGGCTTGGCACTTGGGAGCCAATCTCCTGGCTTCCCAGGAGTTGGGTGTTGGCTCCCCTCCACCCTGGGGTTGGGCAGGCTGACCTAGTTGGAGAGTTCTAGAAGTCCTAGGGAATCTTGATGAGCTGTGGATCCTGACCAGAGAGCGGGAGGAGGGAGGGGACAGAGAGCATTGGGGGCAGCAGGCAGAGAATTAGAAGAGTTGCCCAGGGAAGGAGAGAAAAATCAAAGGTGACAGCAGAGAGAGCAGGGCCTAAGTCTGTCCCTGGCATGTTGTCTCTTTCCCTGTAGCAGGACAGGGTGGCACCAACTCAGAGGCTTTGGGATTTAGGTTTAGGGTTGTGAGCGGAGGGCGGGGGGGGGGGGAGGAGTTGCAGAATGAAGGCTGTCTCCTCCTTTCCCCAGGTGATCGCTTTGACAGAAACATGTCAATGATTTCTCTCTGATCATTTTTGTCTCTTTAGGACTGAAGGGGCCCTCAAGTACTTACCCACCGCCCCCCAGGCACTTCTCTCTACTCCATAGATTGGTCTGCTTCTCTGGAGCCCTTATATCCATTTGCCTCTCATCTTGCACACGTCCTAGCTGCTGATGGTCCCAGCTCTTCTCACCCACCAGCATCCCTGAATGACGTGGCCCTTCTCTGGACTGACTTTGGAGACCCAGCACTGGAAGGCCGTCCTTTTTCTGGATCTCGTCCTGCTCTAGTATCCACCTCTCCCACCTAATACCCCAACTTCCAAGCAGCCCTCCCTTCCTCAGGTTTGCCCTGGGGGCTGCATGGAAACACTCCCTTCTTCAATGGGCTCCAGCAGATCCCAGGTTTTCATGCCAGTTGGACCTTTAGCAGGCCTCCAGAGGGAAGTAAAGAGATGAGCAATGAGAGAATTTAGTTAGAGGCCAGGGGCTTTGGCATGTGGACAGGGTGCCTTGAGGGCATTGGAGTGTGTGTGTGGGTGGTTGGTGCTCTGGTGAAGGGGAGGGGTGTAGCATTGAAGAAGAGGAAGAATAGCTTTGTGGTCACTTTCTCATCCCCATGTTGGGCCTGGTTAAAGATGAGGCAAGGGAGAGGGGCACACAGCACTCTGTCACTTCTCTCATCTTACTGTGTCTTCTAACACTCCTCCCAACTCACTGCTACCCAACTTCCTCTGCCCCCCACAGCAAGTTCAAGCTCTAGCTCAGGAGGGGTGGGTGATGCGCCTGAGGTGGCTCCATACTCTCCAGGAGCAAAAGCCAAGCAGATGTGTTTTTTTTTTTGCCAAGAATCACAGAATATCAGAGCCAAAAGGAATCTTGCAGATCACTAAGTTCTGCCTCCTTATGCAAACTCCTGCAAAGACAGAGGCCTAGAGAGGGACAGTGACCCACTGAGGGTCACTGCAAAGCCAGAATGAGGACCTAGGTCTCCCAAGTCCCACTTGATGATGTCCTCTTCCCTGTTGATGTCTTCTCAAAACATATTAAGTGCCTTTTCTTGGGGTTGGGGCTGGGGCCAGCTGGGAAGGGAGAGGACAATGGACTGTGAACTGCCCCACGGTGGAAGTGGTGCGGTGGCGGTGGTGTGGAGACAGAGCTGCTCCAGCCTTCCTGGCCTGCCTCTGCTGCTTCATTCCCCAACCTGGGTTGAAAAATTTCCTTAACTGGCCAGCTGACACCATTCCGTCAGCACTCCCAGACCCCCAGTATTTTCTTAGGGGCAGCTCAGGCACTGAGATTAGCAGTCCAACCCCAGCACCGATTTTCAGGAGCTCGGAGTTGGACTTGAGTAATTGGACTCAATAGCCTTCCCTTCATGTTGACTGGACCTTCTTTCCTAGTGGCTTTCCCTTTGTGGGAGAGGGAGGGAGAGAAGAAGGAAGGGAAGGAGGAGGTGAAGGAGAGAAGGAAGGATGGGAGGAAGTATAGGTCTGAGCAGGCTTCCTTCTCAGAGGCCTCCCAGGAGTGAAGAAAAGGGGAGACAAGAGCCTGACGGCCATCTATGTATGTTTGGGGGCAGGGGAATTCAGGGCCCCCAAGTCCCACAATGACCCTTATATTGCCTACCTGCCTCTCACCCTTACCTCTGCTGCTGCTATTGCTACTGCTGCTGCTGCTTTAAGGCCCACCCTGGGAGCCCGCCTGGGCACTTGTCTCTCCCCACACCCCTCAGACTCAGAGGAGGGGCTGGCCAGTGTCCAGAAAGCCTCTTCTGCCACTGATCCCCCCACCAGGAGCTGGGCCTTCTTCCCCCTCTTCCTCTCTGTATCTCCTGCCTCATCAGCTGCCTAGCCCCACGGGGAAGGGAGGAAGGGGGGCATGGGAGATGGCACAAGGCAGTGGAGGCAGTCGGGGGCTGGGGGTCTGTCTTATTTAAAGTGGTTGTGTATGATTCTTATACTAATTTATACAAAGATATTAAGGCCCTTTTCATTAAGAAATTGTCCCCTTCCCATAGTTGTGTTCACTGTTTGTAAAGATTGTTCTATGTAAATATGTCTTTATAATAAAGAGTTAAAGATGACAATTTGCCCTTACTCGTGGAGGTCATGTTCAGGAGAGCCCTTCCTGTCCCCTGAGGTCCATAGTTGTCCCCAGGCCCACTTGTTGCACATGCAAGGCAGTATGCTTGCATCCCAAATTGGTTCCAGGTCAAATGGCCACAAACCAATTTGCCACAAACTCACAAAAAGAATCTCTATGCTTAACGGCCGGTTCACATAAAATTCAGTCCACTTTGAACTGTTTTGGCATCTGTTGGGTGTCCTAATTTTTTTTGCAGTGTCATCAAAAAGGATTTTTAGAAAGCAATGTATTTAAGAACATTCTGGTTAAAGGTGGGATTTCTACTAAAAATTTGTTTTGTATCCTTGGTGGGTGTCTTCTACTTTTTGAACACTTTCGGGACTTTTTAGCCAGTTTGCCTCTCTTGAAAAATGTTATGTTTCCTTCAATAAATACATTTGGTAATGACTTTGTATGTATCACTTTATGTTTCACAAAGTAAAGGTGCTTGATGAATGAGATAGCCTGAAAAAGAAAATGCAAGCAGTCCGATACAATTCTGCCCCATCTGTCTCACTTCTTCATGCTTGTTACCAAAATATCAATACCTTGAAGAACACAAAGGAACATTGGGTACATGGTAATTCAGTTAATCAACTCCTTAGGTGCAAACAGGCATGTGGATGCAGAGTAAAACCCAGCAAGGAAGAGCCGCGAGTGATTAAAAAAAAAAAGTGCACTTGATACATCTTGTGGGAAATGCTATAGATTTGACAAGTATTTAGTAGTACAAATACACAATTTTAAGAGAAGGTTTTCAGCAAATGTGCTAAAATGTCATAACACTGCTCAATAGGAGATAAAATGGAAAAAGCCATCCACAAGCATACAAAACGATCTCATCATTGACAAAATGCTGCGGATTGTGACAGAGAGATTTAAAAATATGACATTATGGTGGAAGTGCCTCTTAAGAAAATTGGTACAAAGTGACTTCTTTCAAAATTACTACTTTGACTTTTAGGCAAACTGGTTGTCAGAGTCATTGGTTTTAGGCAAGGAGGTTTTGGGTGGGCTGGCTTTAGGCTGATTCATTTGTTATCTCCCAATCACCCCCAGAGCTCTAGTTTAACATGAAACCAAGGAGAAGGGGGAGGTGACAGGGCAGGACAACTTACTACTAACCCATATGTGTGTAGCCCTTTAACAGTTTAGTGCTTAAAAAAACAAACATCAACTCAGGTGTGACCATGGAAACAGAGATTGAAGTGATGCACTCTAAAGATGGAGAAGGGTTTGCAAGTCAAGGCCACTAGAAGCTAAAAAGGGCAAGGAAATTATTTTCCCTTCAGAGCCTCCAGAGGGAACCAGCCCTGCTGACACCCTGACTTTAACCCAGTGAAACTGAAAACAACAATAACACACAAAAAACATCAACTCATTTTATCATCCTAACAATTGGGCAACAAAGACCACGATACCCATTTTACAAATGAGAAAATAGGCTCAGAAAGGTGAAGTGACTTGCCCAAAGGCTCCCAGCTAGTAAGTGGATCTAAAATCTGGACCTCGAATTCTAGAATGCACTCTTCCTATGGTACTATAGGAGGTACCCTAATTAGAAAGCAGAGTTAAATACAAAGCATGTTTGGTATTCTCAGGAGGTGCAATAGAAATGGATGGCTGGTGGGATGAGAGAAAGGCTAATGGAGGCTGACCAACTAACACTGGCTCCAGAAGGCCCAATTGAATCTGGTTAAGTTGGCAGGAGGATGCTGGGCAGTGGAGATGGGGACATGAATGGGGAGAAGCCACGAGTGTCCTCAGGCAAATGTAATCAACTGGATGCTAGTGGATGACTGGAAGTCTGAACATCTTGGTGCAGCGGGTGATGGGGAGAGAACTGGTGTCATATCAAAAGAAGGCAGGACATATGGGTCACCACCCTTTGGCAATATCTTGACTTGACCAAATAACTACGATAGAATGAATAGGGGTTTATTTTAGAAAATGCAGAGGAGCCCGGCTGCTGGGGTTCAGTGGTTGAGCATTAACCTACGAACCAGGAAGTGACAGTTTGATTCCCGGTCAGGGCACATGCCTGGGTTGTGGGCTCGATCCCCAGTGTGGGGTGTGCAGGAGGCAGCAGTCAATGGTTCTCTCTCATCATTGATCTTTCTCTCTCTCTCTCCCTCCCTCTCCCTTCCTCTCTGAAATCAATAAAAATATATTTTTTAAAAAGTAAATGCAGAGAAAAAGAAAAGGAGCTCACTTGACTGTTTCTGGACCATAAGTCCTGGACCTAGAGTTTGAAGGGGCAGAGAACCTAAAAGCAATGGTGCTTCAAATTCATCAGGAAATTAGGCAGCCTCTGAAATTACAGAGATTAGGGAGGCAAACAGACTGAGACCACACACAACTTTTCAGGCCCCAGGTGTGGTGGAAAATGAGCCCTGGTCACTTTGAAGCTTAGCACTTCAGACTCTCCCACAGGTCCTGGTTGACTTGGTATCCCCAAATGGGGCTGGGCTCCTCTGTCACAGAGGAAACTGTGGGACCTGGCCTGAGTGGCTTTTCTGAGATGCTTATATAATTCTATTTTTCAGGCCTAAAGGTTATTTAACTGAAATTTCTTAATCCAGAGTTTCTTTCTGATAGAGTGAGCCTCTGCCAGCTGAATGGTAACGTGAACGGCAACATGCATGGCAGCAAAGGACTTATTGCCTTCTGCTCCCAGCCCTAGAAGGGGCTGCTGACTCAGCCAGCATTTCTTTGGAACCCCCCAAATGAAAGGCCTCTCCAGGGTTCCTTTGAAAAAGTCCGTTTTCTTTTCCTACTGGCCAGTGCTCAGAGAGGGAGCCTGGCAAGGGACTTCCCTTGCTGCTACCTTGGACTTCAGCCAAAGGCCGGAGCTGCATCCAGAACATTTCCTTGTGCCCTAACTGGTATGGCTCAGTGGATAGAGCGTCGGCCTGCGGACTGAAGGGTCCCGGGTTCGATTCCCGGTCAAGGGCATGTACCTTGGTTGCGGGCACATCCCCAGGTGGGGGTGTGCAGGAGGCAGCTGATGGATGTTTCTCTCTCATCGATGTTTCTAGCTCTCTCTCCCTCTCCCTTCCTCTCTGTAAAAAATTAATAAAATATATTAAAAAAAAGAACACAGAACATTTCCTTGAATGTTGAAAATCAGGGGTCAGCAAACTTTTACTGTAAGAGGCCAGATAGTAAGGTTTTTTTGACTTTGTGGATCATTTGGTCTCTGTGCCAACTACTCCAGTCAGCCATTGTCGTGCAAAAGCAGCCATCGACAAAGAGTAAGTGAATGGGTGTGGCTGTGTTCCAACAAAACTTTATTTAGAAAAACAGGTGTTGGAACACAGTTTGCTGAACCCTGTCTCAGATGAAGCCCTTCAACTCAGCCCTTGAACTCTTGCCTAGGGCCCAAAGGGAGACTTCCATTATGCAGCAAGGTCTAAAATTAAGGAAATTTAATAAACTGGTTATGAGTTGGCCTCCAGGCCATGCTAACTGATAATAATTATAATAACAAAGGAAATGACTTTCGGTGGAAGGGGGAAGTCTGGAGTTGCTGTGGGTGGAAATTAGGCTCTTCCATGGCATCGTGAGAGAAAACATCCAACAGAGTCAGATGAAGTTGGCGGGGGGGGGGGGGGGGAGGTTCCTCTTCCCCATTGGATGCTGCTGGTAGTGGACTTCTTACATGTTGAGAAAAGAAATGTTCTGAGATTCACATGGGAGAATGAATGATTTTTATTTGCGTGAAATTAAATCCCTGTGTTTCCAAAGTCCCATTTCCCTTAACCCAGTCATAGAAGTGTAGCTGGGGTTTCAGTAATGCTAGAAGCAAAGCCAGTGACCAGAGTTTCCTTTCCATGTTGGAGACAGGTCTAATGCAGCATCAGGCTAGTTGTAGTCCATTAGTCCATTGTGTGTGTGGACCACATGGGAGAATGCCAGGAAGCCAAGCGTGAGCCATGAGCCAAGTGTGCTAAGAGGAACTAAGAGTGCCCAAGAGCGCAAGAGAGCAAGCTTCTTTGTTCAGGGAATTAAGTATCCCAAATCTCCGAGGGCTTACAGTGGCCTTGCCCATTCTGGCCAACCATCTCTGTCCCCAGGTGTGATTGACAATTACCTTCCCTAGTCATCCCAATTTTACTGGGCATGCATCTATCTTCCCTTTGTCCAGTCCCTTCCCCCAATATTTTGCAGGGAACATGCCTATAATGTATAGCCTTCCCTTTGCTCCTTTCCTGTTGTTAATATAACTACTTAATTACAATAGTATCATTAGCACCACTAATTACTTATCTGTGAGACTTGAAAGTCAGTGTCTTGGTCTCAATGAGCCCTGTTTCCATACTGGATGGGATACTCTGCCTACTTTTCAGTACTGTAGTCAGGACTGAATGTGATGATACAGGTACAGTGTTGGACACAATGCCCAACCTGCAATAGGAGCTCACTAGTGGGAGCTAATATCTCCACGAAGTCTCACGCTAAAACCCTAAGTGGACAGGAGCCATCATCATCTCCAATTTATAGATGAGGAAACAGGCTCAGGGAGGTCAAGGCTCTTGTTCAAATTCACAGAGCCACTAGTTGACGAGTCAAGCTTCAAACCTGGCTCCACCCTCAGCTTAGGCCAGTTGCCATGCTCCCAATATGAGGATGTCTAACACCTCCCTGCCTCCCCCCGCCCAGAGTAAACCTCAGCCACTGTAAACTTCCAGTGTCCTAAACAACCCATAGGGCCTCCACAGGAACAGATCAGGCCCTCAGCCTTCTCTCCTCTCTGTGGCAGCATTAGCTTGGGCAGAACCTAGGGTAGGATTTCGAAGTCAGGCTCCTTTCTAGACTGGCCAGGGGCTCAGAAGCCTGAGTTCCATTCCCAAGTCTGCTTCTGCCCAGGGCTTACTGGGTCTCCTTGGGCTTTTCTGGGCTTCAACCCCCTCACCTACCTAGGCCACATTGAAGGTGTGTGTGTGTGTGTGTGTGTGTGTGTGTGTGTGTGTGTGTGTGTGTGTGTGGGCTTTGTTGAAGTCCCAGCAAGCAGTGACCTCAAGTAAGAGGGAATTGGTGCTCTGGGAGAAGAAATAGGCATAGGGCAGGAAACAGGGACCTTGCTCAGTGAGGAAGGCCACGCTGGATTATGTGGGTCTACAAAAGCTTCCCTTAGCCCTAGAGGCTGCAGGAACCTCCGTTTCTTTCACCATTGTGCAAACCAAATGCTTTCTAATCTTCCCTGGGTGTTAAAGTACTGGCAGGCTGCAGCCAGGCCAGCCCAATGGCCTGAAACTAGATGTTTGGTGCCCTGGATCCTAACCCCAGATTGACCGGTAACTGGCTGTGTGATCCTTGGCAGGTCACTTTATCTTTTGGGGGTTCTCAGTCCCCTCTCACGTATTTTCATAGAACAATAATCTCTGTTCTTCCTACCTCAGACATATAGCATCCTAGATGGTCAGAGCTGGCAGGTACCTGGAAAGTCATTCGGTTCCATGAGCCCTTCATTTTTACAGATAAAGAAAGTGGTACTCAGAAAGTGGCTTGCTTAAAGGGACATAACTAGAGGATACTAGCAAACTGGTTGGGAGTACTTCCTATGTGCCAAGCACTGTTCCAAACACATCACCTGTCCTGACTTCCTTAGTCCCCATTACAACCCCATTTTGTTTTTTTAAAAACATATTTCTGTTGGTTTCAGAGAGAAATGGAGAGGAGAGAGAAACATTAAAAATGAGAGAGAATCATTGATCGGCTGCCTCCTGCACACCTCCTAATGGGGATTGAGCCCACAACCCGGGTCTGTGCCCTGACCGGGAATTGAACCTTGACCTCCTGATTCATGGGTCGGTGCTCAATTACTGAGCCACTCCAGCCAGGCCACAACCCCGTTTTATACTGAGGAAACTGAGGCACAGAGAGGCTAAGTTCATTTGAGGATATTCTGTGGAATGCAAAAACTGAGTGGACTAAGGTGGCATTACTTTAAAGAAAGACGAAGGCACTGTTGAAATGCCAAGCATTCACTCAAGGGCTGCAGTCACCTCTCTGCTGCGGGGAGGGATTAATTCTGGCACCCTCAGTCACAGGGCAGCAGAAGTGCTTGTGTCTCTGGCTCCCACCCCAGCAAGTATGGGGGTAAGGGCCGGTGACCCTGGCATAGTTATGAGACTTTATGCCCCTGTCTCTAGGCTCCCAAAATGTCTCACAGCCTAGAGTTCCTCTCACTTCCTTCAGGAACTCCTCGGGTGTGAGTAATGTGGAAAGAAAAGGGACAGTAAAGAAGGGAGGGGAGAGATCCCACAGGAATGCAGGGGAAAGGGTCTTAGGAGAGAGGGCTCACTACAGCCCCTACCATCTCCATCCAGTCAGAGATCTCAAGTGCCTCCACTTTATTTATTTTTAAAATATATTTTATTGATTTTTTACAGAGAGGAAGGGAGAGGGATAGAGAGTTAGAAACATTGATGAGAGAGAAACATCGATCAGCTGCCTCCTGCACACCCCCTACTGGGGATGTGTCTGAAACCAAGGTACATGCCCTTCACGGGAATCGAACCTGGGACCTTTCAGTCCACAGGCCGATGCTCTATCCACTGAACCAAACCGGTTAGGGCAAGTGCCTCCACTTTAATAGTTTATTTCGTTCATTAGATTCCACATATGAGTGAAATCATATGGTTCTTGTCTTTCTCTGACTGGCTTAGTTCCCTTATCATAATACTCTCCAGGTCCATCCATGCTGTCGCAAAAGGTAAGATTTTCTTCTTTTTTTACAGCCAAGTAGTATTACATTGTGTAAATGTACC
Organism: Eptesicus fuscus; assembly: GCF_027574615.1. Classification (NCBI taxonomy): domain Eukaryota; kingdom Metazoa; phylum Chordata; class Mammalia; order Chiroptera; family Vespertilionidae; genus Eptesicus; species Eptesicus fuscus. Next base: position 113,708,073 of record NC_072473.1, read on the forward strand.
ACAGCTTTTTTTTTATCCACTCATCTACAGCAGTATGGTGATTAGCAAAGGAAGGAAGATGGGGGGAGGTAGAAGAGGGTAAATCGGGGATAAATGGTGATGGAAGGAGACGACTTGGGATGGTGAACACATAATACAATATACAGGTGATGTACTGTAGAATTGTACACCTGAAACCTATATAATTTTATTAACCAATGTCACCCCAATAAACTCAATGAAAAATAAATACATAATAAATAAATAGAAACATTAGAAAATAAGGATGAGAGTAAAGGGGAATTTAACCTTTTTTTCACACAATATATTAAAATATGCATATGTATGTATTTTTAAAAAAGAAATATCAAGTGATGCTTTCCCAAGAAGTTTCAATTTGATTTCCCTCTTTCTTCACTCCAAGGGGACCCTGGGCTACCCCCAGCTCAGCTCCACAGCCTTCTCCATCCCATCTCTGCTCCCATATGTCAAGTTGCAGGTCTCATGCCAGGTACAAGTTTCAAAAGTAGCTCTACCTACCCTCAACCTATGCTAACATTTTCAGAACCCAAACATAAGAAAATTCCATTTACAAGCCCTTAACCAAGAATCGAATCAAAATAATCTTTTAAAACATTGAGCTAAAAAAAAATGCCTACCTCTGGGTAGGACACCATGTGAGCATTGGAGAAGACTTGCTTTTTACCTTGCCTGTGGGAGTCTAGAGGGGAAGGGTATGTGCCAGTGGCTGCACAGTGTCCTCTATACATCCCTGGCTGCTCCCCTGGCCCCAGCAGGGGTGTGAGGAAGTGAGTAGCTTTCAGGAAGCAGAAGCTGAGAAGGCCTCTGCCTGAGTTACCCAAACTCCATTTCCCAACACTCCTCTTGCTTTTCTGGTCTCCCCTTCCCTGGCTCTCTGCCTCCCCAAATTCCCCCACCACCTCAAGTGCCAGCCAAGGGCCCCCCTCCCCATGAAGCCTTATCAGATGTTCCTCAGACAGGTGATGGTCAGATGGGAACCCAGGTTTGTCTCCTCACAAAGCTTGTGTGTTTGCTAATCATATACTTTATTGGCCATCATCCCGATGGAGGTGACCACACTCACAATGATGACGGGGGAATCTAAGGATCATACCTTCCAGCACAGGATCTAGAGACTTAAGAATCCTGACTCCTCCAAATACCAAGCCTGGGTTGCTCACTTCACCTTTCTGAGCCTCAGTTTTGTTTCTAACATGTAAATAACAATTCCTAGCTTCCTCAGAGGCTCGTATTATAGTGAGGCTCAGGTGGTTTCTGAAGTTCAAATGTTTGGATGTATGTGTGAAACGGGGAGAAAAATGCCTACCTCAGAGGATGTCTGATTTGTATATGAAAGTGCTTGGTCATCTGTAAAAAGCTAGACATTCATTTCTCAACATTCGACAAATGCTTAATGAGTGCCTACATGTACCACATTCCTTACCACCAGATGTTATAAAAAAATCACAAGGGAATGTCTGACCAGGACTGTGGTAAGGGTTCTAGGAAGTTTATTACAGAGTAAGCTCACCATCTAGTTAATGAGGGGTAGGGATGATCAGAGAGGTTTCCTTGAGAAATGGGAGCCCAGACCTCAGTGTGGGTAGAGGTTAAGCAGGAAAAGGAAAGTCCTGGTAGAGGGAGCACAGGGCTTGAGGACAAGCACCCAGAAGGCAGAGAGCAGACTTGATTTGTTCTTAAACCCATTTCACAGACAGGAAGCAGGCCCGCCAACCTGGCTAGACACTTTGAAAGCTTCTTAGTTCAACTTTCCTTGTGCTAGGCCTCCCTTTCTCTCCAGGACTCTGTCTTTGGGTGGAAGTCAGTGTAGAGTGAGATGCTACCACCTGCTGGCAGATTATGGGAACTGCAGGAGGGACTTCTTGCCGCCTGCTCCAAGCCTGGGACCTGGCCACCTCATCTGTCCTGTTCCATTGAAGTTATGAGAAAGAGAAAAATCCAAGATGAGTGTGGAGGGGTGTCAATTGGAGTTAGTCAAAGGAGACCCTTTTAATTGCTTCTGATGCAGGATTCTGAGTGTGTGAGTGTTTTCGTGGGTGTGGATTTATGCCCATAACTTGAGAGGAGGTGAAGGTGCATCTATAGGTAATGGGCAGAGGTGGGTTCTGTATGTATGAACACTGACTGGGAAGGTATGTGCATTTGCACTGTATTAAGTCTGTGTGCATACTAACTGCTTGTGCATGTTAGTGGGTGAGGAACGAAGAGAACTTGCCATCCAAGGATTCCCAAGGGTGATGTTCTCCAGCTTGTGGCTGCAAAGTGCAGCAGCTGGCTCTCTGAGTCCAGGCCAGGCCCTGTCCGCATCCATACAGGATGTTCCTTGGCTGCCTGGCTCCCAAGGAGCATTTCCTTATTCCACCAGTCTTCCCCCTAGCAAGTACATCATGTAGACTCACAGCTGTTACGGGAGATCGCATAGCCTCTGAAGGCAATGAGCAAAACTGATTTCTGCATGAGCTTACAGGAGAGGCCTAAAGGAACACTTGGATCCTGGCCAAGGCTCAATCCAGGCCTGCTCTCTTCCTCTGTGTGTGCTAGGAGTTAGTTGGTGCCCATGTTATGCATGTTATGCTGGTTACTAAAGATTTTCAATGTCACCCCTGTGTACTTCCCACACTCCCAGGTTGTTTTTAACCTGGAGCTTCAGGAGACCATGAGTTAGGGTGTTCTCTTGTCTTCAATCTTATGAGAAGGCTGTTGTTGTGTTTTTTTTTTAAAAAAAACCAGCCCTTCTTATTTACCCCTGTAAATAGCATAAAAATACTAGTCCACCTTACTAGTCCCAGCAAGAAAAATCCCTTGGTGAAGCCATTAGCCATCAGATAAATACTTGAACCATTAGGTAGGGAACAGAAAAATCAGATCAGAGTCTAATGACTCCCTTAGACTTTGCCCAAAGGCCCAGCTTTCTGAGTGAGCTCAGAGGGGTGGGAGCTCTGGAGGATTTAAGTTCAGGTTCAAGGAAGCACCCAGGAGCAGACCTAGCCTTGTCCTTTGCCCATGGGTGGGGCATACCAGCCACACTGCAGCATTTCTAGAAAAGATCCTCTTCTGCTCCCTGGCCTTTGAGGTCAGCTCCTCCTTGCAGAAATGCAAATAGTAACCTGTGCTTTCCACAGGCTACTGCCAGCAGGGCTCCTCTTTTGCCCACTGCATGACTTCCCCTTCCAACTGCTGTCCTCCCTACAAGCTGGCCTGGAGGACTGTGAGATGGTGTGATAGAGGGGAGGCTCCCATCTCAGTTCTGCCACTTGGTAGCTGTGTCACTGTCCCCCTCTGAGTGTCACCTGCCTTATCCATAACATAGTGATGATAACTGTACCTTTTGTGTTGCCTTGAAGCTCAATTAAGACACTGAATCCAAAACCACTTTGAAAAGGAAATTATTGCTGGAAGCATGCAAGGGGTGAGTGCAAAGCTCTTAGGTGCTCCCCTCAGCCAGTTCCCCAGCAGGACAGTCTCACCCTTGCCAGAATCCCTTTTTTATCTCCAAGGTGTTCAGGAAGATTTGTAACCAACAGTCATATAGAATCCCAGTGCTGAGCTATCATTAGATAATGCAAGATAATATTTATTGAGCACTTATATGCTAGGTACTGCTCTAAGTGCTCTACATATTATACTCATTTAATCCCCACAACAACCCACACGAGATAGAAACTCTTATCCCTATTTTACACACCAAAGCTCAATAAACTTAAGTGAATTGCCCAAAGTCACATAGCGAATCAATTGAGCCAAGATTTAAAGCCCAGCAGTCTGGCTTTAGAACCTGTGCTCTTAGCCATTGTGCTCTATGGTCTCTACACAATACTCATTAAGCAGTTGTTTTGCCTCTGCTTGCATACTTTTTGTGATGGGGACTCACTGGTTCCCAGGGTATCCTGTCTTCTTCCATGTCTGGCCAAGCCTTTGGTGACCCAGACCACACAAAGATCCTAATTCCCTGAAGACTTATGCAGAGGGTAGGCTAAAAACAGGAGACTATAGAAAGCAAGCACTTGCCTGGCCAGAGTGACTCAGTGGTTGAGCATTAACCTATGAATCAGGAGTTCACAGTTTGATTCCAGGTCAGGGCACATACCTGGCTTGCTGGCTCGATCCCCAGTGTGGGGCATGCAGGAGGCAGCCAATCAATGATTCTCTTTCATCATTGATGTTTCTACCTCTCTCCCTCTCCCTTCCTCTCTGAAATCAATAAAAATATTTCTTAAAAAAGAAAGCAAACACTCTCCCGGTACCCCTGTCCACACACAGACCCTCTGATCCCATTCCCTTTGGTGTGTCAACACCTTCTCCTCAAATGGAGATTGAATCAGGAAGTAAGATGCCTCCCCCACCTTACTACTCCTCTTTCTACTGAGGAGAGTGAGTGAGCAGGGGTTCTTATAGTTAGAGCCCAGGGCATACACAGCCTTCATTGTACTAATAAGTGTTCAATAAATGCTGAATGATTGAATGGACAAGTGAATGAAGGGCAGGCTCACGGCCTCCTTTCCGGCCAGCCTCAATCTCCTGGAGGAGTTAGTTTTGCACTGTGCTTTGAGATACTTAAAAGCAGTATTTCCATGGCAACAAGGCATAGCTCTGCCACTACAGGGCAAAATTCTTTCCTGTCACACTGACTCTGATCTCGCTCCAGAAAAGATCCTGAACTACCTGGAGTGTCCGAGGAGTGGGTCACTGTCCATTGGGAGGCCTGCAGACTGGGCACTGCCATGGGCAGATCCCCCAGAGCACATCTCCTCATGGAAGTTCCCAGGCTGATCGACCTTGCTGCAGTTTCCATGGTAACAACACTAGGCTAATGGGTTGCCAGGGTGATGATGTGCTACTGCTAAGATTGCACGGGACTGGACCACACAAGGCCACTGAGTTGAAAAGATACTAATAACATCTTTCTGCATCTCCATGGCAACAACACTCAAGCACCAGGTAGGCTTTGTCCAAAAGGCAGATTAGACCTCCATCCTCCACACTCAGCAAGAACACTCTGGGAGGTGGGCCACAGGGCCAGTATCGTGGGGGCTTGGCCCCTGTCATTCCCTTCCAAGGAGGGAGAGCCAGCCAGGGCTTGTTCCATCTCCAAGGCCCCCTATCTGCCCCAGCCTCCCTCACCATACTTCTTGGAGTGTTTGGCCAAAGCAGCCTGGGTTTGGGCAGTTGGGACTGTCAGGGAGGACTGGGGCAGAAAGAGGGCTCAGGCAGGTTGGCATGGGAGAAAATGGAGTTGGGGCACCATTTAGGTCAGGAGCATCTCTTGTTGTTGCTCCCAGGCTGCGGGGCTCATGCACTCGGGCTGAGGAAGCAGCCAAGGCAACATCTTTCTGTAGCAAAGCCAGGAGCATGGGCCAGAGTTTTCAAACAACTTTCAAAATTGTGGCATTTATGAAGTCCATCAAAACAAGATTGAGGCGGCGGGCGGGGGGGGGGGGGGGGGGTGGTCCAGAGCCTCACTCATTCAGTCTTATCCCTCTTCCTACCACAAGTGCACACCCAAAGCATCTAGGCTTCTGTGAAACATAATTTGAAAAACCTCTGGCCTAGGCCAGCCCCCTCATAGTCCATATGGAGAGGCTAACTGGGAACCAGACAGGACAGGTATCTTGCTCAAGGAAAGCCATTAATATAGCCAGGACTAAACTCCAGGACTCTCATGCTTGTAGGGTCACTCCCAATAAACCAGGAACTTCTGGGTGACTTCTAACTTGGGCTCTTTGAACTCCCAAGGACTCACTGGGGCTTCTGTTAAAATAAGGATGTGGAGAAGAGAGGAATTTTCATTGTGGGGTCGGGCAAAAATGTTTAGAATGAAGCTCCCAAGATTGACATTTTGAGCACCTACTATGTGCTAGACATTTTGCTAGAATATGTTTTCTGTGCTAGATGTCACCTTATTTCTTTATAACAATCTGTTTAGACAAGCTATTTAGAATTATCTTTCTTTAGCATATGAGAAACTGAAAGCTTCAGGGGCTGATTGAAACCTAGGGCTATTAAACATTGAACATCTCTTCAACAGGGATGCCTCTGGATTGGCTCCAGAGGGGATTCTGGGATGAATGCTGACCTATCTCTGTTGAGCTTAGGCAGATAGATGCATTCAAAACATTGTAGACCTCTTTCACCTGCACCCCCACAACTAATAACCACTTCTAACTCTGCCCCACCTGAGATGAGTGGAGGGTACATTCAGTCTTGAAGGTTGGGTGTATGCTATTTCTTCACAGCTCCACGGAGCTACTGGCCACAATAGGCAGAACATCTTGTGAGTTGGGATTTGGTGGGGTGGTAGTGATAGTGATTCCTAGTTGCCATGGACTCTCAAGGGCAGGTGTCATGAACACCAAGTCTGTCAAGTGGAAGGTCTGGGGCAGCAGCAAGCAGATTTGCCTTCCTAGTTGGTAAGTCTGGTGTGTATGGCCCTCCTTTGGCTGCCCCAGGAACTGCCAAGTGTAGGGGCTGCTGCTAGAGGCTTTCCTGGAACTTCACTGGGGCCCAAAGGGCACTGAATTCTCTCAGGTTGTACTGCTCCCCCTGGACATGCTCCCCCTGGATACCTGTCCCCTCCTTTGGATTCCATGTCCTATAGGATCACTTTTCCTCCAACCCTGTCTGCTTCACACTTCTCCATTGCAAAACTCCCTCCATCATTAGAGCTTGTTTGCCTTTGCTCTTGCTGAAGTGGGGAGCACATTGGACCGGGAGTCTGAGGGTGGACTCTGGGTCCCCACTCTGTGACTCACTGAGTTCCTGAGCAAATCATTTAGCTTTTTGGACTTCAGTTTCCCTCTCTGAAAACTGGACTGTGGTGAAAATCAAACAAGATCTCAGTTGAAAGTGGAAAGTTCTCAGGGAGTCTCTCCCTGGCACAGTAGACCGGGGTTGGACTATACCTAGGTTTGGTCCCTCATCAGTGCCCCCACAACCCTCTCACTAACCCCCTACAGACCTCGTCACACTTCAGTGTAACTGCTAATTGCTCTCCCTCTCTAGATTGTGAGCTCTGGGACTGCAGGGACAGGCTTCTCTGGCTCATTGCTGTAGCCCCAGACCCCTGCACAGGCACATAGTAGGTGCTTAATAAGTATTAAGTGAATAGAGAAAAAGACAGACTGCCCTGTACATTCTTTCTCATTTATTTTTCAAACATTACCACCATGGTGCAGTCTCCTTAAGTCCCTGCTGTCCTTACAGAGGTCTGAGACTTATGCCAAAACCTTCACTGTGGCCAATGGCTTACTAGGCTGTTTATTGGAGCACCTCAGGCCCCATAGCATGTAGATGTTGTGTGCAAGTGTGCAGGACTTTGGCAACCCCAAATCATGTCCTGTTATGTCACCAGCAATGTCAGCAGCTCCATTACAAGATGCCCTTCTCAGCCAAAAGGCAGTGTAGTCTACTGGTTAGGTGCATGGGCATTAAAACCAGATGGCCACTTACTAGCTGTTTCCTGAACTAAAAATGGAGGTGTTGATAGTGCCTGCCTCATAGGGGATCGTGTGTGTGTGTGTGTGTGTGTGTGTGTGTGTGTGTGTTTCTAATACTGCTTGGTACCAAGTCCACACTCAAGAAAACTGAAAGGGAAAACAAGGGGGCAGGGTTCTTCATCCCAAGTAAGAGTGGGGCTTCCCTTCCTCCAATTTTCCCCCCTTACCACCACCCCACTTTCTGATCAGAGTTGGGTCACCTGGGAAGAAAGCTCCAACTGGCTATTCAAATCTCACTGATTTGGACCAGGCAGGACCCAGAGAGGGCAGGGTTTTCTAGCTCTGTGGCCTGGTCTCTCCCCCTACTCCTGCAGCAATTGTTTTTATTATTTATGATGCATTTGTCAAATACCTACTGCATGCCACTTCCAAGCCTTTTCACATTGCTTCAATCAACTTCTTTACACTTTGCTCAGAACTCCTGCCTTAGCTGCACAGCAGTCTTTTCTTTCTTAGCATCAAGTCCCCTTCAAACTATGCACCCCCCCGCCCCCGCACCTTGGCCGTTCAGTAGCTTTGTGATCTTGGACCAACCCCCTCCATCTTCTGTACTTCAATTTTCTTATCTAAAAAAATGAGGCTCCAGAAGGTCTCCAAGAATCCTGTAGCTCAGGTGGTTCCAGGTGACCTGTCGGTTGTCATTGCTTCATTGTCTCAGTGTCAGGGTAAGTTGTGCATGTCCTGTGGATCACAAAGGGCAGGGCTTGGGTCTCCTGCCTATCAGGAGAGACACTGCCCATAGTCTCAAGGTACTCTAGGTTTCATGGGGAAGGGCTAAGGTCATGGTAGGGGTCAGGCTGGGCCCGAGGCAGGGAGTCTTAGAAGGGACACTGCCATCCCTCCAGCGAGTTTCCGAATGTTGCCCAAAAGGGGTCAGGCTCCCTCTGAAAGGGGAGACAGGCCATGGCGAGGTTGGATAAAAGCAGCTGCCCAGATCTCACTGGCGCCTTCTAGGTCTGGATGGAAACTCCTTCATTGAACTTGTCAGCTGCCTGCAGACCCAGTGATGCTGAGTGGCTGGGACAGAAAATCACAGGGACAGCTCCTCTATAGTGAAAGTCAGCCTCCCAGGCCATATGCCTCCCCTTCGAGGCCTTGCTTGGTGCACATGGACTTGGCAGCAATCCTGCACACACACCCTCACTGGGTCCAGACAGAGTTCCATGGACTCTGAGGCATATATCTCACCAGACCACTCTGTAGGGTCTTTCCTATACCTCCTCATACCCAAAGCCACCCTATTTGAGTTAGCCCCTTGACCTTCAAGGAATTCTTACTCCTTTCCAGCTGTGGTCCGCCCTACCTTAAACTGAAACTATAGTCCTTCATTCAGTCCCGTTGAGGTGAGGAGAGGTCCTCAATTTCATAAGCACAAGGAAGACAGGTTGGTTCTTGAGCAGCGGAATAGCATGCTGAAAATGTTGGGACCTAGTGAGGGACCAGCACTGAACTTGAAACACTGGGAGTCAGAATACCTGAATTCTAATCTTGGTTCAGACATTGGCTATCTGATTGTGGGAAAGCCACTTCCCTACTCTGCACCTATTTCCTCATCTGTAAATGGGGATGATGTTATAACCTGCATTAACAGCCTCACTGGGTTGACATGAGGATCAAATAGGAATGTATATGTAAAAGTAATTGTAATCTAGAGCGCTCAGCGGTAGATGACAGGATGCCCTTCCTCCTGTCCTAGGATTCTGGCTCCACACTGGCTCCTTCCCCTGGGCCTTAAAATGTGCTCCGAGATTCCCTGTCTTCCCACTGACATGTCCCTCCACTGACATACACTTTACTTGCACCGCTAAAGTTCTGAGACAAATGCTCTCTGTCAGATGCCTTCATTTTCTCAGCCCATAGTCCATCCATCCTCCTATTCCTGCTCTCTGGCTTTTACCTCCTCACCCTCCACCCTTCTTGATGTCTCTGCAGGCATTTGATTCCCTTGATCTTGTCCCTCTGGTTTCTGTGGTAGGCAGCCTCTATGAGGATCTCCATGATCCCAGCCTCCAGGTATTCCCTTGTCTAATCCCTCTCTCAGTGCGTGGACTGCACCTAGTGACTGGCTTCACAAGAATAGAATATGGCAAAGGTGATAGGCTGTCGTTTCCAAGATTAGATTGTAAGACTGTGACTCTTGTCTCTCTCACACTCTCACCATCTCTCACTTGTGCTGTGGAAGCCGGCTGCCTTGTTGCGAGCTGCTCTATGGAGAGTTCCACATGGCAAGGAACTGAGGGTGGCTGACAGCTGGCAAGAAATGAAGCTTTCAGTCCAACAGCCAGTTAGCACCTGAAGTTTCCCGCCAACAGTCTTGTGAATGAGCTGGAAGCGATCCTCCAGCACTTGAGTCTTGAGGTGCTTGAAGCCCTCGGCAACACCTTGACTACAGCCTGTGAGAGACCCCAAGACAGACAGTCCATACCCCATTTCTGATCCACACAACCATGAGATAAAAACTCATGGTTTTAAGCCATTAAGTTTTGGGGTAACTTGAAAAAGTGCAAATCATGGCTGTTATTTTCCAGCAGTCTGAGCTACGTGGCTAACCAAATAAATACCACCAGGGAGAAAAGTTTGGTAGGGTCCAGCTTAGTGAATAGGGCACAATGAAATCAACAGATATGGTTTGTTCCTTATTGTCTGGGAATTGATAATCCCAGACACACAGGTGGATGTGAACAGAAATACTCAGTCATTTAGTATTGGTGGGCCTAGAGCCAGAAAGCATTGCATTACACTCCATGGAAGAATAAAAACACCCAGAAATCCACACAACCTAAATCTATTATTAATAGGGGGAATGGCAACATAAATTAGGACATAATTATACAGTGAAATACTTATAGAGTTGAATAGAAAGAACTATATGTTTCAATATGATAAATCTCAAAAACATGTTGAGCAAAAAAAGCAATTTGCAAAAAGATATGTACATGGTATTATTTATATAAAATTTAAACACTCATAAAGCAATCCTATAAATTGTTTATAGACACAATGCACCATAAAAGCATAAAAACATGCATGGGAAAGGTATGGGTCTCTCTCTTCACTTCCAGGCTCATGTACCCAGCTGCCCACTCATGGCTCCATTTGGATGTCAGATAATTTTCTCAAACCTAATACAGCCATAACTGAGTGCCTGGTTCTCTACCCTAGTCCAGTAAAAACCTGATTCTCTACCTCCCTGCAGTAAATGGCAACTCCAAATTGGCTCACTTGTGAACCTTTTAAGACTTCCTCAATTCTTTTATTTCTTTCACTCCCTCCCACCTAATCTATGGACAAATCCTGTCAACTCTACCTTTAAAATATATCTAGATTTTTCCTGCATCTCACCACCTCCACTATTACCACTGTGGCTTAAGACACCATCACCTTTCACCTGGATTATTTCAAACTGGTGTCCCTGGGTCTGCCCTTATTTTCCCTACAGTCTGTTGTCAAAACAGAAGCTGGAATAATCCTTTACCATCTAAGATCATGTCAGGCCTCTTCTCAGAATCCTCTGGGAGCTCCCATCTCCCTCATTACAATAGCAAATAAGGTCCTGCAGGATCTGGCCTGCATTGTGTCTTCATTCTCACCTACTACTGTTTCTCCTTCGAGTCCTCCACTCCAAACACACTGGCCTCCTTGTTACTCCTTGCTCATTCCAGGCACATTCCTACCACAGGGCCTTTGCACTTGTTCCGAAATGTTCTTCTCTTGGATATCAGCATGGCCTACTCCCTCATATTCTTTAGTATTTGCTTAAATGTCAATTTCCCAATAAAGCTTTCCCTACCCACCATATTTAAAATTGCAAACTCTCAGCCCTGGCCGGTGTGGCTCATTTGGTTGAGCATTGTTCCATGCACCTAGAGGTCCCTGGTTTGATTCCCAGTCAGGCCACATGCCTGGGTTGTGGACTCGATTCCCCCGTAGGGAGGAAGCACATGGATATTTCTCTCTGTCCCTCTCCTTTGCTCTTTCTCTAAATAAAAAATAAATAAATAAATAAATATTAAGAAAAACATATTTTAAAAAAATAAAGTAAAATTGCAAACCCTCTCCTTACTCAGTCTTCCCATTTTGTCCTTTATTTTTCCTCCATAGCACTCATAACAATGCGTCATAGTATTATAGATTTTACTTGTTCATTTACTTGTTCTCCTCTCTGCACACTGGACTATAAACTCCAAGAGGGCAGGACTTTTGAGCCTGGCACATAGTAATTAGGGCAGTGATGGGCAACCTTTTGAGCTTGGTGCGTCAAACTTCGCCAAAAAACTGAGCATAACTCGGGTAGTGTGTCACTTTGAGGAAAAAACATTATTTCGCAAATGTTTCATCTTCAGGAGCAGCAAATGTTTCATCCTCGGCATACGGCCGCCTCAGCGGCCGCGTGTCATCAGAAATGGCTACGCGTGTCAGTGCTGACACGTGTGTCATAGGTTTGCCATCACTGAATTAGGGAGTGGGGGTAGGGACAGCTTCCACTCAGTAAGGTTTGCCACTCCAGGTGTGCTGCCACTGACATACTAGTACTCAGGTTGTGACAACTCCCACTTCACATGTGTAGTTATCACGGCCACACCTATTAGTGATCTTTAATGGCTGTTCAAGGGTTCCACATATGGTTGCCAGGGAAGGCTTTCTGGAAGTCTCGGTCCATGCCCATAGCAAAAGTAGCTTCTGCCACTGCCACACCTGACAGCTTCCCTAGAAGAATGGGAGTGTGCATATTAGGGCATGTATGGAACAGTGTGGAAATGAGGAGGATGGGGAATAGGGAGTGTGGCTGTGTGTGTAACTGTGGGGTAACCACACATGCTCAGGAGGGAGAAGGGAAAGCTGCCCTTCTGGAGCCTTTAGGAGGAGTCCGTGAAACAGAGGCCTAATTAACCTCTCAGATTTGGTCTTCGGCCTCCAGCAGGTGTACCAGCCTAGCCAGATCTACTCAGGCAGTGTCCCTTGAGGGGGCAAGCATCTCTGAGAAGGTGGGGGGAAGCTTCAGGCATTTCCTTTCATGAGCCAAAGGAATGCCGGAGAAGCCCTGAGAACAATGGGGAGCTGACAGCCCCTCAGTGGACTTGTGACGTGGGCCCTGAGCGGGTGCACAGCTGCCTGCCAGAACTTGGGGCAGGAGAGAGGTTGGCGTGGATACAGAGGAGCTGCGGGATCCTTGAAGGAGGAAGCCGGAAGCAGCTGGGGATGACACTGACAGGCATTTCCCGCCTCAGGATGCCCTCCCGCTTTCTTCACTGCCGCTGCAGCTGCAAAAGCAAAAGATGCAGCTTCCCTTTGGCCCCACATGGCTGTCCTAGATGTTGGGGGCTGTAGGGCCCCCGTCAGCTCCCACTCCCAGCCTCTCTCCCTGTCCCCGAAGAAGTCAGGCAGCTCCCTCAACCCACAGTAGGGCACCCCTTGGGCCTGAAGGAAAGCTGGGCTAGTCTAAGGTGATTGTCTATAGCTCTTTTGTTGCCTGACCCCAGGCTTATGCTTCCTTTTCCCAAAGAGGGACCAGTTCTGAGGTTGTTAGCGTCTGGAAGATTTTCCTGCTCTCTTGCCCTTTCACTGGGGCCCACCCAGCACAGTCCTGCTGGCCATCACTCAGTTTCCATGTCTTGCATCTGTGCCTCAGTGAATGGCACCGGGCTCCAGAGGCCCCTCACCCTGGACAGCCTATCCCACCCTAGTGCCCTGTTCCAGGACTTCTCAATCTTTTTTGCACGCAGCATACTCCAAACATGCTGCCACTGACATACTCGGGTTGTGACAACTCCTACCCCACATTTGTAGTTATCACAGCCACACCTATTAGTGATCCTTAATGGCTGCTCAAGGGTTCCACGTAGAAAAAACAGGTGAGGAGTCATAGCTTCTGTGCTGGAAATATGAGGAGTCATATGCACAGAAGCTATCATTTCCAGCACAGAAGCTATCACCTGCTCTTCCTCTCCCATCTAAGAAGGCCTCCTGGAATGAAAGCGACCTTGTTTAGGGGAAGTCTGGCTCCATTCTTATTGATAATAGGGATAATCTTGAATCCAACATTGTTTGTAATAAAAAGTCACTTGCCTGGCTGGTGTGGCTCAGTAGTTGAGCATCGACCTATGAACCAGGAGGCCATGGTTTGATTCCCGGTCGGGGTTCATACCTGGGTTGCTGGCTCAATCCCAAGTGTGGGGCGTGCAGGAGGCAGCCGATCAATGATTCTCTCATCATTGATGTCTCTATCTCTCTCCCTCTCCCTCCCTCTCTGAAATCAATAAAAAGTATTTTTTTAAAAGTCACTCATTTAGAGATAAAAATCACATAGTCATATCAATTGATGCAGAAAAAGCATTTGACAAAATCCAACATCCTTTCTTAATAAAAACTCTCAGCAAGGTGGGAATAGAAGGATCATACCTCAACATAATAAAAGCCATATATGACAAACCCACAGCCAACATCATACTCAATGGGCAAAAAACTAAAACCATTTCCCCTAAGAACAGGAACAAGACAGGGATGCCCACTCTCACCACTCCTGTTCAACATAGTGCTGGAAGTACTAGCTATTGCAATCAGACAAGAAGAAGAAATAAAAGGCATCCAAATTGGAAAAGAAGAAGTAAAACTGTCCTTATTTGCAGATGACATGATACTGTACATAGAAAACCCTAAAGACTCCATAAAAAAATTATTAGATTTAATAAATGAATTTGGCAATGTAGCAGGATACAAAATTAATGCTAAGAAATCTCTGGCATTTCAATGAACCTACAGAAAGAGAGACTAAAAAAGCAATCGCATTTACCATCGCACCAAAAAAATTAAGATACCTGGGAGTAAATTTAACTAAGGAGGTAAAAGACCTATACATGGAAAACTACATGACACTGAAAAAAGAGATAGAGGAAGATATAAACTGATGGAAGAACATACCATGTTCATGGATTGGTAGAATCAACATCATCAAAATGTAAAATACCAATGACATATTTCACAGACCTAGAAGGAACTTTCCAAAAATTCATCTGGAATAAAAAAAGACCCCAAATAGCTACAGCAATCCTGAGAAAGAAGAACAAAGTAGGTGGGATCTCAATACCAGATATCAAGTTGTATTACAAAGCCACTGTTCTCAAAACTGCCTGGTATTGGCACAAGAACAGACATATAGATCAATAGAATAGAATAGAGAACCCAGAAATTGACCAAAATCACTATGCTCAATTAATATTTGACAAAGGAGTCATGAACATACAATGGAATCAAGACAGTCTCTTCAATAAATGGTGTTGGGAAAATTGGACAGATACATGCAAAAAAATGAAACTAGACCACCAACTTACATCATACACAAAAATAAACTCAAAATGGATCAAGGACTTAAACATAAGATGGGAAACCGTAAAAATACTAGAGGAATCCATAGGCAGAAAAATCTCTGACATATGCCAAAGCAATTTCTTCACTGATACTGCCCCTAGGGCAATGGAAACTAAAGAGAAAATAAACAAATGGAACTACATCAAAATAGAAAGCTTTTGCACAGCAAAGGAAACTATCAATAAAACAACAAAACCCTTGATCCATTTTGAGTTTATTTTTGTGCATGGTGTAAGTTGGTGGTCTAGTTTCATTTTTTTGCATGTATCTGTCCAATTTTCCCAACACCATTTATTGAAGAGACTGTCTTGACTCCATTGTATGTTCATGCCTCCTTTGTCAAATATTAATTTGACAAAGGAGGCATGAACATACAAAGCCAATCAATGATTGTCTCCCATCTCTACTTTGGAGGGTGACAGATATGTTCACTATCTCAATTGTGAGTATGGTTTCACAGGTGTATACATGTCAAACCTTAAACTGTACACCTTAAATATGTGCAGTTCATTATGTCAATCATACCTCAATAATGTTAAAAAATTCGTTAGTAGCTTCCCCATTGCTACCTGAGAGGGTAAATATGAACTAATTATACCTGTTTATTTTTTCCATGCGGCTATTAGAAAATTTAAAATTACGTATATGGCTTGCATTATATATATATATATATATTTTTAATTTTAGACTGTGTTTATTAAAGTTGGGGACAGTGAAACAATAAAGGGCTGGGGAAATGAGCCTAGGCTGCTCTGCTTTGGATCACTAAGAAGTCAGAGAAAAGGGGGCCTTGGGGACAGGGTCAGGGGGTTTGTAACTGCTCCTGCCCATTGCTCCCTGGTTGCAAGCCTCATGGGGTCCCTTAGAGTTTAGGAGATGCATGCCTGTAGCAGAAGAAGGGGGTAGTGGAGGCGAGAGCATGCTCCTGGGAAGGAGAGCACACTGGCTTGTACTTTTCTATTGGACAGGGCTGATCTAATGATTCTAGTCCAATATACAGATCATAAAACGGAGTCCCGGAGAGGGGAAGGAACTTATGTAATGAGGTGGAGAAAAATGTATTGCTAATGACAAGAATCCACAGGGCAAGAACTAACTATGTTGGTAAAAATACTTAGCTAAGTTCTTGAGAGTAGATTTCGGGGAGGGGTGAACATTTGCAGCAACCTCAGAAACCCTGGAGGGAAATGGTAAGGAGCAGAGGGAAGGAAGCACAGAGTAAATGAAGAGATGGAGGAAGTCTGTGAGCTGTGTGTGATGTGACCCCTTACCTACCCAGGACTCCACTCACCACAGACCTTCAGTAGACTCTACTCTCAGGGAACCGAGGCAGGCTCTAGGTGTCATGCTGTGGTTAATGTGATGAAAGCAAAGATCATGCCTAAAGCTGCAGGAACCCTAGATCACAGGAGATCATGAGAATATAAGTCTTCCCAATTCCTCCACTCCAAGAAATTCACTAAAACCTTGGACAGGGCTCTTGACTTACATGAGTTAGGGCACTAAGGTGGAGAGGAGCACAAAGCAATGTCATTTAGATCTCAAGGGGCATGTAGGACCCTGGTAACTCTGGCATACACTAATATGATCAGAATTTTAAAAGTTAAGAAGAATATGATCAGAGTTACTGTAGCTTTATTTCCCTTCTCCTACCCCTAATTCAGCAATTGAACAACAAAGAATTAAGGAAGCCTTTACTATGTGCAAGGTCAACCTCCACTCCCACAATACTATATGCTGTGAAGTATACAAAAAATCCCACAGAGAAATCATTTCAGCAAGAGATGGCACAGGCAAAGAACAAAAATAGGAATATAGTAGTTAAAGGTATAAGGGAGAGCTTGGGGCTACCTAGAATAGAGCTCAGCACCCTGGTAAAGCTCAAATCCAGCCTCAATAGACGATGGGCCTGACTAAAAAAGGTGCTGGATGTGTCCATAATCCCTGACCAAGAGGGAAAGGAGGGAAGGAAAGTAGGCAGCATCTAGAGGCCCAGGGTCGGCAGGAACTGGTCAATTATATGGGAAGGAGACCAGTAGGTTGCATTTCAAGGAAAAGAAATGTGTAGGGTTCGGCTCTGAGTTCCTGATTGATCTGGCCATACTGTAGATTGAGAATCCTAGGGTTAGAGTGGGCATAGAGCAGCCCATATGTGGTCCAGGGTGTCAACATGGTGGAGGCTACTTGG
The DNA here is from genome assembly GCF_027574615.1 of Eptesicus fuscus. Lineage (NCBI taxonomy): Eukaryota > Metazoa > Chordata > Mammalia > Chiroptera > Vespertilionidae > Eptesicus > Eptesicus fuscus. Next base: position 113,725,140 of record NC_072473.1, read on the forward strand.
TGCATCCTTCCACGCTATCCCCTGTGGACTTGTGCCATAGGCTTGGCCATGCTCATGAGGAAGGCCTGATCATAATTTGCTGGTGATGGGTCCCTCACCTTCTAGTGGGGTGGCAAGCCATGGTTGAAGAGCAGCTGTGCTCTCCCCCTGGGTCCTGTCATCCCCCCTTCTCAACTCCATTCAATCATTCACAAAGGATCTATTGAGCACCTACTGGGTGTAAGGTCCTGTGGAAGTTACAGAAGTGGTCCCAGCCCTCAGGTAGCTGATGCTTGTGCATACATTGTTATGACATCAAGTAGTTAGTTTCTCAGGACAAATCCAGCTGAAAGACCATGGGAAGTTAGGGAGAAAGCATTTCCACTTGGGTGTATCAGGAAGACTTCATGGAGGAGGTAGCATTTGAGCAGAAGTTTGAAAAGGGGTAGGATTTGAATATAAATTCTTAACACTTTATATAGTGTTTACTATGTACCAGATACTCTCCTAGGTGCACTACAAATAGTAACTCATTTAGGGCTAACCACAATCTTGTGAAGTAAGACCCTTTATCACCCCCAAGTTAACAGATATGGAAATGGAGGCACAGAGAGGTTAACTGACTTGTCCAAGGCCACACAGATAGCAAGCAATGGAATCTAGAATCAATCCTAGACAGTCTATGCTCATAACCACTATACTATACTGCCTCTTGGATGGGCAAAAATGGTGGGGAGTGAGGGAGTCAGAGTGGTCCAAGGAATAGAATAAGCAGAGAGGATGCAAGAAAGCATGGCCCCCTTATGAAAAGCAGAGACTAGTCTAGTATGGCTGGAGTGTTTGGTGCATGAAGAGGAGTAGTCCATGATGGGGTACAGAAGAAAGGTGGTTTCAAACTAAGTTTTCAGGCACCTGGGGGCAATGCATCTCATGGCACTTGAGGAGTGCAGTAGCAGCACTCACCCCAGGCCTGACTCAAGAAGGGAGGTGTACCCCTCAGACCAAGCTGAGACAGGGCTTCCCATTTCCAGGAAAGCTTGTCCAGTCCTACTGTCATCCACTAAGCTCTAAAGCCAGTGTTCACTCAGGGACAAGAATGGAAAATCCATCATGTTCAAGGCAGGAAATTCCACAGTGAAGGCCCCTTGAGCTGCATCATTGCAACAAGAGCCATCACCCGTGTAAGGCAGGTTCTGTTCCTGTTTTGTTTGTTTTGGGACTGAATGTTGTTATTCCTTACTATGCCTGTGTTTATATTAGGGAACATTTGTCATAAAAAAAAAAAAAAAGTCCAGGCAGCACTCCCGCCAACAAGCTACCACGGATGGAGCCATTCACTTTGGCATTTCCAACCTCGATCCCACCTGATGGCTTTTTCAATTGAACAACATCAAAGATCTCTTTTGGCTTCCATCTCATCTTAAACAATCTGGTGCTGAGAGGAAGCCATTTGATTCTGGAAGAAAAGCAACTCCTAGTCTTGGCATTGTTGCCCATCTCCAGCCTGGGTGAGAAGTGAAACAATCCACAACAAATAAGAGCAGGACACCCAAGGCCTGGCCCCTCATGCTTCCACTCTGGGACAAACATCTGCAGTGCTGACAAGGCCAAGGCCATGGGGAGCAGCCTGTAGGCAGCAGTTCTTACTGAATCTGATTTCAGAACTGGAATGGAAAGCAGAGAGGTGACACCACCAGCCTCCAGTATGAGCACTCTTACTTTGCAGATGAAATAACTGAGACTTGAAAGAAAGGGAAGAGGACCACAATGAGACCCAAAGAAGGGAGAGGGTAGGGGGAGTGGTGCCAAAAAATGTAGACTAAAAGAGAACAGACTAAGGCTTGGAGAAAAAGGTGCACACTTCTGCCCACATGGCTTCTGCAACTGTCTAGCCAAAGGCCCTTCTGTACCTTTCTTCTGCTGCTACCTCTGACCCCCACCTGCGTAGCTTATCTCTTGCCCTCCTTCACTCCTCATTGCTTACTGGTCCCTGATACCAGCTCTCAGACAGCTGATTGCATCCCACTTGGTAGGAATTGAATCTGCCCACCACATCGCAATCCTTCCTCTCATTCAAAGTCCAGCCCCAGTCCCACTTCCTCCACCCGGGTTCTCACTGTTGTTCTCCTTTTCTTCCACAACATAAAGTATAGGCTGCATAGTTTCACACTGGGTTTCCTTCTCTCCTGCAGAAGATGATAGTCTCCATCAGCCAGGGCAGAGGCAAAATCCTCTTTTTTCTTATTCTCTTTCCCCTCTCTCCTCTTCCCAACAATGGGCCCTGTGAGCCGGTAAGACATCCAATGAGCCTCCCCATTGACATGAGGGATCCACTGACCACTAAGGCTAGTAGTGATTGAGACCAGGAGTTGGAGACTGTAAAATCAGGGAGTGGGCAGGTGACAAAAAAGAAGAGGGCACGAAGATGATAGGAAGTCTCTGATGAGGAGAGCAAGCCACTTCCCAAGAAAAGGTAGATAGTGATGACAAATTGCCAGTGGCTGAGAAGCTGAGGAGGGGAAAATAAAACAGTGGCCCAGTTAAAATCTACACAGCATTGGCACCCCAACCCCTGTCTCATGTACACCTGGAAATGCATGCCCTGCTCTGCCTGTGGCCTTGCACTCACATTCAGTTGTGGCTCTAGCAGTGGTGGGTGTGGGGAGGATGAGGGCATGAATGGTACACCAAGCCAATGACACTCTCTGCCTGGACTCTGTGGGACCCACACCAGGCGCTTGCACACCCAACTGTAAGGTCTCATGGATGAGGTTGCTGGACTGAAGGCTGGGTGGGGAATGGAGCCAAGTTGGCCTTTAACTCATCTCTGAATTCTTCCTCCTAACTCTCCCACCCTTAGCACAGTGCCCAGCATACAGTGCTTGCTCAGTAAGTCATTGCTAATTAATAAGAATGACAGCTGCCATTTGTGGAATCCCTGCTATGTGTCAGGCTCTGTGCTAGGCACCTTGTAAGGACTATCTCGTTTAATCTTGACAACCCTATGAGGAAAGTGTTGCTTTTTAGTCTCATTTTACAGAAAATGCCTACTCAGAGAGGTTAATCATGACCTGTCTCAGATCATAGAACAAGTATATGGATGGACTAGTACAGTAGTCTCCCTTGTCTGTGGTTTTGCTTTCCACAGTTTCAGTTACCCATGGTCAAACACAGTCTGAATATATTAAAGGGAAAATTCCAGAAAGAAACAATTCATAAATTCTAAATTTCATGCAGTTGTACCATGATGAAATCTTGCACTGTCCTGCTCCATCCCACCTGGGACATGAATCATCCCTTTGCCCAGCAGATCCATGTTGCAAGATACCCACCCATTAGTCACTTAGTAGTTGGCTCAGTTATTAGATGGGTTACCACACAGAGACCACATTCACATAATTTTATTATAGTATATTTTTACAATTGTTCTATTTTATTGTTAATTATTGTTGTTAATCTGTTACTTTGCCAATTTATAAATTAAACTTTATTATAGGTATGTATGTACAAGAAAAAACATAGTACACATAGGGTTTGGTACTATCTGTGGTTTCAGGCATTCACTGGGGTCTTGGAACATGTCCCCTGTAGATAAGGGGGGACGACTGTACTCAAGTTCAAGTCAACCTGATGCTATAGTAAGACTCATAGCCCTATCTTATAGTGTTGAATGAATAAAAGAAACTAGAACCTATAACTATGACCTCATTAATCCCGTGCTCAAAGCAAAAGACATGAATTGATGAAATGTAAAGGTTTGAGATACAGCTTCCTTTCCAATGCACAAACATATGCACATATGCACGCACACATACATCCAGGACTTTAGTGTAAATGTAAACCCCAGCAGGAAGGTGACTCTACAGAGCACAGGCTGCTAGAGGTTGGAGGAGGAAGGAGGGTCTATGTCAGGACTGCCTTCACACTAAAAATACAGAGCCAGAAGGACAGACATCAGCTGAGGGTCTCAGCAGGGAGCTGATAACGTTCTGGGGAGGGAGTTGTCTATTTGAGACTCTTGCAGTTGCCCACCTGCTCCTTCGGTTGCAGGAGGGGCATGGGCTGTTATCATTTCAGCAAAGCAGTTTCCCAAGCCCTGGCAGAGTGAGTGGGTATCTGAGGAGTGGGTGTCCTTGGTCAGAACTGCTTATGCCAAACCCCAGCCAACAGTTGCCGAACACACAAAGTCAAAGAGAGGAGATCCACCTCCTAGGCACTGGCAAGCCAGGCCAATGCCGAAGGAATTGTGTATATAAGGACCTTCAGCCAAGCTGTAGGAACACCCTCACCCTCCTTCAGATCTTTGCTCATGAGTCATTTTCTCAGTGAGGTCTACTCCGTCCACCCTACTTAAAGTTGCACCCATCCCCAGCTCTCCCTATTCTCCTTCAATGCTTTCTTTCTTTCCAGGAGCATTTTATCATCAAATGTCATTTTTTATCTATTAATTTTCTTTATTGTTTGTCTCTATCACATTGTATGGACCATGAAAGAAGGCTCTTTTGCTCACTGCAGTAGTCCCAATTCTAAAAATAGTACCTTAAACATAGTTGGCACTCAAGAAGAATTTGTTGTGTGAATGAATTCACTGATTTCAATTCTTTTGAGCACTATACAGAATGTAATATTTACATTGTTATGCCCTCAGCCATTCCTGAGGGAGAGGTATGGCATTTGGGAACATAGCCATTAAACTGGCCAGTGTGAGAGCTTAACTTAGAACAAAGAAAAATTCTTATAACCATGACTTCCCTGCCAAGATCAGTTACTGCAAGCCCCACTCTTCAGGAAGGACCTCACTGACTCAGGTTCAAAGCTATTCAATCCCATACAAAATCAATGAGAAAATTCAGCAATGCTCTGGGCAAACACAGGTCTCCTACAGCATTGTTTGTTTATCAGCACTATCAGCAGACAGGATCTAAACTGCTGTAGGAGTTGATGTAGCACTTCCTAAGCAACAGGAGGTCAACAACAGCCACAACAAAAACAGGGGAATTCCCTGGTTAGTGGCTAATATTAACTTATTTCACACTGGCTGTGTTACCTTAAGCAGCGTACTTGGCCATTCTGAGCCTCAGTATTCTTGTTTGTTAAAATGGGAACGAAAATGGTGCCTACCTCATAGGGTTGCTGTGAGGCTTAAATGATTTAATAGATGTAAGGTGCTTGGAACAATGCATGGTACAGAACAAGCACTATATAAGTGTCACTTATTATTTGTACTGTTATTTTTAGATGGTAAGTGTCTCCATAGGAGAGGATCCATATCCCCCCTACCTTTATGTCCCGAACAAAATATGTAAGCACAACATGAGTTAACTATTACTACTGCTATCAGTATAATGATGACGATGACGATGACGAGTAGGAGTATGTAATTACTTGAGTTATGTGTCTTCCACAGGAACTTCAAGCTCCATGAAGGCAAAGCAAGGACCAAGGCTGCCTAGAGCCCTAGAACATAGTGAGTGTTCAATATATACACAGTAGGTGCTCAATTGTATGTCACGTGTGACTTCCACCCAAGGCTTTAGTAACTCTCCTGCAACTTTAGGACTCAAATATTCCTAAACACGAGTTGGCAATGTCCCTCCCTCCTGTAGGGAAGATCAAGGATATAGAAACCTTAGTCCCTATTTCCTCCAGGGAAAATCACAGTCTAGTAAGTCCAGCCCTGAGAAATCACTTCCAAGCCATTCATAAGTAAATAAGTCATAGAAACAGGTAGGTGCACACTGTGATCATTGTTACCAAAGAAATAAATTGGGTGATGATAATGAGTATACGTGTAGGTGGATGGCTGGGAGACTTTATGACTTTATATGGGTAATCAGGTCTGTATGAGATGGCGGCATTTGGGCTGAGATCTGAAAGATGAAGAGGAAGCAGGCTGCAAGGTTTGGAAGAAGAACATTCTAGACCAGTGGTTCTCAACCTTTCTAATGCCGTGACCCTTTAATACAGTTCCTCATGTTGTGGTGACCCCCAACCATAAAATTATTTTCGTTGTTACTTCATAACTGTAATTTTGTTACTGTTATGAATCGTAATGTAAACATCTGTGTTTTCCGATGGTCTTAGGCTCTACAGCAGCGGTTCTCAACCTGTGGGTCGCAACCCACAGGTTGAGAACCGCTAACAGGGTCGCCTGAGACCATCAGAAAACACAGATGTTTACATTACTATTCATTAACAGTAGCAGAATTACAGTTATGAAGTAACAATGAAAATAATTTTATGGTTGGGGGTCACCACAACATGAGGAACTGTATTAAAGGGTCACGGCATTAGAAAGGTTGAGAACCACTGTTCTAGACAGGAACAACAAGTTCAGGGCATCAAAGGGCTTGGGGTCTCTTGGAATACAGTGGAAGCCAGTGTGCCTGAGTTATTAGGCAGAGAGGTGAGGTCAGAGCGGTAGGCAGGCCCTGTAAGCCACAGTAAGGTAGGTCATTAAAGAGCAATCTCAGACGACCAAGATCTTTCCCTAAAACAACCTGTCTAAACATATTGCTCAATTACCTACATGCTATGGAAATGAAGGGAAGATGTGGCATGCAGTCATGCATGCTCCCATCATGGTTATGGACAGTTCAGAACAGCAATTTTCGACCTCACCAATTCAAACTTTGAATTTTTCTACATGGAGGCTGTGCTGAGTTGGTGGTATTTCCCTCCCAAATGAACCAGAAATCATCTGTTTAAAAGAACAGACTCTCCAGCAAGTTAGAAATCAACCATGGCTGTGCAGCCCAATGGGCAGGATTATCTTGCCATTAGAGCAGGTTCCTGAAGAATCCAATTTGACAGCACTTTGTTAGCCTTGTTCATGTTGATATGTAGTGGAAAAAGATTAAAAAAGAAAAAAAGAATCAGGGCTTTTTTGGGGGGGAGGGGAGAAGAGAACAATCAATATGTGGATTTTTGAAAATTGAATCAAAAGCCTGGTCTCTGCCCAATTCATTTGAATTTCCTGAGCATGTATTGATACATCTGCGATGAAATATTTGTGTTCATGTCCTGAGACAAGTTTCCTACTTTCCCACCCCCACTACCACCCCCAAGAATCCTATTCAGAATCAGGTTCCAGGTCTTGACTCCTTGAACCCGCCTGACAGACAGTCCCAATCATGTGTGTTTCCTAACTATTTCTCAGAGCTGTTGTTCTGACCTTGAAGACTTTCCTTCTTCAGCAAGACTCAGCCCAGAAGAGAGTGTGTGGCAAAGATTGGCTATACAGAAATCCATTTGTTCCCCTACGTTTCCCAGCCTCTCTTGCGGTTAAGTTTGGGCCATGTGATAAATTCTGAACAAAGGTGAGTTGTCAGAAGTAATGTGCACCATCACTGAGCTGAAGCAGTTAAGAGCTGATGAATTGTATGCCCTCCCCTGTCCAGCCCCCCAAATTCATCTGTTGAGACCCTAACTTTCAGTGTGGCTACATTTGGATTAAGGAAGTAGTTAAGGTTAAACGAGGTCATGAGAGTAGGACCCTGATCTGATAGGATTGGTGACCTTATAAGAGGAGACATTAGAGAGCTCGCTCTGCCATTTGAGGACTCAGTGAGAAGACGACTTTCTGAAAGCCAGGAAGAGAGCTCTCACTAGGAACTGAATTGGCTGGCACCTTGATCTTGGCCTTCCCTACCTCCAGAACTGAGAGATAAAAAAATGCAATTCTGTTGTCTAAGCCACCATGGCTGTGATATTTTGTCATGGCAGCTCCAGCTGATTAAGACAAAGCTTCCCCATTTCTCTCTTCCCTGCTGTGGAGATCTTGGCGATCACACATTCCCATAGCCCAGCTATCTGATGTCCACTTTGCATTAGACTTTGTGTGAAAGGCAGTAAGCCTTTCTGGTGTTCAACAACTGAGATTTCTGGCTTTCTGTGTTATTGCAGCATAACCTAGTTGATCCTGACCAATGCACAGTAGCAGAGAAAGAACATGTATACCATGTTTGTCCAAACAAGAGCAAAAGTAGATGGGCACCACCAGCTGTTCTCTCTCTGGTCCTGCAAGATTGAGTGTTGACCCAGGGAGCTCTGTGTATTCAGACAGAAGTGCTTCCTGGGTCCTGGGATTCAGCCAACAATGAAGATATAAACTGCTCAAGGAATCCATTCAAGTTTCAAGTAAGAAAACAAGAGCTCATGCTGCTCAAAAGTTGGGAAGCTTTGGGAGGTAAGGCATTGTCTCCGCAAAGCTCCCATTGAAATGCAGACTAATTCCCTGGAAGGGGTCACACTCATTTATCCACTGGACAACCAGGAAGCACATTCTTAAGGACTAATTCTCAGGGTAGGGTGGAGAGTTAGACCCAAGGCTTCTGGGCGCCACCCTAAGTCACATATTGGAGGCAGACCACACATCTTGGTCCAGGATTAGCCCTCCCCTGCTGTGAGGAGGTTTGAATTTCATGGAGGACAGGAGGGCCATCTCGCCACTTCAGTTTCCCTGTGACTTCTCACTGGTATGCCCTTCTGGGGCCAGGCAACCCACATGACCTTCTGTTTGGACCATCCCTGAGGGAGGATGGAAGTGAACTTTGGGGCCTTCGTGGTTTTGTGTGTGTGTGTGTGTGTGCGTGTGTGTGTGTGTGTGTGTTTAATGCTTGGCAAGACTTACCTACAAGAATATTCTTCTATCTGACCTTCCAAATTCTTCTCCTCTTTCAAAGTCAAGATCAAGCCTAATCTCCCCCCTCCCCCGCCGAGAAACCTTCCTGACTTCCCCTTCCCTTTGTAATGCCTGCTGATCTCCTAATAACAGTAGCCATAACCAATATTGATTGTATTCCTCTACCTAAGAAGTCCTCTGCTAGCTCACATTTCTTATATTCTATCTCATCTGATCCACTCAGATCCCGAAGGAGGTGTTATCATCTCTACTTAATATCTGAAGAAACTGAGGTTCAGAGACGGGATGTGGCTTATCCAAGGCCACACAGCCTACTATATAATTCAGTCGCTGAGTAACTTGGAGCAAATCTCCTAACTTTTCTGTGATTGATCTGTAACAAACCAAAGAATGTTTTTTTCTACCTGAAAACAGGTATTAAATGTAAATGGAAAGACTTTTTTAACTTCCTGAAAGCAGAGGGCTATTTGTATGCTCTCCTAAGGTCCCTTCCTGTTTTGTGTTTCCATGATTTAAAAACAAAACAAAACAAAACAAAACAAAACAAAACTCCAACAAAAACTCTCCTTGGAACTGAAGAGAGGAAACAAGTGCCAGTACCACTCCCTCACTGAGCCACACAAAACTAAGGTTATTCTGCCCCCTGGTGTCCTCTTCTATCACTTGCAGCCACTGTTAGTGGCCGTTCTAGGTTTCAGGAAATTTAGAATAACTTATGTTCACTCATTCGTTCATGCCTTATACAATATCCTATTGTGGGCCAGGTGCTGTGCTGTACATTGTGGGTACTAATATGTATAACAGTAGAGCCCTTCCTTGAAGGGGGCTGCAGTTTAGTGGGGCACAATACACACAGATCATTTTGATACAGTTAAATGTGCTCTTTTAAAGATCATTATGTGATGCAAGGAGGGCGAGCTTGGCTTGAGGGAAATGGAGACATGTTAGGAAGAGCTTGGAAAGAAGAGCTGGTGGTTGTTTGATGACTGACTGATTTCTTTAGGGAAAAAAGCCTTTATGATAGAGGTGTGTGTGTGTGTGTGTGTGTGTGTGTGTGTGAAGGCATGGGTATACATGTAAGGAACCCATCTCCCACTGTCCTACCACAGTCATAGTGGCTTAAACAACCCACACTATGCTGGGGCCATAGGGTGGGTTTGGTAAGACAGTGGGAAATGAAGTTGAAAGCTGGCTGGTGGTCAGGGCATGGAGGGACTTGTGTGCCACGTGGAGGGCTTGGACCTGATCCCTGGGTGGTAGGCAATCCTTGAAGGGCTTTGAGGAGGGTAGTGACACGGTTAAACATGAATTTCTGTGATTTCCTTCTGTTTGTTTTGTAGAGAATAGTTTTGTTGTAGAAGTGTAATACTGGGGAGACCCTTGGGAGGGTTGCCAGATTTAGAAACAAAACTAAACAGGATGCCTATGAAATAGGCATTTCAAAAAGAGAAAAAACTTTTAGAATAAGTGTATCCCAAATATTGTATAGGATGTACTAAAAATATTTTTTGTGTATCTAAAATTGAAATTTAGCCTGGCCAGAGTGGCTCAGTGGTTGAGCATCGATCTATGAACCAGAAGGTAATGGTTTGATTCCTGGTCAGAACACATGCCTGGGTTGTGGGTTCTATCCCCAGTGGGGGACATGCATGAGGCAGCCGATCAATGATTCTCTTAACATTGATGTTTCTATCTCTCTCTCCCTTCCTCTCTGAAATCAATAAAAATATATTTAAAATTTTTAAATTGAAATTTAATTAGGCACCTAGCATCTGGCAGTAGAGTCATCAAGGAAAGAGATGATGGAGGCTTGGACTAGGGTGAAGGTAGAAGTGGGTTTTATAGAAGTTGAAAAACTCAAAAGGTATGCAGGAGATAGAAATGGAAGAACTTGGGGTGATGTGGATGAGGGAAGGTGAGAGAGAGGTGTCAAACATAATGCCCAATCTCTAATTTGGGCTCCTTGCTCTGTGTTGGGTCCTCCAATTGCACCCAAGCCTAACCACCCACACACTGAGGTAAAGAGCGCTTCCTAAAACAGAAAACCCCTGAACCCAGGAGCAAAGATATCATCCAGATTTCCCTCTGCCTCCTGTCTGATTCCTCTCCTCACCTGCTTGGTATTACATTTTGGTCTCACCTCTTGTTTGGTCCAGTTAATCAGCCAGGGTCTTGTGCCTGGAATTAAACTAGGGCTCCTTCAGTCCGCTGTTCTTGCCTCTCTGCACTACTCTTTGCAACAGCTAGCATGAGGCGCCCAGCCCATGCCTCCACGACTGACTAGGACAGTTCCTTCGTACCATGGAGGAAAATCCCAAAAATGGAAAAGCCACAGGTTTCCCTAGGGGCTTTCTCACCCCCAGAAAGCTGGGACTGGAATGGTGGCCTGGCTTCTTGGAGTGTCTTGTGACCCAACAGTGCTCCCCTGCCCAATGGTCACATATATATACTGCAGGCTGAGGTGAAATGGGAGATGGTTTGTAGACCATTGGGAAAGCTTTACTTTCCTGATATCTCCCCTGGCAGGGCACAGGGATCCTCCCCATGCTGGTGACCATCCATCAGGAGTGGTAATGGCAGTCCTCAGCATTTAGGGATCTGAACAACACATCTATTCAGGCCTCTCTACCAGGGCCTGCTGGTAGAGAGGTGGCCCAAGATGACATCAGAAGAATCGAACAACTAGGCCCTCAGGTCTCCGTTCTTGGCAGGACTCAGGAAAAAGCTCCAGGTGTAACAGGTGACTCCAAAATCCACAGCCTTTGGTATTTGGTAGATATCACCCTACAGATAAAGGTAGTTGTGTTTGAGTAACCCCTCACTCACCTGATTGTGGACATCCCCACCCATAAAATTGTAGGTGGGTCTCACAATTGGGTTCCCCACAGTGGGCATGTTGCCAGCCAGACAGTGGGCCTGGCCACCATAGAGGATGGCTGCCATATCTCCAGCAGGCCACCACCCTTTCTGGGATTACAGCCAGTTAGAAAGAACCTATCAAATGCCCACACTCTCTCCCCTTAACATCAGAGCCTGTGAATGTGTGACCAGAACCAAGGTTTTATGCTCCAAGTAGGGGAGCAGGGAGACATCAGGGCCTCAGATGACCTTGTGGGCTGGACTGCAAGGCTGGTTTGGAGTAACTGAAAAAGTCTTCTAAGGATCCTGGCTCAGGAAACACAGCTCCCTGACTGTAGGCACTTGCTGTGGGGGCTTGGGGACACCCCAGGCTGTGGTGGGAAGGCTGAATGATCACTGTGATCATGGACTCACTGCTGGCGTCTCCAGCACCATCTGGGTGGAGATGATGAGCCATTTCCTAGATATGTCATGTGCTCTGCTTTCTAGCAGGCTTTGGCCATCAGCCTTTGCCATGGCCCCTGGGGGTCCTGGCCTCCAATTTCCTGGGTCCAGGACTTTGAAGAAATATACAACTTATCATGTGCCTCATCTGTAAAATGGGAAGAATAATAATACTCTCCTCATAGGGTGGTCACTCAGGCTACCAGAGTTAATACGTGTAAAGTGCTTTGTTGTTGTTGTTATAATAAATACTTCTAAGAGTCTGAGATTGAGCCTCTGCAAGGATCTAGACACCAGATTGGGTCTGAAGTGCCTCAAACTCTCTCCCTTTCCCTCAGGGTCTCCAGTTGTCTACTTGTCATACAGTCCTGGGGACAAGTGAAGGAAGTCTGTCCATTTTCTTCCATCATCTCATTTGTCCCAGAGAGCTTTGGCTGTTGTAACTAAGTGCCATAGACAGGGTAGCTTAAACAACAGAAATGGATTCTCTCACAGTTCTTTTTCTAAAACTTTTTATTTATTGATTTGAGAGAGAGAAACATCAATTTGTTGTTCCACTTATTTATGTATTAATTGGTTTATTTTTATTTTATTGATTCCAGAGAGGGAAGAAAGAGAGAGAGAGAGAGAGAGAGAGAGAGAGAGAGAGAGAGAGAGAGAGACATAAATTGGTTGCCTCCCGCACTCATCCTGATTGGGGATTGAACCCGAAACCTAGGTATGTGCCCTGACCTGGATTTGAACCCACAATCTTCTAGTGCAGGGGTCAACGCTCCAGCCAACTGAGCCACACCAGTCAGGGCCATTGGTTGATTCTTGTTTGTGCCCTGACTGGGAATTGAACCCTCAACCTTGGTGTATCAGGATGATGCTCTAACCAACTGAGTTACCCATCCAGGGTGATTCTCTCTCAGTTCTGAAGGCTAGAACTTCAAGATCAAAGTGTTGGCAGGGTCCTGTCCGGGTGGCTCAGTTGGTTGGAGCATTGTCTGGTACACCAAAGGGTTATAGGTTTGATTCCAGGTCAGGACACATATCTAGGTAGCAGGTTTGATCCCCAGTCAGGGCACATATGGGAGGCAACTGATAGATGTTTCTTACATTGATGTTTCTCTGTCTGTCTCTCTCCCTTCCTCTCTCTCTAAAAATCAATAAACATATCCTTGGGTGAGAATTAAAAAAAAAAAAAGATTTTGGCAGGGCTGGTTCTTTCCAAGGGCTGGGAAGCAGACTCCATTCTAGGCCTCTCCTATTGCTTCTGGTGGTTTGCTGGACAGCTTTGGTGTTTGTTCCTTGCTTATAGATGCATCAATCCCAATCTCTACTTTCAGCGTTATTCTGTTGTTGTTAATCTTCACCCAAGGATATTTTCCCCCATTTATTTTTAGAGAGAATGGAAGGGACGGGGAGAGATAGAAACATTGATGTGAGAGAGACATATCTACTAGTTGCCTCCAGCATTTGCCCCTACTGGGGCCAGGAATCCAGCCTGCAACTGAAATACCTGCTCTTGACCAGAATTAAACCCAGGATCCTTCAGTCCCAGGGCCAGTGCTCTATCCACTGAGCCAAACCACTTAGGGCTCTACCTTCATCTTCACATGGCCTTCTCCCTATCTGTGTGTCTGTGTCCAAACTTCCCCTTTTTATTTATTTATTATTATTTATCTTTTTAAAAATATATTTCTTTATTGATTTCAGAGAGGAAGGAAGAGGGAAAGAGAGATAGAAACATCAATGATGACAGAGAATCATTGATTGGCTGCCTCCTGCACGCCCCCTACTGGGGATCGAGCCCACAACCCGGGCATGTGCCCTTGGCCGGAATCGAACCTGGGACTCTTCAGTCCACAGGCCGACGCTCTATCCACTGAGCCAAACCGGCTAGGGCTAAACTTCCCCTTTTTATAAGGACACCAGTCATATGGGATTAGTGCCCACCCTACTCCAATATGACCTCATCTTACTTGACTAATTACATGTGCAATGACTCTATTTCCAAATGTCACATTCATAGGTACTAAAGTTTAGGACACTAACATGTGAAATTTAGCGGGGGGAGAAGTATGAGAGGGCACAATTCAATCCATAACAAGCCTTTTGGGTTCCTTTCTTTCAAACTCCTCTCCAATCCTCTGTCCAGGGATCATTCTGTTTCCTCCCATTCCCATCTGCACCTCCCCCTCCTCCAGCTGTTTCATCACCTCCATTCCTCCTTTCAGTTCACCTCTCTCCAGAGAAGATCTAACTCATCAGCTTTCAGCAGAAAAATTACCCCCCCACCCTCGCTGAAAGTTTCTAAGTAACGTGGAACATTGAGGACAGTGAAGGAAGCAAGAGAGGAAAATGTTATTTAGTTCCTTCTGGTTTTCAGTGGAAGATAGGGCTGAAACTTCCATGGTCTTTAGACAATTTCAATCTAGTCCTGAAAAATTGTTTTGTGGCTGTTCTTGTTGACTTTTTAAGCTACAAGTAGATTTTAAGGAGAATAGTCAGTCAAATTCCTCAAAATAGAGGGAAATCACGAAACCAGAAAAGGAAGGGCAACTTTAAATACCAGTCTCACAACTGGGAATGTTGTTCTCCTCTGCCATCTGCTGGTCACAGCTACAAATGGCAAATGGTCCCTGCTTTTCAGAGTCAGGGCCACTGTTCTGTCTTGTGAATGGAGGTGGCTTAGAATGCCAGGCCCTATGGAGTCCCGAGGCCCATGGTCAAGATGGGACCTTGACCAGCCAGGGAACCCGAGAACCTTGACCTGCCAGAAGCTAGATGAGAGAAGCCTGTAGATGCAAAGAACAGAGCAGGCCTGAGATGCGAGGGAGTGGGGCGGAGTAGGCCCCACTCTGTGCCCTTAAGGCCTTCTCAGCTGCATACATGCCTGAGCAAGACACTGTGTCCATTCATTACAACACAGAGATGTTTCTTTCTTTTATGAAATAATATTTTCTTTAATTTTTTTCTGATATAAAAATTAGCGCATGCTCATCTATATAATAAAAGCCTAGTGACCGTTATGGCGGAACGACTGGAATGACCGGCTGCCACCAGTGCTGCTGCCGAGCCCAAGGGCCCCAGGGCCAGTTGCACTGCTGCTTCCAAGGCGCCAGTAAAGAAGAATCCGAAGGTAACCAGCGTGAGAGTGCAGCTTGAGATGAAGGCTCTGTGGGACGAATTCAATCAGCTGGGAACTGAAATGATTGTCACCAAGGCTGGCAGGTCAGGGTGCCCCTCTCCCCACAGAGACTCTCTCCATGTGGTGCCAGTCTCGGGCAGTGGGCTTTGGCCCGATCTACATGAGAGAGACTGAGAAGCAGGGTGGGAGGTGCAGCCTGGCCACCTGCAGGTCCCTCTCGGCGCAGGGCCAGCTCCTTTGCTCTCCAAGTCCCAGCTCTAGTGACAGCTGCCTCGTGCGCCGGGCTGGAGGTTACTGCTCAGAAGGCCAGGAAGGCGGTGGAGAGAAATCCTGTGTACCTGCTGCCCAACCAGCAGCCCAGGACCCGGCACCATCAGAAACAGACCAGCTCAGAGCACACCGAACTTGGGGGGAAGGCAGCCGCCTGTGAGGGGCCTTGCCACCAGCCAGATCCCAGTGGACCCCACCTCAAAGGAAACTGGGTCTTTGGTTCCTCAGTTCAGTCTATCCTGGCTAAAGAGGAGCAGCTGGGCACATTTTAGGGGAGAATTAAGACTCTAAAACAGTGTGTTCTGTTCCATGGAGTTTGCTACCCAAATGTCTTAGGCCTAAATTCCGGGTGGTTGTGGGGCCTGGCTCTGCCCCTGGGGCCCGCATCTTCCAGTTGGCCTGTATTTGTTGTAAGGGCCCAAAGAGAAGAAGGGGAACACGTTTTTCAATGCAATGGATTTGCCCAACAGACAAAGGCAAGTGCCGGGCTGTGTCTAATGTACTCACAGAAACACCAGCTTTGAGTCTGCCTGGCCAAAGGGAGCTCAGGGCCTGTTTGCAGAGCCTTCTGGTGGTTTCTGTTTCCTTGCTGAGGCCGTCCTCCCTGGGAAGCCTGGAGCCCATGCTCAGCTCCAGCTCAGTGGGTCTTCTCCAGGCCCCTCCCCCCGGCTGGCCCTGCCCCTGGCCGGCCCCCCCACAACCAGGATTGGGGGCAGGGCGGGCCGGCCAACCTTCTGTGCCCCCTCCCCCTGGCCAGCCCGGACCCCACCTGTGCATGAATTCGTGCACCAGGCCTCTAGTTGTAAAATATTTTAAAAACCACACAAATATAAAAGTTAAAAAAATAATTTAGGTTGGCAGCAGAAGGTGGCTTGGGGGCTTTACCATAATCTCCACCAGCACCCCCAAAGTCACTTGAAATACACATGCAATTTAAGAATAAATTCTGCTTGCTATGTGAAAGCAACTTGCAATTTCAAGACAGAGCCCCTAGCCTCCCTTTGAATGACATTCTGGAGCCACCACAATGCTACTAGCTAGAGGGGACTATTCTTTACAGAATGGAGCATCAACTTTCATCATTTTTGTGCCTATGTATTGTAACTTTAAAAATATTTTTAATTGAGATATAATTCATTTATAATTGACAAATTAGTTTTAGGTGTATAATATACTGATCGATATTTGTATATAGTTTGAAATGATCACCACAAAAAGTCTCCTTAACATCCATCACCACACATACACATGATCCCATAAAAATTTACAATGTGTTTTCCCACCTTTCATTTCTGAAGGTTATGCAGAGTGTTTCCGGCTTTTAAAAAGTATATTTTTATTGATTTCAGAGAGGAAGGGAGAAGGAGACAGATAAAAACATCAATGATGAGAATCATTGACCAGCTGCTTCCTGCATGCCCCCCAATGGGGATTGAGTCTGCAACCTGGGGATGTGCTCCCACATATGGGACTCAAACCATGACCTCTTGGTTCATAGGTCGATGCTCAACCAATAAACCACGCTTGCTGGGCCTCCAGTTTTTTGCTCGAATGAATAATGCTGGGATTAACCTCTATGGATTTATGCCTTTGTGCTCCTCTAGGGTAATTTCTTAGAAGTGAATTACTACTATGAATGTTTCCAGGCTCTTGTTACATACTGCTATATTGCTTCTTGGAAGGTGACACTTGTTTACTGTTTGACAAGCAGCAGACATGCACGTTTTTGCTTGCCTTCGCTGACACTGGAGTTGTAGATGACACAGGTTTTTTAGTCCCACGCATTAGGCTATGTGCTGGGGTACCATAATAAGGAAATGGAAAAAAAAGAAAAAAGAAAAAGGAAAGAAAGTGGTCTATGACTCCGTTGAATTCCTGACATGGTGGGAGAGAGTGACCTTGATCAAATAATGGATGTATAATTACAAACTTTGATGCATGCTCTGGAGGAGGTGTGAGGAGAATGTAGCAAGAGGGAGAAGAGAGTGGTTTGGGACACACGTCCCTCATGGTTTAAGCCAAGAGAAAGGGGGAGGCAGGATGTGGGAAGAAGATGGAGTAGTGACACTCAGAACTGCTGGGCCTTGTGGGTCCTATAAGAATTTCGGGAAGTCCAGCTGGTGTGGCTCAGTGATTGAGCATGGACCAATGAATTAGGCGGTCACTAGTTCAATTTCCAGTCAGGGCACATGCCCGGGTTGCAGACTCGATCCCCAGTAGGGGGCACATGGAAGGCAGCCGATCAATGTCTCTCTCTCTCATAAATGTTTCTTTAAAAAAATTAATTTCAAAGAGGAAGAGAGAGGGAGAAAGAGAGAGAAATATCAATGATGAGAAAATCATTGATTGGCTGCCTCTTGCATGCCCCACAATGGGGATCAAGCCCGCAATCTAGGCATATGCCCTTGACTGGAATCGAACCCAGGACCCTTCAGTCCGAAAGCTGACACTATCCGCTGAGTCAAACTGGCTAGGGCTCTCTCATCAATATTTCTCTCTCTTTCCGTCTTCCTTCCTCTCTGAAATAAATAAAAATATATATTAAAAATGAATTGCAGGAAGCTACTGAATGTTTTTATTTGCCTTTTGAGAATCATTTTTTAAAAATTAAAAAATTGTAATTGTGGTAAAAAATTTTAATTGTGGTCTAAAAAAATAACAAAATTTACTACTGTAACCATTTAAAAGTGTATGGCTCAGTAGTGGGACATATATTCATATTATTGTGCAACCTTTCCCCAAAACGTTTCATCTTGCAAAACTGAAACTACCCATTAAATGACAACTTCCCATTTCCCCCTCCTCCCAGCCCATGGCTACCACCAATCTACTTTCTGCGTCTATGAATTCCACCAGTTTTTGGGTACTTCATCTAAGTGGAATCATACAGTATTAGTCTTTTGAAAACTGGTTGACTTATTTCAATTAGCATGTCCTCATGGTTCATTCATATTGCAGCATGTGGCAGAATTTCCTTCATTTTTAAGGCTAAATCTGAATAATATTCCATAGTATGCATATTGCCACATTTTGTTTCTCTATTCATCCATTGATGGGCATCTGGGTTGCTTCCAGGTTTTGGCTATTATAATATTCTTATGAATATGGGCGTTCAAATATCTGTTCAAGTCCTTGTTTTCAATTCTTTTGGGTATATTCCCAGAAGTTGGATTGCTGATCATATGGTAGTTCTATTTTTAATTTTTTGAGGAACCTTGAGAATCACTTTTAAAAAGCAAATTCAGCAAGACTGATTTTGTTGCCTATAAGACAATAGAAAATAGTGTTGGCTGCTAAAAGGTATTCTCTTCTTGGACTACATTAATATACCTTACTAAGTACTATGAATGCAGTACTCTATAGTTAAAGGAGCTCAGTGTGAATAATTAAATGTATACACATGTCAGGAACACCAACTGTATATGACTTGTGTCTAAGTGCTTTGAGGGACAATCTTTATTTTTAACCAAATATTTTTGAGCACTTGCTCTGTGCAAGGCATCACGTGGAAACCAAAAATATATCCAGCTTGGTTTCTATTTTCACAAAGCCTCTAATCCCAGAGTGGGCAGCAATACCCTTTGGTGTGTGGTGTGTTAAAATTGTGGTGCAAAGGGAAGGTTCTAGCTGTTCAGGGGAGAGAGGAGTCCTGGGAAAAGATTTCCTGGAGAAGGTAACATTTGGGTGTGATAGGGTTTGGGCAGGTGGTGTGATAGTGTTTACAGGGTTCCAGGAGGCTGGCACACACTGAGCCAAAGCAGAAAGTGTCTGTGAGTTTAGGGAAGGTGAGGGCATGAGAAGTCGAGTGGGAGATTCAGAGAGTTGAGTTGAAGAGGTCAAGGAGAGCTTTAATACCAGGATGAAGAATTCAAACTTCTGTGGTAAGTGGGGTTAAGGGCTTGGAGGTGTGGTTTTTTTTTAAAGATATATTTTTATTGATTTCAGAGAGGAAGGGAGAGAGAGAGAGAGAGAGAGAGAGAGAGAGAGAGAGAGAGAGAGAGAGATCAATGATGAGAGAAAATCATTGATTGGCTGCCTCCTGCATACCCTCTACTGGGGATAGAGCCCGCAACCCAGATATGTGTCTTTGACTGGAATTGAACCTGCAGCCCTTCAGTCCACAGGCCAACGCTCTATCCACTGAGCCAAACCAGCTAGGGCCTCGGAGGCGTTTTGATTAGGGGAGTGATGTCAAAGCAGTGCATTGGGAAGGTTAGTCTGGCAGTGATGTGTGTGGATAGACTAAAAGGGAGAGTTACTGGCAGCTGAGAAATTGGTGAGAAAAGGTTAAAAGGGATAACCCAGTATGCTGTGAAGTAAGTTAGAGAATGACAAATGCCATATGATTTCACTTATATGTGGAATCTAAAGAACCAAGTGAACTACCAAAATAGAAACAGACCCATAGATACAGAGACCAGACTGATGGTTACCAGAGGGTAGGGGGGTTAGGGAGCTGGGTGAAACAGGTGAAGGGATTGAGAAGTACAGATTGGTAGTTACAAAATAGTCACGGGGATGTAAAGTACAGCATAGGTAGTCAATAATCTTGCAATAACTATGTACGGAGCCATAGTACTTGAAGTATCGGGGGACCACTTTGTAAAGTATGACTGTCTAACCACTATGTAGTACACCTGAAACTAATACAGAATAACATTAAATGTAAACTGTAGTTGAAAATTTTTTAAAGGAAGGGGACTACACTAGGCCTGAGGTAATGAGGGTTTGAATTTGGTGGTGGACTGTGGAAAGTGAGCAGTGGAAAGGAAGGGCCAGATAAAGGACCTGACCTTGGCCCCTTTTCTGTGGATGCCCCATCACACTTTTTCTCCCCTCCCCTTCCTCTTCCTTCCTTCTTTAAAAAAAAATATCATGTCTTATTTTATGACCAGTATTATTCACTTAGGTTTCCTTCAGAACCTTGCATAGTGGCCTACACTTAGCAGGTGCTTGATAACTATTTGTTGAATTGCAATTGGTGACTGATTAGAAGTGGGGCAGGGGCTAAAAATAACCAAGGGTTCAAGCCTGGGTGATAGGAGAAAAGAGGATGCCAGGAGAAGCTGATCAGGTTCAAAGTCAGGTTGAATTTGAGCTCCTGGAAGGTTAACCAGCTGACTTGAAATCTTGGGATATAGCTAGAAGAGAGAGGACTTTTTAAAATATATATATATTTAAAAATTGATTTCAGAGAGGAAGAGAGAGATATAAACATCAATGATGAGAGAGAATCATTGATTGGCTGCTCCCTGCATACCCCACACTGGGGATGGAGCCTGCAACCCTGGCGTATTCTCTGAGCGGGAATCGAACTGGGACCTTCTGGTTTATAGATTGATGCTCAATCACTGAGCCACACTGGCCGGCCAGGCGAGAGAGGAATTTTTTAAAAATATATTTTATTGATTTTTTACAGAGAGGAAGGGAGAGAGAGATAATTAGAAACATTGATGAGAGAGAAACATCGATCAGCTGCCAGGAGGATGTGCCCGCAACCAAGGTACATGCCCTTCACCGGTGCCCACAACCAAGGTACATGCCCTTCACCGGTGCCCACAACCAAGGTACATGCCCTTCACCGGTGCCCACAACCAAGGTACATGCCCTTCACCGGAATCGAACCTGGGACCCTTCAGTCTGAAGGCCGATGCTCTATCCACTGAGCCAAACCAGTTTCGGCAAGAGAGAGGAATTTTAAGGTGCATCCCCACCTTCACCTCCACTCAAGCTTGGGAGATAGTGGCTGTGTTTAAGGGTCAAATTTTGGTCTGGGGTCATATTCTGGTCTGCCACTAGCTGAGTACCAAGTTAGTCTCTCTGAGACTCACCTATGAAAGTGGGATACAGTAGTACGCTATAAGGTGGTTGTCAAGGCCAAAGGTGAGGTAAAATGTATTAATACACCACCTGGGATAAGTGATAGCTCTAGTTATTAGTTATTATTACTATTATTAAGGTTAGGGGAAGGAGCATAAATCATGTCACTCCTGAGTAAGGCCATCCATGGCTTCCTGTTGCACATTGAATGAAAGGCAGCCTTCTGCCCTGGGCCCCACAGGCCTGAGTTATCAAGCCCCTGCCCACCTCTCATCCAACACCCCCTCACCCACACTGTGTTCTGCCTGGTTGTCCCCTAAAAATGGCAAGATGCTTTGCTGCCTCAGGACCTTTGCATTCGCTCTTTGCTTTGCTTGAAAGGTTCTTTGCAAGATCTTGTATGGCTGGCTTTACTGGGGGATGGGGGAGCGGGGGTATGTATATACTGTGCAATCATTCACATGAAACCTAAGTGATCTTAAGTCTCTCATTGTCCCCTCTGAGCCTGACTTTGCCCATCAGAACAATGAGACTGGATTAGATCATCACTAAGGTTTTCTCTGTAACACTTTGTGAACTTAAGGAGGTAGAGTGTGGCTTTAGATTATTAGACTACACCAAGAATCAGGTCTTTAATTTGCCCTGCAGTCAGAAAGGCCCTAATGGTTCTCCTGGAACAGCAGCCGGGGATGCAGTTTCTAAGATCTGGAAAGGTGGTCACTGAGGCTGCTCCGCCACATTGCCTGCTGCTGTGTAAAAAACTGCTGGGGTCAGTCTCCATCCACTGGGGAGAAACCCCCCAAAAAACAAAGACAAAAAACTCCACCTTCTTCTGCCAAGGCTTTGGGTGGAGCTAGAAACACTGTTCGTGACAACACTGAGTCAGCACATTCATCAGGGTCAAGCTCACAGTGAAAAGGAACTGGAAGAGGGCGCTGGTTGAGAAGAAACCTCCAGCTGAGGCCTCTTTAGTCTCAAAGGAAATGGAATCAGAATGTGCAAGTTCATAATTGCAGATAGCAGGGGGATGAGGTATAATGCTCAAGTTAGGGGTTTCCTCCTAAAGTGCTAGAGCTCATATTAGAGTCTCCCCCAAGTATTGAATTTATGGACTTCGTCACCCCAAGAGATAAAGCTCAAAACTGGTTTTCAAAAGTTGCAAAATGAATTATGTGAAAACAGGCTCTTTTGGAGATATGTTGACACTACTGAGGCTATGTCAGCAAGGATAGCAGGGTTCTCACAAAATGTGTACGTTGAGATTTGTCAGATTTCTGGGCCTGGAGTTCTCATGGACCTGACCTGATGTGACACTTATGTGCATTAAGTATCAACATTCCTTCTCCTAACAGGATTATTTTGTTGCCTGAATACCCAGGGTTAAAATAAGGATCCTTGGCTGGCCTCTGAAAGCACTGACTTCTTTATTAGCCTCTGAAAACATGCAGCTGCTTCTCCTGTCCAAGGGCAAATATACTGAGAACTCTTGATATTTCCCTGTAAGACAGGAAATGACAGTACAGGCATAGCTGTGGGGACTGCAACAGTCAGCTGGGCCCAGGGACATAAAGCTCCCTCCTCAGTTCTTCCTCACCAAGATCACACTTAAGATTTTTCACACAACATATATTTATTCAGAAAAAAATTTGCAATAAATTATAATAAAAAAAGATGACACAAAATACAGAATCCCACTAGCAGCTTTGCTTAGTGACCAAAACATGTTTGAGAAATGTAACAAACAATTACAGAATAAGAATCAGAAAACAGTGAAAGGGAGACTAATGCAACATTACCACATAAGTTTGAACAGTTTCTTCCCTAAAACCAAAGATGCAGTCCTTCCCTAACAGTTAGATCTGAACTTACTTCAGAGGTGTTATGGACTAGTACATTGGAGGTACTTAGGAATCAGAGGTTGGGGTGCTAGAGGCACTGTAGGGAGGCAGATCTCTTATGTCTGCTCTATTTCTTGTCTCACCTACCTAGAGATTGTCTAAAACTCTCAACCATGTGTACATCTCAGGACCAGAGCTGGAAAAAAAGGCTGAGGCAATGAACTAAGTGCATTTGCCTTATGAGGAAAGAGCTAGGATGTTGCATACAGTTCCCAGGACAGGCACTGCTCTATCTTTGTGTTATGACCTTGCCCATCTTCTATAATATGCCTCACCTATAATCGCTTTCTGGCCTAGTAGAGATGACAAAAGTGTTCTGTTCACCATCTTCCACTGACTACATCAACACCTAGCCTTTAATCTATCAGATCCGTAGCTATTTGGCACCAATAATTTGATTCCTAGTACCATAAATCCCAGACGGAAAAGGGTTTAACCAGTCTATTACAAGATATGTTTTCTTTCCCCAAAAAAACTCAACTTAGATGATGGAACTGGAGATTGGCTCTCTCCTTTGATGTGCCAGAGTTAGGAGTCAACGCCTAACACTGGACATAATGCCTGTCCATTAGGCTCCTTGGATTTAATAGTAACAGGCAAGAATAAGTTAACTCAGGGTGGTTTTAATGAAAGAAAACCATGAGGAAGCCAATTGTATAAGGTAGTTTTGCAGTCAGTGGCTGGTTTGCCAACCGACATAGATTACATTTTTTTTAAAGGCTGCCCTACAGAGCTTGAGTAAATGAAGAGCGCAGAGGGTTGCCTTGAGTGGCAGAGAAAGGTGCTTAGCTGGCCTCACTGCACAATCTCTCTTAAACAGTACTGGACAAAGTGGCTGGGAGCCAAAGGGAGCTGGCTGTACAGTGCAGTCAGCCTTGATGAGGGATGGGGCGACACTGGCCCCTTGTACGTCAGGAGACTAGAAAGGGGGTTCCCAGAATTATCCTCAATCCTCAGTACTCTTTCTGGGGTGGGGGAGGAGAAATATCTCTAAAAAGGCCTGCTTGAGGTGCAGACTAGCTTTTTTAATGTGGTGTAAGTGTTTCTAAGTGGGAGATGGGTCCCATAGTTCTCATGTAAAATTTGAAAAAGAGAAGGGATGGTAGGAAGCAGGACCTGTCAAACATGAATGTTTTCACTTGTGAATACTCAAAGTGTTCCCACTCTGATTCTCTCACATCAATGGAATGTTATTTCTAATAGTCTCTAAAGTTCTGCTACAAAATGAGGTCTGAGACAAGAGAATATGGTTCCACCCAGTGCAGATCCATGAAAAGGCCAATGTTACAGAGACATATGGATACCACTGTAGTAGAAATGCACAAATGCATGTAACAAAAACATGTAGAACGTTAACTCACTGTTGGGGACACCCAAGGAGTCACTAGCCTCACTCTGACTTCCTTCGATGTGATAGCACTAGTAGAGTGCAAAGAGGCAAAGTGGGGATGGTAGGGCAAAAGTGCTTTAGAGGAAGGACTACACACAAGTCTGAGCTACACCAAGTAGTGCTTGTAGGCCTAGAACAGGAACATCACAGAATCTAGGCCTAGGGTGCTAAGGACAATCATGACAGCTGGGCAGGGGACAATAAACACATCCCCAGGTAAAGGAGTGTAAATACAGAACTCTTTGTCTTATAAAGAGAGGACACAAAAACACCAAAATATGGTAACTTTGGCTTGGCAATATAAGTCTAATAGTATTTTACTGTGTAGGATATGGCAAGGGAGGGATTAGGAAACTCTTCCTTTTTCATGCCTCAAAATTCTGCAATAGACCCTTCCTGTTACATGACTTTGCAAATCATTCTGAAATACTTGGTGTCCAAGATCTTCCACCTCTAGAATCTTGGAGAGTAGTTAAGAGAAAGGGCTTATTGGTCTTCATCGCCTCCCAACAGGAAACCCAAAAGGAACTGGATAGCACGCTGGCGGTCACTTGCAGTCTGTCTTGCCAACAAGTTAGGTGGAGGCCTTAGGAGAAGACTTGTGAAGAGAGTAGCTAGAGGGCATGAGAAAGAAAAGGGAAAAACCCCTGTCAGACAAAAACCTAAGCAAAGCCTCAGGGATGGGGGTGGGGGTCAGGGGATAGGGGCAGTGGGAAGGAAGGGACTGTCCTTGTGCCTGGACATTAAGGACTTTCTGATCAACATCCACTGTGGCCACTCTTATTAGGTAGTCTTACCGATCATGTTGGCACTGACATTGTTGTATTCAGAGAATTTTAAGAGTTCTCGAAGGAATGCCATCAAGTAACGGAAAACATTTCTATGGCATCTTGGAAGCTGGGAAATCACCTGTTTTTTAAAAAGGGGGTAGGTAGTGAGGAGAACAGTTGGAAGAAGGGAGTAAGAAGAGCCCATGGCTGCAAGAAAAGTAGTTTATAATCGAATCTTTACAGGACCCCATTCATCTGTCACAACCCTCCTTGATTTACTCATGACCAACACAGTACCTGCCCATTAATAATTTCCAAGTCAGAATGGTCATACTATTTGGCCCCTGTCCACTCAATGACCAGGCCATGCCATCATCACACATTCACATGCACACCTCACATCACAAGCAGGTCAGTGTTAATCTTGTCTTTTCTCATTTCCTCATGATGGGAAAATAGCAGGTACCCATGGCATCTGTCAAGCTGAATAGTTTTCTCAGCTATGTAATTTAGCATGGATGGGAGCTCCTCCCAATACTCACTAATCTGATTCAGAGGTATTCTCAGCTATTGCTACACCAAGAAGATAAAAAGAAGGCTCACAAGTAGTGTCAGCCAGAATCCCATGTGTGATCAGCTTCCATAAGCTTATGCCACAGTAGAGGTATCTACCCTATTCAATGGGCCAACTGGAAGAGGGTGCAAAATATAATAGGAGATAACACAATCTAAAATTTAAGGGTCCCAACTCTCAATGCTGGTGTCAAGCCATGAAAAACAGATTCAGACCTGTCCTACCATGTACCTGGCTGCCCATCTGGTTTTGTAAACTCAATGGTTTCTTTATGGGGGAGACTGCCCCAAACACATCCTCAGAGCAATAAAACTTACCTGTCTGCAAACCCGGGGATCCTGAGCAGAGTCAAGGCATCGCTGATACAGCTCATAACAGATGACAGGCTCTGGCAGGGCTTCCAGGAAAATGAGCAAAGCTTCAGCCACAGAGTGATTACTGCCAGCTGGATAGACTTAAGTCAAGGGAAAGGAACTCCAGGAAAAAGGACACATCTGATTTGCTCCCCTCAACAACTGCTCTCTTCCCCTTATTCAGGGCATACTGATCCTCATAGGGGTTTGATTATTTTATTGGTCCATGTACACTGCAGCTGAGTTGTGACAAAATTGATCAGACCCTTGGGAGGTTTGGGCCAACTTTAGAGTCAGGGGAATATAGTCTGCAGAATGACAGTCCACACTGTATCAGTCCCAGAAACTACCCCCATCCTCCTCCCTGTCATAGTGACAGGACATGTGGTGGCAGGAATGATAAATGGCTTGAAGCAGAACAGTACCAGTGCTGTGGGTCCTATTTTCTGTACTTATTAAAAGTCATTATTGCCCAGCTGGCGTGGCTCAGTGGTTGAGTGTTAACCTATGAACCAGGAGGTCACAGGTTGATTCCTGGTGAGGACATATGCCCGGTGTGGGGTGTGCAGGAGGCAGCTGATCTGTGATTCTAGCTCATCATTGATGTTTCTATCTCTCCCTCTCTGAAATCAATAAAAAAATATTTTTAAAAAGTCATTGTTACTTACCCTTGATTCTTTATAATAAGAGTCTGATACAAAGAAAGGTCAAAATTTTCTTAAAAGAAACTGAGAAACAATTGTATAGTCAATGATTACCTTATAATAAAAGAGACTGGAGGTCAATGGGGGAAAAAGGAGACATATGTACTACTATTTGTAATACTTTAAACAATAAAAAATAAAACAAAAGACACGTATAAAGAAAAGATGGAAGCACAAACATCAAATGTAGGTGGGAAGAAGAGCTTGGCCAAGTACTCATCCAGCTTCCTAAGCCTTTGTCAAAAAGGATACGTATTTTCTCGGGAAGGCTGGTATCCAGGCAGTCTATGATCTGCTGTAACTCTTCCTGCATTCCAGGGGTTTGGAACAGGTCCTCCTACCAAAGAAGTCACAAGGGATGGAACAAGGCAAGATAATCCTAAGGTTCTGAAGACTACCCAGGGATCAGGAGAGTAGCAGGAAGTAAAGGGAAGGATGGTGTGCATATTCATTATTAGGAATGGAGGTGTGACAATGGTGCCTGCTCTCTTTGTCATCTCTATAATTTGTGTAAAATCTTATTTCAAACCAGAAAATTATCTTCAAAAGTTTTAGCCTGTACCAGATACGGTAGAGGACTAGATCAGTGGTAGGCAAACCGCGGCTCATGAGCCACATGCGGCTCTTTGGCCCCTTGCGTGTTCTAATGCCACTTCTTCAAAATAGACTTGACCCAGGCCAAAAACCGACTTCTGCGCATGGGCCACGACGTTTCAATCGCATTGTACGTGCGCGCCTGCACGTGGTATTTTGTGGAAGAGCCACACTCAAGGGGCCAAAGAGCTGCATGTGGCTCGCGAGCCGCAGTTTGCCGACCACTGGACTAGATGGCTAGATCTGGAAACCAGGTGTTCCCACCTCTACCATGTTGACAAGTAGAAGACAGAGTCTAAACAGTAGAACCACATTCAAACACTGACACAGGTACCCTCATTTTCTGAAAGCTCACGTTATGCCACTTTACTTTTACGAAAGAACTATGCTAGTACTTGTTTTCGCTAACTGAAAGCAATCCGAAAACAATTTTTTGCTTTTCGGAAAACAAAAATAGCATTCAGTGTTTGTTTTGCAGCAAGCTATTATACGGGCATCCCACACCCAAGCAATGAGAGTGGCCTGGACAAGCTCCTTCCCCACGAACCACACCCAGCATCAGCATTTCAGCATTAAGCCACCATAGCTTTGAACTGTCTGTGAGCATCTGTGCTTCATCTCCATTTATTTATGCATTCCTGATTTTGCTGTATGTTAGTGTTATTTTAGGTTTTATGTGTTATTTGGTATGCTTTGGTAGGTCATTTTTTAGGTCTAGGAACATTCAAAAATATTTTCATATAAATCAATGGTAATTACTTCTTCACTTTACACCATTTTGGCTTATGAAAGTTTTCATAGAAATGCTCCAGATAGCGGGGGAGACCTGTGTTATGGAATGCTGGGACAGGAGTAAATGGCATGTCCACAGCAAACCTTGCCGCTCAATTTGGTCCCAAGAGATTTCTCTTTTGGGGGGAAATAGGTTGGGGGTGACTAGTATATTAGGATTTAAAAGCAAAATGAAGACCAAATTTAAAAAATAAGCTTGAAGTTTGCTTTAAACTTTAAAATCTGCAATGCCTACATGACAGCAAAAGCAGGCATAACAGACTCAGGTACACAGTGGTCCAGGGAAAAGCATGTGCAGCCGGGAGACAGGCATACTCAGTTCAGGACCCAGCTCTGCCACTACGCTTATGCTCTGGACTTAGGTAAATCACTTAACCTGCAAGCTTTAGCTCTCACATCCGTCAATAGGGATACTTCCATGTGCCCAGACGATCTGACAGTGCTGCTCTGTGGAGGTATCTTGGGACAGTTAAAAGCTCTAGACTGATGTGAGGTATGATCATTTCCCACTGGACTCACATACCGTCCAAAGTGGTAGAGAAGGCCCACTCTCACTTACCTGGTGACAGGCATATCTGAATAAGTGATCTACCAGAAGCCAGATCTCCTTGGGGACCTGAAGGGGTCTCTCACTTGTGCCTTCATCCAATGGAACCATCTGCAGAAGGGATTTCTCCTAAGAGATTAAAAAGAATGAGAATCAAAAGGGCCTCAATAAAAACTTTTGTCTGTTACTCTCCAAATTCTGCTTATATGGGTACAACTTGATCTTCATCTGTTAATATTTTTGTGTTTTTTTCCCCATCACTGGGAACACCTCTGGTCAGAAGGTACTTGATACTGATTTCCACAGTTAAAGGATCTCCTTTTCTAGATGCTTCACTTAACCATTAAGCATTCCATTTGGGTTTATTAGGTTTATCACTTGGATGCACTGTGTGCTATAAATCCTTTCAAGGGTGACACTGAGAACCAGCACTCTAGCGATTCGGTCACGGTAGAGTCCACCCACCACCAGAGACTTGTGGACCATTAAATTGCAGTTGTCAACACAGTACTCTGTGAGAGCCGCATCTACTTAGGTTTTTGTTTACTTCTAACTTATTCTTCTTTCAGGTTTTACCACAAATATTAGAGTTTTCATTGTTGATTTCAATGAGGTTCGCTGGTCCTCAGGAATTCAATACAATTCTTCACATTAGATCTACGTACATGAATTATTTCAGGCTTGACAAAAGGTCTAATCTTAAGGCACTAAAAGTCGTAAGCCTTAAGATCCAAAAAGAGTAAACTGAATACAGCATACCAAGAGTCAGAAATACAATGAAAAATCTAGGGTCTGAGTCCAGAAGTTATTTTTTATATTAATAGCTCAGCAAACATTTCTTGGGGCTTTGACTCCTTTTACCTATCTTTCTACTTACTATCTGTTAAATTCTCCTGAAAGAATCTAAAAGGAAAAACACAGAAGTGACATAAATTGGATCAATAACTAAATCTGAACTTGAAAATGGTGTGTGAATGAACTCAA
Organism: Eptesicus fuscus; assembly: GCF_027574615.1. NCBI lineage: Eukaryota > Metazoa > Chordata > Mammalia > Chiroptera > Vespertilionidae > Eptesicus > Eptesicus fuscus. The sequence continues at coordinate 113,754,898 of NC_072473.1, forward strand.
TTTTCTTATGTTTATATAGTCAAATATAAATTATATCAAAAGATGTCTGAAATGGGTTAAAAGGGAACTGAAGGCAGCCTTCAGAAAAATCCTAGTGGAGAAAACAGTGACCAACTTTTTTGTATCTTTTCCCTATCCTCCTCCTCCAGCTTATGGTCATATATTATGTATATTCAACTTTAGGAAATTCTGTAAATTCCATGTACAACCCTCAAGCCATGTAGCTTTAAGGGAAAGAAAAGAAACATTTTACTACTTCCAGAGACTGTGTACACCAGAGCAGAGCTAAGGGCTCTTCAATAAGCACTGGTGACCTTTTAAAGCCCCTGAGTCTTTCTGGGGGGGGGGGGGGATGAGAAAGAGAAGGGAGCATGACAGCTGGTTACCATTTAAAATCTATTTTGTTCACATTTATTTTGCTTCCTTTCTTCCCCCGCCTCCAGGCTTCTATTACTTTATATTCACGTTCTCTAGAGCTGCCAGAACTTCTAACAGTGGCTCATCCTCTAACTTCTTTCTGGTTGCGAGTATTGAATCCAGGCATCCACATGGTACTTGAGCCAAAACACTGTCCATAATGCACTCTGCTCACTTTTTGGACCAAATGCAACACAAGTACAGATTCTGTAGAAGATGCCACCAAACTTAGCATATACAAATTATTCAGCACTGATTCATATACTCATAAAAAAAAATATCTGACATCCAATCGGCACTTTTTCCTGCACTAAGGCATTAAGGCAACACAGGCACTGTCCAAGATGAAAAGACAGAGCCTGGCCTGCTATTAACAGGAAAAGGCTGGGAGCAGAACCGTCACAATCCTTAGTGGTTTAAAAAGGTTAATAAAATGTCAGTAGGTTATATACACCATCCATTATCCATTTTAAAATTCATGTGTGATAATACGAAATGTCACACTTGTGGTCTCTGAAGTCTAGAGAAAGTTCATGCACAAGAACTAACACTTTTTTAAAAGCCCACAAATTATCCTGAGCTCTTAACTTTCAAAGAGAAACCAGGCACATTTTGTCTTTTTTCAACGAGACACATTCAGTGTATGATGAGCCCACACAATGTAATGCTAGTGCTAATAACTAACGCACAAAAAAAACAGTACATTATCCCCACCACAAAAAGGTCTTAACTGCACCAAATGTGGAGGTCACATTAGTGACTGTGTGAAAGTGTTTTAAGAATGTTTTTCAAGCCCGTTTCTCTACTTGATAGCCCTATATGGAGCCAGGCTCTCTCCAGCTCAACGAGGCGGGAAGCCGCAAAAGGAGCGCTTCACTAGCCATTCAGGAGACCTGGTTCTAGTCTCCTTTGCCCCACACTCCTGACACCCTTGATGTCAGGAACAGTATGACTCCGGTGAGTTTTTCAATTGTGCTGGGCCTTAGTTGCCTCATCAACAGAATGGAGAAAACACCTGACCCTGTCCGAAGGCAGAGAGTGGGACCAGATGACCCCTTAGGAACTCCTTCAGCTCTATGATTTTATTCTTATGCTCTATTTCTTGACAAGATCTGGGTATTCTTTCAGCAATTAATCACTATTATCACTAATCCCAAATAACTTTTTTTCCATAGGAAGCAGAAAAATAATTTATTCCAAAAGATGGCAAAAGTAAGAAATTCATCTTGAAAATATACTTTGGTGTTAACTCTGTCGGGACAGATCTCCCCTTGAACATGTTCTGCTATTGGCTGCCGCACTGGAGTCTTACTGTCTTATGACAGCTTTTAAATACATCACTGCTTCCCATGTCATGAGCAGGCAGGAGCCATCTTCAGATCCACAGGTCCCAAGGAGAGTGCCGTGTTTCCCAGAAGAACACCTTCTGTCTCAGAGGAGTGCCTAAACATTTGATGGCGTCAGCACAGTTTAGATTAAGGAGGCATATAATTCATCAAAGTGTAAAAAAATCTAACAGGAAAATACTACACTGGAGAATAAGATGGTCAACTGTGGTGTGCGTGTTTAAGGCAGCTGATGGCCAGAGCAGGAGAGCCAAGGAAGGTGGCCCAGGTGAGGAGGTGACTGCACCTCTAGAGGAATTCACGTCCTGACCTTGATGGCTGAGCAGTGGGCAGCGGGTCTTCTTCCTCAAGGCCAGTGATACTTGATATACCAGATGGCTTCATTTTTCAACTGTGGTCCAAAGAGAGGATTGAGTTGGGCCAGAATTGCAATCAGCCAAAAGAGATAGCAGCAAATTGAACAGGTCACCACATGGTGATAACTCCCCGGTTGGGACCCTTAGGGATGAACCAGGGCACCAGGAGGCCGACGATACTCCAAAACATGCTCATCACGATCAGAGGCACCAAGAAACCACTGTATACCATGGTTGCCACTGGAGCTGCTAGCCCCTGCCCCACCACTGCACTTGGGTTCCACCTGGAAGACCCAAGTCACTCTTAATGCAAGAGTAACCCACTTTTGGTTTTATTATCATTGGAAATGGAGGATAGCTAAGTGGTACCTTCCTCTATCTCATGAGTTTTCAGATGTATAAACAGCTCTTTAGTTATTTCTCATTTCAAAAATACAAGTATGGAACCTTGAGTCCTATTGCTTTTATGTCCTGGGTCTCAATGACTTGACTGGTAGAGTAAGTATCCTTCCTGTACTTCAGACACACTAAAAGCCAGCTCTGGGGGATTTTCACAGAGCCAGAGGTCTCTGAAATGGGAAAGCCTAGGGACAAATTCCAAGGACCACAGTTAAATGTTAATCAAGCACAGGGAAACGCATAGATTGCATTACCTTTTCTAGGAAGCTGTCTTCTTCCTGAGAGCAGAGCAGGAAAAGAAAGTCATTGACAGACAGAAAATTATTAGAATTAATTTACAGAATTAGAAACAGATCAGTATTATTAGAACTCAACTAGCTTTAAACAATTTTAACTTCTTCAAATAAATCATGATTGAAAATGAAACAATTCTCATATGCAAAGTTCTCTATTATGCATATTAAATTTTTGTTCAGTTTACTGAGACTATCACTCAAGAAACATTCATGTGCAGTTCTAGACTCCTGTGTCCTTTGGCAGCTGCCAGCTGACCTGGTCGAATGCCCCTGATGTTTCCTTTTCCTGTGCTGCCTGGAGGCAGGCCCTGCTGCTGCACCGTGCAGCTTCTTGCTTCACCCTAATGCAGAGGTGGGGAACGTCCGGCTTGCGGGCTATATAAGCCCCTTGAAATCATTTGGTCTGGTCCTGCCAAGGCATTAGGGGTGAGTTAATTAAATGTTTGACCAAATATAGCAGCCTAATTTTTAAGCTGATAATTTTGTATGGCCTGTGAATTATGTTATAAATATCTAAATAGCCCTTGGCAGAAAAAAGGTTCCCCAATCCCTGCTCTAATGCCACTTCAGTGGAAAAATCTGGTTGTAAGCCTGATGGTGGTCATTCAGAAGGAGGTGGTAAGTTTCTCTCCTCTCAACTGCCATTCCTCTCACCCTGACTAGCCACACTCCTTTCCATCTCCTCATATCTACTCCCCTCCTCAAAGGACTTTAGAGTCCCCAAATATGGAGGTCCCTCTGAAATGTAAATTAATTTTATTTCAGATATTTGCGGGCCAGAACATCCATCTTTATCCCTGTTGTGTTCATCCTATAGGACATAAGAGGAAAAAAGAAAAGCAGGGGAAAGGGAAGAAGCGCTGAATTAAAAAGCGTTCTAAGCATCTGTCTTTTGTGTTATTATTACAATCCAATAACAGCAACAATAACTACAGAACCACCACTTAGGGAGCTTCTGCCATATAGTGGGAATTGTGCAAAGTGCTCATACACAATGTCATTTATTCTGCACATGTGTGCAAAGTAGGTATTATCCCCACTTTACAGATGAGGAAACTGAGGCTCTGAGAGGATTAGAACTCAGGTCTGACTCCACAGTCATTACCACTATACTCCCTTAGACAACTCAAAAAGGACAATCTGACTGCTTCCTGGACAGAGAGGCAAGGAAAAACGGTGAGAACGTATTCCACTCCATAGCAGGCTAAAGACAGTGAGAAACCCTAGTTACAAGGCAGCATAGTTAGCAGAAAGAGTACAGGCATTGGTGTTAGTCCTGGGCACAAATCTCTGTTCTCTTATTAATTTTGTACAGACCTTAAGCAAGTTACTAAACTTTGTAAATCCTTAGTTTCTTCATCTCTAAAACAGGGATAACAAAATTTATCTCATAGGGACAGAAGCAGCCTAAACCCAGCGGTGGTGGGACGGTAGGACAGCAGAAGGCCTGGGTCTCTCAAAGCTCCTCCTACCTGCCCAGCAACTCCCAAAAGGAATCCTTCCAATCCCGCCATGGGCCACCAAGAACTCGAGGATAGCCCTAGCCAGTTTGGCTCAGTGGATAGAGCATCAGCCTGCCGACTGAAGGGTCCTGGGTTCGATTCTGGTCAACGGCATGTACCTCGGTTGCAGGCTCCAGGGCAAGTGCAGGAGGCAACCAATCGATGTTTCTCTCACATTGATATTTCTCTCTGTCTTTCCCTCTCTCTTCCACTCTCTCTAAAAATCAATGGGAAAATACCTCCAGTTGAGGATTTAAAAAAAAAGATGCTAAAAAACAAACAGATAAATAATAATTTTTAAAAAAGAACTTGAGTATAAATCACACATCTAAGGTCTAATAGTAAAAGGAGAAATCTCGTCTCATGTTGCTATCAGAGATGTGCTGGGGCTGAGGGAGCGACGGAGTATGTTCTCTGGCATTTCAAGTGGTAATGCTGAGTGCATTCCCCCCAAAGGACTATGATATACGGCGGGTAGGTTGTTAGTATTAATAGATATATTATGAATTAAACATTCTTTTGTGGGTTTACCTGGGCTTTTAAATACCACATATAAAATGAAATAAAAATAATCAGAGTAACAGTGCTTCATAAAGTATATAGTATTTATAGTATTACTAGAGGCCCGATGCACAAAATTTGTGCAGGGATAGGCCCTTGCAGCCAAAGTGGCTGCCTCGGTGGCTGCCTCAGCCCTCACAGCCACTGAGGCTGCCTTGGCCCTTATAGTCCCAGCTTCGTCCTGAAGGTCATTCAGCTGTCCGGTCTAATTAGCATATATTACACTTTTATTATTATAGACTAGAGGCCCGGTACACAAAATTTGTGCACAGAGGGGTGTTCCTCAGCCTGGCCTGCACCCTCTCCAATCTGGGACCCCTCGGGGGATGTCCGACGACTGGCAGTCAGATATCCCTCTCGCAATCCAGGATGACTGGCTCCTAACCACTCACCTGCCTGCCTGCCTGATTGCCCCTAATCCCTCTGCCTGCTGGCCTGATTGCCCCTAACCCCTCTGCCTGCTGGCCTGATTGCCCCTACCCTGCACCCCTGCTGGCTTAATCGCCCCTACCTTACCCCCCTGCTGGCCTGATCGCCTCTATCTTGCCCCCTGCCTGCCTGATCGCCCCTAACTACCGTCCACTGCTGGCCTGAACTCGCCCCTAACTGCTCTCCCCTGCTGGCCTGATCACCCCTAACTGCCTCTGCCTGCCTGATCACCCCTAACTGCCCTCCCCTACCGGCCTGATCTCGCCCCCAACTGCCCTCCCCTGCTGGGCTGATTTTGCTCCCAACTGCCTTCCCCTGCTGGCCTGATCGCCCCTAACTGCCTCTGCCTCGGCCTCCACCACCATGGCTTTGTCTGGAAGGAAGTCGGACGTCTGGAAGATGGCTGGTCGACCCGGTCTAATTAGCATATTACCCTTTTATTAGTATAGATAGATTATATAGGATAGGATTGCTTAAATTGGGGGGAGGAAGCCTTTTTCAGCAGGAGGAGATGCTCTTGGCAGACAAAAACACATAATCCCTATATCTGGACTGATAGCCAGCCATATGCACTATACTGCCAAACTGGTCATTAAAAAATTGAATCACTTTCTTACACCTTACACCAAACAGCTATTGCCCTTAAAATTCCACCTCAGCCCCCACCTTAGGGTTCTGCCTTCGCAGTTTACCCAGATTTGGTTCTGATTGGTCGGTTTCTATGCCAGTTAGCGTCAAAAGCTCCGCCTCCTAGGCAGACTTTGGTTCCTCACCCTTCACCCAGATTTGGTTCTGATTGGTCGGTTTCTATGCCAGTCAGCATCTCCAGGCCTATCTCCAGGCCTGATCATAGAGGTGAGGCTGATCAGCAGCTGCCCCAGGCTGCTGGCGAGCGGGCTGAACTGCTGACCTCTGGGAGAAAGAGAGAGGCTTGGCTGTTGGCGAGGGCTGGAGAGAGAAGCAGGGTCTGATCACCCTGCTTCTCTCTGGGTCTCGCCAGCAGCTGCTGCCGCTGATCAGCCCCGCCTCTCTCTCTCTTCAAGAGGTTAGCAGTTCAGCCCACTCGCATGCTGCTCACACAGCCTGGTGTTTGGTCCAGGCTGCTGGCGAGCAGGCTGAACTGCTGACCTCTGGGAGAGAGAGAGGCTTGGCTGCTGGTGAGGCCCGCCTCTCTCTCTCTCTCTCCGAGAGGTCAGCAGTTCAGCCCGCGCGCAGCCTGGTGTTTGGTTGAGCCTCCGGTCATTGTGGATGTTACGACCCTGGCTCTTTATATATATAGATAATTGTAATACCTTTTAATTTAAAAGTTAATTCTGAGTGCGAAACATCTAATTTAACACAATTATGGAGCAGAACCTTCTTAAAAATGTAGACTACTTATAAGCAAAATACAGACAGACTCATAGAGAACAGGCTGACAGCTGTGTGTGTGGGGATGCGGGATGGACATGTGGAGGGATTGAGCAAAAAAAAAAAAAAGAAAAAAGAAAAAATTCACAGACTTGGACAACAGTGTGATGACTACCAGGGGGAGGGGTGGTAGAGGCAGGTGGAGGAGAGTAAAGGGAGGGGGATAAATGGTGACGGATGGAGACTTGACTTGTGGTGGTGAACACACAATACAGAGGATGTGCTGTAAAATTGTGCGCCTAAACCTATATAATTTTGTTAACCAGTGTCACCCCAATAAATTCAATAAAAATGAAAACAAGTGTAGACTACTTAGTAATAAATAGAGAATTAGCCTATCTGACACACTCAATTTTCTCTCCCACGAATACATGCCACATGATATGATGAGTAAAACTAGGCAGAGTTTTTATATACTAACCTGTCAAACCAGGCCCTCAAAGCAGTTTTCTTTGAGCAGCAACCACTAGCAGTACCAGGTACTGTGCTAATGCCTCTGGAGGGTGGGGAGGAGGAAAATGAGGCCATAGAGAAGAAAGACACAGTCCCTCTCTTGATTTTGCAACTGAGTTGGGGTGAGAAGTCCCAGAATTTATGGCCTGATATTGTTATAATTTACAAATATGAGTTCTCAGTAAAGGGTTAAAACCAACAAACAAATAAAACAGCGTTCAAAGGAAAGAGAAACAGCTTTCACCTGGGAAAGTTGGGGGACATTTCACAACAGAGATGGGACCTAACTAGCCCTTAAAAGATTCACAGTGTTAAAGGGTAGCAATGGAGTGAGGACATTACAAGTGTAAGGGCAGAAGTAAACAATGGTGCAGAGACGGTAAATAATGAGGTGAGATTAGGGAAAATTTAGTCAGCAGGTTTGTGGAGAGCGTGGAAAGATGTTGACAAAAACAGTAGGAAATAAATATGAAAAGGTGTGTTGAAGTCAGACTTTGGGGGACCTTGAGTGACAGGTAAAGCAATTTGTATTGCATTCAGCAGGCATGGGGGAGCCATTGACTACCTTTAAACAAGGAGGTGACAGGCCCCAAGTTGTATTACAGAAAGACCAAGCTGACATCCCTGAAGAGGAAGAAATGAAAGGATAAGGATACAGAGGCAAAGGGAATGTCAAAAAGCTATCAAGGTGTGTCAAGAAGGAGAGAGTAAACACCGTACCTACAAATCGAAAAATAATATATTTTTTTTAAAAAAAGAATGTATGCACAAGAGCAGTCTCTGAAAGAACAGTCAAAAGGATTTTGATTAGATGGGCAGTAGATTTACATTGTGAGTTTACTTCCCTGGCTACAGGCATAAAGTGGATGTAAATTACAGTTATTTCAACACTAGGCTCAAGTCTGAAAATAGAAGCACCACTTAGCCCCCACTAACAAACAGCATACTCGTAAGGTAGTCCTATGGTTATTGCTAATTCCTTAGTTCAACTGACCTGCCCACTCTCTGCAAAAGGCTATACCATTGACCACATTTAAAAAGGGAACCTCGTTCAGGATTTCCTCAGTGGGGCAACATTGGCACACTAGAAATGTATAGCAAATCATTCTTTACCCCAGCATATACCCTGAGAAGAATTTCCCTAGTAGTAAGTGCAGCTAAAATAATGTAAAAGAGTCATTTAGAGGCAGATTCAAATTTAGAAATTAAAATCAGAAAACTGAATGATATTGATGTTCTAGAAAGGATTGCTTCCTGTGAAATTAAAGAGAAGAAACACAAATCATACACCTAACAGGATAAGAAATGGATGGTTAGATTAGTAATACAAAGGAAACACCTAGTAGAGAAATCACTGGAGATGAATTAACCACCAAGTTGTTTTTCTTGTTATATTAAAATTTTGATATTATTTTCCTAATAGACATGTCCCCAAGCAAGTACAGTTTGTCTACCCACCACTCAACTTGTCCCATCTCTGTATTTACAAGTCAAACCTTAAACCAGATCTGGTGCATTCAAATCTGCTCTCCTCTACATAAGGGACATAGTGAATTAAGGTTAACGGTAAAAGTAAAAAATCACAAGATTTCTATTGTTAACACAAATTACAAACTTGTAGTTTAGTCTACAAGCAACACTGGAATGTTCCTCCTAATGTGTCCATTTACAAGCTCACACCACTTATCAAAGCCTCCTGCTGGCTCTAGATGCTCTCTGGCTCTTCTATAAACTCATCTGTTGACTTTGAGACTCTCTATTCCCGGTCCCCACCCTACCTAACCAGCTCCACACACTCTTATCTTTAATATACACTCTTCCCAGGGAAATCTTATAACTTTTCACTTTCATCTTTTAACCTTAATGTACTATGTCCCTTATGCCTGGAAGAGCCTGCTTACCTAATATATTAGTACATGTTTCTTAAATATTTGGGGACTTGACTCAAAACACTTCTATGACATACCCCAAAACACTTTCCTAGTCCACTTTATTCTTAGGTGCTGAACTAATTTCTAGTGATGTTAATACTACATGCACGAAATATTCATTAAAGCCAAAATAGGCTGATTTTGAGATTGATTTTTACAAAGATTAGCTGGTTAATCAATAAGCTTTTATAGCATATAAGGGCTTGAATAAACAGCTCAGGAAAGGAATCTATTATTAACACAAATTACAAGCTCCATAACTCTCATTCTAAATGACATTCCAAAATATTGACTTCCCAAACACACTGGACATTAGCCAGTAAAGGTGGTTAATGTTTACATCATCTCTAACCGAACTCCCTATTAACCTTGATTTAGAATTTAGCCATATTGTACATACAAGAAAACTTTCATTACCACATAAACTCCATAGTACTTTATATCCAATGTGTAATAAGTAAATACTGGTGATTATATGCTAATCTTAATAAACCATAAAAGTCTTATCTTAATTCTGAAAAAGAATAAAAATAATTACAAACAGATTCTCCTGCTTGCTACTTGGGCTAATCCCAACTATTCTAGAGGGGCAAAGTCACTGTCATTGAGATGGGAATGAAGAATGAAAGTACTCATGCCAAGAGGGTTTGGCACAAGAATCTTTCTGAAATTGTACATGGAGAGTCAACACAGGCACTGAACTCATGTCTTGTTTCACTCAAATTTAGATTAAATAATACAAAGATGACAACAGATACCATTATTAATAGCATCACCTCATGGGATATGAAATATATCATCTTGAGACTTGGAACAACGCATTTCAGAAGGGCAAAATCAAGAGTGAGAAAGGTAATACAATTGGGGTACAGATAATGTTAGATTTCTTGTTTACTGCCCATACTAATATGGATAATTTTCCCATCAATGAAATACAGGAATTTAATAATGCGAAAATGCAACAGGCTGTGAAAAGAATCAAAACCCTAAATTCTACAAAATAAAAGCTTTAAAAGAATAAATGATGACCACACATATACAATTTAATAAGAACTCAGCAATTTTGTAATGAAAAATTGATCAGGGTTCTACTTTTTTAAACCTTGAATCATTTGTGCACAAAAAGAAGGAAAGGATTTCCTACAGAGCCATTAACTCCACTAAAGATTTTGGCTACTTCCTATTCATGGTCAAACATGTTTAAATTACCTGATAATATTTTAAATAAAAATTTTAAATTGTATGCTTGTTGAGCTCCTTCCAGTCATTTTAATATGGGACAATTACAGTGGGTATTGTAATGCTTTTGCCAACTCTGACCAAAAGTAAAGCTAGATTCCAGTTTACAGGAAATAGATGGGAGGAGGGAGTTTAAAGGGATAAGTTTAGCCCAGTTGGCATGGTTCAGTGGTTGAACATCAACCCATGAACTAAGAAGTCACTGGTTTGATTCCCAGTCAGGGCACATGCCCAGGGTTGTGGGCTCGATCCCCAGTGTGGGGCATGCAGGAGGTAGCCAATCAATGATTTTCTCTCATCATTGATGTTTCTATCTTTTCCTCTCCCTTCCTCTCTCTGAAATCAATAAAAACATATTTTTTTTAAAAAGGGATAAGTTTAAAAAATTATCAAGAGGAAATAATCAAATTTTGGAAATGGTGTATTCTTGACTAGACAGCTGTTCTGGACTCTTAAGAATTCAATTCTATTAAAGAAAAAAAGGGAGAACTGTTCTGCTCTAAAAGAGACTTAAGATCTCACCAAATGTACTGTATGAAACCAGATTGGATTTTGGCTTTAACAAAGCTACAAAAAATAACTCTTGGAACAACTGGAGAAATCTAGATATGGACTGCCTAGTTTCCTTAGGCATAATAATGGTACTACTGTGCTTATACACAAGTTGTCCTATTCCTTAAGAGAAGCAGGCTGAAATATTCACTGGTGAAAGTGACATATCATCACTCAATTTCAAATGGAAAAGCCAAAAAACAAACAAACAAACAAAAACCCACAAAAAACCCCTCTCTATATATACAAGGGTGGGCAAAAGTAGGTTTACAGTTGTGAGTACACGACAGTTTATTCTTGTATTAGTATTTAACAATTATTGTATGATTTATTTGTATTGCATCTGTAAATCTACTTTTGCCCACCCCACTCCTGTATGTATGTAAAGCATGTGAGTGTTCATTGTACTGTTCTTTCTTTTTTTTTAATCTTCAGCTGAGGATATGTTTTTATTGATTTCAGAGACAGAGGAAGGGGGCAGAGAGAAAGAAACATTGACGTGAAAGAGAAACGTCTCCTGGTTGCCTCACATACATGCCCTGACCGGGGTTCGAACCCACAACCTAGGTATGTGCCCTGATAGGGAATCGAACTCACAACCTTTTGGTGTACGGGATGAAACTCCAACCATCTGAGCCACCTGGCCAGGGATGTAGTGTTCTTTCAATTTTTCTGCACATTTGCCATTTTCATAATAAAAAGTTGAAACAAAGAAAGCTGGAAATAGTGTTTGCAATAGAGATAAGAGGGTATGAGAAAAAGAAAAACAACTTCATTTAGAATATATTCTAAAAGGTTAAATGTTAAATTTGAAAGACAGAACTATGATGGTAGAAGAAAAAACAAGTCTGAAAAATAACAGAATGTCAGGATATGAATTTCTGAAGAAAATGGTTTTCTCTTGGATGGGGGTAATACCCTCAGTCATAAGGGCTCTAGGGAAATACGTGTAATTCCAAGAAAGAATGCTGGGACTGGACTCAAGTACTTTAATCTGCCATCTGAGTCATAGCTAAAACAATCCCATGGCAACAGAACAGATCACAGGCAGACAAGCCAGCAGTCTGCCTGCTGGCCCAGCCCTCTAGCTAGATGATACAATCATGCTCTGGCCAGGCAAAAGGATCAAGTGAATTCTAATGGTAGTGATAACGCAGGGCTGTCACGTCATCTACTTTTCTTTGGCAAAAGATCAAGGATATACTTTTATAGCCTAAAGAGGTCTGCACACAAATCCAACAATACATTCGTTCAGAAGAAAACTTAATAGGATGAACTTGTTAATAAATCAATGTATGTTCCTAAAGATAATATAACTTTCCTCCATAAGGACACTAATAATTACAGCTTAGTGACAGGGAAGGGGAAATCCTTCACCTTTCCTTTCTTAAGAGAGTCACCATGTGTCAAACTTTTGTGAACATTATAATCTTCTGGAATGCTGATACGTGCAGATTCCTGGCCCTCACACCCTGAGATTCTGATTCTGTTGCCAGAGGTCAGGGGAGGTACCTGCACTTGCGTAACGACCCCAGGGCTTCTGAGGCAGTCATTCTGAGGTTCACATACAGGCCTGGGCTGCAATAAGCAGCCAAGTTTGACTTAGATTAGATAAGATATAGCGAGGAGCAGTGGACTGGGAGTCAGAAAATCTGGGTGACAGATTTTGTCTTAACTTATTCCACTCTGGAAAAGTTACTGTCTCTGTGCCTCAGTTTTCTCATATGTTTAATGAGCATAATACTGCTTCTCCCACCTACTGTACCTCATATACATGCCAATTTATACAAAAGTGACTTGGAAGTATGAAGAGGGTAACAAACAAGCATCATATCTTTGAGAAGGGAACCTTTAATCTAATTCAGTGATTTTAATATTACCTATTATATTCTTGACAAGAGCCTATTACAGATTACCCTTTCCTCTTTCCGTTTAGGCTTAACCTTTTGCACTCGGATGTTGAGTGTGACTCGACACGGTTAGCATTAGAATAAAGGAATCGAGAAAAAAGCAAGCGAGTGCAAAGGGTTAATCTAATGAAAGTAGTGCTAGAGTAAGTGACAGTCTCATTTATCACATGACAGCCCGCCACAGTCCCACCACACCCCCAACAAAAAAAGAAAGCAAAGAGACAATGAGGACATCACTTAAGTACTGTGAAAAGTATATCTAAAGGAGGTTCATATCTTAGGATGTTTCTTACCAAGTCTATGAGTTTGGTAACAGGAACTTCTCGGATTGGTCTTTTCATTCGGCACAAAGCCTCTAAGGATGTACCAAAACAACTGGGGAGGTAATTTCCACTGATGGTCAAAAAGTAATCTTTGCCTCCATTCAGGTGAAGGACAAGAATATCTTCAATTTTATCTTCCCCTGAGTTCAGGATGGTCACAGAGTCTTTGCTGACATACACATCAAGGGAAATGTCTACTGTCTCATCTGAAATATAAGAGATGACACATGGTAAAAGAAACTTCCAAGGGGAAAACAAAATGGGGATGAGAAATAACAGAAGGAATATCCTCTAAAAAATCATCAACTAACAAAGCAGAGACTGGACACACAAAAGAGGTATCCCAATATACTGACGGTGAAGGTAAGAGACATGTGGTTAGAGAACAAGAAGTTAAACAAAGGGAGGTGATATGGGAGTCATGAGGAGATGGTACATCACAAGCAGAGACAATGGTAAAGGAAAAACTCACTTGGCTCCAAGTAGCCCTGATAAGGTTCAGCCCGAAGCCATGGCTTGCAGTATTGGCTGTCATTAAGCTTTCGGATGAAAGAAAAATGACAGGGAACCTGTCCATTGTTGGTGATACGAAACTTCTCCTTTTGTAGTTGCCGAAACTTCACATTGGTAAACACAAACTGAGGAAGGACAGACACAAACATGCATCACTAGTAGGGGAAGTAAGTCAGTTGGATTATTCCATAGAAAATATAAATAAAGAATGAGGTAATTATTAACCAAGTATGCAACTGCCGTACACACTCACCAACTGAGCCAGATGTACACTATCCCCTCTCATATATTACTATGCTCATACCAGCAGCAGAGTTAGGCAGTCCTTGCTACTTCTCTAGGCTACTCTGATTGTTCCTGGGATACTAACAGGATAATCTAACCTTGGGTCAGGGTTCCTGAGATATGAATTAGTCAGCAACTCTAAAATATTAAGAGTAGCTAAAACCTGAGGGCTTATTTTGTACCAGGCACTGTTTTAAGAGCTTCACATGTATTATCTTGTGTAATCCTCACAACTACCCCTTTATCCAGAAAAGGAAACTGTAGTTCTAAAAGGGTAAGATACTAGCCGTGGTCATAAATCTACTAAATGGCAGTGCTGGGACTGGAATGTAGGCAGTCTGACTTCAGCAGATATTGTCTTCACCATTTTGCTCTGTTGCCTTCTCTAAGTCACATAGTTTTCCCTGTGTTAACCACCATGGGCAGCAGAAGAGGCTGGCTTGTGTTTTTGCTCACCTCCCTCCTGCTGATTTCTAAGGAAGGAAGGAAATCATTTTCCATTCTGTCCATAATGCGTACACTATCTTCAAACACTTTCCGATACCTCCGTTCATCAACAACCTTCACCTGAAAGAAAACAAACCTCTTTTCAGTCTTACATGCTCCTAGTTCATCTTTTGAGACTACCTAACAATTACAACTGGTCATTACAGCAATCATTTAAAATAAACTGTGGTTCAAACAACATCCTCAACATTCTCTGTTATCCCACTCCATACAAACTTTTGCCTGAGACCCTTATTTTAGTCTTATGGGCTCTCAAATATCTCTAAGAATCTAACAATTTTTAAAAGATCACTAAAGCAGCCCTGACCAGTGTGGCTCAGTTGGTTTGAGCGTCATCTCATGCACCGAAAGGTCTCTGGTTGAATTCCCGGTCAGTGCACATACCCAGGTTGTGGGGGCGATCCCAGTTTGGGGTGCATGCAGGAGGCAACCAATCAATGTTTCTCTCTCTCTTTTCTACTCTCTCTAAAATCAATAAAAACATTTTTTAAAGTGACTAAGGCAAACATAAATGAAACTAAACATTAGAGAATCACACACTTTAAGATGAAAGTAAGGTTAATTGATTAACTTCCTAAAAAAGTGAAACCTCTGTGCTAAGAAGCTTGGAAATAATAACATATTTGAAAAGAATAGTTTCTTTTTCTATGGTTATTTGGGGGTGGAGAAAATGTGATGATTTTCTAAGTGATTTCCTGAACTGTACAAAATGACAGTGTCAAAACATACCTATTATTGTTTCTAACAATGGTCATAAAGTGCTGAAATAGCAGAAAATATGATTAAAGCGTTTAACTTTCTTAGCTGCTATGCACAATGCCAAGAATCATGATATCAACAGTCAGATTATTCATAATGATAAAGGTATGTTAGTAAATGGAGCCTATGGCCATTTTAGAAAACAGCTGACCCAAAATGTCCTAGATTAGACTAAAAGCATGATAACAGAAAAATGAGTCATCCTGACCAAAAGATCAAAAATCCTCCTATCTGACACAGCACTTTCAGCTTCCTGACATAGCTGTTTTTTTTCACTATTAAGATTTCATACAAATCAAAGCCAAAAATGAACATAATTAACACAGCATTTTAACTTATTGAGATCCAAATTTCTTTTTAGAATAGAAAACTTCACAAATTCAGTATGAAGGCAGTTAGAGGTTGTAAAGCAAATATGGAAAATAAAAACATCAAAGCTGAGCAAACATCTGCGGGTAAACAGAAAAGCATATGTAAAGGTCTAGAACTGTGCTGTCCAATATAATTGTCACATAGGGACCTTTAAGTTATTTCAAAGTGAACAGAATTGAAAATTCAGTTCCCTAAGTCACACTAGTCACACTTCAAGTGATCAATAGCTGCCTTCAGCTGGTAGCTACTGTACTGGACAGGATAGATCTAGAACATTTCCATCATCACAGAAAGACCTATTGGACAGTACTGGTCTAGAAAGATATAAATTCATAAGGGTAGTTGGCTTAGCTGGGGAGTGGGAGTTTGATCAAAGGGGGGAAAAGGGATAGAAAAGGAATTGAAGATCTTCAGCCTTATCTATAAATTTTGCTTACATAATTTAATTTTAAAGAGAAAGAACTTTTGAATTCCTGTGTAATTTAAAAAGTAGTAAAAACTAGAAAGATAGACCTTAATAGACCTTAATTAAAGATAGACAGGAAGCATGAAAAATATCCTGCTAGAAGCTATGAAGTAAAACGTATGGAGTATTACAAATATTCCAAGGTTCTGAAAAGAAATACAAACAAAAAAGCCAAGCTTAACTGATTAAATCAGAAAGATAGTGTTTCAGGAAAGACATCCTTTAAAAAATGGATTAAGAGAACTCAAATAATAAAACAGGGTAGCCCACAAAGTACAAACTAGAAATTAGGTGGGCTAAAAGTAGTATCTGAAGGCATATCTAGTCAGTAAGTTCTTTAGACCTATAGAAGCATTGTGGGGTAATGGAAAGAACATCTATACTAGTAGGCTTGGGAGTTAAACAGAGTTAACAGATTTGAATTTCAGCAATCCTTCTAGCTGAATGCTCTTAAAGAAGTTATTTAAATGCATTGGTTCTCCATTTGCTCATCTGTTAAATGAGAAATATTTAACTCAAAGCATTATTGGAAGGAGTAAATGAGATGTGTGTAAATTGCCTTACACAGACCCTGGCACACACTAGCTACTATTTGAGGAACATTTATTATTATTTTAAAATTTCAAAATGCACAAAAGTGAAGTCATGATTGCCTCAATAAAATTTAGAATCTGTTTTAAGATGAAAAAACTAATTTTGTACATAAAAGAAATACCTCAAATTCATTCCCCTTTAATACAGGAGTAGGATAAGACATGTTAGTGATAACCTATCTCAGAAACCCCCCAAATCAACATATACTCAGAGGAAAGTAATTATCCTCCTATGCTGTTTGGCTTGTCTTACCTCATTAATCCTCATAAGTAGGTACTATTTTAACCCCATTTTGTAGAGGATAAAACTAAGGCATAGAGATGTTATATACATTTTCCATGGTTACACAGAAAGTGGTTGGGCTGGGAATTGAATCTAAGCAGTTCTAGCTATAAAATCCATTCTATCAAGCACTGCACTATACAGATTCTTACAGATTACATGACTGAAGGTCTGGAAAATCTACAGGAAATCATCTAAATGTACTAGCTGTAATAAATCAACACAATCCCAAGATATAACCTGCATACTAATAACACACAGCTAGAATATACAATGTGAAAACAAAAGCTTTACTCACAACAGAGACAAAAAGTTAAATAATTGGCCATTTACCCAGCCCAGGGTACAATGGAGTTAAAAAGAAATGAGAAACCTGTGTTCCTGGATGGGAAGACTTCATTATAGGGCTGAAAATATGCTTCTTAAGGTACAGTACATATATACAAATTTGGTTGTCTTCTGACCAGTCTGTGCTTTTGCTCCTGCTATCAGCACCCCTCCACCAGGAACCTCTCTCCTGGTGCTTCAACTTCTTACTATTTCTGAAGAAAAGCCACTCATCCTTTATGTATAAGGACTTTAGGAGGCTGAGGATACTCCCTCGCCATTATGCAGCATGAGAAACATCTGTGTCACTAAAAGGCCTGCAGAGTAAGAGCCATAGAGATAGCATTTAGGAGGGTCAAGGGTACTAACTTCTCAATGCTGCAAATGACTGTTTGGTTATGGAAACATTTATGGCTCACTGAAATATTGATCTGTTCTGAGTCTAAAAGAATACTTTAATAATATAGATACTTAACACATAAAGAAATGAATACACAAAGAAGCCTTTACCCCAATAAGGAAGAGGGCGCTAACAGGCTTGTGGTCACTGGTTTTTAGTTCCATGTGACTCCGGTAATGAAGCTGATTAACATTTGTTCCTCTCCAAAGAATTCGATCACACCAGGCTGGAACCCGACATTTCCCACTGCAAATAAAGAAAGGAATTATAATGAGAACATACCACACAAGAATGTAATACCTACCACACGCTCTTGTTATATACTTCTCCTTCATTAACCAACCCCTACTTTTATTGTCTCTACTATATTGCAAGCTCTGTGAAGGGACTGTGTCTGCTTGTTTGCCAATGAATTCCCAGTCCCTAGTACAGTATCTGTTGCAAAGTAGGTGTTCAATGAACACTTATCTAATGAATGAATAAACAGTGCTCCTAAAGATTAGGATTACATCTTCAACAACACTGTCCTGGGGGAAAGTATAATGGTACCTTCTTAAAATATCCTCAGAAGGTCAGGATTATATACAGAACATGTCCTCTTCCTTTGCTCTATAAACTACAATGATACTTCACAACAGATAGACAACTAATAAAAATCTAAAAATCCAATACTATATTCCTAGACTGGGCTTACTCCCTGGAGATGAGTAATTGGATTTCTCCTTTAAACCTGGATTTTTATGGACAAGTCTAGCTTCTAATAGAAATGAACTAACATCTAAGCATGCCAGTCTGAATACTTAAGAGCCCATAGAATACCAAAGGTGGGAAAAAATTCCATTCATCATTCTATCAAAATAAGCAACACCTGATCTAGAAGGTGACACAAATAAGTTCTTATCAGTAGCTCTTCAGTTGAATTTCAAGTCAGGTGAGTGGAAGAAACAAGGCCAAGAGTACAGATCTTCTGCCAGTGTCACCTTTCACTTTCTGACCAGCTTCTGTGAAGTACAGACTCCTCCCTCCCCACCCTGAGTCTAAAGAAGCTGAATATGTCCAGGGGCTCAGCCAGCTAGGAAACAAAGAAATAGATAATAGGTAGAAGACAAATAGTTACCAGAAATGTACTGACAATGGCACTTTACTAGGGGTAATTAGGAAACAAAGGTCCCCCAGACAGTGGGTCTCAGCTTTCTCTGGCAGCTGCAGATGTTGGGCCCAGACATCAGTATTGTTTAAAGTCCCCCAAGAGATTCTAAAGTGTACTCAGGACTGAGAACCACTGTGCTGGAAGAACTTCCATGGCTTTTTGTTTTTATCTTCTGGTGTCTTGAGTCAAATAGTTAAGAAACAGTTTGAAAAAGGGCAATAGTTAAGGAAACAGGGGTGAGATCAGGAAGGTCAAAATCTAAGCAAGTCTGCCAGGGTGAGAGAAATAAGGTACTGCAGATAGTCCATAAGACTGCCACAGCCCTGATATAGAAGTTATGCTTTTTAAAAATATGCTCATCTTTGAGTTCACGTGAATTAAAAACTCTTCTATAATAGCACTGGACCATTAGGTGTTTTATATCTGCTTCTGGCATTACCTAAAAATTTCCTAGCCCTTCACCACCATGGGGGGCAGAAATAAAATCAGGCCTTAACCTATTCCACGAGGAGGCTTTTGCTACTTTACCTGGAATCCCATCGGTCTGTTTTGGAGTCATACTTATAAGTGGGGATAAACCTGATTTCCCCTTCAGTGAAGTCAGCAAAAGCCTTTTTCTGTGTGCGCTGAATATTTAGCTACAAATAGAAAGAAGCATCACATAAGCAGGGTCACACCACCTTATCCTATATAATAAAAGCCTAATATGCAAATTGTCCCCTTGACCAGGAGTTTGACCACTTGCTATGACGTGTGGTGACCACCAGGGGGTGGCACAGAACATGGCAGGCATTGGTGGCAATGTGCTATGACCTCTCGTGGGCTACCTGGGGGCGGGGTTGACGGGGACAGAGGTGCGCTGAGAATGCAGGGTGTCCGCGGAGCTCGCTCTCACTTCCCCTGCTACCCTCCCCCGGGATGCCAGGGCTCACATGCCAGGGAAGCCCCCACACTCAGGTGCCAGGCGCCCATGAGGAGCCTGCCCCGCACATGTGCGGGGTCTTCCTGGTGAGCCGGGCTACAGCTGCCAGGACCGCAGGGGTCAGTCAGGCTCCCCATGGGTTTGTGCAGAAGCTGGTCTGCGAGGCCAGCTGGGAGAGAGTGCGCTGCCCGCCCAGCTTACGTGCTGCGCCGTTGGGTGGCCAGAGGCCCACATTGCATCCCAGACTGTGGCATCCGGCCACACTCACCACATCTCCAGGGGGACTTGGGCGCTGTGACTCAGGTGGAGGGGTCACATGGGGGCCTAGGGGCCCAGGTGCTGCCCAGGACCCAGAGGTCAGCTGGGACCTGCCCTTCCACGCCAGACGCTCATGCTTTGATCTCTGGCCAGGCCTAGGGACTGCACCTGTGCACGAATTTCATGCACCAGGCCTCTAGTCTTAATATAAGTGACAATCTGATTGATTGGCCATTTCTAAGTAGCTAGTTCCACAGCCTTTCCAACTGTCAAAATATATAAATAAAATTTCTGTACCTTATGAATTGAATCATGTAATTCCCATAGCACTCAAGCTCACCAACATATAGGATGCTCATTATGAGCACACTGCTGATTATTTATTGGTAATAATAGTCAGGTAAAATGGAAAAATTAAATCTGAATAGTCCTAAATTCCTGAAGTTGGACAAGAACCATCTAGCACAATTTTACTTTTAAAAAAGCACACATACCCAGCTGGTATGGCTCAGTGGTTGAACATCGGCCTATGAACCAGGAAGCCATGGTTCGATTCCTGGTCAGGGCACATTCCTATTAAATCTGAATAGTCCTAAATTCCTGAAGTTGGACAAGAACCATCTAGCACAATTTTACTTTTAAAAAAGCACACATACCCAGCTGGTATGGCTCAGTGGTTGAACATCGGCCTATGAACCAGGAAGCCATGGTTCGATTCCTGGTCAGGGCACATGCCCAGGTTTCAGGCTCGATGCCCAGTGTGGGGTGTGCAGGAGGCAGCCATTCAATTATTCTCTCCCATCATTGTTATTGCTATATCTCTCTCTCCCTCTCCCTCTCTCTTTCTAAAACAAAAACAAAAACAAAACACATAGTTCTAGCCCATTGTTCAGTGGTTAGAGCATCAGCCCACAAACTGAAGGGTCACCAGCTTCTATTCTGGTCAAGGGTACGTACCTTAGTTACAGGCTCGATCCCGGCCCTAGTTGGGGCGCTTGTGGGAGGCAATCAATGTGTCTCTCTTACATCGATGTTTCTCTCTCTGTCTCTCCCCCTTTCTCCCACTCTCTCTAAAAATCAATGAAAAAAATATAGTCAGGTGAGGATTAAAAAAAACACCACACAAATGTTGAATGGATAATTCCAAAAGTCAAATTCAGTGAAGAGCTACAGATTGTTTTGAAAGTTATCCTCACTCAAATATTTTACCAGAAGTACATAAGACTAAGAATTTAATCCAACTATAACCCCCTTGGAGGCAGAGTAGATAAAGCCAAGCAAAGAAATTAGCCAACCAACCTCAATGTGAAGGAAGACAGCCAAGAAAGGCTCACTATAAAAACCATTTACTGCAAAACACCTGAAATTTGACTAAGTCAGATCAAAAGGCTCATGGAAGGATTTAAAGACATTCAAATAAGAAGCATTCACTTT
This sequence comes from Eptesicus fuscus, assembly GCF_027574615.1. NCBI lineage: Eukaryota > Metazoa > Chordata > Mammalia > Chiroptera > Vespertilionidae > Eptesicus > Eptesicus fuscus. The sequence goes on from NC_072473.1 coordinate 113,776,291, forward strand.
TAGCATCCAGTACTCACAAGCTGAAACAAAAATTCAAGTCATGTGCTAGGTTCTGAGGCAAAGTTACAGAAAACTAGGTTCCAGAATATCAAGTTTTATATAAATATTACCAAAGCAATAGTTTCCCCACAGGTTTTAACAAACCCCAACCTCTCAATCAGTTCACATTAAACCACAGTCTGTGTTATTTGTCCCAAACCTCTTCTGTGCTTCCCGATTCCCTTATAGGACTTCCCTCTTTTACCTCCAAACTATTGCTGAGCCTGCCAAATAATCATAGAGCAGCTTTCCCTATTCCATCTGCCAAACCACATCAACATGGCTGAAGGCCCACTTCCTCCAGGAAGTGTTCTCGAATTCATCCCACCCATCCTCCAACTCATTGACACAAATCTTTTCTTAATAAAAAGTTAACGAATAACCTTATATTTACTCTTTATCACTATCTCACCTCCTGCCATCTAAGCGCTTCATAAAAGCACCACAAACCTTGTGTGCATTCACTGCATCACTAATCACACTGTTTCCCAAGACAATGAGACCCTTCCACCTATTCCTAGAGTAAGACACACCTCCCACACGTCTGTCTCATAACAATTTTATCTGCTATCTAGGAAAGTACCTATAAAATGAAAATTTACTTACCTGGTCAAATTTCAGGAGTCTCGGAAGATCATTCCTGCTAATAAGACTCTTCACTTCATTGGCATCAGGCATGCAAAGTCTATAGTTCAAATCTCCCAACCAGATGACCACACTGAGGATAAAGAAATATATGAACATGCTAAGTGAAATAAGTCAGTCAGAAAAAGTTAAGAACTACATGATTTCACTCATATGTGGGATATAAAACTAAAATTCATGAACACAAACAGTGTGGTGATTGCTAGAGGGAAGGAGGGAGGAGGGTCCTAATATATGGTGACAGGAGTAGATTTGACTTTCGGTGGTAGGCACACAGTGCAATATATAGATTGTGTAACACTGAAACTCACACCTGAAACCTATATGTTCATGCTGACCAATGTCACCCCAATCAATTTAATAAACATTTAAAAAAGAGAAATATATGAACAGAAGTAGCCATAATTAGCATCAATCAGAGAAGAAAAATGGGCAGATTATTGATAAGGATTTGTTTGTCACCATCTGACAAGGGGCTGAAGCTGTAATTTCCCTTTAGGGGAAAGCACTATCAATACCTGAGAGGGACTAGGGATTATAAAATAGGCAGGAGGGTAGGCACTCCAAACATGAAGAACAATGACGGGGAAATAACACAGTATATGTATGGGATTCAGAAGCCAAGGAGTTAACTGCCTGAGAGAAGCATGTAGTTTATTTGCTGGACTAGCTTCAAAATTTTGCCTGGCTGCTTGCCAGGTCTCTAAGGGAAGAGAATCTGAATGTTTTCTGCCTCTAGAAGCCCTGGATTCTGCAGGCTCTCCACTAAGGTCTGCGTGGTCTGAATGACACCTCTCCCAGGCAGGGCTCACTCGAAAAATTGGGTCCAGGGCTCTCTGCTGCAGCCAATCTGTCTACCCCTGCCCCAGATCTGTGCTCCAAATCCCAAGCAGAAAGGAGACTGAAATATGTTGGGAATCTATAAGCTCCCATGGTATCCTCAGGCTCCCAATCACACCAACAGGCCCCTACATGTGCTGAGAACCCCATAGGTGAGATCTTGAAATTACCATACCAAAATGGATTCTCCTGTGAGATACTCAAGCACTGAATGAGTCTCTTTGCCAATCTTAAGTGCAACATGGAATTTCTGGAATCCTGGGGAAATAAATTTATGGAACTTCAGGGCAACTTTATGACCATTAATGCTAAGGCCTTGACTTTGCCGCTGTGAAACAGAATTCCATCTGATCCTAATTATTGAGACAATATGAAAACAGGCCAACATCACTATCCTTCCCTACTCTTTCCTCAGTTACCCGACTCTCTATTGATTCTAATACCCTGAGATTATCTTTTGTTTTCCTACAATTCCCATCTCAAACCACTTATTCTAAACCACATCATCCTCTCAGAATTTCAAGTACCAGTATTAATTTCATTACAACTGATCATTTTCTACCACCCAACCCATTCCTCAATTGATTTCTGCTTCTATCCTTATTAAGTCCCATTCTTCACTAAACTTTCTCTCATATTGATCCATTGGGGTCTTTAAATCTCCACCACTCCTATTCTTAATGATTCACAGGTATTAAAAGAACAATCTGGATCTATATATACTGGCTTAAAAAGAGATCCACAATAAATAGGACAATATAGTCCCATATAATAAGCGTGTGCTTGTATGTGCATAAAGAAAAGTCTAGAACAGCACTATTCAAAAGAAATACAATGCACATCACAAATGTAATTGTAAATTTTTTAGTCGTTTCATTTAAAAAGTAAAAGAAACAAGTGAAAATAACTTTAACAATAAATTTCATTTAACTCAATATATCCAAGTTATTATCATTTCATCATGTAATCAATACTAAAAATTTTAGATATTTGACATGTTTTCCCAAATCTCTGAAATCCACTGTATAGTTTATGCTTATTAGCCCATCTCCGCTCAGCTTAGCTGCTTTTCAGAACCCCAGCCACCCCTGGCTCCTGGCTGTCATATTGGACAGCATGGACTTAGAAGGATACACATCAAACTGTTAGTAGTGGTTTCCTCTGGAGAGAGGGATTGGCTGGGGAGAGTAGAGGATAAGAAATGAGGGATTTTTACTTTTAATCTTATCCTTATTACATTTACAACAAACATTTCTATTTTATAATTAGAAAACAATAAAAATTGACTCCAATGGACAAACCCTTCCTGCGTTACTTGAGATGCCCTAACACATTAGTCAACAGAGCCAAATATCAACAGTACAACGATTGAAATTTCTTTTGAGAGACAAATTTTTAAAACTTAAAACTTCTTCTAACGCCACTTCTTCAAAATAGACTCGCCCAGGCCGTGGTATTTTGTGGAAGAGCCACACTCAAGGGGCCAAAGAGCCGCATGTGGCTCACGAGCCGCAGTTTGCCGACCACGGCTCTAACAGAATTAACCTTTCCTCTGATAGCATCTACTTTCTCTGCCTCAATGAATCTATTCCTCCAAACCCCCTCTTCTTTGTGACCCTATCCCTAAATGGTAATCCCTTACTCTTCACAGTTCTACAGTTTCTCACCACGCTTATTCTTTTCTCAGCTCTACTATTCCAAGGCTAAAGGAGACTTGACCACTCACTCATGTTTCATGATGTTCAGCTGTGGGAGGGCCTGATTTGGGACCACAAAACTCATTCGTGCACAGATGTCCTTATAATCTTGATTCCTTCTCTCGAAGTCTTCCACATGGGCAGCCAGGTGGGAATTGACAATGCAAAATGTAGTGTTGTGAAATACAAACCTCACTGCTACCCCACCTTTGTTTCCCTGTTGGCAAGAGTAATTGTTCAGTTAGTTCAAAGATACAAATAGCAATTGAACTTCACATGGACGTAAGTAATAATCAAGCTCATTTCCAAAGGAACTCACCATTTTCCCCATAACTCCGGTTCCAACTGTTTCTGTAGCAACATCACAGATATATTGCCACTGATCCTTTTTGGCAAATATCATGAGCATCATTCCAACAAGGCGAACTAGTTGAACCTATGAGATTCAAGGTGTTAGAAAAGGTTCATGTTAATACCACTCTTTTTAGATAGCACATATCTAACTTCAAACACTAAATTTCCATCAAGAAGACATAACAAATACCAATATGTATCCAAATCATCTAATTTCTTGGTGGACCTCCATGCAGAGGAAACAAAATTTCTCTTGAGAAGCTCTTCTGACCAGTAAGTTAAAAGTCTTTGGGGGACAATGAGTGTACTCAGCTCTAGAGCCATTATTTTAATCACTTTTTTTAGCCTATCAGGAGTAGGGCGTATTAAAAATTCAAATAGTCAAGAGAAAACCTCTATCCCAGTTTGTTCCCTTTTCCCTCCTTCCTAGTTTCTAATTTCCCTTTTATTTTGATTATCTTAAGTCTGTGAACTAGAGCTAGACATATGTCTGAAATATGTATTAGGCAGGGGCCAATTTGAGAGGAATAACATCATCAGGATATTATTACCTACATCAACTGTTAGAAGATACAGATAAAAATTACTCAGGCAAATAACTCCTTTTAAAGGTCTTAGTGTGGTAGCCCTGCAATTTAAACAACTCTTATGGTAGCCTCTACCTTGTGCCTTCTAAAGACCAACAAATTGGCCCACCTTGCTAAAGTCTTAACTTATGACCAAGTTTAGAACTCATTTAAATACCACAACACTCTGTATTCTTGCTCTGATTCCAAAACATACCCTATGCATCCGCATGCTTCAAACTGCTTTTCTGTAAAGCATTCATTTCTGACAATGTCAGTGAACAATTTCAACCTTAAACTCCTACTCCACAAATCAGTGGCCTTATAGGTAATTGTTTGGAGTTAATTATTGTTATAAGAACAAAATTCTTTTTTTTCTCCTAAAAGCTACCTGAGCAATGAAAATACAGGATCAGAAAGCTCAGGGAATTTTTTTTCTAAGATAGGTATAAAAAGGATTAGTCTGCCCTATTCCAGTATTACATCTGAGAAAAAACACACAATTAAATCATTCTTTTGGAACAAGTTATACATAACAATAAATTCTAGACAGTTCTAGTTAGTCACACACTAAAAAGATAATTAAATGTGACTTACTTTCTTATACTTGGCTTGGGAATGCAAAGCCCTTTCCACAGCCATAGACCATTCTTGTTCTTTGATGGATTCAAAGTAGAAAAAGGCTTCTGTGCTCAAGTCCAGCTCTTGGAATCTGAGAAGCAAGAGGATGTAAAAGCTATACATATCCCATAATTATAGCTGACTACCTCCTATCCCATTTTAAGACATTAGGTGAAAAAAGAAATTGGAGACAGAGAAATTTTATAGAACTACTCTGTTGACCCAGGTGATCTGTAAGGATAAGTAGCTTTCTTTTCAAAAGACTCCCCACAAGTATATGCACAGACTATGCAAGATGTATACACACAACCCTCCACAAGGGATACAGTAGAGTTTTGCTTATACATCCTAGAAATAGTAACAGTTAGAACTGACTCCATGTCTCAGTTTCTGTGAAGAATATAGTTTTCTGTAAAGAATATAGTTTATAGTGTTTTTCGAGAGGACTAGATGCTTCCTTATACCATTTTAGGCATTTGTTCATTTTTGATCTCACAAATCTGACCCACAAGTAACTCTCACTTAGAGTCTACAGCAGGATTTTACCAAATAGGTTTGTGTTTTTTTTAAAAAAGGAAGGCAAAATTTCACATAAACTAACACCAAACATACAGCCAAAAGGAAAGGCCAAACATATTCTTTACCCAATGCAATAGATATCAGGAGGATCCGGATCACAGTTCAGCCAAGGTTCTAACCCACTATCAGGAGACTGGCCATTCACATTCCAAGTTCCAACAAAAAATCTAATATATAATACAAAAAAAAAAGTAAAAACAAATGTCAAGAATGAAACAATGGAAGTTCTCTCATCACTTCTATACAATGGTATGTTCACAATAAGCCAACATAATTTCTCAAATGTTTTGCCATAATAAGAAAAACCGCCTGCACGTAGAACACAAAGGCAGTGAGCTTATTAGCTTTACATTAGGTGAATCTACAGAAAGGAGCCAAATTCTATTTTAAAAACACAAAGTTAATTGATCTGCCATATTTCTTTTCAATTCAACTCCATCCAAACTCATACTTGAAAGGAGAGCTTGTTGATGGGGAAGAGGTATCTTCATGCTGTGTGTCTAATATGGATAACTATTCTGTAAGGAGCTATACTTGAATTAAAAAACTTACTTCTAGAATTACAGGTGTCTGTAATTCTGGAAGTAAGATATAGTTTTAAGGGGGAAAGCAGAGGAAAAACTACTGATTGTTTTAACTGTTTACACACAAATATAAGCATCATGGGGACTATAAGGAATTGAAGGTTTTAGCATAGGGATATAGCTATGATTGAATTAGAATAAATGAGGCATAATGGGATAGCAGATGGGACTGGAATCTTGGAACAGAAGGGTACATGCTGTTCACAAATAAAGAAAAGTGTTATTGCTTTGTACATTGGAATACACACCAGGCCATGCCACATCATATACCACACACTGGGTCCAGAAAAGAAGATATCAACAAGTAAGGGTGACATGAAAAACATAATACAGAGGAAAGAATCTAAGACATACCTCCCCACCAAGAGGATTAGGTGAAATGTTCTTTAGTTAACTACCAAAGTAAGTAAGTTAAGATCTAGTGGTTATGGTGGACTTTAATATTGCAGTATTTGTGGGGGGAAAATTCAGCAGGCCAGATAGATAAACACACTTGCTTATGGACTGTGCTACGGGACAATTCTCTAGTACAGTGACTTTCAACGTTTTTCATCTCGTGGCATATAAACTAATTAATAAAATTCTGCGGCACAATAAAAATATATTTTTGCCTATCTGACAAAAAATAGGTATAATTTTGATTCATTCACACCAGACGGCTTTGTTGTGTTGGCTGTTGTCATTTTCTTATTTGATGATCTAATGGAAAAGAGGTCAGTGTCCCTGACTAAATTATCGGGTATTGCATGTTTTTAAAAATTCTTCAAGTACACCAGTTAAAAATTGCTGCTCTAGAACATGTAAGCTTGATCTGGTTCCCTAAGAGTAGACAGAAACATTAGTAGACATAGTATCATTAGTAGTTAGAAAATCCAAGGGAAATTGTGCCATTTGTATTATTTTGGAGAGACATAGGGGCTTGAATCAGCTGACCATTCCTTTTCATTATGCCTTGATTCTTAATTAAGCTAATTAAACTAATACCTTAAATATCAAAAGGCCATTTTCTGCTATACTTCAGTAGTGCAAGACAGACCTACCTGAAAGTCTGAATGTTGACATACTCTTTTTCTCGCTTTGCCAGGATATGTTTGATGAGACCTTCCCGCTGCCCAGACTGGTTATTTGGTACAAAGAGCTTCCGCATGGTATCAGTAACTTTGGGCTGTTCTTTGTTAGAAGCTTCTTTGTCACGTGGAAGCCTAGCAAATAAATGAGAAATCCAAAAGTTAAACTGCCTAAAATAGAAGTCTTCTACATGGGAAATATGTTTTGACATAGGACTTACATTCTGCTCACTGAAGGGGGTGGGGGTGGAGGTTCCCGGTGAATCCCAATAGGCTGACTTTGTGAATTTATTTTCTTCTCCAAATTCATAGATGAAAAATTATCCTCAAATCCAAGAATCCCTGAAGAACACAGAATCCAGCATCAAACCAGGGGGTGGCGGGGGGTTGGGGGATAACATGCAACTTATCCAGGACAAATAGGGCTTTGCTTTGATCAATGGGTTTGATTTGAGCACTGACACATTAACTAGAACAGTTAATTTGAACCTTAAATAATAAGCGCTAACATTTATTGAATATTGAGCACAATGCCTGGTTGATGGTAAGGGATTATATCTTATGTTGCTTAATCATCACAAAGACCTTGTGAGGTCAGTGCTATTAAAAATCTTCCCATGTTACAGAAAAAGAAATGGAAGCTCTGAGTTGTTGAGCAACTTGACCAAGGTCATATAACTAATAAGTTGTAGAATTTGGGATTCAAACCAAGGAAGTGTGGCCTTGGAGCTTGCATTTTTTAAAACTACACTGCTAAGCTGGCTCCTGAAGAGCTAACATACCACGGAAAGGATCAGGAGTGCACCTTGGTCAGTGGGCATGGACTCCATAAAACCACTCCATAGGAGATGCCTGACACTAATATTAATCCACATTATATTCGCTATCTAGATAAAGTCTATTGATTCTGCAATGATCAAAGCAACCAGGAAAAAAAGAATCTTTTCAGTACCTGAAAAACCAGAAGGTTGGTCCTTAGTGTCTAATTTCTGGTACCAGCTGGATGAGTCCTTTTGTTCTGGAACAAGAAGTTGTGAGTGTGCTGGAGAGATAAGGGTCATGGTCAGAAACTGGGGAGCCCATCATTGGGTGGAATTTACGACAACCAAAAGCCATTCACTCAGCACTCCTCAAATGCAGGGCCAGCAGCATTCTTGAATGTAAAGGAAGAAACTAAGAAAATGAGGGCAGCTTGGGGATCATTTGGGGACAGAAGGCAGATACACTCTGTTGTAAGCTGTCATGTCATGATAATGAAGATTCTGGAAGCTGGCTCAGTGTCCTTAAAGGTGACTAGACTTGTTCCCTAACCCATCATTGGGTTTATTCTTGAATTTAAAAAACAGCAGCTATCAAGACTCAGGGGGTGAGGTACTTTGTTTATGGCCACTTGCCTCTGTATCAGCATGTCAGAACTTCATTCCTATTCAAATAGTAGAAAGAAAAACTGCTGAGTCTTGAGTTACCTTCTTGGGCAGCAAGGACCTCTGACAGGAACTTCAAACGGCGTTCCTCATTAGGGATTTCAAAGCGGCGCTCTCTGGTCCAGTCCCCCTGAATCCGAATTCTGGAGCCACCTAAAAAGAATTGAAATCCATACACATATAGCTATGAAATACACGGCTTTCTTGGGATCATATTCTCAACTTACCAAATGAATAGGAGAAAGTCCAGATCACAAATATTTCAGACCTCTAATGTAGGAAACATGTCTACCAGATCAAGAGGTTCAGTGTGATAGTGGTGGTGGAGGGTAATACAGGGTTGGAGGGTGGTGCAGAGAGGGAAATCTAAGGGGCTGGTGAACTGTGTCAATGAGCAGCCCAATAGAGTGATATAATATATACTAAAATCATAGTTTCGTATGTTCTGATATATTTCTCAGATGTCAATGCAGGGACTTCTAAATTCTAGCAAAAGATTAATTCTTCAACCACCCTCCTCCCATCTCCTAGCTGGAAATTCTTACCATTTCAAATCCAGATCACATAGTAAGAGTATCTGAAGTGTGAAGAAAGTAAAAGAAATAGGATGATTGTTCCTAGGTACAGATGTACCTAGGCAATCAAATTTACAAACTAATTAAAATGAAAAGAATATGGGATTGGTTTAAATTATTCTGAAAAGAAGCATGTATACTTCATTACTAGTGGAAAAACATATGTCTTGGATAAACTTATAAAAGCAATATAATGACCTATGTTCAGGAGTGGTCTGGTTCAAGTACAACCAATTGGAAAACAATATAATTACAAGCAAAGTTATCTAGGACTTTACAACATACAATCTCCTTTTTTTCTGATGCCCTATAGTTATCATCTATATCAATCATCTGGATATGGTGATCTAGGAAACCTATGTACTTGTTTATATTTTTATTTTAACTGATTTCTTTACATCTATTGCTTTCTCATGCCCCTGGAAACTATAAGCTCCTTGATAGCAAGAGGCAACCTGAAAGCACATACTTTTGATGGTCTCCCAGGGTTGTCTACAACAGAGGGGCTTCTCAGGACTCAGAACTTGCAAAGCTAAGACTAGGAATGTCCCAGGCAAACAGGGATAGTTGGTCACTTTACCGGTGACAATGACATGATGACAGACTTCGCAGACAGAAGGCATTTAATAAATGACTTTAACTGGACTCTTTCATACTTGTAAATAAAAAAGAGATGAAGAAAAAGAAATGAAAATCCTAGTTTCTCATGGTAGAAATCCATTGCTGAACCTTTGACTCTTTTTTTCCTTCTGTATTTCCTTAAGTTTCTATCTCCATAGATTTAGTGATCAGAAAAGAGATAAAATAGAGAAATAAATAAAAAAGAAGGCACCCAAGGGATCAGAAATAAGAAAATCAATGATGGTGCCACTGTAAGGAGGCGATAAAAAGAGGGGGCATGAATAGATTGCCAATTAAGAGCAGCTGTGAGATAGAGGGAAACGCTCCTTCAGGGCACAAGTAGTCCTTTCTTTCTCAGATCATTTATATTAAAAGCAGCAAAATAAATAAATAAGAGAAATTTCAATCTGATAGAAACTTAGAACAAGAACACATAGTCTCTCTCTCTCTCACAATCCTTGAAAGATATTTTAGCACATCTAAAAATAAATTAACACATTTAATGGACAGAAGATTCCAGAAATTGCTTACAAAATAACACTAGATGCTCTCTTCCCATGCTGCAGGGGAAAGAGGACAAATTACCCCACGACCCTACCTTCTATTTGGCTCCCTTTTAAAACCCTCTGGACTCTCTGTGATCAACAAACACACCTAGATCCTCAACTTTTCTGAACATTCCCTGCAACTCTCAGTGGTTTCCAACTACAGCTTCATTAGAATTACCAGAGGCACTTTTAGAAAATACTGACTCTTAGGCCCCACTTCAGGCCAATAAAACAGAATCTCTGGGGGGTGAAGCCCAAGCACTGGTAGTTTTTAAATTACTCCTTGAGTGATTCTCTGTGGATCCAGATTAAAAATCAGAGTCACCTGCAAACTGGCTGGTCCCCCTGTACTCCTCTGAAATGGAGGCTGTTTGTAGCCTCCCACACCCTATGTAATTTAAGATTCATGTCCTTGCATGTATGGGAGTGGGGTGGGGGGGCAATGGGAGAATATGGACACATGTAATACCTCAATCAATAAAAAAATTGAAAAAAAAAAGATTCATGTCTTTATTTGTCCTAATGCCATTTCCAGTCCATTCCCTCTTCTCCCTAGGAAAAATCCTATCTCCTTTGAGACTCGCCCATTGTGTATACCAGCTTCTTCCCCTCCTTCCTCCATGAGATCATTTACTATCTTCCCAGAAACTTCTGAATCCAGGGTTCAATATCTGACTCATAAGACTTCCTCTCCACTCAAACTCCTGCCTTAATTTTTGGTCCCTTCAAAATTAGCACAGAAAACCCAGTCAATGCCTTCAACTTCCTTATCCAATGACCTTGCCCCTCCACCTCAGTCACCTACTCCATTAGTCCTTACTGGGACTCCCTCAGTTATACACTGGACCTTTTCATCATAGAAACACCACCACTTCATAAATCTCTAACTCAAATATCCCACTCTGACCTGTTATTCCTTCTACCTTACTTGCTCATATGGCAACCTCTCCAGCCCACTGATCCTTCCTCTTTCTCAGCATCCACTCACTCACTCCCTTTTGCTTTCATTTCCCTTTATACCAAACAGATGCCATCATTATGCTCTGTTCCAAAAGCCCAGAACTTCCTTTCCATTCTGTTCTTCCACAGCACTTAGCTGGCAAACATCCAATCCTGAGAGATCCAACTATCTGCCTTCTCTTTACTTATACCTGAGCAACTACACACACATCATAAATTGATTGCTAACCTCAACCGGGCACTCTATGATATGGAGCAATCTAAGTTTTCATAGTCAACTAGTGTCCTACTACAATCTAGAACAACTATTTCACATCTTTTCATTTATCCTCAATCTTTGCATCCCCCTCTTCTCAGGCACTCTTATTCTAAGCTGAATGCTTCACTTCACACTTCAGAGAAAATGGAAGCCATTACATGAAAACCTACCTGTATTTGTACTCATTTTTTCCTTTCCCTCCAGATATAAGGAAAAAAAGGCCACATTTTCTTTTAATTACAGCCCCTATCAAAGGCCATCTTTTCTTTGAATTACAACCCCTTTGATTCTCACAGGAATCTTAGAATCATTCCTAGACTCCTCCCCCAAATATTTTTAACCTGATCCCTTTTGTAGGCTACTTCCCATCATCATTAAATTAAACCATGTTTTAAATCCTTCCTGTTTTAAAAATAAAAAAGAACTTCCTGGATTCCATATTTGCTCCAACTCTAGTCCATATCTATATTCCCCTCCACAGTCAAGCTCCTTCAAAAAACCAAAGTCTCAACTTGCTCATCTCCCATTTCTCTCTTAAATTCACTCCAATATGACTTTGGCTCCAACCGCCTCTATGAAGTTGACTTGCTAAAGTCACCAATAACCTCCATATTGCTAAATCCAATGGGTACACTTCAGTTACCTCATTTGACATATTAGCAGATATCAACAGTTGACCATTCCTTGAAATGATTTCTTCCAAAGGCATGACACCATCTAGTTCCTCTCCCTCCCTTCCTCTTCCCCTCCCTCCCTCTTGTCACTAATTTTCAGAGCCCTTTGAGGCATCTCCTTCTCTGTCTAACCTTTAAAAAGTAGAGTTCCTTAGAGTTCAATCCTAAACCTTTTTCTCACTCTATAACAGCATTGTCATTGGACTTACTGTGATGATGGGCATGTTCTATAACTGCACTGTCCAATATGGTAACCAATGACCACATGTGGCTAATGAGCACTTGAAATGTGACTAGTGCAACCGAGGTACTGAATTCTCATTTTATTTTATTTATTTATTTTATTTTATTTTTTTTAAATATATTTTATTGATTTTTTTACAGAGAGGAAGAGAGAGGGATAGAGAGTTAGAAACATCGATGAGAGAGAAACATCGATCAGCTGCCTCTTGCACATCCCCTACTGGGGATGTGCCCGCAACCAAGGTACATGCCCTTGACCGGAATCGAACCTGGGACCCTTGAGTCCGCAGGCCGACGCTCTATCCACTGAGCCAAACCGGTTTCGGCTCATTTTATTTTTAATTAATTTAAATAGGCACATGTAACTAGTGGCTACTATACAGTATCTGATAGCACAGATCTATATGCAATCACATTCTCTCTCTTGGTTTCAAATACTATCTATATACTAGAAACCCAGGCCTGAGCTTTGGAGATATATATGTATATTTATACTAACAAACCCAAGGTCCACCTCCTGCAACATGCTGTGTGCCTTAAAGTTTATGTATGAAGTCCAAGGATCAAGATAAAATTTGGTTTCAGGGCATATTACTAAATGGGCAGAAATAACAAAGAATTTTATTCAAATGGTTACTTATTTCCCTTTTATGATCCAGTAATTTGAACTCTGGAGAGAGTAACACATGGCTAATTTCTATGTAAGAGAGGCCAACAAAACTAATGCCACAAACTAGGTGTTTATAAGAGAAAAGGCACACTTTAGTTTAATTTTTCAGCTTTGGATGAAATACCTATTTCCACACTAAGAACAGAATATTTTAGTCTCTTCTTTCAGCAGCAATGTTAGTCACTGCTGAACTACCTTTGCTCAAATTTTTTTAGAGTTCTTTTTGCCTTCTTTCTAAGCACAAGAAAACATATATTTTAAAGTTATTTGCTCTCTTGGATACCTGCAGTAGAAGTCAGGAGCTGAGTTTTCTTAACCTTTAGAAATCAGCCCTTAAGATTTCCAAAATCCAAGACTTCCAAAGAAAAGAATAATAAAATGCAAACCGGAAAAGCTCACCCAAACTGTTAAATGCAAATTAATGGTGCCAAGGACAGGGACTATGTGTCTAAACAAAAGTGACAAAAGTGTATACAATTCACAACTCCAAGATAAGAGCCTGGCCCCACTCATCCAAGGACTCAACCAAGAGATAAGGCAACCAGTTTGATTCAGATTCCTATGGTCACATACTCTTTTCCACAACAATCAAACAGTGCCCATTTTCTCCTCCCCATAACACAGTACAATTAGATTAGCAAAGAACAGCTTGCACAGAAAGTCAATGATTTGCTTCAGATACAAATGAAAGAATGAAAACAGTGAGAAGATGATGTTCTCTCTAATAAAGGGATGCCTTGAGGGGATGGGGCTAAAATAAAAGCCCAAAATTATTTTAAGAAAAAAAAAAAGGTATACCTGGTAAGAGGGACTCTATAGCCTCCCAAAAGAATATATCAAGTAAAGGAAAACATTATGATTTAACATATAAAAATAATAAATGGATTAAAAAAAAAAAGCTTAAAGCATAACAGCAGTTAAAAAACAACCAATGCCCTGGCCAGTTTGGATCATCATCCTATATACCAAAAGGTGGTGGGTTTGCCTGACCGGTATGGCTGAGTGGTTGAGTGTCAGCCCATGAACCAAGAGGTGACCATTTGATTCCTGGTCAGGGCACATGCCCAGGGTTGCCTGCTCGATCCCCAGTAGGGGGTGTACAGGAGGCAGCTGATTGATGTTTCCCTCTTCCATGTTTCTATCTATCTCTTTCTCTTCCTCTCTCGAAAATCAATAAAAATGTTTTTTTTTTTTTAAAAAGGTGGCGGGTTCAATTCCCAGTAGGGGCATGCATGAGAGGCAACCGATCGATATTTTTCTCTCAATCGATGTTGCTCCCTCCCTCTCTCTCTAAAAATCAATAAACATATCCTTCAGTGAGGATAAAAAACAAACTCATAAACCTTATGTGCTTTAAACATTTTCTGGCCCTTCCTATAACTATCAATTCCATAGCAAATATTTAATTGATAGCAACAATACTGGTAGCTCAAAGAAGTTCAGCATTAGAAACACAGATTGTATTTTCAACTTTTAAAGAAATTCTTGCCAGCCACCTGCTTTTTCTTATGCTTAGCCTAAGAAATACTCATTTGTATGGCTGCCTGAAGAAAATGGAGAATATAGGATAAGATGGTAAGATAAAAAATGTGGCAAAAAGGTGTCTTAAATATAGTGGGTATTCAAGTAGTTGTTTGTTGAATGAAAATTACTTCCATTCAGAAAGATACTCACTGTTTGAAGCTATATCAATCAAAAGATTTTCTTCTGCTTCTGAGGGGAAAGAAGAATAGGATCAGGGAAGAGAAACCAGTCATTACAACCAAAAGAAGTATATGTCTAACTAAAAAACTGCTTCTCTCCATCACCACTTCTAGGTCCTAGAACACATATTTTTTAAAAATCCTTTGCTTTTTTGTTTAGCATTAAAAAAAGAATTTTAATAGTACTAGATGCTAAAGATTATAAGCAATTCAACTAAAAGAAAAATGAATTGAATAATTAACCAAATGGAACGCCTCAAAGCAAATCAAGGAATTAAAATAGTAGGGAACATAACATGTTAATTCAAGTGAAGATGAGTTTAAATCCCCCCAACTATAACATACAAATTCATATAATCAGCATAATTTAGATAATTTTTATAAAAACCCAAGGAAGTGACCCCAAAAGCCCAGAGGTTAATTACTTTTTACACTCAGATCTAGTCTCTGAAAATTTCTCAGTGATCTCATTACCTCCGCCCCAGCCCCATTTAGGAACAAAGACTACCCAAAGTTCTTTATCTTTAGGCTACAACTAGTACCCATGGGTCCAAGGCCTCCTACGCCCAAAAAGGAAGTATAAATTGGGGCAAAGTATAGTCTCCATGTTCAGAGTTCCCTTTTCTCTCCATGGCTCTCCTGGAATTCCTTCTTTACCTTTAGTGTTTAGATCCAACCCACCTCTTCCTCTCTTACTTCCCTGGATTTGACCTACAGCACCTGCCAGACCTTCCTGGTTAGCTGCACTCTGGGTACTGAGTCCTTGGGATTAGCCTGGATCGACTGTGGCCAAATGGAGTAGTCTCAGCCTTTTCTAGTTCCTTCACAAGCCAGGATTGTATATTTGGCTCCATTATTCAGGCACAACAGAAGCAACTGGTAAGGAACTAAACTGTCTAATATTAGGAAACAGTCTTAATACTCTCACTAGCATGATGAAGCAAGGGACATCAGGACATAGCTGTTTATATGTTTGCCTTTGTTCTTCAGTAACTAATTCTTTAAAACCCAGTATTTATAGACTTTTCAAAACAGGGCACAGGTCAGGAAACAGAAAATATGAAAACTCGAAGTAACTTCCTTTTGTTATGGGGAACTACTGTGTGTGTGCACACATATTTTCCTAGATTCCAATCTAACACTGTTGTATTTCTTATTAAAAACAATACTAAGGGGGCAAAAGAGACTCTAGAAGTAGTACAAAAAGGTATAGAGTTAATAGGATACTAATCTAAAGCCATCTTTGGCTTTTCTCCCTAAAGGTCTGGGTATGCAACAAAGGGTGCTATACCATGAAAAGTGAAGTGACTACAGCAACTTGTGTGGTATGCAGGTGCCTTGTTCAATGTCTCTCTCACACAGGGCAAGCTGAATGGTTATGACTTCAATCTTTTCTACAATGTGGATACCATTCATTGCAGGTATTTTTCATTCTTAATACATGCTGCCTTAAAAAGTCATATCCACTTAGTATTTCTACTTGCAAGAACAAATGCTAAGGAAAGAAAAGATGGGTAGAAAGATTTACGTACAAAAATATTTATCCTATTACTATTTATACTGGCAGAAAATAACCCAAATGTCAAACACAGGGAAATAATTACATTATGGGCCATTCATAAAACAGAATAGTATACAGCTATTAATGGCAAGGGAAAACACTCATAACATGATGGCATGCAGAATGGACAAAAAACTATATATAGTTTGAGTCCCACCAACTCTAAAAGTTACATGTGTAGAAAAAGGGGAAAATGTAGGTGTTTATCTCTGAAGGATGGGAATTTGCTTTGGTTTATACATTTCTGTTCTTCCAAAAATTTTTATTATAAACTTTTGGGACAAAAAAAGTTCAATGTAGTTTAAGAAAGAATCCATGCAAGGTAGAATTCAAGTTTTCCAAGGAGCTACAGCTTATACAGAATGCTTCTGTCTGATGAAGCCAAGGGACCCACTGGAAACATAATGAGTTTGTTCTCTAGTAATCAGTTTCCGTTGGAGAGCAATGTGAGATGACACAAGCAACACCTCCTACACAAACCTCCCAATTTTTTGCTGCTCATTGTAGCAGATGAAACAACACATGTTCTGTTCTCTGTCCCTAAATTTGAGGGCAGGAAGCCAAATATATCCTCCCCAGAGCTGATTTTTCTTATGATTCATCAATGTCAAGGTAAATTGCCAAATGTTTTAATTTCAAACGGTGAGGGGATAAAGTGCTGAATGTGTGTGAATCCCAGCAACCTTGATACTTTACAATGAGCAGTTTGTCAATTAAACCCAAGAATGTCACTTAAATATACATATGAGTCTGTCAGCATAAAAGACTACCTACATAGGTAACAGACTACATTTCTAATCCCCAGCCTGGGAAGCGGGTAAGTGGGTGAGAGAGTGAGAGTGAGAGTGAGAGTGAGAGTGAGAGTGAGAGTGAGAGTGAGAGAGAGAGAGAGAGAGAGAGAGAGAGAGAATTTCTGTTTTGTTTTGTTTTTTCAATATAACCCTTCAGCTCTCTTAGACACAGCAATTATCATCTTCTCAATAGTAGGTTCATGCAAAGAGTAGTATGTTTCATTTTATATACAGTGATAAATTTAAATATATATGGTATTACACAAGGCAATAATAACCATGGAAAAACATTATAAAACTAGCTAAGCAATTAAAGCTAGTACCTTGAACACATCTAAAGTGGCTATTTATAGGAATGATATCTTGAACATGCTGTTCCTTCCCGTGCAACTGGATTATTAACCTAGGAAACAGAAGAATGTATAAACGAATAGCTACTGAAAAATCCAAACATTTAACAACAAAATACAGTGCTGTGTTGTTACACAAATCTAGACTGTATTGATTAGGCTTACTGTATCTTGTTCCCTGGATCTGAGCATCATGACAGCTAGATATTGCTATAGGTCTAAAAGGATTTAGTGGTGATCAATATCTGAATACCCACACTGTTCTACGCCATAAATAACATAGAATAGCCTATGTCCTAAGAACAGCTTACAATCTTAAGAGCATGAATTACAGCACGTATACCTTCAGAGTATGCATACCAGAGTGAAGAACTAATAGCAGCTAGGTATGAACTCCATAAGGGCAGGGACTGTAGCTTTCTACCATAGTATTTCTAGCACCTAGCACAGTGTCTGGCACATAGCAATTGCTCAAGTTTGTTGAATAAATGAATTAGAAATTTCATAAAATACCTCTATAATTATATCCTCATGGCTTTTACCAAAGAATGGTTCTATCTCTTCGAAGTATACAAGTTCATGGAGGACTAAGAGGAAGTGCCCAGCCAGCTGCATCACTCAAAATAACCACAGTGGCCAACAAGGTAGCAGATATCACCAGACTGCCTTTATATCCCTTATGTTTTTTCCTCTGGTTTCCAACTTCATGCTGGCAGTTCTAAGTAAACATTACTAAAAAACTTGCCCCCCCCCCCCAGTATAAAATGTGAGAATTTTAAATTCCTATGCACACCTGAAATATTAATTTTCATTCACTACTTATCCATTGTGGCCCAGAATCAAGGTATAACCTACTGGTAAATGGCCATTCTGAACACATTCACACTTCCCCCAAACCTATCACTTTTCAGGTGGTTCTCTTTACCAGGAACATTCTTCTTCCCAAGAGCTACCTCAAATATCACCTTCCATGTGAAACTTCCCCCAATACCTCAGGCAGAGCCTGAGACCTCATCCCCTTTGTGTGCCCCCGTAATACAGCACTTTTATACTCCATCATAGTTATATTTATTTCCCAAACAAGTGAGCTCCTTGAAAGCAAAGACCCTATCATATTCACTTTGTCTCCTGCCTAATAATAAATATTGGTTGAATAAACAAACTAGATTAAACTATAAACAGATATGAATGTCTAAATATAACTGTTCAACATCTGACATAAAAAACGTCATTGTTTTGAAGGGTTTGATTTCTATTTTGTTATCATTTGGGGAGAGAACCTGGAGAAAGAAGTTGCTTAGACAGAACTAAGGGAAATAAACTAAGGAAAAGAATACTGCTTTCCTGCTCTGACCTTAATTTGCAGTGGTTTGTATTTTAAGGTGACTAGGGGAATGTGGGACCCTTTCAACCTGCAAAGTTCATGAGTTGAGCAGAGTCCTATAAACCCAGATGGAGACCAGAAACTAGATAAAGGCTGACAAAGCAAGGGTCAAGGAGGAAGAACTTATTTTGAGAAAAATGAACACATACCAATATAATCTCAAAGTAACTAAACTAGAAACCGTGTTAAACATTAGCAGTAAAGCTTCAACTGGAATGTATTGCTAAAAATGATCACAAAACAGGCAACACGGATGGATCTTGAAGGCATTATGCTAAGTTAAATAAATCAGACAGAGCAAGGAAATATTGTATGATCTCAACAAAACCCAACAAGAAACTCAGAGATACAGAGAACAGATTGGTAGTCTTTAGAAGTAGGGGGTAGGAGGTGGGCAAAATGTGTGACGGTGGTAAAAAGAAACACAGATTCAGTTATGGGGCTGTATGTTACATTCCCATAACTTACTTTAAAAAACTGTAACTCTCAACATATACAAATATTGAATCTTTACACTGTACACCTGAAATGCAACCCCCACAAAAGCCCATAAGAAAACAAAGATAATCTGAGAATTTAATTCAATTCCACAAGCATTTAATGAATATCTACATGTTAGTCACTAAATAAATTGTGGCAAGAAAGTAGGGCTAAGAATAATCACAAAAATGCTACTTAACCATTCCTTTTAGAACAGAAAGGAACATGACAAAACAATGGAAATCAGAATTTGGTAGTTATCAAGCAGTATAGAGTGACAAATTGTAAATGTGGATTCAGAGGAAATACTATGATTTGTTCAAGGTAGGTTCAAGATGAAACAACAGCTTGCATCATAATCTATTTTCCTTGGGGGGAAAAGGAAATGTTAGCTTGATCCCATTTCCAAACATCTTATTATTTTTAACGGTAATGTTAGTCTCTCATGTAAATTTCTCCACGGTCAATAGAAGCAACTCCAGAAATAAAGATTAAAATAGGCTTCAAGTTCTAGGACAAAAATGCCTAAAGTAAAAAAAAGTTCTGGACACCCAATTCAGAGAAGGAACCCAAAAGATAAGAATTTGAGGATTATAGATGGTATGATAGTATTGGGTGTCTCTAATAAATGATCTCTAAATAAACTTCAGACAATGTAATTCTGAGATTGTTATATGGGTGTAAATCTCGGCTATGTTACATCCTGTGAGCAAGTGACTTAATTTCTGGGTGCCTCAATTTCTCTCTACATAAAAGGGGGATGATGAAAAGTGCTTCGAAGAGTAGCTGGCACAAATCAAGCCATTAAATGTTAGTTGTTGCTACACCCCCATAATCTATGAAGATATGGAACACAATAATTGGATTTTATGTGGGAAAGACACAAATAGTCAGAAGAGCTACCACTGCAAGTTTAAAAGTTCTTCTAGTACAAGTTCAGATAGAGTGAGACATTTATCTCAAGGCCAGCTGCTCACTCCCTTATTAGCTGAATCCTGGGCTGTGATGATTTCAACAATGCAGCTATTTTATTTAATCCTCATAATTTTTTTTTTGTCCATGAGGAAACCAAGGCACAAAAAAATTTACTGATTTGCCCAAGGGTCACATATCTCCACCCTTTTCTAGTGTCACACAATGTAATTCTGAGAAGTGGCAGTGGTGGTCCACTTTTCAATTCACATTTATGTTAAACTGATTTTTTAAAAATATATTTTATTGATTTTTTACAGAGAGGAAGGAAGAGGGATAGAGAGTTAGGAACATCGATGAGAGAGAAACATCGATCAGCTGCCTCTTGCACACCCCCTACTGGGGATGTGCCCGCAACCAAGGTACATGCCCTTGACTGGAATCCAACCTGGGACCCTTGAGTCCGCAGGCCGATGCTCTATCCACTGAGCCAAACCGGTTAGGGCTAAACTGATTTTTATTAAATTGGTCTTGAAGAGTTTGATGAAACCTGGGAAAAAGAATACAAGCTTCCTACATCAACAGAACTGACCAAGAAGGCCCTCGGGAAGAGCTACTTCATAGAATCAGTTGATGTCCAGATAGGGTGGCACTAAGAGTCTCAGAAAAGGGCAGGATAGGCCAGCGGGAATGTCTTCTGTATAATTAGATACAGACTGAGTCTGGATAACCTAAAAGCAGGGACTGAGAAAAAATTGTTTTTTTTAGGCAGAATCCAATGTTGGGCGATGGCAGGATTTAAGTGATCAACAATTTTTAAACTCTAATGTCAAGAGACCTGTGAATAACCAAGAGAGGTGGCTTGAGCACACAGGGATAGATAGGGACCTATGAAATGTAATGGTCACCATAGATACTTTTAAGATGAGGCATTAGTGGCAATGGAGTGAAACCAACAGCTACAGTGATAGCTTATCAAAATAATCATTTGATCCATCAGTCAACAGTATTTACCGAGCTCCTACATGCATGGCAGAGTAAAAGGTAACACAAAGAAAAAATGCCAAATGTCATTTCTATTTCTGCACATTTCATTACTTTTTCTAACAGTCAAGTCAATAAATGAGGCACTTACTGGGCTACATTAAACCATTACTGAATTAATGAATATGCCTTCTAGCCAGTGGACTAAGCGAGTGGGGAGACTGGAGGAACCAGTTGAATGTGGTTAAGAAAAGGCACTTCTGTAAAGGTTAACAATGAAGTGATTCTATAGCACTCTTACTTTTTGTAAACCACTCTCACATTTATTATTCTTTCAGTTGCAACTCCAAAGGCTATAAGGTAAGCAATTAATGTTTTTATTTAACTGATGACGGCAGTAAGGCGTAGACACCTTTATTGACTTGCCGGAGGTTACACAACTCATGTCAGTTGCAGGGGCGGGAACTAAGAACCCAGGCTTCCTGCTTCCCTGCCCAGTGAGTCCTTCCACTGAGCCACACTTCCAGGAGCCACACTTCCAGGAGCCATCCAGCAGCTTAGGAGTTGGAGACAAGGCCCTGCGGTTAGAGCACTCGCAGTTCACACCTGGCCCTGAACCTGTTGCCCACAGGCATCAGTGGGGGGAAGGTGGTTGGCTCCTCTGTTTGGGGCTGGGAGGGAATGGCAGGCTACACTGTGGGAATCAGCTGTTACTTACTCATATTGTCCGTTCCTCTGGGCTAGGGTCAGGTGGCAGGGCTCCAGGACAAGACCCTTGATCTCCACACCCTCCACAGTCTGTGGGCTTTAGTCAAGGGTTTTCACTAAAATGCGGCCAGTGAGGGGTAGCCCACTGCCGGACGGAGGGAGACTGCCGCCCCTCAGCCCGCCCACCCCTGTACCTCAGACTCGGCCTCCGGCGCCGGCCCCCTCCCTCAGCGAGGCTCGGCCTCGGGGCCTAACGGCTCCTGCTCCCGCCCCACCCGCATTCCACTGTCCCTCCGACCCCCACCCTAGCCCGGCGCGGCCTCCCCTCCTCCTTCCCTCAGGCGGATACTGCAAGGGGCTGGGCTCCCACTGGAAGCGGCGGCTCCATCCGGGCGGCCACCAGACTCGGCCGGGCTGCGGACTGCGGGCGGATCCGACGACACTGCCTCCCGCGTTCTCCTACACGCGCGCTTCTGTTGCGTGTCGGTTAGGGAAAGCTCCACGCCGCGAGCCGCAAGCCGGAGCCGGGAGCCGAGAGCTGGACAGAGAGAGAGCGTCGCCTCGCGTCCCCGCCAGTTTCCCAGGCCGCCGCGGAGCCCGCCCCCTGCGGCCAACCTGCGGAACTGCAGCGAGATACCCGACGGATGGGGTGTCTCTGACACGTCCAGCATGGAATACATTTTAAATGCTGCCCTTGACACGTGAATTGTTCTGGAGACTTTGAAGATTGCCACCGAAATAAAACAGTCATATCTATGAGGGAACTCAAAGGAGTTGGGCCAACAGGACCCACATCATCCATTCAAAATGTCCTTATTACAGTTACAATGCACGGTCCTGGGTATCTCTCAGATGTTCCTTCCTCTTATTCCTTCCACCCACTATATCGGAAAAATCACCAGAGCTCAGATCTTTGAGCCCTTTCCAGGTCACCTCTATGCAGGCAACGACCAAAAGTATAGCCCTGCCCCTGCCCCTTTGCCTACTATACCCCATTGTTACCACAACACTGAATAACAAAATTAACTCATCATAATTTTACACAGCCACCCAGGCTTGAAACTTCAAAGCCATATGCTTTCTTCCTCTCTCCTCATTTCTCTGTATCCAATCAGTCAACAAACCTTGCTAATATTTCCTTTGGAATTATGTTTTCTCTCTATTCGCACCACCACCACTTTATTGTAAGCCATTGTGATAGATCTCTCCTTTGACCATTTTACTCTGTTGACAGTCATAAAAATATTATTCCCAGAGGAATGCTTCAGCTGTTATTCATTTGCTCAAGAATCTATAATGGACTATATGTCTGATTTTAAACCTAGAGTAATTTAGACAGTGTGTTATAGAGGTAGATAGACCAGCTGAACAGAATACAGAGCCCCAATACAGATCACACATATATGGAAGTTGATATGCATCATGTGACATTTGAAATGAGTGGGGGGAAATCGATTATCTACTAAATGGTGCTAGAACTATAGATCATCCACATGGAAAATTATAAAATTATATCCCTACCTCACACCACAGAGGGGAAAAAGCAATTCTAGGTAGATTAAAGATGTAAATGTGAAAAGCAGATCTTTAAAACTTTCAGAAGAAAATAGGAGACCATCTTTATGACCTTAGAATACGGAATGAGAATAATTACTTAATATACTAAAAGGATAAACAATAAGGGAATTGATTGGAACACTTAACTATATTACACTTCAAAATGCATGCACTCCAAGACAACATAAAGAAGTTAAAAGACAAGTCACAGACTGGGAGAGCATATTTTCAATATATACACTCAGTGGCCAGATTATTATGATCTCTGAATGCATAATAAAAGGCTAATATGCAAATTGTCCCCTCAACTAGGAGTTCGACCAGCAGGCAGGCTGGCCAACCGCCCATGTCCCCTCCCCCCTGGCCAGGCTGGCCGGACCCCACCCATGCACGAATTCATGCACTGGGCCTCTAATCCACACTAATAAAAGAGAAACATGCAAATTAACCATCACTCCACTATGCCCACCAGCCAATCAGGAGGGACTATGCAAATTAGAAGGCTAAAGATGGCAGCCACCCAGTTGCTCCAGGCACAGAGTGGCCGGGTGGGGCAGGATGCCTGCTATGAGTGGGAGGGCAGGGGGCGAAGGGAACTATAGGAGCAGCACTCGGGCTTCAGCGAAGATGAAGACTGCAGACTCCGGAGTCTGCAGCAAAGACAGCAGACTGTGGCTGGAGTCTGCAGCGTGGATGGCAGACTCAGACCGGAGTCTGCAGCGAAGATGAAGGTGGCAGACTCTGGCTGGAGCCTTCAGCAAAGACAAAGAAGGCAGACTCTGGCCGGAGCGAAGGCCTGGGTCCCGGGTACCGAAGAAAACTGGTGCTGGAAGCCAAGGGAAGGAAGGCCTATTGCACGAATCTCTTCGTGCAACGGACCTCTAGTATATATATACTGAGTGGCCAGATTATTATGCTTTCCGAGATCATAATAATCTGGCCATTCAGTATATATAACTGACAAAGGATAACCTGTGAGGTTCTACCTTTCCAGCTGTTATCACCTTTCTGACTTCCTCTTCCACCATTCTCCCCAATTCACTCAGCTTAGACACACTGCTCCTTGCTATTCCTAGGAGTTGACAGGCACACTCTTGCCTTGGGGCCTTTGCAGTTGCTGTTTACCTTGCCTGCACTTTCACTTCCTTCAGATCTTTTCTAAAATGGCACTTTCTCAATGAGGCCTTTCTAGACAACTTTATTTAAAATTGCAGTTCAATAATCTCCTTTTCCAGTCCCATACTCTCTTCCTTGTTTATTTTTCTTCAGAGGATTTATCACTATCCATTAGTCTATCTGTTTTACTTACTAATTTTGTTTATTGTGTCCCTTCCCCTACTAGAATGTTAGTTCCACGAGGGCAGGCATTTTTAAAAAATATGTATTTTTATTGATTTTTAGAGAGAGAGGAAGGGAGAGGGATAGAGAGAAACGTCAATAAGAGAAACATCAGCCCTAACCGGTTTGGCTCAGTGGATAGAGCATCGACCTGCTGAGTGAAGGGTCCCAGGTTTGATTTGTACCTTGGTTGCGGACACATCCCCAGTAGGGGGTGTGCAGGCATCTGATCGATGTTTCTTTCTCATCGATGTTTCTAACTCTCTATTCCTCCCCCTTCCTCCCTGTAAAAAATCAATAAAACATATATTTTTTTAAAAAGAGAGAGGAACATCACTGGTCAGCTGCTTCCTGCATGCCCAATACTGGGTATCGAGGCCACAACCCAGGCATGTGCCTTGATGGAAATTGAACCAGTGACCTCTTGGTTCCTGGGTTGATGTTCAACCATTGAGCAACACCGGCCGGGCATGAGGGCAGGCATTTTTGTCAGTTTTGTTCATTGCTTCATTCCCAGTGCCTAGAACTACTCCTATAACAGAGTAGATGCTAGAAAAATATTGATTAAATGAATGGATGAACTAGTAGCTAGACTATATAAGTTCCTCTCTAAATCAGTGAGCAAAAAAAGAAAACTAGTAGAAAAATTGACAAAATATATGAATAAGAACCTCATAGTCAAGGATACCCAAATGGCCAATAAAGACACGAAAGGATGTTTCATTTTATTCCTGTTTAGGAAAATTGAAAACTAGAACCATGAGATAGCATTTCACGACCATTAGTTTGGCAAAAATGAAAATTCAGATGACATCAAGTGTTGTTGAGGATGTAGAACAGATAGAACTCTGATCACTGTGAGAAGGAGTATAAGTTGGTAGAACTGCTATGAAAAGGAATTTGACATCATATAATAAAATTGTATATGTAATATACTTCAACCCAGAAATTCCATTTCTAGCTGTAGACCTGGGTAAAATTCTGCACTTTGTGCACAAGGAGGCATGGAAAAGAATGATCATTGCAGAATTCTTTGCACTCTCAGAAAAAAAAAGGAAGCAAATTAAATGTCCATCAACAGGTGAATGGATAAATAAAGCATAGTATTCATGAAGTTGGTTACTATTTTTAAATTAAAATTAATAACTCAAACTATATGTATTAACAGAGTTAGATCTTATAAAATACAATGTTGAGCATAAAGAGAATATTGCAAAATATGTACAGTATACCATTTATATAAAGTCTGCAAATATTGTATGTTTTTTATGGCTACATAGATATAATAGTAAAAGTCTATAAAACATGAAAGGGCAGGCCAGGGCCGGATTGCTCAGTTAGAGCAGAGCGTTGACCTGATACTTTCAGGTTTGATCTCTGGTCAGGGCACATACAAGAATCAATCAATGAATGAGTAAATAAGTAGAACAACAAATCTTTCTCTCTCTCTCTCTCTCTCTCTCTCTCTCTCTCTCTCTCTCTCTCCAATAAATAAAAAAAAAAAAACATGAAAGGGCATAATCACCACCAAGAAAAGGAGTGTACTGAGACTGGAGAGAAGCATACAGGGAATATCACGTATATCTGTAATATTTATTTTTTTAAACACAATCTGAAAGTTGATGTTGCAAGATTTGATATAGCTGAAACCGGTTTGGCTCAGTGGATAGAGCAGGCAGACTGGAAGGTCTGCGGACTGAAAGGTCCCAGGTTCGATTCCGGTGAAGGGCATGTACCTTGGTTGCAGGCACATCCCCAGTAGGGGGTGTGCAGGAGGCAGCTGGTTGATGTTTCTCTCTCATCGATGTTTCTAGCTCTCTATCCCTCTCCCTTCCTCCCTGTAAAAAATTAATAAAATATATTTTTTAAAAAGAATTGATATAATTGGGTGGTTGCTACATATATTGGTTATTTCATGTTATTTCCTGCATTTTAAATTGTTTGCTATCAATGAAAAAGAAATAATATGTAGGGGAGGGTCAGCAGTGTCAAATGCTGAAAACAGGACAAGAAAAATGAGGATTGAGAGACTGTCTTCAGATATGTCAAGGGGTTCACTGGAGACCACAAAATAAATGGTTTCAATAAGTGGTACAAACAAGGTGACAATTGAGAAGGAGTGTATCATGAGGAAATGAGAGATCGTGTATTGCAGAGGTTTGAATATAAAAAGGAGTGGAATAAAATTTTAATTAAATTAGTTAGAAGGGTCAAAGAGAAAGACTTGGCAAAACCTGAAGCCACTTTAACACAAAGGGGAAGGAACCAGTGAAGGGGGCACATTTAAGATACTAGTGAGGAAAGCAGAAACTTTGCAAGAAAAAATCCTCAGTAATTAGGAAGGGCAAGGATCCAAAGTGGAGATGGACACATCAATCTTAGAGAAGCTCATACTTCGTCCTCTAAGTCTACAGTATCCCCAGCATGTAAAACAGTGCCCTGCATATAGTGGAGTACTCAAGTATTTGTTGTAAAGAATAAGAGGTGGTGCCCTGGCAGGGTAGCTCAGTTGGTTAGAACATCGTCCCGGTATGATATGGTAAGGTTTCAGGTTCGATCCCTGATCAGGGCACATATAAGAATCAACCAATGAGTGCATAACTAAATGGAACAGCAAATCCATGTTTCTCTCTCCCCCCACCTCTCTCTCTCTCAATCAATCAACAAATAACAACAAACAACAACAAAAAAGAGGTTGTGAAGAAATGGAGGTGAGGACACTAAAACTTCTGGTTTCTTAAAGAGGAGATGATGCTTTTCTCAAAAAATGTAATAAGTGGATGTTGCAATAACAAAAATAATCCCTAATCCTGGTGGCTAACATTGAATACTCCAATGACAGACATTCCTCATGGCTTTGCATACATACTTTTAAAATTTTAATTATCACTAAATCTCTGTAAAGAAATAATATTGTTTTTATTTTAAAGATGAGAAAACTGAGACTCAGAGAGGTTTAGCAACTTGGTCATTAACTAGTAATTGGCAGAATCGCGATTCAAACTGACATTTGTCTAAATTCAAAGCCAGAGCTTTAAAATATATATATATTTTCAGAGAGAAAGGGAGAGGGAGAAAGAGATACAAACATCAAGGATGAGAGAGAATCATTGATCAGCTGCCTCCTGCACGCCCCACACTGGGGATTGAGCATGCAACCCAGACATGTGCCCTAACACTCAACCACTGAACCACACCAGCCAGGCAAAGCCAGAGCTTTTTAACCAAGATAGTTTGCCATTCATTCAGTATTAATAGTAAAAACAGTGTTTATTTGGAACCTTCAATGTGCCAGGTACTACGGTACCTGCTCTACCTGAATTATCACATTTAATCTGATGAAATTAAAGTTGAGAGTAGAGGAGGGTTTGAGAACTTAAATAAGGCAGAGAAGGAGGGAAGGCACTGTTGGAGAGTGATAGCAAATGCAGAAAAGTTAATAAAGGGTTTTAGAACAACAGAGAGAGCCCTATTGGAAGCAGATGGCATGACTTTCTACAGTGATCCAAATGAGCACGCATCTATAACTTTTTTTTACAATGCTTGACACATGGAAAATAAGGGTAAGAAAATATACCAAGAAGGTACATTAGGCTTGGGAATTAGTATAGCAGACACAGCAGAAGGTCACGGGGTGAGAGAGTCTAAAGTGGTGCTTAGGATGCATTGAAATAGCTGGCCCTAGAGTAAAAGTTAAGTGAAGATATGAATTCCCTCAGACTAGGGCCAGCAGAGGGGACAAAGGCAATCCTGATGAATTTAATCATTTCCTTAGGCCTGACCCTGTGATAAATTGTTATATCTCCTTTGGGGGGATCATTTTGGGGACTGTATGTGCTTCTGTATGTAAAGTCATTTTTGTAAGTTGAGTAAAATCATTTTTTTAAGTTCACAACTGCCTTCTGACTCATCTGTGGTTGTTAATGACATCACTGTTTAACTAGTCATTCAAGTTTGAAACTTCAGGTTTATCTACCAACCCTGCTTCTCCTTCACCTATGATACTCCAAAACTCAAGTTTTGCCATTTCTATAGTAAATTCCTTAATGTAGAGCTCTGATCATTCTCACCTATAAGATGGCATTTTGCCTTAATAGAAAAAGGTCCTGTGCCCTATACTTGTATTTACATACAAGAGATATCCAATGCAAAAAGTTAAATGGTCATTAAACAAAATTCAAATAAATGAAACACTAGCTTCAAGAAAACACAGGCCTCACTACCTTCATTACCACACACACACACACACACACACACACACACACACACACACAATTAAATGGGTACTCAGTGCCTGTCTTTATCCATTAGACAACCATAACTATGTGCTTAGGATTTATGGGATCTTTAGAGACAAAATAAAAAATTGAGATCTGAAAAAGAGACTATCAGACACTAAAAGAAAAGGAACACTCAAAATAATAACCATTTAATGAAATGGTTACAAAATATAACATTATACTAAGTTCATTAATTATTAAAATTTGTATTTATTAAAAAAGTTGTTTTTGAAAACAATTTTTAGGTTGGATCATCTCACTTCCCAAGAATTTCCAAGTATGCATAATAATTATAGAGAAATTATAGCCATTTTCAATTAAATTAGTTATGCACAAATAATTTCAAGAGCAAACTTACAAAAGCCCTTTCAAAAATTTACAGCAAAAATATAAATATTTTAAATGCAGAAAGCTGAAGCTTTCACAAGCAAGAAATCTTTGGGCCTGCAAAGGCAAAAACAGGCCTGCTTAACATAGATGAGGCTGGAGAGGAAGATTTCGAATAGGTGAGTCAGCAGCCAGAGGCTGGAAAGCAGATCAGGCAGAAGTATAAATGATTGAATGATTTTTAAATCACCACTAGTTGAAAAGCCTTGCTTTTCATATGCACAAGTCCAACTTAGATATTTCTTTCCATACAGAGAATCATAAATAAGAGCTCTTTAAGATATAGATAGATAGATAGATAGATAGATAGATAGATAGATAGATAGATATAGATATAGATATAGATATCATAGAGGAAGGGAGAGGGAGAGAAGATAGAAACATCAATGATGAGAGAGAATCATTGATGGGCTGCCTCCTGCACATCCCACACTGGGAATCAAGCCCGAAACCAGGGCATGTGCCCTTACTGGGAAGTGAACTATGAGCCATGCAGAAGAGCTCATTTTTATTTACGTATTTTCGTTTATGTTTTTCATTCCTTGTAGAATTTGGGGTGAGAAAGGCTCATTAGATGGTGACAGGCACCTTCCCTTTGCTACTTTATTTCTGCCCACGCTAGTTTCTTAATTCCCTTTGTCCTATTTCATTCTCCTAGGCTAGGCTCTCCTGTCAGCTCAGTGAATCCCATAGCCAGGTCCTCAGGGATTGGAGATATGAACTAAAAGAATATAGACTTAGCTTGGTATTTAAGGCTCCAAGGAATCTGTCCTGAACAAACCTTTTCAGAGTTACCTTCCAAGAACAGTCTTCACAAATCCTATGCCCTATCCAACATTTCCCTTAGAAATTGAACATGGGCAGTGGTTAGTGGCAATCAGATGGGTGTGCTCATGACTCAGGTACTTTGTTGATCATGCAGCTGAGTAATGCTAACTTGACATTTTGGTCTTGATCTTTAGATATTGTTAATTTAAAAAAAAACAACTGGCCATAGTTGTTTAATGTATATCTACAAAGAAACAAAGACATGCTGATGTTGAAACACAGGTGATTAAAATGATAAAAATTCTACAAATTCTCAAGATGATACTCATCAGACCCATAAGCTGCATTTATCTGATCAAAATTCCTACAGAGCACGTAAAGATTCCTCTAGTACTTTGAAAATCTTAAAAGATAAAGTAGAGTTATGGCTAAATTCAACTCAGTTTTTAGCTTATTGGGAATAAAAATGATCCACATCTGCCAAGTAAAAACATTTATCTAATCTCATTATTTGGAAACAAAACACAGAAATTAAAGTAAGCAAGCTGATATTTTTTTAAAGCACAAAATTTTAAAAATCAACCAGATCTTGAAAACAGTTTTTGTCTAGTTGTGACATTTAATCAACTCTTTGATGGATCCAGTGGGGCAAACCATGAAGATTAGCTGAGCTCCCTTCTGCCTTTAACCCTGTGAACCTTCTCACGGCAGGCAGTGACCCATGAGGCTGATCTCACTGCCATTGTCGCAATTGAAGGGCAGAATACACTCTTGGTTTTTAGGTTGTTTTCTGTCTCATTCCAGAGTATAAGACAGAAAAATTTAGGGAAGAATGCTTGCTGGGTAAGACATGTTAGGTTACTTACCTCATCCCTCCACCCTAATAGGTAAGAAGTTCCCAGATGAGAAGAAGGAGACAAGTAGGAAAAGAGAACTTAGAAGCTGGGGTCTGTGGTCCTGATGAGGGGAAGCAGCATAGGGTGGCAGTAAGTACCATGCCATTAGATGCCTGATGAGGAGTTGTCCACCTTAATGGATGGCAGCAGGGAGGGATGACAAGGTGACTGTACATCTTAGGGAAGGCCAGTGCGGAATATATTAAGAGCCCTAGAAGTGGACACCTCCTTCTCACCACTGCTATTTTAATCTTACAAAAACTCTGGAGTTCAAAATCAATAGTAGGGTCATGAAGGAGGGAGAGGGTGACCCTAAATCTGAGTTTAATCATGAAACCACACACACACACACACACACACACACACACACACACACCTTTTTGTGGATGAGTCTAGATTGTTTTCTGCTCTCAGGAAGAATGTTGAAATTAAACCAAGATATAGGCAGTGTAATTTTCAGAACCTTATCTGTCTTGCTAGGATGCCTGTATTCCTAGCACGTAGCATAGTAATTATTCAGTGGTATCTGTGGAATGTATAACTATTCCTTAGAGAAAATAATGTATGATTTAGAATTTTCCTACGGGTGATAAGCATCAAAACAAGTTGGGAGCTGGTCTGGCTTGGCTCAGTGGTTGAGCCTCGACCTATGAACCAGGATGACATGGTTAGATTCCTGGTTGGGACACATGCGGGCTCCTGCATGGTCAGGGATATGCAGGAGGCAGCCAATCAATGATTCTCTCCCATCATTGATGTTTCTATCTTGCTCTCCCTCTCTGAAATCAATACAAATATATAAAAAAATAAGTTGGGAGATGCTACTCTAATCAATTTAACTATTTAATTTCTTGATCACATGCTTATTTTTACTTCCATCACGTTAATGCTGTCTTTCCCCCCAACCCCCTCTGCAACTGTGCCTGCTAGAATCCTCTCTGTTTTTCAATGCTCACCTCAAATGGTCCTTCTTTTGTGAAGCTTTTTCCCTGTCACCTCTCAGCTGGAAAAGAATGCACCCTCTTCTGAACAACAGTGTCTCTGTGTACCTCTTATAGAACTTGGAATTTCTCAAGGTCGGTTTGCTTTGTTATCATATTGTTACAGAGTGCATAAGCACAAGATAGTGCTGGTCATTCCCCCCACAATCTTCTCAGGGCTTTATAGTTATACTTTTTAAAGTAAACATTTATAAAGTATTTATTTGTTTGTTTGTTTATTTATTTATTTATTTATTTATTTATTTATTTATTTATGTTAATCCTCACCCGAGGATATTTTTCCATTGATTTTTTTAGAGAGAGCAGGAAGAAGGGTAGGAGGGAGAGAGAGCACACGTGCCTGAGAGAGACATCAATGTGGGAGAGGCACATAGATTGATCGCTTCCTGCACACACCCTGACTAAGGCTGGGGATCAAACCTGCAACCCAGGTACATGTCCTTGACTGGAAATTGAACACATGACCCTTCGGTGCACTGGTTGATGCTCTAACCTCTGAGCAACACCAACCAGAGCAACATTTATTTATATTTTCCTATAGTATGTCTATATTTCCTTCTTTCAATGTGCATAAAATATATATGTACAGTTTAACAAATGATTATAAAGTGAATGCCTAGATAGCCTTCACCCAGGCCAAGAAATCGAACATCGTTAGCATTTTGGAAATCACCCTCAAACAAGGTGCCTCTCTCTATAATCATTCCTTCCTCCCCCACCCAGAATTAAACCAGGACTAGTATTGAGCCAGGATACTCAGGTGAGGTATAAAACTTCTGTCTGGCCCTAGCTGGTTTTGTTCAGTGGATAGAGCGTCGGTGTGTGGACTGAAGGGTCCCAGGTTCGATTCCAGTCAAAGGCACATGCCCGGGTTTCGGGCTTGATCCCCAGTGAGGGACATGCAGGAGGCAGCTGATCAATGATTCTCTCTCATCACTGATGTTTCTGTCTCCCTCTCCCTCTCCCTTCCTCTCTGAAATCAATAAAAATATATTTTAAAAAAACCCCAACAAAGCTCTTGATTCAAAAACTTCTTAAAAACAACAACTTCTGTTTTCATTGGTCTAGATTTTTTAGAAAGATATTAAGCATCATGTAAATTCTCACATCTTTATTTACTTATTATTTTTTAGTATGCTTCATTGATTTATTAATTTCAGAGAGAAGAAGGGAGGGGATGAGAGAGACAGAAACATCAATGATGAGAGAGAATCATCAGTTGGCTGCCTCTTGCACGCCCCTTACTGTGAATAGATGGAGCCCACAACCCAGGCATGTGCCCTGACTGGAAATCGAACCGTGACCTCCAATTCATGGGTCGACGCTAGCCATTGAGAACACCAGCCCGGCTTCATTGGTCAAGATTTGCGTCATAGTGATTGATTGTTAAAATTTTTGATGATCATCCCATAGACATAACCACTATCTTGACTTCTGTGATAATCATCTAATTGCTTTTCTTTATAGTTTTATCACTTGTGAATGCTGCCTAAATACTGCTAACCTGTTTTTGAACTTTATATGAATGGCACCATACAGTATGTACTCTTTTATACCTTGCTTATTTCACTCAATATTATGTCATGCATGCAGTTGTATATAGCTACCATTTTTATTGATGTGTAATAATTCATCATATAAATATATCACAGTTCATTCATTCTCCTGTTGATGGACAGTTGGGTGGCTTCCTCTCTTTGGCTACAATAAATAAAAACTGCTATGAGCATTCTTGTGCATAGTTTTTGGTGCACTTAGGAATTATTTTCTCTAGGGCATATTATCCTAGTGGAATTCCTCAGTCAAATATATCGCACGTTGGGCTCTCCTGAGGCAAAAACTAGGATGGAGTGCTGAGTACAAAATGCTTATTAGGGACCAAAACTCATGAATGTAAGGCAGAGGAAGTACAACTGTGCAGAGGGAAAGGATGAACAGCAATACAAATCTGACAAAGCTTGGATCAATTTGACATGGAGCTGGAATATAAGGAGTGCCCATCAATGTGTTCTGCATCAGGCTTTGCTCATTTCCACTCCTACCTTGCTCACTCACCTTAGGATCAGCGTGACCTTGGGCAAAGTAACTCTCTGCAGCTAAGGCAGACCTTCAAGGAGCTGGTAGCTAAAGGCTATCTATAGACAGCATTTTCTATATCTGTGCAGAGTGGCCTTCCTTGAAGGAGAATCTGGGCGGTACATCTCTGTTTCTCTACCACAATAGGATACATATGTATTTGGCTCTAGTAAATAATGCCAAACTGGCCTTCAAAGTGGTTGTGCAATTTACACTCTTATGTGAGTGTGAGTTCCCATTGATTCTCATCCTCATCAATTATTGGTACTGTTAGTCTTAAAAAAAAAAAAAAGGTCACCCTAGTGGATGTGTAGCAGTACTTCACTCTGGTTTTAATTTGCAGTTCCCTGATTACTATCAAGGTTAAACACTTTCTCATGTATTTATTGCTTTATGTCTTTTTTTTAAAAACTTGTATTTGTTTTGTCTTCCTTAGATAATCAGTCTCTTTCAGGTAGGGGTCAGCAAACATAGCCTGATGCCCATTTTTGTGTGCCCCTCAACCTTAGAGTGTTTTTTATATTTTTAAGTTGTGAAAACCAAAAGAGAAACAATATTTCATTATATGAGATTCAAATTTCAGTGTCCATAAGTAAAGTTTTATTGGAACCTGGCCATGCTCGTTGTGTTTACCTATTGTCTATGGCAGCAGAGTTTAGACATTGTGACAAAGACCTTACAGTCTACAAATCCTGAACTATTTACTGTCTAGCCCTTTATAGAAAAAGTTTGTTGACCTGACCGGTTTGGCTCAGTGGATAGAGCGTCGGACTGTGGACTGAAGGGTCCCAGGTCTGATTCCAGTCAAGGGCATGTACCTTGGTTGCGGGTACAACCCCAGTGGGGGTGTGTGCAAGAGGCAGCTGATCGATGTTACTAACTCTCTGTCCCTCTCCCTTCCTCTCTGTAAAAAAATCAATAAAATATATTTTTTAAAAAAGAAAAAGTTTGCTGATCCCTGTTCTAGGTCACTGGTTCTGAAGTGTGGTTCCAGACCATCAGCATCAGCATCACCTGGGAACTTGTTAAAAAGGCAATTCCTAGCCATACCCCAAACCTATGGATTCAGAAACTCTGGGAGTGGGCCAGCCATATGTGTTTTATTTTATTTATTTTTTATTATTTATTTATTTATTTATTTATTTATTTATTTTATTAAGGTATTATATGTGTACATATCTTACCATTGCCCCCCCCACCCCACTCCCATATATGCCCTCACCCCCCAGAGTTTTGCATCCATTGGTTATGCTTATATGCATGCACACAAGTCCTTCGGTTGATCTCTTATCTTCCCCACCTCTCCCTAACCTTCCTGCTGTAATATGACAGACTGTTTGATGCTTTACTGCCTCTGTATCTATCTTTTTGTTCAACAGTTTATAATGTTATTTATTATCCATATATGAGTGAGATCATGTGGTATTTTTCTTTCATTGACTGGCTTATTTCACTCAGCATAATGTTCTCCAATTCCATCCAGGTTGCTGCAAATGGTAAGAATTCCTTCTTTTTTATGGCAGCATAGTATTCCATTGTGTAGATGTACCATAGTTTTCTGATCCAGTCATCAGCTGATGGGCACCTAGGCTGTTTCCAGATCTTAGCTATTGTAAATTGTGCTGCTATGAACATAGGGGTGCATATATCCATTCTTTTTTTTTTTAATTGATTTTTTACAGAGAGGAAGAGAGGGATAGAGAGTTGGAAACATCGATGAGAGAGAAACATCGATCAGCTTCCTCTTGCACACCCCCTACTGGGGATGTGCCCGCAACCAAGGTATATGCCGTTGACCGGAGTCGAACCTGGGACCCTTGAGTCCGCAGGCCGACGCTCTATCCACTGAGCCAAACCGGTTTCGGCCATATATCCATTCTTATTGGTGTTCCCAGTTTCTTAGGATATATTCCTAGGAGTGGGATTACTGGGTCAAATGGGAGTTCCATTTTCAGTTTTTTGAGGACATATGCCAAAAGAACTTCTTCACCGATACTGCCCCTAGGGCAATGGAAGCTAAAGAGAAAATAAACAAATGGGACTACATCAAAATAAAAAGCTTTTTTACAGCAAAAGAAACTATCAACAAAACAACAAGAAAGCCACTGTATGGGAGAACATATTTGCAAATGGTATCACTGATAAAGGTTTAATCTCCAACATCTACAGGCAGCTTATACAACTTAATAAAAGGAAGATAAATGATCCAATAAAAAAAATGGGCAATGGACCTAAATAGAATCTTTTCAAAAGAAGACAGAAGGAAGGCCAAGAGACACATGAAAACATGCTCAATGTCACTAATTATCCGAGAGATGCAAATCAAAACAACAATGCGGTACCATCTCACACCTGTCTGAATGGCTATCATCAACAAATCAACAAATGACAAGTGTTGGCGAGGATGCGGAGAAAAAGGAACCCTCGTGCACTGCTGGTGGGAATGCAGACTGGTGCAGCCACTGTGGAGAACAGCCATATGTGTTTTAACAAGTCCTCCAGATAATGCTGATGTGTTAAAGTTCGAGACTCCTGATCTAGGACCAGGACAAGGACCTAATCTGTTTTCTTTGCAAATCTTCATAGTCCTGATATCTTGTTCTACATGTAGTGGATAAGCTGTAAAAGAGCCTTGAAAAGTGTTCTATAAATGTATTCTTATGCATGTGAAAGCTGGTCAAAATGGACACCTGGGCAAAATTAATGAGGAAAAGTGGGAGAAACCACAGAGGGCAACATAAAAATCTGAAGGGTATGTATGGAGGAAAAAGGAAGACCCAATGTAGCTAGGGATCCAGCCCCTGGATCCTCATCCCTCCACCTCATTTTATGTAGATTCTTAACAAAGATGAATCAGATATGGTCCCTGTCCTCAAGGAGGTCACACTCTAAGTAGGGACGTGTCCTGTTTCCCCTCTTCTCTCTCATTTACTGCCTTTCTTCAGAACTTACCTTTGAGGAAGTGTAATTGCACCAAATTACTGACACTAATAATGAGAATGAACAGAGAAAATTAACTTGGCAAACAACAGTTTTTGCTTTATTCCCACTTTGGTATAGGACTGACTTCCAGAGTGACTTTCTCATATCCTGGCTTTTTCCTTGGCTCACTCAGTGTGAAGCTCAAAGCATAACTGCGTTTTTTTTTTTTTCTTTTTGTTAACTACCATCAACTGAGTGCATATTACATGCCAAGGCCATGCTAAATGCTTTACATATACTTTTACATTAAATCCTCATAAAGCCACTTTGAGTTAGGTGTCATTATATTTATTTTACAGATGCAAATCTGAGGTTTAGAGAAGTTAAATAATTTGGTAGAATTGGACTGCCAAGTCTTTTTGACTCTAGAGCCCAAGCTGGTAATAATTGTGCTATTGTGCCTCTAATAATATTCACCATTTGCAATATTGCAAAACAATGCAAACCAAATTCAGATTACTTAGCATGTGCTTCATGTTTTAGGATGCATGGGTGTGTAGAATTTCAGGGAGGGAAATATTTAAAAAGCAGCTTTATCCTTTTCCTAAGCTAGATTATGTGTGATAATTTAAAAAAATATTTTTATTGATTTCAGAGAATAAGGGGGGAGAGAGAGAGAGAGAGAGAGAGAGAGAGAGAGAGAGAGAGAGATCAATGATGAGAGAGAATCATTGATTGGCTGCCTCTTGCATGCCCCACACTGTTAATCAAGCCTGAAACCAGGACATATGCCCTGACTGGGAATCGAACCATGACCTCCTGGTTCATAAGTCAATGCTCAACCACTGAGCCATGCCTGCCGTGCCGCGTGATAATTTTTAAAAGTAGAAAAATTCTTTTGCAGACAACTTAAAAGGATAATGTCATAAACAGTTCCTTAACCTGGTAACATTATTGTAAATAGCACAGTAATTTATATTTCTTTTGTTACATTACACATTAAATAACTGCATTGATTCTTCATTATGAAATTGGTTTTTTTTGTGTTTTTTTTTTTGGACTCACTCTGTCTCACTCCTGTTATGGAACATTTCAACTGGTCCATTTTTGAGCAATATTTTTCAATTCATCTTTAACAATATTATTTAGTTATTATATAAGTATAAATACCTTCATCGAAGAAAATTAGAATAGAAAAGCAAAAATAAAAAAGTCACCCATAATCCTACCACCTTGCTGTAACTACTGTTGATATTTGGAGTAGAACCTTCCAGACATTTTTCTTTGTGGAAATTTATTTATGTAAATAGTTTCTTTTTTTTTTTTTTGCAAAAATGGGACCATTTATTTTCTTTTTTAAACAACCCTCACCCAAGGAGATGTTTATTGATGAGAGAGAGAGAGAGAGAGAGAGAGAGAGAGAGAGAGAGAAGAGAGAGAGAGAGAAACATGGATAGGTTGCCTCCTCTACGTGTCCCAACCAGGGATCAAACTCACAACCTAGCTATGTGCCCTGACAGGGAATCAAACCCACAATGTTTTTGGTGTACGGGATGACACTCCAACTAACTGAGCAACCCTGGCTGGGCCATTCTACTTTCTTCCTTGCCTTTTTTTTCACTGAACAATATATTAGGAGCACATTTCCACATTCACAGATATATATTTACCAAATCATTCATAATGACTGCACAGTATTCCATTTATAAATGTACTGTACAATATTTTGTCAAACAATTCTTCTTGGATATCTAAGTTGTTTCTATTAGGTTTCTCCCTTTTCTGCACTCTAACTGTCATGAGTCCCAATATTGTTCCAAGAATTTACTTTGGGTACATGCAAGAATCCCAAATTATTCTCCAACCTCCACCTTATAATAACTTTTATGTAGACCTAAAGAAATTATCTGGCCATCTTTACACCAGAGCCTATGATTGACAATTTCTCCTTATAAACTCAAAGGGAACACTGTAAAGACAGATGGCAAAAATATTTCTCATTCATTTTCTCAATATGATTTCTACTGTCAATGAGAAAGCCCTGTGAGGGACAGAGAACTTAAAAAGGGTGAAGTGAAAAGATGAGTTTTGAAGCCAGACAAGTTAAGATTTGACTATGGCTTCTGACACAAGCTATAGGACTTAGATGAGTTATTTAGCCTCCTAAATCTTTGTCTTCTGATATATAAAATAGTGATAATAGCATTTGTTTCATAAAATTCCCAGTAGTATTAGCAATATAATATGTAAAGAATCTAGAACAGTGCCTGACACAATAGTGGGTACTCAAAAAAATGGTAGATGTACGCAAGCTATTACCATTACCTTTTCCTTAACATACAGAACACTGAGGAAATATCACCTTTTTAAAAATGCCACTATTGTAAATGTGTTCAAGAAGAATGGTGAGAAAGCTTACTGATATAAACAGGATGGTTACTAAAGCTGTAAGCAAGATACTATTACCAGAATCTTTTATACCAGTTTCTGAAGAACACTGACCAGTGGGATCACAATGTGGTTTTAAGTCATGCTGTGATTTCGATGATAAACCAGGTACAGCATCAGAGAAGGAACACCAAGCCCTTGACTTCACTTTTATGAACTTTATAAAAGTATTTACTAGTAATGCCACCATTGGACATGTATTCTGCTGGCTACTAAACAAGTTTGGCTATGAAAAATGACAATTGGATAACTTCTACAATATCCACAATCTGACAAAATGGATGTATTATCCAGTAGACTAGGATTCATTTTGACGCTCCCAAAAATGGCCCCAAGGTTCTTTACAAAATGTTGCTTTGTTGTTCAACCTCAATGGGGCAGAGCAATTAAAGACCATGTCAAATGAAAAGACAAGAAACAAAAACACTACTAGTATCAGATAGAGCAAGGTGTTGAGTAGGATCAGAACCCAGGTGATTCTTGTTCTTTTTAAAATCATTTTTTATTTTCAATTATAGTTGACATACATTATTATATTAGTTTCAGGTGTATATCCCAGTGACCAGACATTACATTAGTTAATAAGTGATCACCCCAAAAAATCCTGCACCAGTCCAGTACCACGCCTAGTTATTGGAATATTATTGATTATAGTCCCTATGCTGTACTTTACATCTCATGACTATTCTGTAACTACCAATTTGTACTTCTTAATCCCTTCCAGGTGATTTGTTGAACAAAGTCTACAGATCATGAATTTTAGGCAGATTTGCAAATAAGGTAGCACATGCTCTGTAAATAGCAGCTGTTGCCACAAGCCAAAGGGCAATATTTACATGAATCCTGTCTCAAGGTCTATGGATCAAGCTTTGACCTTTCCAGCCAAACTCAGACTTGGTAGCACTTTCAGCCATGTCATCTTGAAAAGAAAGGATCACATCATACATACATGGAAAATTGCCAATGTACAAATATATTCTACCCCCCAAAATTAATTTCTAAAGTTTTGTTTTGGAACTTGGAACACATGTTTGCACAGAAAAGGTGTTATAAAAGGAAGTGACTTTCCCAGATTTCCTCATAAGAGTAGATTTAGCCCAAGATGTAAGTGAAATACTGTACATTGGCCCTGAGAAATACAATGGAATGAAGTAAGTACCCTTGCACGCAGCAACACATCAACACACAACAAATATTTCTTGATCCTTTCCCTTTGAAGCCTCAGGCAATGAAAAGGGAATTCAATCCTCCCATAGCTACTGTTTGCTGAAAAAGAAATTCTTCACTGTCCTCGCTTGGAAGGGTCCTTCTCAAGTCAGGTGGATGCATGCATTTCAGCATCCCTCTTTTTCAGTGCTTCTTGAACTTTCTCATCAAAGAACCCTTAATGACTGAGAAGATTGAATAGGTAGTGGGGAAGAGGCAGAATGTCTAACTGGAAGTCTCTTAAGCTTTTATTTGCAGAAACTTCAAACTGTGTAGTGTATTCCTTAACACATCTGCACATTTTAATAGAAAAAAAAGTGTTTAAAAACAATCATTAAGTGAGTTAATTCCGTCCCACTTTTTGACTAAAGTTGATGCTCCAGAAATATGAACCATTTTTATACTGATGCTCACTGTTCCTGTTGGACAGTATGCTTGTGTACTTAAGGATGAGAAACAAGGGCATCAGGGGGAAGATGTAAAGTAAATGAGTTTTTTCCCCTCAATCCTTCCACCCCCCCTCTCGACCCCCACCAGAGCTGTCTGCCTGCTCTCTATGGACTAGGAAAACAGTGTGGTGATTGCCAGAGGTAGATGGGGCTGGAGAGATAGAATAGGGCATGGGGGGAGGGTTTAATGGTAATGGGGGAAAAATATAGTAAATGAGAACCCAATGAAAGTAAAATCAGAGCAAAGCTAGCTAGCGCCACCAGCCTCTCCTTTCCCCTATCAGTGACACATTCCTTCAATCACCAGTATCTTGCTCATATTCTTTTCTCTGCAAAACCAGTCCCAGGACAGGATCTCACTCACAGTAAAGTGTAAATGACCAATAATAGCTAAATTGTCACACTTTTTAAAAAAATATTAAGTGTCACAACTTTAAAATAAAAAGGAATTTAAGGTATTATCTCCAGGTAAAAGCGATATATTTGAGGGGGGCCAGCAATTGTGTGCCTTTCTGCATTTTGAAGAATTCACACTTGATTTCAAATTGGTAATTTACCAAGGAGTGTTGAGGGAAATTAATCACAATTTCTTTACACTTTGGAAAGTATTTGCTTCATTTTGGAAATTATAGGTTTTGCGACTGTTGTTTGCTATGTTTTGCTCTCTTTTGTCTCTGGAATTTAAAAACTAGGAGGTAAATCTCCCCGTTATTGATAAAAATAAAGGGTGATGAGAAATAGAAATGGTGATATTTAATAATTGATATTTGTACACTGTTGCACCCTTTACAAAATGCTTTTATATTCGTGATCATGTATATTATTGGCACTGAATTATTGCTAAATAATAACGAGTATACAAATATAACACACACCAAAAAAAATCACAGTAATTCAATCTAATTATTAACATTAGGCACTTACCATGAGTTTCCCAGGTTCTGTGGGGACCTTGACCTTGCCCCCAGGATTTTTACAATTCAGTCGTTATGGCAAAGGAAAGGCATATTGGCCATCTGAGAGGTATGAGTTGAAAATAGAACACATATGCGTAAAACCCAAGAGTCATTTTTGCCTTGGAAGGGTATGTTTGCCGCTACAATGGAGATTCAAGGAGTGCTTTTCCTTGTGCAGAATGTACAGAGGTGGGAATAAGCACCACCAATCCATTGCCCCTTGGACCTGGGAAAGGGCAGTCCTGGGGGAGGAGGAGGGAGGGAGGGAGGAGATTCTGGGTTTTGCAAATGGTGAGAAAGACCTTCGCCAGTACAGTTATAAACAGAGGAAAAGTTCTTTGTGCAGGAAGGGGAAAGCACCTCCATGTACAAAGAGCAGATTTAAGGGAAAGAAGATTCCTTGTGCACACATCTGCGAGGGGAGCTCAGGCTGACTGTTGGGGGCTTATGGGAATGGAGATTTGAAGGGGGCTGGAGGTTGTGGGTTCCCGCCTCCACTCCAGTCCGTGCCCCACACTCAGGCAACAGTTGGTCGTGCGGGGCCAGCTCGGGCTCGGAGTGGGGAGGGGGAGTCTCGCGATCGTTGAGGGGGGGTGGGGAAAAGGGGGAGGGTGACGGGCGGGGGGAGGCCATGACGTAGGGTGGGTGGACGGAAGTGGGGCAGGGTTGAGGGTTATTTAAAGAAGGGGGGCCGAGCATAGGGGTTGGAAGCAGAGTGATTCCCCACGCCTGCTCCATCTAGCTCTTTCCAGTGCAGCCTGTGCCGCCGCCCAGGAGTCCTCGTCGCTTCCTCGCCTCTCTGCTTTTCCCGCTCCAACGCCATGGAGCAGGACACCGCTGCAGTGGCAGCCGCCGTGGCAGCCTCGGATGCGACCGCCACGATCGTGGTCTTAGAGGGCGAGCAGGGGCCGTCCACCTCTAAGGAGGAGGGAGCGGCCGCCGCGGCCGCCGAAGCCACCGTGGCCACGGAACAGAGCGAGAAGAAGGAGGTAAATCGGAAGGGGGTGTGTGTATGTGTGTGTGGGGGGGTGGTGGTGAAGAGAGATCCCGTGCCGGCCACTCGGAGGGGAGGGCCCCAGACCGCGACCTTTTTGCGCCGACAGGTACCCACGAGCTCGGGGGGATGGGGGTCGCAGGCGCGGAGTGGGGTGGGGGCGGCGGCACAGTTTATAGCATTCGCTCCCCTCCCCCTTCCCTTCTCGCCGCCTGGAGGGCGGGGGCGGGGCTGGGGCGCGGGCGCTGCGCGGGGTGCAGGGCGCCGTTATCCCTGGGCTCGGGGGCTCTGGAGCCCCTCGGCAGCCCCCAGCCCCCTTCGCATTCCCGGAACTGGGGTAACGCGCGGGGTGGGGGATGGGGCAGTGCAGGAACCAGCCTCCGCCTCTCCCTCTCCTCTCGCTCCCTCTCCCCCTCTTCCCGTCGGCCTCTGCCTGGGAAATCTCGGCCCTTCAGTCCCACACTCGCGCTAAAGGGGTTTTGCTGGGGCTTATTTTTTTCAAATTTGAATTTCAAGGTGCCAGTGGTTGGGAGGCAGAGGACGTTCGTTCGGGGAGACTTTTACTGCTCTGATTGGCAATGTCGGCCTTTTGGGTGGCAGGGGAGAAAAACCACATTCCTTGTTCTGTGGGTTCCCGCCTGCTGAGGTGGGGGGTGTCACCCCGAGAAAAGGAGGTCTCGCGCCGGACCACCTCCCGCCCCAGTTCAAACCCCAAACTGAGGAACCCTGGACGCTGGGCTTAGGAAAATTTCCAACGTGTGCACCCTCACCCTCTCCTGCCCCGCCCCCAACGGTATAGTGTTTCACTCCAGGGCCACCCAAATGGTCCCCCAATCCGGCCCCAAGCCTTTTGGGCTTCTTCCTCCCTCTCTTAGTAGGCTCTGCTGGCTTCTGGACACAGGCAGGTTAAAAATTTTTTTTTAAAAAAAAAAACAGCTTCGCCAGGATGAGCTGCTGCTAATATGCACGAGGGGACTGCTCAGACACGTATTAAAGCCAAATCCAGAAAATATGTATTACCTCCAAAAGGCATATTTCATGTGGATCGAGACTTGCAAATA
Organism: Eptesicus fuscus; assembly: GCF_027574615.1. Classification (NCBI taxonomy): domain Eukaryota; kingdom Metazoa; phylum Chordata; class Mammalia; order Chiroptera; family Vespertilionidae; genus Eptesicus; species Eptesicus fuscus. Next base: position 113,820,469 of record NC_072473.1, read on the forward strand.
AAACTATGAAAGGAATTGCACAATTGATATAAAAATAGGATGGGGCATAAGGATTTTTGATGTATAACAACATTGTAGGATAGATAATTTATGGGTGGATTTTTTCCCGTTCATGAATAGACATCACAATTTAAAAAACGGTGGGTAATTAAAATTATGGTTAAGAGATCTCAAGTGGCTTTGTCTGAATCATTATATCAGACTACGACCAAATGAAAAGCTTTTGAGGGAAATTTACATCTTGCGCTGTGAATTAGAATAATTTTAAATTCAGCAGTTGCTTAAGTGACATACTTTACTGTTACAAGGTTGACTAAACAGAAAGACAATTGTAGTGCTAAATGAAAACAGTAGAAAACATGCATTTTAAGATCCATGCGTTACTTGGATCGGTAAGACAATATTGATGATTAAAGCTGGGCTAAATACCAACTGTCAATATAAATCAAATGTTGGGAAATTCAGAAACCCATCTAAGGTGTATTTTATTCCCCAGACTGGGCAAATGTAACTGCTAAACTGCCTTTTGTATGACTCTAAAGGTTGATGAATTTCCATGATGAATACATTTTTTGAATTGTGAAAAGAATGGGAATCAATTAAAATAGCCTGTATAATAAGCACTGAGTTTATATATATATTCAAGAGATCTGTAGCCTCATCAGAAAGTGCCTTAATAATGGAACCTTATTTGTCCACTCAGCATAGGGAAGTGAGGTGCTGCATGGCAGGAACTTTCTGGGTATCTGAAGTTTACTAGTACTTTACTCATTACATCTTTTTGTTTTTATTTTAAAATTTTCTTGAAATTTAAATAGTACCAAAACATCTACTTGTTTTTTTTTTATTTGTACCATTTCTTCAAATAAACTTAATTTGGTAACCTCCCTCCCCCCAAAAACAAAACAAAACCACACTATATTACACATTATCTTGACTCCTTAAATGGTGTACTAGCAGTGCAAACTAACCTTTTCCTCATATCCATCAATTATTGTACTCTGTACAAAGGCATTAGAGATCTAAGAGGTTGTTTTCCCTCAATTAAGTAACCACCTCCCAGAAACTTTCAGTATTGTGTTGATTTTTCAATAATTTCTCAGCTTTCTCCTTCAATTGTCAGGCTGTTAGCTATCACTTTTTAATTACTTCATCTACTTTCATTAGAATTTTTTATGATAATGGCTGTAGATGTAAAAGATTGAAAGTAACTGTAAAATACAAAAATACAATTGATGCAGCGGGGAGAGGGAAATAGTTACACCTGGACACCAAGGAAAAGGGACATTACTGTAGGGAAGTCACATTTTAGTCCTGGGCTTCTGCCATCCCTTCTTACTGTTGACAGTGTGCCTTCTTCTAGTGGTCCTTCTCATGTCATTTGCTGCTGTTTTTATTCTCTGTACTTTGGAAAGCCAGATTATTAAGCTTGCTAAGAATTGTATATCAAATAAAAGAAAATAGGCTCTGAATGAGAGCATTTTCATGAAGCATAAAGTAGATGAGATTTAGTGGATTGACTTCTGACATTTAGCGACAGATAGGTATTTTTGCTTATCTTCTGGTTCTTCAACTTTTTGAAGATAGGTATTTTTGCTTACCTTCTGGTTTTTAAACTTTTTTTGATGTAAGTGATAGCTGTATAACTTCACTGTTAGATAATCTAAACTGGAGCTGGTATTTTTGGTAATAAAAACATCAAGAAAAAGGTCATGGTTTTTTTTAAGACAGGGCATCTTGATGACCTTAAGCTACATTCTCATGGCATCTCAATTACCAGATGATAAAGTCCATAAGGAATTTATTAGAATAGCATAGTCACATTTTATCTTTTCCTGTATGAGAAGCATATTTTTGAAAACATACACGTATACAAATAAGAAGGTGTAGAGGGTAGGTTTAGAATTTCTTGTGGAAGATAGTGCCAATTAAGTAATTGCCCACATCTTTTAATAGCACTGTTCAAGATTAAGAATTTTAGTTAGCATATAATTAAAATTTTATGGTATTTTACTGCAAGGTAAGCACAAAAAAAGTAATGAGTAAAATGTTTTTCTAATATTAAAGCCTTAATTTTTTTTTATAAATCCCACATTATTAGATATCTATTTGTATATATGAGGTAAAGTAATTTTCACTGTTTTGAAATTTGAAAATGACTTCATATAGCTGTTCAAGGAATAATAAAGGTGTGGGGTTTGTTATCCAATTTTCCTTTAATTGTCGCTTTGGTCAACCAACTGAACCATAGGGGGCCAGGGCCCTCCTTTTGGCTTTTATTTTATTTAATGTTGTTGCTCTGGCTTTCACAATTCTTTGGATTTTTTTATTGGACTTCAGGTGCACAGAACTGGATTAATCATAAGCCCTGCTTCATAACATGCTGTCATCATTAGTCCATGCATGGCTCTTATTTATTTATTTATTTATTTATTTATTTATTCAGTATTTAAGTAATTTTTACTTTCTTCACATGAGAATGTTGATCACTTTAAAGACCTTGCTTTGCAATTTGATGATTTATTTCCTTTGAAATTCTAGAAAAGCGTTTCTCCATTTCAACTCAAAATTGCTGCTAAAGTTTCTAAATCTGAAAAGGAAATCGACCCAGAATATGAAGAGAAAATGGTAAATATATTATTGGGTAGGACAGTGAATACTGTAGTTGATTTTTATAGAGAATTGAAAGATTTAAAAAAATACATGTGTATGTATAATGAGTACAGAATCATAGATTTTAGAATTGGATTTTTTGTTGAAGAAATGTATCTCCACATTCTCAGATGAGGAAATAAAAAAGCAGATAAACTATGTGGAATATTTGGGACTAGAAACCACATCATTCTCAGATGAGAAATAAAAGAGCAGAGAAACTATGGAATATTTGGGATTAGAAGCCATATCTCTTCATTTTTGTTCAGTGCTCTTTACCCCATAATAAGGTGTTTTGTGCTAGAAGTACTTTATCCACTAAGTGAAAATACCTGTGTCAATATCAATATGGCTGAAAGAAAGCAGGTCACAAAGCCAGACATATTTTTTGCTCCCTCTCTCCATTGCTTTGGATTTATGAATGCTGCACATTATGAAACATGTAATATGGTAATATGTCTTCTGAAGGTAAGGATATTTCCCAGTGCGTGAAAATATTACATGTTTAAGCAATATAGTCTTAATTTATGCTCATCTGCTTTGCTCTACATTTAATTATTTAATTTTTAGTCACTGAAATCCATATTTTAGGTTTAATTTAACTATATATTTTTATGCTTGAGATTTTTTAAGACCAGTGAATTTGGTAGACTTAAACAGAAATTAACAGGTAGTTGGAACTGAGTTTTTTTTGTTGAGGGGTTGTTTTTTTGCAGTGATATTATAAAAATAAATAGAGGTGAAGTACATTTTTTGGTGCTTCATTGTGATTTTATAAAAGTCCATTCCTTAATGTTTAAGGCCATAGCTAACAAACAGTTAATGTTTTAACAACTCTAAAAACAACATTCCAGTGAGGATAACATAAAATGAAAAGGTTTTGGCCTCCTTCCAGCTACCGGTCTGAATATATTTGTCTAATTCTTGTATTTATGTTAATAATCTCTTGTAAGTTTCTGGTGTTATTAATTATGCATCCTTGATTAGCAATCAAATATTCTCTACCCTGTGAATACAAAATCATCTTAATTATTTTCTTTATCTGGAATGAAACATATACATCTTTTGGTCTTTTAAGATTTTCAGTGAAAAGAGTTTTTTGCATTTACATGGTACAAGTTCTATGACCTTTTACAATGTATTGAGAAATTATAATATATATCAATTTTCCGTAGTAAATATACTATTTCCTCTGTGTGTGTGTGTGTGTGTGTGTGTGTATTTTCCTACAAATCCTGCTTACTTTGGGGGGAAACTTTATATACTGTTATCATAAAACATAATTTTCCAGATCATTGTAATTGAAGAGAAAAATGTTTATTGCATTATTGTACCATACCATTGAAAATGTTTTGAGACAAGGTGACACTGGATTCTAAGATTACAGTTATTTCTAGAAGCAGCTTGAAAATTCTTAAGAGTTCAATATATATATATATATATATATATATATATATATATATATAATGGTTAATTTATATTTCCATATCTGGGATACATTATATATTATGATAATTTTGTTAACTGCTCAGGAAAATAAAATTGTTATGGTTTGGTAAGAGGATTTGCTTTTTGGCCACAACTCTTTAAGCAGGGCACTTCTTATTGAGGGTATTTACTAAGTCTGGCAGATCATTTGGCTTCTATTCAAAATATTTGAAAATACCATTATCAGATTTGGCTACCTACTAGTTGTGGGAGCTTGAGCCAAGTTATTTACTCTCTCTGTACCTCAGTTTTATCATCTATAACAGGGGAAAATACTAGTACCTATATCATAGGTTTATTAAGAGAATTAAATGGGTTAGTATGTTTTAAAGCTTAGAACAATACAAAGTAAGTACAGTATAAATGTTTATTAAATAAATTTGAATGAATAAAAAAGAAAATCATTACTTTTTATTTTGTTTTGTGAACTAGAAAGCAGACCGAGCGAAGAGATTTGAATTTTTACTGAAGCAGACAGAACTTTTTGCACATTTCATTCAACCTTCAGCACAGAAATCTCCAACATCTCCTCTCAACATGAAATTGGGACACCCTCAAATAAAGAAAGAGGACAAGCAGAGCTTAATTTCTGCTGGAGAGTATGTTGACATCTCTCTCTACTTTCTTCTCTTTCTCTTCCTCCTGTTCCCCCTTCTCCCTCTCCTCATACACTCCTTCCCTCTTCACATATTCAGTATAATCTTATGTTCAAAAAATAAGGTTATTGTTAGTACAAATATATTTCATAGGCAATAATATTTTTTTCTCACTAGCAGTTAATCAGTAAAAATGTAGGCTGGTTCTACCCACTTCTGAGCAAGATCCTAGGTAACACATTGCTTTTTTTTTCATAAGAGATATTAGCAATATATACTGACTTAATTGACACCTTAGCATTTGGGTTGAATATGAAGATGTTTCTTTTTTCATCCCAGCTACCGCCACAGGCGCACGGAGCAAGAGGAGGATGAAGAGCTACTCTCAGAAAGTCGGAAGACATCTAACGTGTGTGTTAGGTTTGAGGTGTCACCTTCATGTGAGTACTTCATCATGTTATTTTTTTCTAATTTGGTTTTAGAAAAATTGTACTTGATTGTATTAATGTATGAGATATTGTTTTTTTCAGATGTGAAAGGAGGACTACTGAGAGATTATCAGATTCGAGGACTGAACTGGTTGATTTCTTTGTATGAAAATGGAATCAATGGTATTTTGGCCGATGAAATGGTAAGGAGTTGGTAGCCAAAAGTGCATTCTCAGTTATCAATACTATTTTTGTGTGTGTGTGAACTTGAAATAACTGAGCTGAACTGCCCTTCTGAGGTTTGGAGGCTAATTTTATTTAGTTATTATAGCATGAAAGGCATTTGTAAAGTCAAGAATGGTTTCTTTAAGTAACCTTTAGAACATATACGTCACTGGCCATAAAATTCTTTTTTTTAAAGTATGTTTTTATTGATTTTAGAGAGACAGAGGTAGGGAGAGGGAGAAACATCTATGAAAGAGAACCATTGATTGGCTGCCTCTTGCACGCCCTCTACTGGGGATCGAGCCCACAACCTGGGCATGTGCTCTGACCAGGAATCCAACTGGGGAACCTCTAGGTCCATGTGAGGACACTCAACCAAGTGAGCCACACAGGCCAGGGCTAGCCACAAAATTCTTATTGAGAGTTGCTCAAATGGCATAAAAACCTCCTTGTATTTTTGTTTTTGTTTGCACTTTGGCTTCCAGGAAGCTCAGAGCCAAAATGAATGCCAGAATGGAGCATCTGTGTTAATTTTTAATGGTCTGCTTATTGTGTGCCCTTTGTGCCTTATCCTATTCTTTACCTTTTAGTCTTATTTTCCTTGATCCCTCTTTATTTCTATTTCACTATTAATTTCCGTTCCATGTTTTCATCACAGGCCACCTGAAACGAGTTTTCATTGTAGGCTATCTGAATTTATTTGGGGAATGAGGCAGGGTGTATAAGCCAAATACTAAATGAATGAATGAATAAACCAAATAATAAAACAAATGAATGCATGCATGAATGAATGTAAATGCCTCCATGTGTGAGCAACCAGAAAGTGAATAGATGGAATAAAGAACAAAATAGTAAAGAGCAATGTTGAGTCTTGACAGTTGAGTGCCAGTTGGGAGTCAGGAAGTAAGCCATGAAATGACATATAAATAAAATGATCAAAGATAAAAAGTAAAGATATTTCAGATGCTAATTTAGCTGATAAAGGGAGTATCTAAAGGCCTAGATTGGTATTTTAAGACCAAAGGAATAAGATGGAATTTAAGAGAGGACAAGGGGAGTTCTAGATCTATATGTCCCAGTGAGACTCATTTACATAACTACTCTAAAGAGTCTCCATATTGAATTTATAGTGACACCAGATATGATTTAATAACTAAAAGGGAAAGATACTTTAAGGAGTATAGAAAAATTGGGGGAAAAACAAGAAAAATATTAAAAGTAAGTCATAATTCTGCTACCCAGCAATAACCACATTGAACATTTGGACATATTTCTTTTCAGTTTTTTTCCCTTCAGATGTATTTATTTTGCATAGTTAAGATTGTAGTGTATATATAAGTATTTTTATTTTTTTCACATTCATATGTATTTTCCACATACTTTAAACCTTTTTATAAAAATAATTGTTAGCCCTAGCCGGTTTGGCTTAGTGGATAGAGCGTCAGCCTGTGATCTGAAGGGTCCCGGGTTTGATTGCAGTCAAGGGCACATCCTCAGTTGTGGGCTCGATCCCCAGTAGGGAGCATGCACAAGGCAGCTGATCAATGATTCTTTCTCATCATTGATGTTTCTTATCTATCTTTCCCTCTCCCTCTCTGAAATCAATAAAATATATTTAAAAATAAAAAAATACGAATAATTGTTAGTTACTGCATAATAATCCTAAGGAGGTACTAACCATCATTTTATTAATTTCCTCCCTTATTGCTGATCATTTGGATCAGTAGATGTAGTGTGCATGTGCGTGTACATGTGTGTTATATAATAATGCTATTATGAGAACGCTTGTAATTTATTCTGTACCTCAAATTATTTTCATAGGTTTTCTAGAAGTGGAGTTACTTGGTTAAAGAGTATAAACATTTTAAACTTTTGATGTGTAGCATAGAAAACTGAAGCAGACAGAACTTTTAGGTTTAGGTTTATAAAAGAAAATATATACTTTGCATAGAGATAAAGCCAGAAGTTGTTTTAAAAGCCATACAGCATAGGACATTGTTCCCTTTCCCATGGTTAGGTGGTATGTTCTTGGTGGTAAATATATTATTTTTAAAAGTCCACTGGACTAGATAATCTCTAATATCCTTTATGGTTTAAGAGTTCTGTTATGTTCTGTTCTTTTATGGTTCCTTAGGTCTTCAAGGGTGTGAGGTACTTATATAGAGCCACATGCCCCTTGACATGCATAGTCTGAATACTTCATGCCTGTGTTGTAGTGGTGGGGACAATGGGCAAGAAAGACTGGTATCTAAGCAGGCTGGTAAAATAAATGTGTCTTTGTGAAATATACACTCAAAATTCTTAATTTTGAAATGGTAGAATAAATTACATAGTAGATTGTTTGCTTTTTAGGAGTTAAGTCTTCTAAATAGAGAGTTGCTTTGTTGAGCAACTTTCTAATTGCAAGTTCTTAGTTTCTTTTTGTGCTCACAGTAACTATTGAATTGGTATGGTTATTCACTTTAAAAACAAGCAAGTTTTTTTTAAACTTTTCCCTATGTGAGATAGTTGACAAGTATCTTTTGTAATGTTGTTATTAACAGAATGTTTCATTAAATAAAAAATGTTCATGGATATTTTTTTCCTTGTGATGATAATGCAGGGTCTTGGTAAGACTTTACAAACGATTGCTTTGCTTGGTTACCTGAAACATTACCGAAACCTTCCTGGACCTCACATGGTTTTAGTTCCAAAGTCTACTTTACACAACTGGATGAATGAATTTAAACGATGGGTCCCATCTCTTCGTGTTATTTGTTTCGTCGGAGACAAGGATGTGAGAGTAAGTGAGAAACAGGTTTAAAAAGGCAATCAAGACTAACATTATTTCTGAGGTTAAGTTGCACACTATTGCCATAAAGACATTTAAGTTGGCTACTACTACTAAATAACACTTAATTTGTGCTTTCTCGGGCTCTGTTTCAGTGCTTTTTAGTATATTAATTTCATTCTCACAACACTGTTATGTGGTAGATGTGTTACTTAATAATAGTCCATTATTTTGCTTATCTGCATTTATGGTTTTTCTGTTAATCCTCGCCCGAGGATATTTTTTTTCCCATTGATTTTTAGGGAGAGTGTAAGAGAGGGTGAAAGACAGAAACATCGCTATCAGAGACACATTGATTGATTGCCTCCTGCATGTGCCTCAACTCGGGGCCAGGGATCTAGCCCTTGACCAGAATTGAACCCCAGACCCTTCAGTCCAAGGGCCAATGCTCTAACCATGAGCAAAACTGACTAGAGCTGCATTTACTTTTAAGTAGCTCATTAACTTAAGCATGTTTGAGTTGTACTTTTAAGAGACATTTTATTTAAAAACGTTATTTTATTAACAGTGTATCTCATCAGTAACTCTATCATTTGTGCTCTTTTGACACCAGAAATGTGTAAATTTGCATGACTTAAGGTTTTATATTTAAGTTTTTGACTTTTGACTTTGATTTGTATACATGCACACACATGCGCATACACACACATGAATGGAACCTTTTCAGTTTGTATTGAGAGCCTTGTGTTTTGTGTTTATGCATAGATACAGCTTTCAGCTTTGGTCATTGAATAGAAAAATATACACTGAGTGGCCAGATTATTATGATCTCTGAACGCATAATAATCTGGCCACTCAGTGTATATCCTATATAATAAAAGGCTAATATGCAAATTGTCCCCTTGACCAGGAGTTTGACCAGCAGGCAGGCCGGCCAACCGCCCATGTCCCCTCCCCCTGGCCAGGCTGGCCAGACCCCACCCATGCACGAATTCATGCACCAGGCCTCTAACACACACACACACACACACACACACACACACACACACACACACACACACACTGAGTGGCCAGATTATTATGCATTCAGAGATCATAATAATCTGGCCACTCAGTGTATGTCTGCATGCATTCTTAGATACGAAACTCTGAGCTCTTGTTTAAATTAGCCTTTTGTCAATCTAGGCTACAATTATTTTGGAAGTGTAGAATTATTTAAAAAATAATAAATTGTGCAAAAATACAAAAATTAATAATCAGCTTAGAAAGCATATTATTAAACTTTGTCTTTATTTTGCCTCCAGAGAGCATAGTTTAGAGTATAAAGAGTTATTCTATTTTACATATTTTAGATAGGTTATCAAAATATATATTCAAAAGGATGGTAGCATAATGAATTATGTAATTTTATTCTTATTTTGCTTGAAGAAAAATGATGTAAATTTATTTAAATTTAACTTATAAATAATTTTAAATATTGAACTCATACATTTAGAATTATAGGCTTGATTTTGCCCTGTGCCTAATATTTTCCAGTAGCAGATTAGTCACTTAGCACTCTTTCTAATCACTACTGTTATTTAATGCAGCAATTTTCAACCTTTTTCATCTCATGGCACACATAAACTAATTACTAAAATTCTGCAGCACACCAAAAAATATATTTTTTGCACATCTGACAAAAAAATAAGTATAATTTTGATTCATTCACACCAGATGGCTACTGTTGTGTTGGCTGTTGATTATTAATTTTTGTCTTTTTGCATAATTCATTATTTTTAATTTGACAATCTAAGGGAAAACAGATTAGTTTTCCCTGACTAAATAGGTAGCGGATGTTTTAAACATTCTTGGGGCACACCAGTTGAAAATTGCTGATTTAATATTATATTACTCCTTATAAAACTTTGTATTTCTAAAGTATTGAATTCTTTTTTCTGAAATGATATCTTGATGAAGATCACAAGCAAAATAGAAATATCTAGGCTTGTGTTTTCATATCTCAGTAAAAATGTATGTCAGTGATTTTCAACTATATTATATAGAATCCAGCAGTTTTATGAAGTATCTCTGAAGTATTTAATGGCTTGTAAAGAAAGAGTGGATGCATTTAATTTGTGACTGTCCTATCTCTACCCCATGGGAAGTTGGCATTCTTCTGGTAGTTTCAACATTTTCTTAATTTTGAAAACTAATCTTCAAAACAGTGTTTTTCAAATTGCCACTCAAAGGTTGGGAATTAATCTTAGTGGGTGGTGATGACAATTTCATAAAACATTGAGATAGAATAGAATAGAATAGAAATAGTAGAATATTTTATACATAGTAAGGATATACATTGCTTTTTTCTATATACACAAACTTGAACATGTATGTATATACTGGATTGCAACCTGAAATGTAATTTTACTATGGGCCATGGTCAAAAGAGTTTGAAAACCAATAATTATTAATTATATAAATAATGTGCCTTATTCAACACTTAGATATTGATATTGGTATGTATAGAGAAAATCCAGGTCATTATGCATTGACAGATTTGAACCTTGGTACCACATGGGAAAGATATATTGGGCCTTTCTGGTTTCCTGGCCTTTTGTAAACATTATATGAGGTCAATATTTTAGTAATAAAAATTTGATGTAGGAGACAATAGGTGTTTAATTGAGTTGGGAAATGATTAGAGGTATTCCTGGTCCTGTCTGATGCTAGTATAGTCTTGAAGTATATAGAGGTGTGATTCCCAAACATGGTGTTTTGTTTTTTTAATCATATATGAGCATTTATTCCAATAATGTCAGTAGTATGGGGAGAGCAGTTGGTCACCCTAGAAATTCTGATCTGATCCCCCTTGTGAGTTGGCTGATTATATACACAGTAGAGGCCTAGTGCATGAAAATTCATGCACTGGAGGGGACGGTCCCTCAGCCCAGCCTGCACCCTCTCACAGTCTGGGAGCCCTCAGGGGTGGGAGGTGACCCGGTGATCAGGGGAAGGCGACGCCCCCATCACACCTCTGCTGCTGCCACTGCCGGCAGCGCAAGCCTCGGCTGGCCCTGGTTACCTGAGCCTCAGGCGGCCCTGTGTGGCTGGACAGCTGCCATCCGAGGCTTGCCTGCGCCTTGGGCTGGCCCTGGGTGGCTAGGGGGTTGAGGGGACTGGGGGACCCCAGAGGCAGGCACACGGAGTGGCCCGGCCTTGCTGTGCACCTGCCACCCTGGCGGGGCTGAGGGGACTGGGTGCCGCCATCTTGTGGCTGTGGGTGTCGCCATCTTTGAGGGTGTGACACTCAATTAGCATATTCCCTCCTTATTGGCTGTGGGCGCCACCATTTTTGAGGGTGTGGCAGTCAGTTAGCATATTCCCTTTTTATTAGATAGGATGAAGGAGAAGATAACTCTGTGCAGCTATGAGCTGCAAGTGTAACAGAAAGAGGAGGGGAGCGTCTGTGGTCAGGCCTTCATTGGAACTCAAAGTCCGATAACAAGGTGGCTAATCTATGATGTTACAAACAGCTCAGCCCAGTTCCTAGGACCTGAGAATGGTCAGTTCCTGAGATAAACTCCTGGAGGTGGTCAGGGTCCTGGCACAGCAATCAAATCAAAGTGTGTCCTGTCCTTGGTCTGTTTTCAAAATGTATTTCTTTTCTGTGTAATGGACCCATTGAGGCATCTTATCTTTTTCCAACCTTGTTTCATCCCCACTAAGTTTCCCAGGATCTGTAAGAAAACCTCTTATCTATACTTAGTAAGGTGAACAATTAAACAACTGTAGCTCTATTCTTATTATATGCCCTTCCCCATTATCAAGATCACTATGGTCATGTCCCCTAACAAAATTATGTCTGAAGGAAAAAGATTATTTAGCAGTTTCTTTGAACATTTCAGTTAAAATCCAAGAAACCTGGATCATTCTGCCAAACATGATTTTTTGACCCTTTCCTTTTCCACTCTGGAGGCATCAAAGATCAGGGACATAGAAACAGGAGATCTGTTTTTAGTTCTGGCTTTGCTATGACTGTTTGATGTTAAGTAGATCTTGAAGGGCCTTAATTTTGTCACCTATAAAGTGGGAGCTTTTGGATTTTGTGATCTTAAATGTTTTGTCAAGATATCGAAATCTTTCAAGTAGTTAACAAATTTCAAAGCAGAGCTAATTTAAATTTTAAAATGTGCATATAGTCCATGAAACAGTAAGAGGAACCATTAAACTGAGTGTTTCACAAAATCAAACAAGGATTAAGTGTTTGCAGGACTGAATGGGGTCTGGCACCCTGGTTCCCTTTATTTTTGTTTCCAATTCCCCAAATATTTTAATTAACTTTTTTAACTTGACTACTTCCAAGAGTGCAACTGAGATTTCTATAAAGGCTTTTTTTTTCTTCTGTTCTTTACTTCAGTCTGGGCAATCCTTTTATACATAGTGGGCACTCAGTGAATATTTGTCGAATGAGTTCACAGTGTTTTGGTGCATAACTGTGAATTTATGAAGTAAAGGCTTTGCAGTGAACAATTAATTTTTTAAATATATTTTATTGATTTTTTACAGAGAGGAAGGGAGAGGGATAGAGAGTTAGAAACATCGATGAGAGAGAAACATCGATCAGCTGCCTCCTGCACGCCCCCCACTGGGGATGTGCCCGCAACCCATGTACGTGCCCTTGACCGGAATCGAACCCAGGACCTTTCAGTCCACAGGTCGACGCTCTATCCACTGAGCCAAACCGGTTTCGGCTGCATTGAACAATTAATTTTGTTTATGCACTGTAATTTCAGATTTATAATACTAACCAACTCCACCAAATAGTTTTTGCTGCTCCCTGTTAACTTCTGTGGTTTTATTTTGACCCATTCATCTGGAATTCAGTTCATACAAGTTAAAAGTGCTATCAGTTAATTGGCTACCATGTTGGCCACTGCCTGTGAATATTTAAAAATAGTTTTAAATAGGCTCCTTACTAAGATAGAGCAAGTATCATTTATAAAATCACATTTATAGCCTCATAACAACATCAGGATGTTCACAAAAACATGAATAGGCTTTTATGACCCCTTAACCCAGTGGTTGGCAAACTCATTAGTCAACAGAGCCAATATCAACAGTACAACGATTGAAATTTCTTTTGAGAGCCAAATATTTTAAACTTAAACTTCTTCTAACGCCACTTCTTCAAAATAGACTTGCCCAGGCCGTGGTATTTTGTGGAAGAGCCACACTCAAGGGGCCAAAGGGCCGCATGTGGCTCGTGAGCCACAGTTTGCCGACCATGGCCTTAACCAAATATATGACTTGTCCTTGTTAGAGATCTCAAAAGGGTTGAAATCTCTCATGTATATTGAGTTATTTCCATTTGTTGAAACTATATCATGTTGGTAATGCTTAGATCTTGGTAAGAATGTGGTATTCAGAAAACAGTTACTTTGCCTATGTCCTTTTGGACCCTTTGTGATATGAAGAGAAAGCCTAGTAATTTGGTAATCTTTTGGTGATATATTCTGTACTTGTTTAAGGGAAGCCATTGCTTCTCTTTTATTGATGAACTAGAGGCCCGGTTCACAAAATTCATACATGGGGAGTGTCCCCTCAGCCCAGCCTGCACCCTCTCCAATCCAGGACCCCTCGGGGGATGTCGACTGCCGGTTTAGGCCCGATCCCTGGCAGTCAGACATCCCTCTCACAATCCGGGACCACTGGCTCCTAACTGCTCACCTGCCTGCCTGCCTGATCGCCCCTAACTGCCCCCCTGCTGACGTAGATGCCTACAACAGGCCCCTCCCCGCCAGCCTGGTTGCCCCTAACCTCCCCCCCACCCCTGCCGGCCAGGTTGCCCCTTACTGCCCCCCCCCCCCCCGCTGGGCCTGGTTGCCCTCAACTGCCTCCCCCGCCAGCCTGGCCACCCCTAACTGCCCTCCTGCCAGCCTGGTCACCCCTTACTGCCCTCCCCCGCCAGTGTGATCGCCCCCAACTGCCTGCCCTGCCAGCCTGGTCACCCCTCACTGCCCCCCTCTGCTGGCCTGATTGCCCCTCACTGGCCCCCTGCCAGCCTGGTCACCCCCAACTGCCCCCCCTGCAGGCCTGGTCACCCCACGCAGCCTGCTGTTCAGTTGTTTGGTCACCCCTCACTAACCCCCCTGCCGGTCTGGTTGCCCCATGCAGCCTGCTGCTCAGTTGTTTGGTCACCCCTCACTAACCCCCCTGCTGGCCTGGTAGCCCCACGCAGCCTGCTGCTTGGTCATTTGGTTGCCCCTCACTAACTCTCCTACTGGCCTGGTTGCCCCACACAGCCTGCTGCTCAGTCGTTTAGTCTCCCCTCACTAACCCCCTTTCCGGCCTAGTCGCCCCACGCAGCCCGCTGCTCAGTCATTTGGTCATCCCTCACTAACCCCCTGCCAGCCTGGTTGCCCCATACAACCTGTTCGGTCATCCATTTGGTTGTTTCGGATGCGACGGTCGCTTAGACTTTTATATATATAGATATATTAGCATGTCATCCCAATAATTGACACTGAGGTATCTTTGTGCCTCAGTTTTCCTATCTTTAAAATGGATGAGTCCAAATGATTTCCAGGGTCTCTTAGAATTTTTAATCTTCTTTTGATGCTTTAATTCTGTGTTAATCTTGTCAGCATACTCTAATACAGTGGTTCTCAACCTTCCTAATGCCGTGACCCTTTAATACAGTTCCTCATGTTATGGTGACCCCCAACCATAAAATTATTTTCGTTGCTACTTCATAACTGTAATTTTGCTACTGTTATGAATCTTAATGCAAATATCTGTGTTTTCCGATGGTCTTAGACGACCCCTATGAAAGGGTCACTCGGGGTTGCGACCCACAGGTTGAGAACCACTGCTCTAATATAAGGATTCTTATTTTGCATTAGGCTATTTTTATTCGTGATGAAATGATGCCAGGAGAATGGGATGTTTGTGTTACTTCTTACGAGATGGTGATTAAAGAAAAATCTGTATTTAAAAAGTTTCATTGGCGATACCTAGTCATTGATGAGGCTCACAGAATAAAGAATGAAAAATCTAAGGTAAGCCAGTTCTCAATATTTTTATTAAAGGTTTATTTTACTATTATGTCTGTTTACTTCTCTATATTCAAAATAAAAAACTGAAGGAAGATTGTGATTTTATTCATGGAATATGAATGAAAGTCAGTATTTTAAATGGTTTTAGAGTTTAAATTATTGAATACAAAACACATGAAAATTGAACACAGTTTTTAATGTAATGAAAATTGGTTGTTCATTTGCTATATCTGTTGCAGCCTAACTCTGTTCTGCAACAGTATTTTGATATTTTGTTAATATTTTATGTGCAAATGTAATTTGCATTGGTTTATCTTTATTGAGGAGCTATCTTATGTATATTCATCTGGATTAGAAAAAGTCATTTCTTGGAATTATCTGACTTGTGTGAATTAGAGTGTGGTGTTAACATAAAAATATTATATTTCTTGCCATTCAACTCCACTAACAGTAGGAAAAGCATCAGTTATTATGATGAACCTCTCTTTGGATCACTGGGCTACTTTGAGAGAAATAGGGACAGAAGTGGAGCAAAACCACTAGGTGGATCATACTCCTTTCAGATTGGAATTAATACTAGATAAAAGGATGCATGTTAGAGAATAATTGTTTATTTGAGAGTATTCTAAAGATGTGTATTTTTATTGATAAGATTACTGTTCTTTTATACTTTTTGTGCTTTCATTTATGTGGCCATGTATTTTGAAAGTCAATGTAAGATAACAGGGAAATTGGGCTCAACTGCTGCTTAAAAGTTGCATCCAGGTCAAGTTAAAACTTGGCTAGGCATGTAGATGACATAATTGACAGGGTGAGGAAGATATTGTGTAAAGTGACTAGCTTGAATTCCACAGAGTTATGACTGTTTCTGTGAACCCAAAATGGAGACAATAAATTTTTTGAAGTGGGAGAAGGGTCTCAGGTATGACTCTAATCTGCATTCTTGTAAGTGTAGAAATGCGTATAATATTTTATTCAGTTTTGCTTTACTGAGGCAATGTCACCTGCACTAGAATGTTTTCCATAGAAAAATCCTTTTTAAGTTTTATTTTTTAATTATTATTTTTAAATATATTTTTATTTATTTCAGAGAGGAAGGAAGAGGGAGAGAGATAGAAACATCAATGATGAGAATCATTGATCTGCTGCCTCCTGTTGGACCCCTACTGGGGATTGAGCCCACAACCACGGGCATGTGCCCTTGACCAGAATCGAACCCCGGGACCCTTTAGTCCACAGGCCGATGCTCTATCTACTGAGACAAACCGGCTAGGGCTAAGTTTTGTTTTATTCAAAAACTGTATTGGTTGGATAAAGGACTGAATGTTGAGTATTCTAATAAATAAAACAATGTTAACGTAACTATTATTTCTCTAGCTTTCAGAGATTGTTCGTGAATTCAAGTCAACTAACCGCTTGCTCCTAACTGGAACACCTTTGCAGAATAACCTGCATGAACTCTGGGCCTTACTCAACTTTTTATTGCCTGATGCCTTTAATTCTGCAGAGGTAAGTTTAAGTCATATGTATCACGTATACTTTTCTTATGTTCACAGGCATATGTTTTCAAAGCATAGAATATAGATTGAAATTTATAATTCTTTTTTCTTTGTAATTCTTTATCTGTGTGTTTCGGTTTTCTCAGAAAAGAGTTCTTAAGTACAAATTTTTCAAATGGGGATATTTAGAGAAATAGGTTTTTTTTTCCCCCTTGAGATTATCCTGCCTGTTAAACTTTGCTTATATCACATTGCTGCCACAACTTATGATTTGAGATAGGTTGAGTTCAGAGTAGTGCATTCACAGTTAGTTTTCTTTTAATCAAATTGGGAGGGCTTTCCGCGGAGTGATTTGGGAGGTGGAGTCTTTAAAATGATCTTTGCTTATTGTAGGCATTAACATTTGGTGAGTACTAAGGAGCTCATAGTATGCGATTAGAAAACAATGCATTTTGTAAATGTATGATTTATATTGCTTTTATCATTAACACAAGATTATGAATAGAATGATTTAAGGACTTTTGAGCTTGATTTTCCTCATTACTGATATTAATTGATAACAAAAAGTACCAAGTTTAGCTATCCATTGGTTTGTATACCTTATCTTGCTTTTGTTTGTTTTTTATTGTTGGATTAGCATTTTCATATCATTATATGTCTTCGATTCTATATTCATACTCCTGGATAAAATGCTGTTATGGTATGGGAAGCCTAATAACATCGTTTTAAGGACAAACTGCTGATTGAGTTCCTGTATAATGGAGTTCAAAATTTTGTTAGCTGCTCCAACATTTTTCTATTTTCAGAAGTAAATAATATTGGCCATCACAGTTTACATATTTTGAAAGTGCTTTTTAAAAAATATATATATTTATTGATTTCAGAGAGGAAGGGAGAGAAAGAGATAGAAACATCAATGATGAGAGAGAATCATTGATCCGTGCCTCCTGCACGCCCCACACTGGGGATGGAGCCTCCAACCCAGGCATGTGTCCTTGACTGGAATTGAACCTGGGACCCTTCAATCTGCAGGCTGATGCTCTATCCACTGAACCAATCCACCTAGGGCTGAAAGTGCTTTTAAAATGAATTATTGCTATGTCAATTGCATAAAAATTTATAGAATATTGAGTTAACATAAAAAAAAAACCCCCAAAAAAAAAAAACCCAAACCTTTGCACTTATTGCAGAATTTTCTCCCCTCCACAGGACTTTGATTCTTGGTTTGACACTAAAAATTGTCTTGGTGATCAAAAACTCGTGGAAAGACTTCACGCAGTGAGTAATAGCAGATAAGAAAATTTAGTAATTAAATACAGATTAGCAAGCCAAGAAACAAACTGCCATAGAATCTGTTTGGACTGTGGGTTTGCCTCTTGACTCAGTCTCACCACTTCTTCCTCTCAACCTTTCTGACAGCCTCTTTGGGAAACAAACTGTACTGTTTCCTCAGCCTCTCTATGGAATAGTTTTTTTGCTTCTGCTCTCCCCAATGGATAATGTGGTCCTCTCCAGAAGAGACTGTTCACTCTCCACTCTCCACAGGTCCTCAAGAGCACATTGGTATTCTCCTAGTTCCCCAATGCCAGTTCTAAGCCACTGCTTCTCCACTCATGTACAGAATTCTTCCTTTGAGACTCATGTTGCCACCCATTTCTTCTTGTCATCTGCTCATCACCAGGTGACTCCCTCACATTTATTGAACACCAATTTTACATTCTTTGATAACTTCTCATATCCTTCTAATACTTTCACTCATGTAACTCCTTTTGTACTTATTTTGTTACCTTACAGTGACCTCCAGTCCTGGACTCCTGTTTTTTCTCTCCATCAGCCTATTTCTGTGGTTACTTTTTTTCTGTAGCCAGCGATGAGCCCATTTTCTAACACTTGGACCACTCTTTTGTGAATACTCCTAAACTCCCTTGTTCTCTTGATCTTTCATTTCTGACCTAAAAGCCCTAAACTGGAATAATGTAACTGTGTGTCTGTCTTGGGGTGTAAATTCTGCTTGTGCCACTTATTAGCAGAGTGACCTACTCTGTACTGAGGCTGCTCAACACTGATAATAAGATTATATAACTGTACAGTTTGGAACCACGATTTCATGTTCCCTAATGTAAGCTGGGATTTGAGGAGGCTAGATTCTTCACCATGGCCTTGTACAGCATTCTTTCCCATTTTCTATAACAGCTATTTCACACCTCCCCTACTTCCCCAAGACTTCTATCCCAGGTATTCCGTGTTCCCTCTCCTTTTGCAGCAAGTAACAATATTCCTTTTTCAAAGAGAAAATAGAAGTCATTAGGGTAGGAACTTCTTCAAGGATATCCATCTTCCAAGCGTATCTGCATGTGTGTTACCTTCTGTCTGAGTGGAACAGGTGTTGTTTCTCTGGGCAGTGCCTAATTCTTCCCATGTGAACCATGAATCTCATTTCTTCCTGTTTGCTATGGAACTTTCCCCATAATGTATCCTTTTTTACTGACTGAATTTTCTACCTCTCCCTCCATATTGGCTTGTTTCCCTTAACATTCTCAGGTATCTCATTTATTAAATCCAAATCTACACCTATGCTAACCACCCTCACACATACAAAACAGTACCCTCTCAACATTGTGCCCTCTCAGTGATTCATTTTATTTCTCACCCTTGATAGTTAAGCTTCTTGAAAGAGTTGTTTATCCTCTCCATCCCTGTTAGCTAATCTCCTATTCACTCTTTTTTTCAATTAAGTTATGAAATTTTTATTAAAATGTTTATTTTTAAAAAATATGTATCTTTATTGATTTCAGAGAGGAAGGGAGAGGGAAAGAGAGATAGAAACATCAATAATGAGAGAGAGTCATCAATTGGCTGCCTCCTGCACGTCCCCCACTGGGGATCAAGCCCGCAATCCAGGCATGTGCCCTTGACCAGAATTGAACCTGGGACCCTTCAGTCTGCAGGCTGATGCTCTATCCACTGAGCAAAACCAGCCAGGGATCCTAGTCACTCTTTTTTTAAAATATATTTTTATTGATTTCAGAGAGGAAGGGAGAGGGAGAGATAGAAACATCAATGATGAGAAAGAATCATTGATTGGCTGCCTCCTGCATGCCCCTTATTGGGGATTGAGCCAGCAACCTGGGCATGTGCCCTTGACTGGAATCAAACCTGGGACCCTTCCGTCTGCAGGCCTAGGCTCTATCCACTGAGCCAAACCGGATAGGGCTTCACTCTTATTTTTATGTACAGTTCTAATTTTTTTTAAAAAAATATCTTATTGGAGTTTTGTGTGGAAGTGGATGCAGATGCATGTTTGCTATTTTTTTTTATTTTATATATTTTTTAAATTTAATAAATCTTTATTGTTCAGATTATTACAATTGTTTCTCCTTTTTCCCCCTCATAGCTCCCCTCCACCCGGTTCCCACCCCACCCTCTGCCCTTACCTCCCCCTCACTGTCCTCATCCATAGGTGTACGATTTTAATCCAGTCTCTTCCCGTACCCCCACACCCCTTTCCCACTGAGAATTATCAATCCACTCCCATTCTATGCCCCTGATTCTATTATATTCACCAGTTTATTCTGTTTCTCAGATTTTTAATTCACTTGATTTTTAGATTCACTTGTTGATAGATATGTATTTGTTGTTCATAATTTTTATCTTTACTTTTTTCTTCTTCTTCCTCTTCTTAAAGAATACCTTTCAGCATTTCATATAATACTGGTTTGGTGGTGATGAACTCTTTTAGCTTTTTCTTGTCTGTGAAGCTCTTTATCTGACCTTCAATTCTGAATGATAACTTTGCTGGGTAGAGTAATCTTGGTTGTAGGTTCTTGCTATTCATCACTTTGAATATTTCTTCCCACTCTTGTCTGGCCTGCATAGTTTCTGTTGAGAAATCAGCTGACAATCCTATGGGTGCTCCCTTGTAGGTAACTAACTGTTTTTCTCTTGCTGCTTTTAATATTCTCTCTTTGTCTTTTGCCCTTGGCATTTTAATTATGATGTGTCTTGGTGTGGTCCTCTTTGGATTCCTCTTGTTTGGGGTTCTTTACGCTTCCTGGACTTGTAAGTCTATTTCTTTCACCAGGTGGGGGAAGTTTTCAGTCATTATTTCTTCAAATAGGTTTTCAGTATCTTGCTCACTCTCTTCTTCTGGCACCCCCATAATTCTGATGTTGGTACACTTGAAGTTGACCCAGAGGCTTCTTACACTATCTTCAAATTTTTGGATTCTTTTTTCTTTTTGCTTTCCCAGTTCAGTGTTTTTTGCTTCTTTGTATTTCAAATCTTTGACTTGATTCTTGCGTTCCTCTAGTCTGCTTTGGGTCTCTGTATAATATTTTTTATTTCAGTCAGTGTATGTTTAATTTCTAGTTGGTCCTTTTTCATATCCTTGAGGGTCTCACTAAATTTATTGGCCTTTTCTAGGAAATTCTTAAAAAACCTTATAACTGTGGTTTTGAACTCTATATCCAGTCATTTGTTTTCCTCCATTTCTTTCCTTTGTGATCTGTTTCTTTGTCTCTGCATTTTCACTGCTTCCCTGAGTTGGTAGGGTGGCTTTGTGTGCTAGATGTCCTATATGGGCTAGTGGGTCGGCCTCCCAGTTACCTGAGGTGGACACTCTTGGTGCACCCCTTTGTGGACTGTGTGTACAGTCTTGTTGTAGTTAAGTCTTGATTGTTGTTGGTGTCACTGGGAGGAATTGACCTCCAGGGCAATTGGCTGTGAGGACCCACTGTGTCTATAATGGAAGAACTGCTGCGCTGGAGACACACTTATAGGGCAAGACTTGCTTCAGTGGGGCTTTGGTGCTCACTGAGTCTGCCTCTTATGGATGTGAGTAGTTGAAATCTGGTGTTGTCTCACACTGACCACTAGATACACTAGCTTCTGGATCTCCAATCGGGTGCAGGTCAGCTACTGTCTGAGGCCACCCAGTAGGAGCTACAGCGAGAACTACAGTTTTCTCCTCTTTGCTTGGGATTTGGAGGTTTTGGAGCTGTCTGACCCGAGCTGCAGTTTGTTTGGTTAAGCTGTGATGGGGGAGGCCATTTATATGCAAAAGCCGCTGCGTGGAGCTTGGGTGGGTTTGTAGATTGTGAGGGGCGGGGTCTCAGGGAGTGTCTAGGCTAGGGCATGGCAAACAGCAATGGCTGCCAGTCTCTGCATGTTCGTGTTTCCAAGTGCCCGCGTCCCGTGCCCCAGCGCAGTAAACAGTGATTGCTGGGTGCACCTCTGCAAGAAAGTCACCCTCACTTTCCAACCCAACGGCAGACAGTCCAGCTTCTCCCCATAGGAGTTTGGGTCCCCAGCATCTCCCCAGAAACTGGAGTTCAGAGTAATTGGGAGCTTATCTCCCTTCCAGTTGAAAAAAGCATCGCACCCAGACACCCGCCGCCAGCCCGATTCGCGCGCCTCCGTACCTCAGCTTTTCAGAGCTTGTGCACGTCTCAATGCTCTTTTCTCTTTCCTTCTAGTTGTAGAACTTCCTCCCAGCCTGCTTTCCCATGGTTCTGGGTGATAGACGTTTTGTCTTTTAGTTGTAGTTTTGAAATTGTTGTGCGAGGCAGCAGTTTAGGTGTTTACCTATGCCGCCATCTTGGTTTCTCCCTGTTTGCTATTTTTTTGGTCTGTTGTTTTTAATGAGAATCTCAAGCCTTCTTTACAAATTAAGAAATAAAAACAAAAACGTATTGTCCACCTCTATCTCTCTCCCCATGTATAAGCTGCATGTGGCAGAAACCCTCTCTGTTTTCCACCACATTATGCCCTGTGTACCTGATCCATAGTAACTGTTCATTAAACATTCATTGACTTGAATCCCCAACAGCCATCATGCTATAAATATTTGTTCAGAGTAAAACAGAACAAGTCAGAAAACAAGTTATCTTAAGTAATGGGGCATTTATTGTAAGAATGCAGAATAGGAATAGAAGACAAATCTCCCAAGAATCTTGTCATACAAGTCGTAGTATAGTTGGGCCTCAGGTGTCAAACTTGGTCAGATTTAGGGACAGGTTGTTCTGTCTCTAGTGGGCCTTATTCACTCCTGGATCCACTGACCACTGGCTTCTATCCATTCCATACAATTGAAATTTATCTCACAAGTCTTCGATGATTTTTAAGTTGTGCTATTCAGGGTACACCTTTTGGTCAGTATCTTGGCTTCTCTCTACTATTTAGTACAGCTAGCCATTGTTCCTGCTTGAAACTCTTACCTGCTTTATTTCTAGGGTATGGGATGGATTTTCTCTTCTCTTACCACTTTGTCTGCTCCTCTCAGTCCCCTTTATGTGCTTTTCTTTCTCTGTTCCCCAAAATTTAGTGTTTTGTAGGGCTTTGTCTTTGACTTTCTTTGTGTTTTTTTTTTAATCTCCATTGTTGAAAGTATTACAGATGTCCCCCTTTTCCCCCATGACCTCCTTTACCCCACACTCCCCCCTCCAGCCTTCACCACACTATTGTCTGTGTCCATGGGTTATGCATACATGTTCTCCCTGGGGATCCATTCCTATAGTTTCAGCTATCACCTATCCTATATAATAAAAGCCTAATATGCAAATTGTCCCCTTGACTGGGAGTTCTACTGGAAGTTTGACCAGGGGGTGACAGCAGTGGTGGCGGTGGTGGCAGGCTGCTGGGGGAAGGGAACAGCAGTGGAGGCAGCAGGCAGCCGGAGGAAGGGAGGCATCCTGGGTGGCAGCTGGCAGCCTCTAGGGACCCTTCCCATGCATGAATTTCATGCACTGGGCCTCTAGTATACTTATAACTCCCAATTTTATCTCTCCATATCTCTGTCCTAAGGTCTAGACTTATATATCCCACTACCTTCTAAGTCTTCTGCATAAATATCTTACAGGCAGTTTAAACTCTTAAGAATCCCCCACATGATCTCACTCATGTGGAATCTAATAAACAAAATAAACTGATGAACAAAATAAATCCAGAGACACAGAAGCATGGAACAGATTGATTAATCTCAGAGGGATGGCTGGGGTGGGTGTGGAGAGATTAACCAAAGAATTTGTTTGCATATATGCATAACCCAAGGGCACAGAAAATAGTGTGGTGAAGGCCTGAGGGGGGTGGAGGTGGTCAATGGGGAATAAAAGGGGACATCTGTAATACTTTCAACAATAAAAATAAATTAAAAAAGAATATCCCTTAGACCAGTGGTCAGCACACCGCGGCTCACGAGCCAATGCGACTCTTTGGCCCCTTGAGCATGGCTCTTCCACAAAATACCACATGCGGGCGCGCATGTACAGTGCGATTGAAACTTCGTGGCCCATGCACAGAAGTCAGTTTTCGGCCTGGGCGAGTCTATTTTGAAGAAGTGGCATTAGAACACTCAAGGGGCCAAAGAGCCGAATGTGGCTCACGAGACGCGGTTTGCTGACCACTGCCTTAGACAAATTTAAGAGGCCCAAATAAAAAACCAGAAATCTGCTTTTATTTCTCCCTTTTCCTTATCTACCATTGATCTCTAATAATAATAGCAATAGTTTAGTAATGTCTGCTGTGGTTAAGTTCTACATATGTACTACCACAAATTGTCACAGCACCTTAGAATTAGGTATCATTATCCCCATTTAAAAATGCTTGCCATATATATATACCATATATATAGTTTTGGATGAATGGATGAGGAAACAGGCTTCGAAGAGTTAAGGAAATTGACCAGCTCATGATAGCTAACTAGGGACTGAGCTGATTGTAGAATTAACTTGATCTTGGTTTGAATTCTGCTTCTACCACTTATTAGCCAAGTAACTTTGGTGATATTTTAAAAATTAAAATAATCACATTTCCCTAAAAGATTTATTGTAAGGAGTCAGTACTAGTGTGAAGTTCATGGTGTAGTGTCTGACACATTGCAGGTACTGTATAGATGGTAGCACTATTATTTTCTTGTGATAGAATCTGCCTTGTAAGTATACACTCATTATTTCATCTTTTTTCTCTGTTCATTTATATCTTCCTTAACATTGGACCATTTTCTCCTCATTCATATATTTAACCATTTTGAAGTTGCCTGAATTTTTATTTCACTTTTAGAGACTCCAAATTGACTTCTTCAAAGGTTTAAAAATTTTATATGACAGCAGATTTTTTAAGGCTTTTTTTACTTATTCAATAATCTTGTCTTTTTGTTGTATTTTGTGCCATCAGATTATGCATGTGTAATTTAGGTTTATATATGAAATGTCTGATAAACTTTTATAAAAACTGTAACTTTTTAGGTTTTAAAACCATTTTTGTTACGTCGTATAAAAACCGATGTAGAGAAGAGCCTGCCTCCTAAAAAGGAAATAAAGATTTACTTGGGACTGAGTAAAATGCAACGAGATTGGTGAGCTATTTTATTTTTATTAGAATTTATGTGTAAGGAGTTATTAGAAATTAACTTTGAAGTGGTTCAGTTATGCCTTTAGTTCAAAAATTACATTGTATGTTTCAATGGCGAGTTAAGTAGTTCACATATTTCAATGGAAAATTGGCGAGTATTTCATTTAACATTTGGGAAAGAGCATTGGCCTTGGAGTCCATAAACTTGTGTTTGAATCCTGAGCTTTTCCTCTTAATAGCTTAAATAGCAAGTTATGTCACCTCAGTTTCCCTTCTTTAAAATGGGGATAATAAGCTTATCAAGATGATATCATGGTTAAAGAGGATAAAGTCACAGACACATTTGCTATTTTTTTCATCAGTGGAAATAGTAATAAATATAATAACAATCAGTAATAATGAGATGGGTGAAAATGTCGATGGTTATGTATATTATAAAAATAGAAGCTCATATGGTTTTATAAATACAAGCAAAACAGGAAATTATCAAAAGAGGAGAGACAAGGAATCATAAATTAGACATGTTAATAGTATAATAATGCTGCTAAGAGAAACAAAATGATGCTTATATAAATAAAATTAGTTTATAACATACTAGGGGCCCGGTGCACGAAATTCGTGCACTGGGGGGTTGGGGGTCCCTCAGCCCAACCTGCCCCCTCTCACATACTGGGAGCCCTCAGGGGATGTCCTACTGATGGCTTAGGCCCGCACCCCACAGGGAGTGTACCTAAGCCACAGTCTGGCCTCCCTTTGTGGGAGGCAACTGGGCTGGTCAGGGGAAGGCACCAGCCCCATCACCCCACTGTTGCAGCCACTGCCAGTCACCGCAGCCACCAAGGTGTTTTCATCAACACGGACTCCAGTCCCTTCACCAAGAAAAAATGACAACTTTCTTTAGGCATTTTCAAGATGTGTCTTTCATAGGATATGGATTTCTTTATTTTTTATCCTCACCTGAGGGTATGTTTCCATTGACTTTTAGAGAATGTGGAAGAGAAAGGGAAAGACAGAGAGAAACACTTTGATTGGTTGCCTCCTGCATGAGCCCTGATCTGGGCCCTGGCCAGGGAGGAGCCTGCAACCTAGGTACATGCCTTTGATAAGAATCAAACCCGGACCCTGCTGTCTGCAGGCTGAGGCATTATCCACTGAGTCAAACTGGCTAGGGCAGGATATGACATTTCTTAGCCTTCCAGCAGCAGACCTTCATTTTTTTCTCCAGAAGTGTGGTGGAAAAACCCTAGATCACCTTTTTGTATTCTTATTACCCAAGTTACTAAGAATATTACCAGTGGCATACAGGAAGCTTAGCCAATGTGCAGTCAGAAAAGGTGTTTCCTCTATAGTTCACACCAATGGAGGGCTGGGCCCTGCCCAGGCCTAAAGCCTCTGGCCAAAGCTTTAGGCCTGGGCAGGCCTCTCTAGCTCCCTCTGATCACCGGCTCAGCCCCTGCCCAGGCCTGCCCAGATCGAAAACCTCTTGGGCAGGAGCGGACCCCCAGCTCCCTGCAATCGATGGCAGGGGTCCACTCGTGCACCTGGCCAAAAGCCGCCGGCTTTCGATGGCAGGGTAGCTGGGTGTCTGCTTGTGCTCGGCCAGGTGCACGAGGGGGTCCGCTCACCATGCCCACCATCCAATCAGAGCAAGGAGCTGGGTGTCCGCCACGCCCACCATCCATCGAAAGCTGGGAGCTGGGTGTCCGCTCTGGCGGAGGCTTTCGGTCTGGTGCCAGAGCGGACCCCAGCTCCCTGCAATCCATCGCAGGGGGTCAGCTCAGGGCGCCTATGTATGCAAATTAACCGCCATCTTGGTTGGGTTTATTTGCATACTAGCTCTGATTGGCTGGTGGGCGTGGCTGGTGGGCGTGGCTTTGGGTGTAGCGAAGGTGTGGTCAATTTGCATAGTACTGTTTTATTAGGTAGGATAATGACTTCTCTACTATTGAAATCAGTATAAGGTAGTTGTGAAGAATATATTTTTCTGGACTGAGGCATATGATCAAACTCTGTCTTTATCCCTTCTGTAGCTCTGAGTAAGTTGTTTCACTTCTCTTAGCTGCTTGAATTTCTGTCTGTAAAATGGGTGTGATAATAGTACAAATCTCAGGGTTTTTATGAAGATTTAACAAGATGATTCATATAAAGCCCGTGACATGATATCTGGCACTTCCATTCAGTACAGGTTGGCTCTTATTATAATTAAATATTCTTACTGTTCAGGTGGATACAGTAAGATGAAGGTCTAGAAAAGAAAATGAAAAATGTTATTGGATCAGAAAAAAAAAGACCTGGGAAGACAGATATAAGAAATTGCGATTGTGTATTGAATAATTATCAGATATAGTTATTTGAATAGTTATCAGCTGATTGCAATTTCTAGTAATGGAAAAAGTAGAGGAACAGGTTAATAGGCAACAGACAAGTTAAAATGTTTCAGCCTTTATTACTTTCTTGGATTTGCTGATCAGATTTACTATCAAATCTTTATCTTTTTTAAGTGTATTTTTAAATTGATTTTTAGAGAGGAAGGGAGAGGGAGAGAGAAAGAGGATCATCAATGATGAGAGTGAATCATTGATGGGCTGCCTCCTGTATGCCTCCTGCTGGGGACTGAGTCTGAAACCCAGTCATGTGCCCTGACTGGGAATTGAACTGTGACCTCCTGGTTCATGGGTCGATGCTCAATTACTGAGGCACTCCAGCTGGACTCAAATCTTATTTATCTTTAAATAGGAGTCTAAATTGTCCTCCCAAGGGATATTTTTTATGGCATTAAACATTTCTAATAATCAGTGATTAATTATATTTTAAAATTTTAGGTATACAAAAATCCTGATGAAAGATATTGATGTTTTAAACTCTGCTGGCAAGATGGACAAGATGCGACTATTAAACATTCTGATGCAGCTACGAAAGTGTTGCAATCATCCTTACCTGTTTGATGGTGCTGAACCTGGTCCACCTTATACTACTGATGAGCACATTGTCAGCAACAGTGGTAAAATGGTAGTTCTTGATAAACTGTTGGCCAAACTCAAAGAACAGGGTGAGTTACAAGTCTTTCTATTAACATGAAATAACAATATTAATGACTTGTATATGAATAACATTTTGCAGAATCATTCATCATTCATTCATTTATTCATTCATTCATTTGGTCAGCAAACATTGTTGAGTACTTACTATTTGCCAGGAATTGTCCTATAGGCTGGTTATAAAAAAGATACATAGACACACAAAACAGTCTTTGCCTTGGGGAAGCTTACAGTGTGGTAAGGAGGAATAGTTGGAGTTCATTGTGATAAGTGCTGTGATTCGTTGCGTTGGGGAAGTGGTCACAGAGATGACATTTGAGGTGAGCCCTAGAAAATGTATAGAAGTAACCCACTGGAAAAGAAGGGGAAGGGTTTTCCAGAGTAATGAAGACAGGTGTGAAAGAAGGGAATATGGAGCTTATGGTATTTGGGGTAGAGTGGCAGTAATGAATCTGGGAAGATGGATGGGGCCATGTTACAAAAGGCCTTTTAAAACATGCTTTAAGGAATTTGTGCTTATTTGAAGGCAGGGTGGGTTGCAGGGCAATTCAGAGAAGACTTGGTTTGGTATGTGATAAAATCAGACTTGTATTTTTGGAAGAGAACCTTGGAAGCAGTATGGGGGAATCTACTAAGGAGAAAAGACTAGAGAGAAGAGAATAGTTAGAATACTATGACCAATTGCTCAGCCTCAGGACAGAGAAAGTCAGGTGTTAGATCACCTCAACAAATGTATAGCATGCCTTGAAGATGAGTATGTGTATAAGTGTGTGTGTTCATGTGCTATATATTTATATTTCATATGATACTTTTATTTTTGTAACTTTCAAGTTAGTTTTACACAAGCTGAATAACTTGCTTTTTTTGGTAAAATGTTGTAGGTTCAAGGGTCCTCATTTTTAGCCAGATGATTCGCTTGCTGGACATTTTGGAGGATTATTGTATGTGGCGTGGTTATGAGTATTGTCGATTGGATGGACAAACCCCACATGAAGAAAGAGAGGTAAGGATGAGAAAATAAAGACTTCAAAATTTAGAGTTCAATTAAGCCATGTTTTCATCATTAAGGAGTTTTGAACTTTGACCTTTTTTTGTAGCTAGATGCATTGAATTTCTCACTGCCACTCCTCTCTCTCTCTGAGATTTTCAATTTGGCTTCCATTACACTGACTCTTTACCAATCATTCTTTTCAAGGTCTTCAAAGACATTCTCACTTATCTAAAGGATACTACACTATTGCATCTTTACCTCCTCTAACCATTGCTATCTCTGACCTTTTGATTACTAACTGCTTCTCAGCTAACTCTTTGACTTCTGATTTTAATGTCATTTTCTTTTATTGATTTGCCTCCTACAGTAGACCCTCACCATTCGTGGAGTTTAACATTGAGATTTTTCCACTTTATGAGCAACCCTAAAGACTCAAGAAACAGTAATTTGTAAAGGGAATAATCTCAATCTTACAGAGATTTTGTAAAACTGAAATGGGATAACATAGGTATAGGTGCTGATCATACATTTGGATCTTGGAATACTAAAAGTTTGGTATGCAGAAAAGAGTCATTTAGTTAGTGAGGAAGCCTACTTAGCATCCAGTATTTTTCTCATATTTGGAAATTCTTCTAGGTCTTAGATTATTCCTCACGAATGTCATGGGTCTAATGTATTTTAAACATTTTAAAGCACTTTTTGGGGAGGGCTTTGCTAATTTATCTTCTCTTTTCTGTGATCCTTCAGGACTCTGTCTTTGGCCTCTGTTTTAAGTCTGTACTCATGCTCTGGGCAAAGATCGTGATTTCATGGTATAGTGGAAAATGCATTGAACTTGGTTTCAGAAGACCTGAATTTTAGCACCAACTCCACCACTTTGTAGTGTGTGCAAGCCATTTAATTCTCTGAGCCTCAGTATCTTTAACTGTATTATAAGGGTAATATTAATACCTAGGCTTCTTTTATCTGACAACGTTGTGAGGACCAT
The DNA here is from genome assembly GCF_027574615.1 of Eptesicus fuscus. NCBI lineage: Eukaryota > Metazoa > Chordata > Mammalia > Chiroptera > Vespertilionidae > Eptesicus > Eptesicus fuscus. The sequence continues at coordinate 113,850,527 of NC_072473.1, forward strand.
TGGATATAATAGGTATGAATGCAGTTTTTAAATTGTGTGGTGCAGTTTATAGCGCATGTCATGAGATTGCACACAATCCTTTTTACCTCTCAGCTTTGGGGCCCCTTCTTAGGTCACAAAAACTCAGCACATGGCCTTCTCCCTCCATAGCTGTGGCGGGCCCTCTGTCCCTTGTATGTTGCATTGAAGCCTGGCTAGAGCATAGGATAGGTACACAGGTCCTTTTCATATTAAGGGTTTACCTGCTGCCCACTTTGGGGAAACACTTGCAGTAACATTTACAATAGTAGGACATTTGAAAGCTTACACTGTCCCCTGCTCTATAGTATTTTACTCTTTCTGAAATGGTAACTTGAAGGTTTATTGGGCTTTTGCCGATTTATTCTTGAGAATGGGTTTCTCCAAATCCACTTTAAGCATAGACCATATAGTACCATTCATAATGACCCTGCTTCCTGGAATAAAGATGATACTAAGGCAGAAGAGTAGATGCTTTCTGACTTCAACTAGCCAATTTGCATTTCTAGCTGATCTCCCTCCTCATAAACATCATAGATGTTACCTAATTATGCCCAAATTCTTCTGTTTTCTTAAAATTTCAAATACTGTTCTCCCTCCAGAGGCTTTAAATTGCATATATTGACTTTAGATACAGCAAAGTCAGAGCTGATCATTTTTTATTTTTTGGAAATACCTTGCTTTTTCATTATGTTGTTGTCCACACAATCATTTCAATCATTTTTATTATTTTCCCAATAAGAAGGGGAAGACCATATTTGATTCCTTACTTTAATCATTTCCCAGCTGATAATGAAGAATTCGTTCGCAACAGCTTACAGATTTGCCCTTTCTCCATTGATACAGTTAAATTCAGCTAAGTCTTTGGTCATCCTCTGACTCAGTTCCTGTAATGTGCACTTAATTGGCATCCTCACTTTTATAGGGAAAGGGACTAACATTTGTCAAGCAACTACTACTATAAGCTAGGCAACTTATAGTTCCAATTGAATTCGTCCAGCAGCCCAGTAAAGTATTGGTAAATTTTTCTGTACTTGAAACTGTGTCTCAGAGAGGTTAAATGCTTGCTCAGATCCACATATGTAATAAATGGTAGAATTATGATTCACGCCCAGGTTTTTGCTATTTCCTCTACACCAAATTGCCTCTCACTACACCATGCTGCTTTCTATACTGCCCTTTCTACATGCTATACTGACTGGCAGTGGGAGTCACCTTTTCTGCCTGCAACTTTTGACCATGCCATTCCATTCATGAAAAGTGTAACTGCCTATATTTTGTGATTATAACAGTAATATTCGATTGCTGAAGGAAATTTGGAAAAGAAAAGTATTTCTGGTCAATCTTTTAATGTATATAGTCATGTATATATTAAATATATAAGTATGAGTATATGTAAAATATACATTAAAAGATTATAATTGTTATACTATGTACATTATATATAAAGTTCAGTATCCTGATACTTTTTACTCAACATCAAATTGTACTTTCCTGTATCAGTAAAAAAGTCATTGTAAAAATAATTTTAGTGTAATATTTCATCTTATGGATGTACTATGAATAATTTATCCCCTATTGTTGATCATTTAGGTCGTTTCAAATTTTTCACTATTTATAAATAATGGTAAGGTGAAAGTCGTTATACATAAATCTTTGTGCACGTCTCTGATTATTTCCTTAGGATAATTTCCTAGAAGTGGAATTACTGGGTCAAAGGGTATGAATATTTTTAAGACTCTTGATGCATATTGCCAAATTGCTTTCCAGAAAGGTTGTACCAATTTACACTCCCAGCAGCAATGTATGAGAGTGCCCGTCTCACCGCCCCCCTCGTCAACATTGAGTATTATCATTTTTTTAAAATCTTCAAACAATGGTATTATGTTTTAATTTGTATTTATTTGATTACTAGTGGATTGAACATTATTCTTGTGTTTATTAGCCATTTGTGATTGTTTTTCTGTGTATTGTCTGTGTTTTTTTTGGCTCATTTTTTCTTTTGGGGTCTTAGTATTTTTTTCTAATTAATTTGTATGAGATCTTTATATAGTAAGGATATTAACATTCCATTAATTTTTAAAGCTCTTTACTAAATATCCCTTGATTACCTTCCTGATTTTCCTCATTACTTCTAGGTTATCAAAATAAATCTACTTACCTTCCCCTATATCTGTTGCTCTCATTCCCATTTCTAAAACTTTTTCTTTCTTGGCTGATCTCCTAAACTATACCTTCCTTATTAATTCATCATAGACTAATGGGAATGAAGTTGACATATCTGACATTTTGTCCCCTTTGTTCCTCACTTAGTTAAAACATTTTCACTATTATTGTTTTAAAATAATTCAAATGATTTATTACTGGCTTAGTTAAATTTGTTTATATGAGTGTTCTAAGTTGGACTCTATTGATGTACTCTCATAAAGATTAGGAATTTTATGCAATATACTTCCTACAGCAACTCACACAGTACAGTATATAGATAGCTAAATGTTTATATTTTAGAAGGTGGGAGAATATTATGAAGTGGGGTTTTGAGTCTGCATGTTAAAATTATTTTTAAGGTAATATAATCTGATTTTTCTCTCTTTCTCTTGCCTCTTCTGTGTCAATTTAAAAAAAGGAAGCAATAGAGGCTTTTAATGCTCCTAATAGCAGCAAATTCATCTTTATGCTGAGTACCAGGGCTGGAGGTCTCGGAATTAACTTGGCCAGTGCTGATGTGGTTATACTATATGATTCAGACTGGAATCCACAGGTTGATCTACAAGCTATGGTTAGTAATCTTTAATGATGTCAGAAATTTTTTTTCGCTCAGAATACTGTTGTTATTTATATAGCACAAAGACAATTTATGATAAAAGGGTAACAATAATTTTGGGGAGTTTTTGTAGATGCTAAAATAGATTCTTCTGGAAAATAAACAATATTTCAATTGTGCTAACTGCAAAAACAAACAAAGGAAATGAAAATAAACATACCCAAATCTAACTATATAGCATTTGAGTGTCGATTTTTGGCTTTTTATCATGAAAAAGAAAAGTCTTGAAGAGGACACATGCATGTTTTAATGAAGAGGGTTAAAAGTCTCTTAATATTATTCTGCTTACCAATTAAATATATTAAAATCCTTAGTACTGAAATTGGGAGAGGTGCGATTTTAACTTTTGTAATAAAACATTTGGGGCGAGAAGGTAAAAAGGTAACAAAGGAAAATATTCCAGGAAAACATTTGTTTCCTAAGGACAATATCAGAAACTGTTCTACCTTAAAATTTTTTTTCAGGGAGCTATTTCTCTTATCTTTCATCATGGTGTCATTTATTGAACTAGAGCTACAACTTCTGTCAATATGACACATCTTAAGATATAGAAATACAATTTCAGAAGTAAAAAGATTCAAAAGAGTTATTCATTCAAAATCCCAGTAAGTTATGGAATAACTGACTGTCTTTGGAAGTCATATGCCAGTGAGGCATAGCTTAGAAGTCTTTCATTTAAAAAAATATATATTTTATTGATTTTTTACAGAGAGGAAGGGTGAGGGATAGAGAGTTACAAACATCTATGAGAGAGAAACATCGATCAGCTGCCTCCTGCACACCCCCTACCGGGGATGTGCCCACAACCAAGGTACATGCCCTTGACTGGAATCGAACCCAGGACCCTTCAGTCCGCAGGCCAATGCTCTATCCACTGAGCCATGCCGGTTAGGGCAGAAGTCTTTCATTTTCTTTTATGATAGAGAATTGAAAATATTGACCATTGGGACATTTGATAATCAATATACTTTGGCATAATTGTTATTTTAGCATGGTACCAAACTACCTGTTTGATATAACTAAGTAGGAGCAAGCCAAGTAAGTTACAGTGTTACTGAAATGGAAAACTTATTGATTATAACCTTTATTTCCATAAAATTGTTAGAGTACAGCTGTTTCACAATTTACTGATTTGAGTTTGAAATTTAAAATATGTGTAGGGATGTTGCATTCTCTTTCAGTGTTGAAAGTGTAACTGGGCTCTGGTATTTTTATATTTAGTACAGGAGCTGTTTTGAACTATGTTTCTTTGATAATTTTTTTTTCTCAACTACCATCCTCCCTTCACCTACTTGCTCTAGCAGCTTCTGTGTTTTAAAAACGACTACCCCTAGATGTTTTAATATCAGAACTTGCCACTTGTCAGCTTTACCAACTATAAACCATAGGACCAATTCTAGACCAATATACAGTAAGGATATTAGTATCTGATTAATTTTTATGACTCTCCTACAGATTCCTGAATTGCCTTAGCAAGCAGAAGGAACTGTTTCAATGATGAGATAAAGCTGACTTTTGCTACCATAGCAACACTTGTTAACTACTTTGTCCCTTACTTACAAAAGTCCTTGCTCATGTGGAAGGTGTTAGGATTTAGTGGGTTAAAAATTATTTAGTAACTTAGTCAAGAAGCGTTCAGCTCCCCCTAGTTTTTATATAGTTGGCATGTAGTATTATATTAGTCTCAGGTATACAATAAAGTGATTCAACATTTGTATACCCTATGAAGTGACCAGCATGGTAAGTCCACAAAGCTATAATGATGACTATCATCATACCTAATAATAGACAAACATGTAAATTGACCGTACCTCCGCTATGCCCACAGCCAATCAGAGTGAGTATACAAATTAACCCAACAAAGATGGAGGTTAATTTGCATACATAGGCGCCAGCAGCCTGGGTCCTGGGAACTTTCTCAGCACCCAGGTCACTCTGAGGTAGGCCCCGTGTGGGTCCTGAGCAACCTGGGAAGGGCCTGAGCCAGGGAGCTCCTGGGCAGGAGTGGAGCTGGCCATCAGAGGGAGCTGGGGGTCCCCTGCCCAGGCCCCAAGGCTTTAGGCCTTGGCAGGGGTGGAGCCAGCGATCAGAGGGAGCTGGTCAGGGGTGGAGCCAGCAATCGGAGGGAGCTGGGGGCCCCTGCCCAGGCCCTAAACCTCAGCCAGAGGCTTGGGGCCTGGGCAGGGGTGGAGCCAGTGATCAGAGGGAGCTGGGGGACCCCTACCCAGGCCCGAGGCTTTAGGCCTCGTCAGGGGTGGAGCCGGAGATCAGAAGTGATAGGTGTAAACTACAGAGGAAACACCTTTTCTGACCGCTCATTGGCTAAGCTCCCTGTATGCCACTGGTAATATTCTTAGTATCTTGGGTATAAGAATCCAAAAAGGTGATCTAGGGCTTTTCCACCACACTCCTGGAGAAAAAAATGAGGGTCCACTGCTGGAGGGCTAAGAAATGTCATATCCTGCCCTAGCCAGTTTGACTCAGTGGCTAATGCCTCGGCCTGCAGACAGCAGGGTCGGGGTTCGATTCTGATCAAAGGCATGTACCTAGGTTGCAGGCTTCTCCCTGGCCGGGCCCAGATCAGGGCTCATGCAGGAGGCAACCAATCAAAGTGTTCCTCTCACTTTGATGTTTCTCTCTGTCTTTCCCTTTCTCTTCCACATTCTCTAAAAGTCAATGGAAACATCCTCAGGTGAGGATAAAAAAAAAGAAAGAAATGTCATATCCTATGAAAGACAGGTCTTGAAAATGCCTAAAGGAAGTTGTCATTTTTTTATGGTGAAAGGACTGGAGTCTGTGTTGATGAAAACACCTTGGTGGCTGCGGTGACTGGCAGTGTCTGCAGCAGTGGGGTGATGGGGCTGGTGCCTATCTCTGACCAGCCCGGTTGCCTCCCAAAAAGGGAGGCCAGACTGCGGCTTAGGCCCGCTCCCAATAGGGAGCGGGCCTAAGCCGTCAGTAGGACATCCCCTGAGGGCTTCCAGTATGTGAGAGGGGGCAGGTTGGGCTGAGGGACCTCTCCCCAGTGCGTGAATTTTGTGCTCCTGGCCCCTAGCATTACTTATGCTGTACATTATATCGTCGTGATTTATTTTATAACTGAAAGTTTGTGTTGCGGAATCCCCTTCATCTTATTGCTCATCCCCCCTCTGTCACCATTAGTTTGTTTTCTGTATCTGAGTCCATTTATGTTTTGTTTTTTAGATTTCACATATAAGTGAAATATATAAATGTATTTCTCTAACTCATTTCACTTAGAAAAATGCCCTCTAGATCTATCTGTGTTGTTGCAAGTGGCAAGAGTTCATTTTTTATGGCTGTGTAATATTTCATTGAAAAAAAAACTATATGCCACATCTTTATCCACTCATCTAATCGATTGATGGGCACCTAGGTTGCTTCCATATCTTGGCTATTGTAAATAATGCTGCAGTGAACATAGGGGTCCATATTTCTTTTTGAATTAGTATTTTTGTTTTCTTTGATAAATATCCAGAAGTGGACTTGGTAGGTCATATGGTAGGGCTTTACCTTTTATAGTCATTATGCTTTTTTCAAAATTCGTAGGTATAGAGAGGTTAGGAACTAATTTTAGTTTCAGATTTTTATAGCAGATGGTGGCTATATTACCTTTTATCCAGAGTACCAAAATCTTATAATATATTTTTTTTCTATTAGGATCGAGCACATCGTATTGGTCAGAAGAAGCCAGTACGTGTGTTCCGTCTCATCACCGACAATACTGTTGAAGAAAGGATTGTAGAAAGAGCTGAGATAAAACTGAGACTTGACTCAATTGTTATACAACAAGGTATTTATATGTATAAACTTAATTAGGTGTTTTTTTTTCTCAAAAGTACATGCATCTTTCTTCAAAGGAGATTACCTTTAGTGAAAGTTGACCAAAATGTGCAAGCTTAGTGAGTGAAAAATGTCAGTTTTTAAAACATAATGCTAAAGCCTTGCATTCACTATAAGCTAGTTAAACATTAATAGCTTATAGCCAAATGTCAATGTTATGTCTTTTGACAGACAAAATGTTGAGTTAAAATGTTTTTAAAACAGGTACTTGAGGGTGTCTTTCCATACAGAAAAATTTGATTTAAAAAGTGAAGTCTGTACTTGAAAAAATGTTTCTGTTCTTCTGAGCTTTAGCTGAATTTTACAGAAGGAAATTCATGTTGAAATAGAAGGTATGATAGAAGAAAAACTTGTAGGGCTGTTAATTAAAAATAACTTTAAAGCTCACAAATTTTTGTTCTTATAAAGCTTTACTTATGGATAAATGTAGTGGTGTCTTATTAGAACTGTTATGTCATGCTTTCTCTGGAATATAGTAGAATATATATAACTTTTATTTTTGCTATTAGGAAGACTCATTGACCAACAGTCTAACAAGCTGGCCAAAGAGGAAATGTTGCAAATGATACGTCATGGAGCCACTCATGTTTTTGCTTCTAAGGAAAGTGAGCTGACAGATGAAGACATTACAACTCTTCTGGAAAGAGGGGAAAAGAAGGTTAGTTAAAATGGCATTTTGTTTTCACGATGGATTGTTTTGAAATCAACATACATCAACATGCTCTCTGTACTTGTGTTGTTTCAAATACATGTTTTAAACCTCATGTCCTGTTGTTTCAAATACATGTTTTAAACCTCATGTCCTCTCTAAGAATTTGTAGATTTATATCCTGGGGTAGTTTAGGTTTCTTTAGTTTAAGAAAGACTATGAACCAGAGTTTAACATTGAGTGACCTTATACTATATGATTGTTGAAAATAAAGTTGGTATAAAAACAAAATAAATTTTGTGTTTAATCACATATATCAGGACTATATTTTTTGCACTGGATTAAAAATTGCTGATAAATTTTGTTAACTGAAAATCTTTTCTGAACATTTCATGAAATATTAAAGCATTATTTGTTAAGGTATATATAATAAGCTGTTGCAGAATATTGTGGTTTTGTGTTGAATTTGCTTTTTGCCAGAAATTATTTTGGATAATTTTAAACATAAGCAAAAGTAGACAGATCCATCCATGCTTTCACAAATGGTAAGATTTCCTTCATTTTTTATGACTGAGTAGTATTCCATTGTATTAATGTTCCATAGCTTTATGTTAAGTGAAAGAAGCCAGTACTATGATTTCACTTATATGTAGAATCTAATGAACAAAATAAACTAAAAAACAAAATAGAAACAGGCTAAATACAGAGAACAGACTGATAGCTGTCAGAGGGGAGGAGGGTAGGGGGGCCGGATGAAAAAGCCGAAGGGATTAAGCAAAGAAAAAAAACTCCTCATAGACACAGACAACAGTATGGTGATTACCAGAAGGAATGGGGAGGGGATGGGAGGAGGTAGAAGAGGGTTTAGGGAGAATAAATGGTGATGGAGGAAGACTTGACTTGTGGTGGTGAACACACAATACAATATACAGCTGAGGTATGATAGAATTGTACACCTGATCCTATCTAATGAAGAGGGAATATGCTAATTGACCCTCACAAGGTCGCAAAGATGGTGGTGCCCACAGCCAATAAGGAGGGAATATGCTAATTGATTGCCCCGCCCTCAAATATGGTGGCACCCACAGCCAATAAGGAGGGAATATGCTAATTGACTGCCACGCCCTCAAAGATGGCAGCGCCCACAGCTGCACGCCTGCCTCTGGAGTTACCCAGTCTCTCAGCACCCCATCTGCCCAGGGCTGGCCCGAGGGGCAGGCAAGCCTTGAATGGTGGCTGCCCAGCTGCCCAGGGTCACCCAAGGCTCAGGTAACCACGGCCAGCCGAGGTTTGTGCTATCGGCAGTGGCGGCAGCAGAGGTATGATGGGGCGTCACCTTCCCCTGATCACCAGGTCACCTCCCGCCCCTGAGGGCTCCTGGACTGTGAGAGAAGGCAGGCCGGGCTGAGGGACGCCCCCTCCAGTGCATGAATTTTCATGCACCAGGCCTCTAGTATCTATATAATTTATTAACCAACTAGAGGCCCAGTGCACAAAATCCGTGCATGGGGAGGGGGGTGTCCGTCAGCCAGGCCTGCACCCTCTCCAATCTGGGACCCCTTGGGGGATGTCTGACTTCTGGTTTAGGCCCAATCCCGGCAGTCAGACATACCTCTCACAATCCGGGACTGCTGGCTCCTAACTGCTCGCCTGCCTGCCTGATTGTCCCTTGGCTTCTGCCTGCCAGCCTGATTGTCCCCTAACCACTCCCCTGCTGTCCTGATCACCCCCAACTGCCCTCCCCTGCTAGCCTGATGGCCCCCAACTGCCCTCCCCTGCTGGCCTGATATCGCCCCCAATTGCCCTCCCCTGCCAGCCTGGTCGCCCCCAACTGCTCTCCCCTGCAGGCCTGGTTGCCCCCAACTGCCCTCCCCTGCCAGCCATCTTGTGATGGCCATCTTGTGGTGGCCATCTTGTGGCAGCCATCTTGTGACGATGTGAGAATGGCCATCTTGTGGCAGCCATCTTGTTATGATGTCACGCAACACCACCTAGGCTTTTATTATATAGGATGTTACCCCAATAAATTAAATATATAAAAAAATAAAAAGTTAAAAAATAAAATGTAAGAATGCTTTCTAAAAACATAATAATTATAGAATTGTACTACCTGAAAACTCCCAATAAATCATTAATAATATCAAATATCCAGTTAGTATTAAATTTTCTAATTGTTTCACAAGTAGCTATACTTTTTAAAAAAGTTTCTTTAAATTCGAATACACATAATGTCCACACATTGCCATTGGTTGATATGTCATCTGTATTTTTAAAAATCTGTAGTTCTCCCTTTTTTATGTATTATTTTCCTTTTAATTTATGTGGTGTAGAAACTGTGTTATTTCCCTTTTGAGTTGCTCACAGTCTGGATTTTGCTGATTCCATCCCCATGGGGTATTTTTCCATGTTCACTATTTGCTATATTTTCTGTAAGTTTGTAGAATTTACTTTTCAGACCATTTTTTTGTTTATTCACATTATATCTCCAGGACTTACTTATTTTATAACTGACTCCACACCCTGCCTCTGGCAACCACCAATCTATTCTCTGTATTGATGAGGTTTTTTTTTTTTTTAGATTCCACATATCACATGGTATTTGTCATTCTCTGTCTGACTTATTCACTTAGCATAATGCCCTCAAGGTGCATCCAAGTGTTGCATATGGCAGGATTTCCTTCTTTTTTATGTCTGAGTAATATTCCATTGTATACATATACACCATATATTTTATATCCATTCATATATCAATGGACACTTAGGTCATTTCCATGTCTTGAGTACTGTAAATAATGCTGCATTGAACATGAGGGATGCAGATATCTTTTCGAGTTATTGTCTTTGCTTCAAATAAATAACCAGAAATGTAATTGCTGGATAGTATAGTAGTGTTATTTGTAATTTTTTTTGAGGAACCTCCATACTGTTTTCCATAGTGACTGTACCAGTTGACATTTCCACCAACAATGCACAAGGGTTCCCTTTTATCCACATCCTATCCATTACTTGTTGCTTGATAATTTATTGATGATAGCCATCCTGACAGGTGTGAGGTGATACTCATTGTAGTTTTAATTTGCATTTCCCTGATGATTAGTGATGTTGAGAATCTTTTCATGTATCAGATATTATCTTGAATTTTGAGCAATCTTATGTTAGTATGCCAATTGTTTAATCCAAGTTTTCCTGTATTTTAGTACTAGCTATTTGTCCCATTAAAATTTTGCAATAGAAAATATAATATGGTTATATCTTCAATGATAAAATATTTTAAAGAAAGCCTAATTGAAGAATACTTTGGAAGAACCATTTACGGTAAGTATTTAAAATACTTGGGGCAAGTTAAATTTATATTCAAGTTTGATGTCAGCATTACATCCTTACCTTAAAAGTTAACAGATTGGGTATTTTGTGTCAAAACTTGACTTTTTAAAAACATAGAGTATACTCAGATATTTATAAGTATTCAGTGATGATTTTCTAATTTCAATGCTTTCAAATGTAGACTGCAGAGATGAATGAACGCTTGCAGAAAATGGGAGAGTCTTCTCTGAGAAATTTTAGAATGGACACTGAACAAAGTTTGTACAAGTTTGAAGGAGAAGATTATAGAGAAAAACAGAAGGTAACTTTTTATCCCCAACCCTTAGACTCTCAAATGATCATTTCTCCCCATAACAATTATAAAAATCGCTGGTACTTACCTAATACAATACTCTGTTGCACAGTGAAATTTGATGTAAGTCAGAAGATCTCATGAAAGGGCCACCTTTAATATATTTTACTGGTTTGTTATTACCATTATTGTCATCATCATTTTTGCTGCTGTTGCTTTTATGACTACTACTTTTGTTTTTGAGCAACACTGTGGGAGTGCCGTTGAGTTCCTGGATTCTGAAGCTGAAATCCCAACTCTATCACTAAGTGACTTTGGGTACCCAGTTTTCTCACCTGTCAAATGGAGGTTATAGTAATATCCTAGAATGATTCTGAGGTTAAATGAGTTAATATTCATAATGTAATTAGAACAATGTACTTAGCACTTAGTACTAAACATATTAGTGATAATATTATTAACACATAGTTACTTAAATGATAGAAGGACTTCGTAAGGTGTTCTCATTTATGAAATAATGCCTTACGTATAGCAAGAATCTTTTGAAGAAATGGGAGTTTTATTTATTTTGTTTAATTGAATTGTGACTGTAAATTTTAAAACTTTTTATTTTGAAATGACTTTAGACTTTATTGTGAAAAAAATAGTGTACAGTTCACATATATCCTTCACTCAGATTTCCTTAATTTTAACAACTTACATTATTATAGTACAATGATCAAATCTAGGAAATCAACAGGGGATGTAGTCCAGGATTCCACATTGCAATTTTGAAAAACAGCTTCATTTTGTAACTACCAATCTGTACTTATAAATCCCTTCACCTTTTTCACTCATTCCCCCCCGCCCCTCCGCTCTGGCAGCCATCAGTCTATTCTCAGTATTGGTGAGTTTGCTTCTATTTTGTTTGTTTACATTGTTCTTTAGATTCCACATGTAACTGAAATCATATGGTATTTGTCTTCCTCTGACTGACTTATTTCACTTGGCATAATACCCTCTAGGTCATGGGGATATGAAGTACAGCATAGGAAATATAGTCAATAATATTGTAATAACTGTGTATGGTGCCACATGGATATTGGAAATATCAGGGGGAACACTTTGTAAAGTATATTATTGTCTAACCACAATGCTAAACACCTGAAACTAATACAAAATAATACTAAATGTAAACTGTAATTGAATAAAAAAGAGAGCTTTTTTTAAAGAACAGTTTTAGGTTCACACCAAAATTGAGCAGACAATAGAGTTCCCATATTCCTCCTACCCCCACACAAACACAGCTTCCCTCATTATCAACATCCCCCACAATAATGGTATGTTTGATACCATCAAACCTACACTGACATATCATCATCACCCAAAGACCATCGTTTACATTAGGGTTCACTCTTGGTTTGTACATTGTATGGGTTTAGATAAATGTGTAATGACCTGTATCCCCCATTACAGTATCATACTGAATAGTTTTACTGCCCTAAAGATCCTCTGTGCTCTGCCTATCAATCCCTCCCTCCCCTCAACCCCTGCAACAACTGATCTTTGTACTTTCTCCATATTTTTTTTTGCCTTTTCTGGAACATCATATATTTGGAATCACACAGTATGTAACCTTTTTATATTGGCTTCTTTCACTGACCAATATGCATTTAAGCTCTGTCCATGACTTTTCATGACTTGATAGCTCATTTCTTTTAGTGTTGAGTAATATTCCAGTGTCCGGATGTTGAAAAGTTTATTTATCCATTCACCTAAACATGCTGGTTGTTTTCATATTTGGCAGTTGTGAAAAAAAGCTACTATAAACAGCCAGGTGCAAAGATTTGTGTGGACATACATTTTCAACTCCTATGGGTTTATACTAAGGAGCATGGTTGATGGATTGTATAGTAAGTGTATGTTTAATTTGATGAGAAACTGACAACTTGTCTTCCAAAGTGGCTGTACCATTTTGAATTTCCATGAGCAATGAATGAGGGTTCCTGTTGCTATGCATCCTTACCAGCATTTCATATTGTCAGTATTCTGGATTTTTGCCATTCTAATATGTATTTAGTGGTATCTTGTTTTAATTTGCATTTCCTTGATGACATATGATGTAGAGCATCTTTTCATTTGCTTATTTGCCATCTGTATATCTTCTCTGGGGAGGTTACTATTCAGGTCTTTTGCCCATTTTTAATCAGGTTCTTTATTTTCTTATTGTTGAGTATTAAGAGTTCTTTGTATATTTTGGATAATAGTCCTTTATCAGATATGTCTTTTGCAAATATTTTCTCCCAAGCTGTGGCTTGTCTTCTCATATTCTTGACCCACATTATGTTTTTCTTGCTATGTCTCTTCTAATCTGTGATAGTTCTGTTTTTCTTTGTCTTTCATGACCTTGACACTTTTGAAGAGTATTGGTCAGTTATTTTGTAGTTTGTCTCTCTTTTTGGGTTTGTCCAACATTTTCTTGTGTTTTAATGGAAACTTATGCATTTTTGGCAAGAATACAATGGAAGGGATTCCATGTCCTTCTCAATACATCATATCAGGGAACATGTGATGCCGCTATATCTTACTACTGGGATGTTAACCTTTATCACTTAGCTGAAGTGATGTCTGCTGGGTTTCTCCACTGCAGGATAACCATTTTCCCCTTTGTAATTGATAAATATCTTGGGGGAAGATATTCCTCAAACTTTTACTCACTGATTTTAGCATCTATTGGTGGAGTTTGCCTACAGCAGTTATTACTGTAGTGTTTGCCTAATGGTAATTTTAAAAATTTTTCTTCATTACTAAATCTACATTTATTAATGAGATTTTTGTTGTAAGGAAGAACTGTCCCTTCCCATTTATTTATATACTCAGTTATTTATTTATATCAACATGGGCTCATGGATTCTTATTTTTATTTATTTATATTTTTGTTAATTTTCACCCAAGAATATGTTTTCCATTGATTTAAAAAAATTTTAATCCTTACTAGAGGAGTGAGGATATTTTTTTTCATAGATTTTTTTTTTAGAGAGAGTGGAAGTGAGGGCGGAGAGAGAGAGAGAGAGAGAGAGAGAGAGAGAGAGAGAGAGAGAGAGACATTAATGTGAGAGAGACACATTGATTGGTTGCCTCCCACAGGCGCCACAACCGGGTCTGGGGATTGAACCTGCAACCCAGGTACATGCTCTTGACTGGGAATCGAACCCACAACCTTTCAGTGCCCAGGCCGTTGCTCTATGGAGCCACACTGGCCAGGGAAGTTATTTTATTTTTGAGTTTTAATACAATTCTATCATTATTTTGTTGCTCAAATGGTTTTATAAAGCTGTTATATTTTTTAACTTCAGAAGTGAATTTTATTAAAAAAAATTATTCTTGTGGATTATAATTAACAACATAAACTGATGAACAAAAACAGATCCAGAGATAGAGAAGCATCGATCAGATGCTCAAACCTCAGAGGGAAGGTAGAGGAGGGTGGGGGTAAGGGGTAGAGGTCAAGCAAAGGACTTGTATGCATACATATAAGCCTAACCAATGGACATAGACACCAGGGGGGTGAGGGCATGAACGGGAGTGGGGTGGGGGCAATGGGGGGGGGGATAAGGACACAGATGTAATACCTTAATCAATAAAAAAATAAAAAAACCTTATTCTTGGATATTGACTTTACAGAAAAAATGAGACAAGCCATTTTAGTTTGCAGTACAACTAGTATGCTTACAATGCTTTGTTGCATTCATTATTTCAGTTAGTTTTTAGTGTCTTGACTTAAATCTATCTAGTTATATTTATAACCTTAATTCTGACTATTTACATTTTATTGTGATGAGAGAGAGGTGAAGGTCTACATGCACAGGCTGGAAATTGCCTCCCTAATATGCTTTCTAGATCTCATTATGTGATGTTAATTTTATAAATTTTATAGTTATTCCCATGGGCTTACTGATATTAGGAGTGTTTTACAAAGTGGAAAAATATTACAGTGAAGAGTCTAGATATCATTGGAGCTTCTTACTACATTCTTAGAGGTAAATTAGACTTAGTAAAGTACTTGTCTGTTTCTAATATAACTGGTTTTCCTGTGTTTCTAATTCTAGCAGACTAATGATATACAGATAAAGAGAAGTTTTAGTAATGATGATGATGATATATTTTTATAATTAAATGTCTGACGAATCAGATTTTTTCTGAGTATTTGAGTTGAGATTATATTTTATTTCTGTCTTTTCATATTTCCTGGATAGGTTCTTAAAATAGGTTCATACTATCGTTTGAAGGAATCAAAAACTTGCAAGAATGTTGTTTATACGTAAATCATGGGAGTTATACAGTGCGGTAGATTTTCATTTATGATTTGTTGAACCACTTGCAGTACTTTACAACTATACCTGGTAGATTAAGTCATAATGACTGACATTGATACTGAATAAATTAATCTGAATAAGTTTGTATTAAATGTACTGCTTTCTGAAACAAACTAATTCAGCATGATTTATTCTGTTTTTAAAAGTTCAGGAATTGGTATTTAATGCTTATTTCAAATTTGGGTACCTATACCTTCAAAAAAGTATAGTTTAAATGATCAAATACATTACTTTTAGAGAGTTAATGGAAATTATTATTGATTTATTTTTTACCCCAATTGAGACAAATAAAATATTGGTTATTTATAAAATATTACTATTATCCCACATTAATCCATCTGAGGGGAAGAAAAACAAAACTCATTTCACTGCTCAGGGTATTTCTCATTTTATATAAATTCATATTATATTATCCATATCTCGTAAGTCTAGAGTTAAAAGAGACCTTAAGGTTAGTTACTCTAATCTTTTTTGTAATTAAGAAGGCCCATTATAGTATCTACTAGAGGCCCAGTGCATGAAATCTTGCAAGACCCAGACCCGCCCTGCGCAAGCCGCGGGACCCCAGACCTGCCCTGCAGTGAGCCACAGGACCCACCTCTGCTACGCCAGCCCTGCCAGCCCCTCCAGCCCCGCATGAGCCCCGCCTCGCTGCGTGAGCTGTGAGTCCCGGCCCACAAGAGTTGCTCCATGCACTTCCTGGTGACCCGTTGTTTGGTCATTCCACCGTTATGGCGTCATGACCACAGGCCTTTTATGATATAGATGATAGTTATCCAGCCTGAGAATGTGGTCATGTTGGGAATTCTACTCTTCTCAGGATAATTCATTTCATTGTTTTATATTCTCTGGTTCTCAGAAAATTTCTTTCCTATAATAATAAAAGTGTAATATACTAATTAGACCAGACAGCCAAACGACCTTCTGGATGTCCTTCCGGATGACCTTCTGGATGAAGTCGGGGCTGCAAGGGCCAAGGCAAGCCGCTGTGGCTGCGAGGACTAAGCCCCTTGCATGAATTTCATGCATTGGGCCTCTAGTTTGATTTATAAGCTTCGTAATGGAAGAGATTATTTTATTCATTTGTGTACCTGTGACACTGACTTGCAAATAATACAGTAGGTACTTAAGACATATTAAATTATATTGAGTGGAAGTCTACTTTCCTGTGATTGCCCATGTTGTTTTTAATCTTACGAATCAATGAAGAACTGTATTCTTTCCTGTTTGATAGACTTTTACTTATGTGGATGCCACCATTATGTCTCTTTAGTCTTTACTTCTTTAGACACCGAGTTTGTAGATCTCTAACCATCCTAGTCATCTTAGTTTATCATCCACTCTTTATTTAAAAAATATATATTTTTATTGATTTAGAGAGGAAGGGATAGGGAGAAAGAGATAGAAACATCAATGATGAGAATCATTGATCAGCTACCTCCTGCATGCCCCCACACTGGGGATTGAGCCTGTAATCTGAGTATATCATCCACTCTTTAAATATGATACCAAAGTTGGAACTCAACCCTTAGATAAGATTGGAGTGGGACCATTAATTATAGATTAATGGCCTCTTTTGTGTAAAGGCACTAGGCTAGGCACTATGAACTCAAGAAAAATGTCTGAACAAGAAAACCATTCCTATAGATTCCAGAACGTTTATTGTCTGCTTATTTTTAAAATGTATTTTCTAGCTGATATTGGGGTGAAGTTTTGTAAAACTACCAAATCACTGTTTACCCCACTTTGGATGCTTAATAATAACTTACAGCCCTAGCCAGATTGGCTCAGTGGATAGAGCATCAGCCTGTGGACTGAAGGGTCCCAGGTTCCATTCCGGCCAGGGGCACATGCCTGGGTTGTGGGCTCAATCCTCAGTAGGGGGCGTGCAGGAGCCAGCCAATCAATGATTCTGTCTCATCATTGATGTTTCTATCTATCTCTCCTTCTCCCTTCCTCTCTGAAATCAATAAAGAAATATATTTAAAAAATAATAACTTACATTGATCTCTTGACAGTTTACCTAATGCTTTCACATATACATTCACATTTAATCGTTAAGGTAGGTATTATTATTTGCATGTTACAGATGGAAAAAATAATTTCTCCAAAGTTATACAACTGGTAAAGCGGCAGAACCTGGTTTCACATTCAGGTCATTCTGATTTCACTGACTTTTTCCACAGCTACCTTATCAAGAAGTCTCATTAAAAAAAATTATCTTGATTTTAAGTGATATGTGCTGTCATTATTGATACTCATCATTTACCCCTTTCAGTTGTTTTCTATTTCATACACTTAACAGAGTCACCAGAATCAATGTGAGTCTTCTTTCTCTAGTAGATACTACAGGGTGGGGAAAAAGTAGGTTTACAGTTGTTCGTATGGAAAGTAATATAATAATTAAGCAATAATACAAGAATAAACTCTATGTTTTGAATAATCACAAGTGTAAACCTACTTTTACCCCACCCTGGATTTATTTATTAGGCATCAAAAACTAACCAGATTGTGCAATTTCTTCTCAATTGCTAAGGAAGAATCAAGTTTTAAACTTACTTTAAAAAAAGAAAAAGAAAAAGAAAACCATCTTTGCACCTTAGGGCAAGGTTTTGGCACTTGGGATGCATTCTTGTGACATAAAAAAGCAAATTTTGGTTCTTCCTAAGGGCTCTGGTTTTCTCATGCTTCTGCAACCTTGATGTGCTTGATTTTTATAAAACGGTTTGGAGTAATTAAACTACTCATTTTTGTTTGTTGTGTATAGCCCGGGATGGTGGAATGGATTGAACCTCCTAAACGAGAACGCAAAGCAAACTACGCAGTGGATGCCTACTTTAGAGAGGCTTTACGTGTCAGTGAGCCAAAGGTTCCAAAGGTAAAAGAAAACAGTATGAGGCCAGTTTTTATGTCCTACAGAAGAATTCTTTTGTAACCTGATCTTGAATCAGATTTATTTCTATTAGTGCTAAATCATAGTCCCTAAAATATAACAATAATACAGAAAAGTACTTGATATGGCCCAGACATATAAATGGATTTCATTGTATTTATTTTTCTATATATAAAAAAATAGTAAAAGGTAAATATGTTCACCTTATGTACTGAAAAAAATATGTATATATATGTATATATATGTATATACATATATGCATATGTATATATATGTATGTATATATATACATATACATATATGTGTGTGTGTGTGTGTGTGTATATATATATCATGCGTTTTCCCCCCCACAGGCTCCACGACCTTCAAAACAGCCAAATGTTCAGGATTTTCAATTTTTCCCACCACGTTTATTTGAGTTCCTGGAAAAAGAAATTCTTTATTATAGGAAGACAATAGGCTATAAGGTAAAATTTAAATTTTTTAGACTAGTGTAATGTAATCCTTTAAGCTAATATAATCTATTCAGGTAGACTAGAAGGTGTTTTATTTTAATTTGAGAGGTTGTAAGAGTAAATCAAAATAGTGATGTTTTTAAAACCAAAGAGGGTTTAATAGAAGTAAAGCATCAATCTACCTAATTGCCAGTAGGATCATCACTATACCATATTAGATTAATGGAGAATTCTCCAGTATTTTAAAATAGTTATAATAACATATTATTTTAATAATGCTAGTGTTCAAGTGGTTAAAGGATGTGTAGAAAGAACAACAGGTATGTGATTAGGTAGAAGTGAATGTATGATAGATGATAGGAAGGTTGATCATTTTTTAAAAATATGAACAAGAAATAGTATTTTTGAGTTTATTATTCAAGGTTGATGAAAGCCCTGTTGGTGATTAGTAGACTGTGGTCACAGGTATTAATGATAAACATGACAATAAATTATATACTTTAAAACTGATATTTTAGAATTCAAAATTCTTATTTATATTGAAAAATAGGAACCCATTTTTGTGAGTGAAATTTAATGTTTCCACACTAAAGCTATCACATTGAAAATTATGCATATCATGTTATTTCTATATGTTGAAATTGACTTCATAGTGAACAAAAAGGTATGACTAGAAGTATAACCAATAGTATAAATGAAATTATAAAAATATTAACATTATTATAATTTTAGAAAAATTTCAGTTATATGAACTGGACGCTGTGTTTTAAAATTTATTTTGTGAGCCTTTAACACAAGTGGAACTATGCCCAATTATTTTGATTAGAAGTTATAATGTGCCTATAAAAGCTCCATGTATATAAGGTATTTAGTTAGCTCATTTATATTTTGGAACTAGAGTGGATCTTGAGAGCATTTCTACTATTATTACAGAGTAGAAGCTTTGCCATTTGAAACAGGGTAAAAAACTTTGCTTGCTCTTCATGTACCAAAGTTTAAATATATATAAATAGGAATAAGAAACTTAAAGTAAATATAAGTAGTTAGTTATAATCTGGTTAGGGAAATGTTATTAAATTTGAATGTATTTAACCAACAGGACTGGATAAAATCCTTCTTAGGAAGTTATAGAAGTGTACAGTAACCAGTTGAACGTTGAGACCAGACATAAAACTATTTCAAAGACAGTGAAAATGGTAATATGACAAGAGAAAAAGGCAAGTTATAGGTACAAAATGTGAAATAAAAATAGTGAAATTAATAAAGTAGTTAATACTATTTCATGAGGTAAACATCTCACTAAGGGTTATAAAAATTTTATGTTTAGATCATTACTTTTTGTTATTTTTGACTGTTATTGGTGAGACTTGAAAGAAAAATTAATTGAAATGTTAGACCTCGTAGTTCATTTGATTACTAACAACCCTGTGAAACAGGTGTTGTTATCACCTCTATATAGTAGGTGAGGAAACTGAAATTCAGAGAGGTTAAATGACTTGTTCAGAGTCACACAGTTAACAGAATTGCCAAGGGTGCTGGTCCCAAACCAAAGTTCTCAATGTTCAAATGCTATGCTCTTTCCACTTAAACATCCTGGGCTATTTCTGCATGTGACACAACCCTGCTTCTTTCTGCAACCCTAAATAAGGACTATGTTTACAGTGGTGTGACATGTTTGGGAGGTGAGCCAAGTGGTAATCAAGAAGCAGCAATAAAAAATTATCTTTGTGGATAGAATTGTTTATGCTCCTTCTTTGAAGATACTGAAATTCTGTTCCCTGCAATAATACAGTGCCCACCACATTCTTATCATACCTCTGATTTTAATGTAAACAGTGCTTTTCCTTACAGGCAGTTTGTAGTGAAGAGCGAGGTCTCACAATGATTGGTTGGGTGGTGGCCAACTGGAAGGAGATGGAGGAGAGAGGAAACCTTAGAAGAGGGAGGAATGAAGGGACAGCTGCAAAGGGTGATAGAAAGGAGGAAGGTGTAAGAAGAGAGGAAAGGGATGAATGAGGAGAGGGAAGGTGACATGGAATCCATGCTATGGCACCTTACTATTATTTTCTCTTCTTCACCTCCAGATAGAAGTGACAAGACAGGGAGAATGAGTGAAAGGAGGGCTTTTTAAAAATTTGATACATATTTATTACTCCTCTGTATCAGGTTCTATGCCAAGCACTGAGGATAAATCAATGAGTAAGAGGAACATGGACTTTACATTCTAAAAGGCACAGGCATTAAGCAGGTACCACAGAGTAGTGACATTATTATTTGTGTGTTTCAGTGCTTGCACAGGGTGCTACAAGGGAGCATAACATGGATATCTAATGTGGACTGCAAGATCAAAGTAGTGGTCCCTAAGGAAGGGTCATTTAAACAGATCAGAGAGATGCACAAGAATTAGCCAAATGCAGTGTGGGAGAGAAAAGCTCAGGTAATGCACCCATAGCTGCAAAAGTGTTGCAGTAGGGAGGATTGCCCCTTTAGAAACTGAAAGAAGCCCAGTGAGGAGGAAAGTGACTTGAGATGCAGCTAGTGAGCAGGTGGAGTTGGGTCATGTGGAGCCGTTATAGGTCATATTAATGAGGTTGAACTTTAGCTTCAGAGCACAGGAAAACCATTGAGATGATTTTAAGACAGAAGGGTGGATGAGTGGTGAAATAATAATAGCTACTTATTTAGTTCTTGTGATGCTTACTGTTCTAAGTTCTTTAAAAAGATTAGCTCATTATTCTCATAACAGCCCTAGAACTACATCCTATTTTACAGATGAGGAAACTGAGGCATGAAGAGGTTGAGTAATTTGCCCTGAATAATTTGTTAAAAATCAAACAACATATAAGTAAGTGGTAGAGTATGATCAGATTTACACTTTTAAAAGATCACTCTGGCTGCAACACAGAGGATGATGAGTTTCTCTAAGAAATCAGCCAGGGGGCATTTGAAGTGTGACGATAAGAGAAGATGGTGGTGTCTTGGAGTGTAGTGGCTGCAGTGGTGGTGGTGGTGGAGTTGGAGGAGGAGGCAGTAGGGGAATGATCCCATACCACTCTACCTTTAGCTTGTCCTCCCTGAAGACATTTGAAACAGGGTAAAATTCATCCTGAATTGCTTCTGTATTGTTTTTAGACTTGCCTTGATCCTTTGTATGCATCTGTAGCTGAGGATTTATGACAAATAAGAATTCATTCTGGATGTTGGTTCTTTCTGAGCCTTTTAAAATTTTTTACCAGAAACTACGGACCTGAGTTAAGTTGGGTGACTTAATTGGGTGGGTTTCATGTGTGAGTTCAGAGTACAGACAGAAGAGCATGGCATGTTAATTACCTGCAAATGCTTCCTTTCGAGGACAGTGTGATACTGATAACTTTTAGACCTATTTTCTCAAGAATATCCAGCATTGATTCCCTCTTCATATCTCCAGAAAACTCAACAGAGGCACAAATGAATAGAACAATAGTTTATTGTCAGATGAAAAGAACTGCTATAGCACAGTTACATGGTATTCTCTACACAAGTTAGGTTCTCAAAAGGGGACTCCTTCCACTCCCTTTCTGCTTAAATGATTGCTAGCCCAAGGGAGAGAGGTGTGGTCTATAGCTGGGGCCACTGTGGTGCACAGTACTGTTTTGTCCATTTTGAGTCCCTCATAGTCTTATTTTGTAGTGATTTGGGGTAGGGCTGAGGGGCTCAATGATTGTTTTTTTTTAATATATATTTTTATTGATTTCAGAGAGTAAGAGAGAGGGACAAGGAGAGATAGAAACATCAAAGATGAGAGAGAATCATCGATCGGTTGCCTCTTGAGCCCACAACCCGGGCAGGTGCCTTGACCGGGAATCGAACTGTGACCTCCAGATTCATAGCTCGATGCTCAAACACTGAGCCATGCTGGCCAGGCAAGGGGCTCAATAGTTTTGAAGCAGTTGGGAAAGAGTATTTTTCTCGAGGGCCTGCTTATTTGAATTTTTATTTTCTATTTTTTTTCCTCCCACCCTTCCCCCATATTCTGTGACCAATAAGGTCACAGCAATATTGCTGATAAGATCTGTAGTTAGAGTTTTGTTTGATTGGAGGCTGGATGAAATACAGGTTTGCTTTGCCCTAACCACTTGGTAGATAGCAGTGCATGAGTACCAATTCCCCCTGCTGTCTAAGCTTTGACCTTGTTACAAGTTAGACATATTTAGAAGTTTAATTGCTCTTGCAACTTAAAAGAGTTACTTAATGCATTTAATAACTTGTTCACTAAACTCTTTACAGAGAGGACTTAATTGAAATTTCAATTGCAGAATAAAAAATCCAGAGTATTTAGAAATTCTATTGAAATCTAAGACATGGAGTGAAAGAGTTTTGTTATATTTGAAGCTGAAGAAAGCTATAGAGCTTTATCCTCAATAAAAAAAAAATCTTTAGGGATGGATATGAACATTTGACAAATGGAGGAAGTTCCATAATCTTTGTGAGTTTTGGTAGCGTGGGCCACCTGTTTTGCAGTGGTAGAACTAAGATGCAGTGAGCTGATTTCAGGTTACTGCTTTCATTTTGTGTGCTGTCACATTTAATTCAGTATTTCATATTTCTATGAAATGCTTGCTAAAACTCCTTCCAAGAAACAAGGCAAAAAAAAATGTTTTTCACTTCTCCATGGAACACAGCTCTTAAGTGCAAATTCCTTAGGGTCTGACTAGAAATCCATATAGTAATAGAGATGCTTCCTTTTGAAAGATAACTTTTGTATATTGTGGCTATCAAGTGTTGCTGGGAGCCATCAGTAAGAATCACAGTGTGAGTACTTGAGACCTTTGAGGTATCTGGTTGGTACTATTAGTCTGTAATTTTCCTACTTAATTATTATATAGCAGTTTTAAATAACTGCAGGAAGCTTAGTGCTGACAAGAACCTCATGAAGTAAAAAATTAATACCTTTTTTAAATGAATATTAAAAAGGATATTTTTTTGATAGGAAGACATAATGGAATTTAGGAATGTTGAGTCATTTCTAATTCTAAAAAAATTAGCAACTATGTATTTGAATAATTTCTAAAATTAAAATAGTAAATGTGATATTGATAAAGGCATTGCTGTATTAAAATATGACTGGTGTTTATGGAAGAAGCAGTCTTCAGTGGATCCTAAAATCTAATGGTATGATATAATATTCTGATTTTGATCCTATTAAAGTTCAGAGGGGGAAGTTTTAGTATTGGGGTAATCTGCATAGGAATAAAGAGTTTATTTTGTATGGGTATTTTCCATTTTCTGTCATAAAATTAGACATTTATGAAATATTTTATTTGGTTAAAATATGGTTTGTTGGACATAGAAAATTTGAAGGTATTTGATAGAGAAATATCTTACGATTAAAGAGGTTTTTCTTAATTAAAATTTGAAGCTAAGCCCGGCCAGTGTGGCTCAGTTGGATGAACGTCTTCCCATGAACCAGGAAGTCATAGTTTGATTCCAGGTCATGGCACATGCTTGGGTTCTGGGCTCGATCTTCAGTAGGGGATGTGCAAGAGGCAGCCAATCAATGTTTCTCTCACATTGGTGTTTCTTCTCCTTAGTTGTAAGTGTATTCACAACTCTGTACCTAGAACACAATTAATAATTTGTTAGTTACTGCTACTAGAGTCTTTTTCCCTTGACTGAGGGTCCCATCACAGGTATTTGTGTGCTCCACTACACCTACCCTCTTATATACAGGGTGAGGCAAAAGTAGGTTTACAGTTGTTTGGATGGAAAATAATACAGTAATTAATACATTATAATCCAAGAATAAACTGTTTCACATACTCACAACTTTTGCCCCACCCTATATATAATCTTTTTCCACCATTATTTTGTAATTTCTAGACATTTTGCATGTTATGTGAAGATACTCTCCCTTTTCATACCCTGTCAGGCAATAAAAACACTACTTTCCCTTTGCATGATGACTTGATCAACATGTTGGATACAATCTTCAGGTGCATTGCCATTTCTCTACCACTGTCTATATTGCTGGATGAATATGGGCTCTTTTTGTACTGCCAAACTGTTTCTTCTGGGCTTGAGGTTTTATTGTATAATGTTGGTATTGGGGATAATTACATTATTGTTTTTATCATTGTATTACAATATATTTTGTTCCATTGTATAACCAAATCTAGAAAATAATGTGGCATTTAGCAATGGGTTTTAACTCTAAAATACCATGTGGTTCTGTTTATATTTTGTTTGTTTAACTGTTTTGTTGATTAGACTCCACATATAAGTGAGATCATATGGTATTTGTATTTCTCTGACTGGCTTATTTCACTTAGCATAATAATTTCCATGTCTATCCATACTGTGCAAAAGGTAAGATTTTTGTCATTTTTATGGCCGAGTAGTATTTCATTGTGTAAATGTACCACAGCTTTTTTATCCAGTCATCTACTAATAGACACTTGGGCTGTTTCCAGATCTTGGTTATTGTAATCAACAAAATAATTTAATAAACAAAATAGAAACAGAAGCACAGATACATAAAACAGAATGATAGCTGTCAGAGGGGAGGGGAATTAGAAAGCTGTGTGTAAAAACGGTGAAGGGATTAAGCAAAAAAATGTGTATGTATATACACTGAGTGGCCAGATTATTATGATCTCTGAATGCATAATAATCTGGCCATTCAGTGTGTGTGTGTGTGTGTGTGTGTGTGTGTGTGTATACATATATATATATATATATATATATATATATATATATATACACATATATATATTAGAGGCCTGGTGCATGAATTTGTGCATGGGTGGGGTCCGGCCAGCCTGGCCAGGGGGAGGAGACATGGGCGGTTGGCTGGCCTGCCTGCTGGTCGAACTCCTGGTCGAGGGGAAAATTTGCATATTAGCCTTTTATTATATAGGATATACACTGAGTGGCCAGATTATTATGCGTTCAGAGATCATAATAATCTGGCCACTCAGTGTATATTAAGCAAAAAAATTTATACACACACACACACGCACACACATGGCCAGCAGTATGGTGATAGCCAGAGGGAAAGGGAAGTGTGGGGAGGTGGAAGTGGGCAAAGGAGGGATAAGTGGGGACAAAAAGAGACTTGACTTTGATGACTTTGGATGGTGAGCGCACTATGCAGTGTGCAGATGATGTTTTATTGAGTTGTACACTTGAAATCTATATGGTTTTATTAACCAATGTCATCCCAATAAATTCAATAAAAAATAAAGTACCATGTGGCACATTTAAGGTTTTTATTTTGGTAATGTGGCAGTAGGAATGTAGAGAGGATCATATGTCATTCTGGTATGACTGTATGACTTTATATTGTTTACTAAAGATTGATGTGTGTGTGTGTGTGTGTGTATGTATGTATGTATGTATATATATATATGTATACATATATATATTCTAATTACTTTTTCTCAACAGTTTACTCATAACTCATATTTTGAATTTATAGGTCCCAAGAAATTCTGATATCCCAAATCCAGCTGTGGCTCAAAGAGAGGAGCAAAAAAAGATAGATGGAGCTGAACCTCTTACAGCAGAGGAGAATGAAGAAAAGGAAAAACTTCTCACACAAGTAAAATATTTTAAGTGACTGAAATACTTCTAGTCAACTAATAGAAAAAAGAAAATATAGATTACTTATTTTTTGTTATATAGGCCTAGTACCATGACTGGATACATTAACAAAACTTAGGACTATTTTGTAAGTGTTTAGACCAAATATCCCTATTTTTTTTTATATCTTTCACAAAATACAATCTTATGGAAAAAGCAGGAAATACATAAATGTAAAATGTAGGTGTCAATTGTTAGAAAGAAGAAATGTATTTTATTAATTATAATAAGGTCATTTAATTCACTATGAGTCCTGAGACAATAATTACTAACATATTCTTAAAATTTTAAATTTATTTTATTGACTGATGCAAACTGTCCTCTGAAATTATACTTTACTAATATTTTATTTATGGAATAATTTCATAATTCTCAAAATGCTTTTTATCCTTTCTTGGAAAGAACTTTAGTACAATGATGAGAGATTTTTGAAACTTTTAAAGGTCATCATTGCATACTTAAAAGCTAATAGCTCCTCAGAATAGAGAGCCCAGCTATAAAACCACATATATATGGACAGATAACTTTTGACTACGGAACCAGAAACACAATGGAGTAAAGACAGTCTCTTCAATAAATAGTGCTTACAAAACTGTAAAGTCATATGCAAGCGAATGAAACTGGACTACAGTTTGTCCTCATGTACAAAAATTAGTTCAAATTAGATCAAAGACCTAAACATAAGACCCAAAACAATAAATTACATAGAAGAAAATATAGGTACCACACTTATGGACCTTGGTTGTAGAGAACATTTTATGAACTTTACCCCAAAGGCAAGGGCATGTATAAAATATGGGATTAAAAATTATATAATATCTTGAAACTATAAATCAATTTTTAGTACTTGGAGAGAAGTACATTCTCTTCATGATAGAAAAGCAGTTATTTTTATAAATAACACTCATTCAATTTTTGATTCCAACATAAAACACCTAGGATTTTATGAGGAGAAATATTTTCAATCTTTTAAACTGTTTCAATGTATCATTGTATAGAAGAAAATAGAACAATAAATGGATTTGTTAATTTAACCTTGATTGATAATGCTTAATTTTTTTGTTCACAGGGATTCACAAACTGGACTAAGCGTGATTTTAACCAATTTGTTAAAGCTAATGAGAAGTATGGAAGAGATGACATTGATAATATAGCTCGAGAGGTGGAGGGCAAATCCCCTGAGGAGGTCATGGAGTATTCAGGTTTGTATATAACTTCAAACATGATGTTTAATTGTAATCTTACTCATTTCATTAGTGTCACTGTAATTGTGCCATTGTCAAGAGATCTTTTAAACTTTTATGAATAAAGTACAGGTGAGAGTATATATACTAATAAAAGCCTGGGTGGCCCTCACGCCCTCGCGTGATGCCCTCACGTCATCACAAAGATGGCTGCCCCCACATCGTCACAAGATGGCCGCCCTCACATCATCACAAGATGGTCACCACAAGATAGCTGGCAGGGGAGGGCAGTTGGGGGTGACCGGGTCAGCAGGGGAGGACAGTTGGGGGCAAGATCAGGCCAGCAGGGGAGGGCAGTTGGGGGCAAGATCAGGTCAGCAGGGGAGGGCAGTTGGGGGCAAGATCAGGCCAGCAGGGGAGGGCAGTTGGGGGCAAGATCAGGCTGGTAGGGGAGGGCAGTTGGGGGCAACCAGGCCGACAGGGGAGGGCAATTGGGGGTGACCAGGCTGTCAGGGGAGGGCAGTTGGGGGCGACCAGGCTGGCAGGGGAGGGCAGTTGGGGCGACCAGGCCTGCAGGGGAGGGCAGTTGGGAGCAGGGACAGCAGTTGGGAGCCATCGGGCTGGCAGGGGAGGGCAGTTGGGGGTGACCAGGCCTGAAGGGGAAGGCAGTTGGGGGCCATCAGGCTGGCAGGGGAGGGCAGTTGGGGGCGATCAGGCTGGCAGGGGAGCAATTAGGCGTCAATCAGGCCGGCAGGGGAGCAGTTAGGGGTGATCAGGCTGGCAGGCAGAAGTGGTTAGGGGCAATCCGGCAGGCAGGCAGGCGAGTGGTTATGAGCCAGCAGTCCCGGATTGTGAGAGGGATGTCCAGTAGTTGGGAATCCCCCAAGGGGTCCCAGATTGTAGAGGGTGCAGGCTGGGCTGAGGGGACATGCCCCAGTGCATGAATTTCATGCACCGGGCCTCTAGTAAAATATAATTTTTATTTCTACGAAAAGATTTTTTAAGAGTTATCAAAACAAAGTAACTGCTGTTGTCCCTAGTAGTTAGCTAGTGGAGCTAAGTAAAGCCCTAATGAAAAAAAAGGGCTATTGGATGCGCATTGAGAAAATGTTTCCCACTTTCCCACCTTTGGAATTTGGTCCTCTTCTGGGTAAAGTTTTTTTTTTATTATTTATTGATTAAGGTATTACATATGTGTCCTTAACCCCCATTTTCCCCCTCCTCCCCTCCTTCTGGGTAAAGTTTGAGATTTCAGGTTCAGCAGATTGAATTATTGTCTTTCTATGTCATCCTTGAAGTAGAGAATTCCTATTAGGCCCTTTTAGGTCCTCAGACACTGTCAGGATTCCAGTGAACTCCAGGCAGGTCTTGTGGGTTCCATTAATTCCAGAAAAGCTGGAATAGATCTAAAAAGACTGCTTGAATAAATCTGTTGATTGATCCTAGAATCATGTCCCTCTCTTACTTAGCTGTGTCTTTGGTATTGACCAGAACTAGGTTAGCTGCTGAAGCACATGGAATTAATACAATTCCCATGCCACAGTGTATTCAACCTCCAGCTTCTAAAAAAACTCTTATCAAATATAGGCAATTATGTCTAGGAAATTTTCTATATGTAGAATAGGAAGTTTCTGACTTTCAAATAGGTTGGGCTCTCATAGTCTGAATATTAGCTGTTTAGAATCCAGCACACTTACCCCATAAAAACAATGTTACAAAGTAGTCTGAGGTTTCTGTGCTAGTCCCTCAAATCCTACTTAGCTTAACAACTCAAATTCTGTAGGGAGGAGACATTATAATACTAAGAAATATGTCAAGGATTAATATAAGCTAGGACCAGCTCTTAAGGTATCTATAGTGTCAGTGTTTGAAGAAGTCCAGATTTAATTAGAGAATACATTTTTTTCCCTTTGGAAATATGAAAGGGTCTTCTGATGATTACCAGGGACTTTAGAGGTTGATTATATTGAGTTTTTATTTCATATAGTATAAATCAAGTTTATGAACTTCCTATTTTCCTTGATACTAGCATAACACTTCTATTACTCTTAAGCTTTACCACATAAGTTTAGAGCACTTGGGGGCTTAGAGGGAGTAAAAAAGATGAGAGAGACATTTTAGCAGCAAGAGTTGAATAAAAGAGTGTAAAAGGATATGTGCAGAGTGATATTCTGAAGTAGAATTTTCTTCAAAATAGCATCAGTGTATATGAAGCACTCACTGATTTTATTTTCAGTGACCTGTAGCTTATTTTTTAAACTTACTTGGAATAGCCTTTTCTCTAAAAAACAAAACAAAACACCAAGTCACCCTAATTTTGCAAGAAAACAGGTGATTCAAAAAGATAACATGTCAGATGTTCCCTCAAATTTGACACCAGGCCTGGTGGCATGACTAGCTCAGGATGGTTTAATCGGGGCTCTGTCAGAAGTTGGGGAAATTGGAATGGTTTATGTAGTTGGTTACAATAAGAGAAGAAATACCTACAATTGGCTGTTAATGAGTATCTTATACATAGCAGGCATTTAAACATGTGTTGAATGAATAAGTGAAAGAATGAATAAATGAATGCAGGTGCTTATACAAATTAGAGTGCTAAAATTTTTCTTTTAAAAAAAATCCTCACCTGAGTATATGTTTTTATTGATTTTTAGAGTGAGAAGAAGGGAGAGGGAGAGAGAGAGAGAGAGAAACATCGATGTGAGAGAGAAACATCGATTAGCTGCCTACCATATGTACTCTGACTAGGGATCTAACCGCAACCTGGGTATGTGACCTGACCAGGAATCAAATTCACCACCTTTCGGTGTATGGGATGACTCTCCAGCCAACTGAGCCACACTGATTAGGGTAACATTCCTTCTTATAGGCTCTAAAAATGAAAAAATTGAGAGTATGTCATTAAAAAGTCTTTTCACTGAAGTTACATTAATGCAGCCAGATTATTTAGCTCATATAAAATTAGGGTGACTTGGTGTTTTGTTTTGTTTTTTAGAGAAAAGGCTATTCCAAGTAAGTTTAAAAAATAAGCTACAGGTCACTGAAAATAAGAACAGTGAGTGCTTCCAAAGGCGAAGCAATGGTTTCAGTAGAAATTGCTGCTTCATAGGAAGTTTGAATAATCTGTTGATAATGTTTTCCTTTTTTTTTTTTTTTTGCTTGTTAAGAAGCAATGCTCTCTAAATTATATGGTCACCCTCTCTCCTGTTTCACTTTATGTATTTTATCCCTTCTGTATCATGTTGGAATAAAAGCATAGCATAAATCAGTATCAGTAGTATCTTGAAATCCTGTCGTTTGGGATGGATAATAAAAAATGCCATTTGTATTTAATAATTTAACATATACAGATGGATCTGAATCTTAATTTTAAACATCATTTTACTGTGTCCTTTTCTGTTAATTCTTCATTGTACAATTTTGTGGATTTAGTTCTTTTAAGATGATAGTATTCTAAGTAGTAATTCTGTCTTTCAGCTGTATTTTGGGAACGTTGCAATGAATTACAGGACATTGAGAAAATTATGGCTCAAATTGAACGTGGTGAAGCAAGAATTCAACGGAGGATCAGTATCAAGAAAGCTCTGGATGCCAAAGTACTATATTTCATAATTGTGAAATTATTATTATACTAGAGGCCCAGTGCACAAAATTCATGCACTGCAGGGGGGGGGCGGTCCCTCAGCCCGGCCTGCACCCTCTCATGGTCCGGGACCCCTTGGGGGATGTTGGGCCTAAACCAGCAGTCAGACATCCCTCTCACAATCCGGGACGCTGCATGCACCAGTGACCATACTTTTCATACAGGTGAAAGACATCTTGCTGTTGTATGGGCAGCTACATTTTTTTTGCCCTGATTATAAAAAGTAGTACATAACATGATCCTTCTGAGGCAGTAGTACCATTTTCCCCATCTTATGGGTGGAAAAACTGAATCAGAGAGAAGTTAATTGGCTTTGTCACACAGTTGTAAGTATCAGAATCAGAGCTGACCACAAAATGTGCAAGCCAGAGTCCAAGCATGTCATTGCTGCATCATCCTGTTTTTTCAGTGTTAGAGTAGCCTTGCCAGGTTTTGATTTTTAAATCTAAGAGACTGTTCCCAATATATAGGGTAGGATCCCTAGGCCTGGCCAGCGATCAGGGCCATCTGTGGGGTGACCGGTGGGGCAGGGCCCCTGCTGGCACCCACCTTGGCTGGTGGCCTGGTGATGCCTGCTGGCCGGCTCTGCCCCCCAATCACCACCACCAGTTGCCCCCCTTGTGGTCAGTGTCATAGTGACTGGTCATTCTGCCATTCGGTAGATTTGCATATTAGGGTTTTATTATATAGGATTATTTTAATTGATATAGTTACTAGCTTTGACTTATTATTGCACATATAGTTAAAACACTAATTTGTTTAAATCCACAGATTGCAAGATACAAGGCTCCATTTCATCAGTTACGTATTCAGTATGGAACCAGCAAAGGAAAGAACTATACTGAGGAAGAAGATAGATTCTTGATTTGTATGTTACACAAAATGGGCTTTGATAGAGAAAATGTTTATGAAGAATTAAGACAGTGTGTACGGAATGCTCCTCAGTTTAGATTTGACTGGTTTATCAAGTCTAGAACTGCCATGGTATGTATTCCTTTCTTCTTTTAACTTTTATTTTGAAAATTTCAAATATTATATATTATTCACTTAGATTCTCTAATTGCTAACATTTAACACATTGACTTTCTCCCCCACCCATATATGTGTGTATATACTTATACATATATATATATAATCTATAGTTTACATTCAGAAATACATATCTTTATTTTGTATTTATAAATATACATATTTATACTTCTGAACATTTGAAAGTAACTTGCACACATCATTAGTGTTCACTTCTAAATACCTCAGCATTTATCTAAAAATAAGAATATTTTCCTACATAACCACAATATCTTGATCCTACCTGAAAATGTTAACATTGATTCAATAATGTTATCCATTATAGAGTGCATGTACAAAATTTCCAATTGTCCTACAAGTGTCTTTCATAGCTGTTTTTTAAACTTGATGATCCAGTCAAAATTCAAACATTAAATTTGGCTGTTGAGTCTCTTTAGTCTCTTTAGTCCAGTGGTTCTCAACCTTTCTAATGCCGCAACCCTTTAATACAGTTCCTCATGTTGTGGTGACCCCCAACCATAAAATTATTTTCGTTGCTACTTCATAACTGTAATTTTGCTACTGTTAATGAATTGTAATGTAAATATCTGTGTTTTACGATGGTCTTAGGCGACCCTGCTAGCGGTTCTCAACCTGTGGGTCGTGACCCACAGGTTGAGAACCGCTGCTGTAGAGCCTAAGATCATCAGAAAACACAGATATTTACATTACGATTCATTAACAGTAGCAAAATTTACAGTTATGAAGTAGCAACGAAAATAATTTTATGGTTGGGGTCACCACAACATCAGGAACTGTATTAAAGGGTCGTGGCATTAGAAAGGTTGAGAACCACTGCTTTAGTGTCTCTCTCTCTCTCTCTCCCCCTTACCAGAGGATATATTATTATGTTTTTATCAATTTTAGGGAGAGGAAGAGGGAGGGATGGAGGGATAGAGAGAGGTAGGGAGGGTGAGAATAAGAGAGGGAGGGAGGGAGAGAGGGAGAGATAGATGTGAGAGAGAAGCATCGATCAGTTGCCTCTCAGTATGTGAACCTGCAACCTGGGTAAGTGCCCTGACCAGGGGTAAAACTCAGGACCCTTCCGAGTACAGGATGACACTCCAACCAACTGAGCAACACTGGCTAGGGCTTTTTAGTCTCTTTTAATCTACAACTTTATGTTTTTGCTCATTGTTAGGCTTAGGTTAAGCATTTTTGGCAAGAGTACTACATAAATGATAGGTTCTTCTTATTGTATCACATCATGAGGCACATCATGTCAGATTGTCACTCTTGGTGATGCTAAGTTTGATCACATGGTTAATATGGTGACAGCTAGAACTCTCCACTTTAAAGGTACATTTTCCCCTTTGTTATTAGGCAGGTGATACTTGAGACTGTGTATATAACTTAAAGATTTATTTTTAATGAGAATGAATTGTTGCCTAAGTGGATTCTTTATAAAATTATTATGAGACAAAGTATACTTAAGTAGAAGATATATTTTTATTTTAGCTACTTATAATTTATTCTGGTATTTTCTAATCTGAATTGTGTTTTTGTTAAATTCTAGTGCTGCTTAGCAGTGTTCTGATGATATTGAAATAAATGCAACACATTTTTAATGTAGACATCATCAGTTTTTTGAAAGCTGAATTAAAACAAAATAGCTTTTATACAGCCTAAAAATTAAAAGTAACCAGAAAATAACAATCCAAATATTGAACTTTTTTTCTTAAGTAGTTGCTATCTACCATAAATGTTTTCTTGGCCAAAGCTTCATAGAGGTGCAAAGATTTGACTTTGAATTTCAGTTCAAGTTGAATAAGAAGAAAAGAAAAAATCTGAGTTGCCATATTGAAGATGCTAATTTTGGCAGATGCTTTATAAGATCAGATATTCCTTAAAACTTTACCAAAAATTTAGAGTGTTCTCTTGGATTGTTATTAGAATGTTCCTGTCAAGTTTATGGACTATGTAATGCTGGGAGGGCTAGCAAATTCTTTGGATAAAACCAGGATCCAAACAGAACTAGAGAAATTGGAATGATGGATCCGTTGGATCTTACAACATAATACTTAATAGGAATAAATATAAAGTGCTATACTTGTTTGAAAGAATATGAAGAGGTGTATCTATATATAAAAGCCTAAGTGACCGAATGACCGAAAGACCGAACAACCATTTGAGCGGTCACTATGACACACTGACCACCATGCGGCAGATGCTCAATACAGGAGCTGCTCCCTGGTGGTCAGTGCACTCCCACAGCCAACCTCCCGTGGCCAGCCAACATCCCACGGTCCCTCCTCCAGCCGGCTGGCCCCAATCAGCCCCAATTGGGACTGGGTGAGACCACCCCGATCGCTGGCCAGGCCAAGGGACCCCACCCATGCATGAATTGGTGCACTGGGCCTCTAGTATGTTAATAAGATTCAGTAGAAAGTACTGGGAAGAGAATAAAAAAATTAATCTATAGCATGAAGGGCTAAGTTTGGATGTAGTGAAGAGTTGTTTGACAGGGTTTTTTGGATAATTGACATAGATCATTGAAGAACACTGTAGAATAGTTTGTCTATTAGATTTCAAAATGAGATTTTATTTTGATTGTCTGAGGCTTTGGCAGTGAGCTTCCTGGCCTTTTAAGGTGCCTTCTAGCTTAGTACATCTGTGACCATGTTTTGCAGAGAACTCATTTCAAGGATTTTTTGAGTTATAATGGGCATATAACACTAGTTTCAGGTGTACAATGTAATAATTCGATATTTGTATACACTGCCAAAGATCACCACAGTAAGTCTAGTTACCATTTGTCTTCATATAGAGTTAGAAATAATTTTTTTTCTTGTGGTGAGAACTTTTAGGCAACTTTTAAGTATGCATTACATTATTATTATTATTTTAAAGATTTTTAAAATTGATTTTTATACAGAGGAAGGGAGAGGGAGACAGAAATATCAATTGACTGCCTCCTGCATGCCCCCTACTGGGGATTGAGCCCACAACATGGGCATGTGCCCCGACTGGGAATGGAACCAGCAACCCTTTGGTGCACAGAACGACACCTAACCAACTGAGCCACACTGGCCAGGGCTGTAATATTATCGACTGTAGTCACTATGCTGTACATTACATCTCCATGGCTTATTTATTTTATAACTAGAGGCCCAGTGCACAAAATTTATGCACGGTAGAGTCCCTAAGTCAGGCCAGCGATCAGGACCAATCAGGTTCTGCCTCTCCGCCCTCTCCTTCCCTTGTCGCCCGTGCGCTGCCATGGTGCGGTCCCCCCCCCCCCCCCACCTCCCTGCCTCCTCCTTCCCTCGTTCCCTCAGCGCCCCGCTGCTGCCACTGGTCACCCACCATGTTCCATGCCACTCCCTGGTGGTCAGCACACGTCATAGCGGGCAATCGAACTCCCGGTCTCACGGTTGGACTCCTGATGGGACACTTTGCATATTAGCCTTTTATTTATATAGATTGGAAGTTTGTACCGCTTGTATTTAGCATTTTAGCCATTTGGAGGTTTGTGCATTTAACTATTTAATTTAGAGCAGCATCAACAACTTGTAAAAGACAAATACCTACTTGCAATTTTTGGTGAATCGTATTTTATATCATACACGCCCTTCTATGTGGTGGAACTTTTGCTTAATTTTCAAGTATATTTCAGTGATATTTTACTAATTTTTAAAAAGGTTGAGAGTTTAATGCTGTTTTCAGTTTCTGGAATCATTAAACAAAAGCAGTAGGATGAAATACCGTAGCTTCAGAAGTGCAAGGAAAAGCTTATATTATTTGTAATATGAACATGCCTGTAGAACTATATAGAATTATTTCATCTTCCAAGAAAAAAACAAGTATATTATTAATAGCCACTAGATGTCCCTAAACTCCCTTGTAAAGAATCCTTTTCCTCCATCTTCTTTCTACAAAACATTTACCTGTTTCTTTACCAAGATATTTAAATCTCTAATGTATATTTTCCAAAGAGCAGATATTGTACATAGCTAATGAACAATGAAACCTTTATTTTGTCTTTTGAAAATGAAGACATCTCTGTCCTTAATTACCTTCTAGAAGGTGCAATTTATGATTTCTAACAAATCTTTAAAATATGTAATAGTTTATTTTATATTTGAATATTGTAATACAAAGTGTTTTGTTTGTTAACTTTTCTGTCATATTGTTTTTATTTTCCTCCTGGGTAATGGATCATTTTTGCTTATATATCTGGAATTAGAGTACAGGTAATATATTTTAAAATATATTTACACCGTCTTTTTTGGAATATTTTATGATAATATCAATCATTAGGAAAATGAAATAAGTCAGTCAAATACCATATGATTTCATTTATATGTGGAATCTAAAAAAACAATGTAAACAAACAAAACAGAAACAGACTCATAGATACAGAGAATAGACCTATGGTTGCCAGAGGGGAGAGGGGTTGGAGGACTAGGTGAAAACGTTGAAAGGTTTGAGAAGTACAGAAGTACAAATAGTCATGGGAATGTAAAGTACAACATAGGGAATATAGTTAATAATATCGTACTGGAAATATGGGGGAACCCTTACTTAACTATGATTATCTAACCACTATGCTGTACACCTGAAATGAATACAAAATAATATTGAATGTAAAACATAATTGAAAAAATTAAAATAAAACACCAAGAAATAGATTATTAATATTCCTAGATGATCTCTTTGCCTCATCATTTTAAATAATTGTTCTTGTATAGTGAATCACATTCACAACCTAGGAAGATTGAAAGAGGCCGTTGTGATTTCCAAAGTTAAAATAATTTGTTTCGGTGAAATATCCCATCTTAAAAATACAGAAGATGTAATTTGATTCATTGTATGTGTCACTGTGTTCCAATTAAAAACTTATTAATGTTTAAACTTTGAACTTAGCTTATTATAGAAGCTATCTTTAAAAACATAATCTCGCTTAACGATGTCTTTCTTTTCTCCCAGAGATACCAATAAATAGGATGGAAATGCTTAGAAAAAAAGTAGAAACCTTGGTAGTCATATTTTATTCTGAGGTCTCAAAGTACTGAATTAATGGCTTCTGACTTAAATAACAGTCTCAAAGTGCTTAAAGTCATGAACTTCCACTTCTAAATATGCCTCACTTTGAAAGCCTTCAGCTAAAGGTTGAAGATTTCTTTGAGGCTCTACTCCATTTAAAAATTCTTGCTCTACAAAAGAAAAAAATGAATTTTAGTTTAATTTCTCTGTGCTAAAAAGATTGTGATTTCTTTCTCTGAAAACTTCTGTGTTCTTTAAGTAATCAAAGCCTATTGAACTATATAAACAAGTAGGAAGGATACGATCAATTTAGATTTTTAAACTCAGAGCATATGAATAGCCCTACCATTTCCCTCCAAAGAAAAATATCTTAAAATGGGGTCTTAGTCTTAGGGCATTCAAAGACTTTTACCAAATGACTATAAGAAGAAATGATAATATTTCATATTTGATAGTACTTTTTATATAATGCTTGCCAATCCCTTTATCACTATTAGCTCATTAATTTTCTTGCCATTCCTTTCAGGGAATGGATGTTAGGGTACTATTTCCATTCATTTTGTGATAGACCAATGTGACTGGGAGATTTGAGAAGAATATGAGAGGTCCAAAAGATTTAGCACATTAGTCAGTTTGCTGGAAAGGACTTATGAAAAGTACCCAAAGCTTAGTCAGTACATTTTTGGATCTGCTTAGGTCCTTTTAAGTACTTAAAGGGGAAAAGCAGAATTTAACTCTCTAAAATAAAGAACATTTCTTGATATAACCATTTATTGTATCCTTTGCAGGGTTGCTTTGACTCTTAATTTTAGTAAAAAAAAGAATTCTTGCCTTTTAACTTCTGGGGACATTTTTTTTCTTTCCTCTCCTAGCTAAAGGAGCTATGTGCACATTGCCTGTGGCCATGTGCCTTGGAGTTGAATCAAAGTATTAGTAATTAGTTATTACAATTATCATGCCTTTTGTAGTAGCTTAAATTTTTTTTCTGATAGCCTCTCAGAGTCGCACACTTTGTATACAATGTAATAAAAATTTCATGATATTACTGTTTGTTTTTAAATCAACTTATTAATGAAAGTGTTCCTTATTTAAAATCAAGAAAATGATATTTCTCATTAGAATTATAGGAGAAAAAATACTTTTTAGGAAATATCACTATAGCCTTTTATTAGCTTGCTTCCCTTTTTATAGATTTATCAGTGATAGTGTTAATTAAGTTATTAGTTCATCATAGTCAGAGAAAGATTTTCTTTATAGGTACTGTACTTTAGAAAAATAAAAGTCAAATTTGAAAATTTCCAACTTATTCTAGAGTCACAGTAATTACTTTTGTTTGTTGCTTATGCAGCATGGTCTAGAAAATTTCATAAAGCAGGCCAATCACAATTTTTGATTTTACATGTCAGTAGTTAATTATATGATAACAGCTAACATTGATATTTTAGAGTATTACATTATTAATGAAATGTGAGAAATATGAGTTAATACATTATTGATAAAACTGGTTAACTGTAAAATGTATTATTGGGTTCTTCTTGACTATAGATTAAAATATTAAAAATGCAATATAGTTATGCTCATAGGGATATATTTTTAACTCATGCACTTAAAAGATGAAACTGTCCCTTTCCAGCCTTAATTTTGAAAAGGTTCTATGTAGAGATATGTACAGAGGGGGTAGTGTTTGACTTTGCCTTGAGTGTTAGATCCAAGGAATAGCTTCATAGAAGAGGTCTTTCTTGGAACCAAGTCTTAAAAAACTAAAAGTAGTTGGCCATGGGACTACATTCAGGGTTGTGGAAACATCATGTGCAAAGGTATAAACAAGCCGAGCATATTCAGAAACTGTAAATAGGTTGGTATGGTAGGGTGTAAGTAGGGAAGTACTGGGAAATGAGGAAATAACTGTCTGCTATATTGAAGTCTTTGGTCTTTAGTCTATACTGAGTGGCCAGATTATTATGATCTCTGAACGCATAACAATCTGGCCACTCAGTGTATATCCTATATAATAAAAGGCTAATATGCAAATTGTCCCCTCGACCAGGAGTTCGACCAGCAGGCAGGCCAGCCAACTGCCCATATCCCCTCTGCCTGGCCAGGCTGGCCGGACCCCCCACCCATGCACGAATTCATGCACCGGGCCTCTAATATATATATATACACATACTGAGTGGCCAGATTATTATGCATTCAGAGATCATAATAATCTGGCCACTCAGTGTATAGGAAGTGGGGAGTCATTGGAAGATTTTAACAGGTCAGTGACATGACCAGATTTACATTTTAGAAATACTGTTCTGTGCAAGTGGTCAAATGTCTACCTCACCTACCAACTATAGGCTGATAATCTCCAAATTGATGTCTCTGTCTTTTCTCTGTTCCTCATCTTTTTTTTTTTTCCCTTGGCTTATGTATTACCATCTGTCCCAGAGGCATTTTGTACTGTTCTCTTAATTTTTTAAGTGCAACTGGTTATATCTAAAGGGACCAGCATAATACCTTGCACAAAGTAGGCATAGATGAGCTTGGAACTTTCGTACTTAAGTTTGCTTCTATCTCAGACCCCTGCAGTTGGAGCAGAATTGGATAGAAAGTGAAGAAATGTACCAATGGGGTTGAGTTCTTTTCTTTTCATCTACCTTTTTCTAATGCTAGACTTTATTTGGCTCTCATCCCTGTAGCTTTTATTTATTCACTAGAGGCCCAGTGCATGAATTCATGCACCAGTGGGGTCCCTCGGCTTGGCCTGCGGGATCGGGCCGAAACTGGCTCTCTGACATCACCTGAGGGGTCCCAGATTGCGAGAGGGTGCAGGCCAGGCCGAGAGACCCAACTGGTGCACAATCAGGGCCGGGGAGAGACATGGGAGGTTGGCCAGCCGGGGAGGGACCGTGGGAGGGCTCCAGGGCATGTCTGGCCCATCTTGCTCAGTCCTGATCAGCTGGACCCCAGCAGAAAGCTAACCTACTGGTTGGAGCATCTGCCCCCTGGTGGCCAGTTCACGTCGTAGCGAGCAGTTGAGTGGCCTTAGCATATCATTAGCATATTATACTTTGTCTAGAGGCCTGGTGCACGAAATTCGTGCACGGGGTAGGGGGGATGTCCCTCAGCCCAGCCTGCACCCTCTCCAATATGGGACCCCTTGAGGGATGTCCGACTGCCTGTTTAGGCCCGATCCCAGGATCGGGCCTAAACGGGCAGTCGGACATCCCTCTCACAATCCAGGACTGTTGGCTCCCAACTGCTTGCCTGCCTGACTTCCTGATTGCCCCTAACTGCTTCTGCCTGCCAGCCTGATCACCCCCTAACCAGTCCCCTGCCAGCCTGATTGATGCCTAACTGCTCCCCTGCAAGCCTGTTTGCCCCTAACTGCCCTCCCCTGCAGGCCTGGTCAACCCTAACTGCCCTCCCCTGCAGGGCTGGTCCCCCCCAACTGCTCTCCCCTGCAGGCCTGGGTCCCTCCCAACTGCCCTTCCCTGCAGGCCTGGTCACCCCCAACTTCCCTCCTCTGCCAGCCTGGTCACCCCTAACTGCCCTCCCCTGCAGGCTTGATCGCCCCCAACTGCCCTCCCTTGCTGGCCTGGTCCCTCCCAACTGCCCTCCCCTGCTGGCCTGATCACCCACAACTGCCCTCCCTTGCAGGCCTGGTCCCTCCCAACTGCCCTCCCCTGCTGGCCATCTTGTGGTGGCCATCTTGTGTCCACATGGGGGCAGGATCTTTGACCACATGGGGGCAGCCATCTTGTGTGTTGGAGTGATGGTCATTCTGCATATTACTCTTTTATTAGATAGGCTAGAGGCCTGGTACATGGGTGGAGGCCAGCTGGTTTGCCCTGAAGGGTGTCCTGGATCAGGGTGGGGGTTCTCTTGGGGCGTGGGGTGGCCTGGGCAAAGGGCCTGTGGTGGTTTGCAGGCCGGCCATGCCCCCCGGTGACCCAAGAGGAGGCCCTGGTATCTGGGGTTTATTTATCTTCTACAATTGAAACTTTGTAGCCTGGAGTGGAGCCAAGCCTTCTGCTCACTCCGTGGTGGCAGCCATTTCTGTTGGGATTTATGTATCTTCTATAATTGAAACTTTGTAGCCTGGAGTGGAGGCCTAGGCTGGCCAGGGCTGCAGAAGCTTGGCTTCCTCCATCACCGGGGGCAACCCTAGCCTCCTGCTCTTCCAGCTCCATGGCTGCCGCCATTTCTGTTTGGATTTATTTACCTTCTATAATTGAAACTTTGTAGCATTGAGTGGAGGCCTAGGCCGGCAAGGGCAGGCGGGAAGCTTGGCTTCCTCCATCACTGGGGAAACCCAAGCCTCCCTCCTGCTCTCTGTGGCTGTAGCCATCTTGGTTGGGTTTATTTGCATATTTGCTCCTGATTGGCTTGTGGGTGTAGCGGAGGTACGGTCAATTTGCATATCACTCTTTTATTAGATAGGATTGGTTGAACGGCCGACTGGTCGACCGGACACTTAGCATATTAGGCTTTTATTATATAGGATAAGTTTGAATAGTCAGTTGTAAATAGCATGTGTTTTATTAGTAACTAGAGTGTTTGATTTAAGGCAGAACAGTTCTAACAATCTGTGATACAATAAATACACTAGCAGGAGTCTGTTTTAGGTGTTTAGTATACTTATGTGTACCTTGTGAGGAGGTGATGTAATATTTTATAAGTAACTAGAGGCCTGGTGCACGAAATTCGTGTACTTGGGGGGGTCCCTCATCCCAGCCTGCACCCTCTCGCAGTCAGGGAGCCCTCAGGGGATGTCCGACTGATGGCAGTAGGACATCCTTAGTGCTGCTTTGGAGGCGGGAGAGGCTCCTACAACTGCCGCTGCACTCACCAGCTGTAAGCCAAGCTCAGGGCTTCTGACTGAGTGGTGCTCCTCATGTGGGAGTGCACTGACCACCAG
Organism: Eptesicus fuscus; assembly: GCF_027574615.1. Taxonomy (NCBI): domain Eukaryota; kingdom Metazoa; phylum Chordata; class Mammalia; order Chiroptera; family Vespertilionidae; genus Eptesicus; species Eptesicus fuscus. The sequence goes on from NC_072473.1 coordinate 113,892,605, forward strand.
GGGGCAGCTCCTGTGTTGAGCATCTGCCCCCTGGTGGTCAGTGCACATCATAGCAACTGGTTGTTCCACCATTTAGTTGATTTGCATATTAGCCTTTTATTATATAGGATTATGTTTAAGCAGCAGCAGTTAAGTAAAAGCATCATAACATTTGATACTTGTTTTTAAGAAATGTATGATATATTTATTAGAATATTATTTCTCATTTAACTGGCAGTGTGCTTGGGCCCTGAGATTCTAGTATAGAATGTGATTGCTTTTTGTTATTATGATAGAGGTTCCAAGGTAACAAAGGACCTGGGAAATATATCACACAATGTATAATTCAAGGTATTGATTCTGTATGTAAAGTATAGGGAGTTTATAGAAGAGCAAAGGCAAAAACCTACCAATTTTGTTTTACTAAGAACTGTAGAAGAAAATTATGGCTTTATAGAACTACCTAAAATTTAGAGACACAATGTGAAGTGCAGTTTATATTTTGCCCTTGCTCATTCACCTGCTTTTGACTTTGAACCATAATGGGCATGAACCTTCTGTCATTTAGAATTAGGTAGGGCTAGTGTCTAGGATTTTAGTACATAGGAAATGTGATATGGAGCTTCTTTAATCTCTTTCAATAAGTCACTTCAAGACTACTGATGCTTTCTGTGCCTTTTGAATTGATGCTTTGAAGCTGAGTATTGGGGAAAATGATATTTGAACTTGGTGCCCAGCATGACTGATGTTTACCACACACTAAAGGGCAGTGCTATTCACTGCAAACATTCCATCATTTATTACATAAAGGTAGAGATACATATCTTAGTATTTTAAAGTTGAAACTCAGGTGACTTTGTAGTGAGTAAGACCATAATTAAAAAGGCGTGGAAAGCTAAGGCAGTAAAACTTGTTTAAGTAAATTTAAAGTCTGTAGTTTTAAATTGGTTGGCAAATTGTACCCACCACCTGTTTTTGTATCGCCTGCAAGCCAAGAATGATTTCTATATTTTCAAATGGTTGAAAGAAAATAAAGAGAAGACTATTTTGTGACATGTGAAAATAAATACAAAATTCAGATTTTAGTATCTGTAAGTAAGGTTTTATTGGAACACAACCACCCTCCTTCATTTATATACTGTCTACCGCTGCTTTTATCCTATATGGCAGAGCTGAATAGTTGTGACAGAGACCATGTGGTTATAAAGCTGAAAATATTTACTATCTGGCTCTTTTCAGAAAAGATGTGATGACCTCTGTTTTAAATATTTTTATTGACTTCAGAGAGGAAGGGTGAGGAGAGAGAGAGATAGAAACATCAATGATGAGAATCACTGATGGGCTGCCTCCTGCACGCCCTACACTGGGGATTGAGCTTGCAACCCGAGCATGTGCCCTTACTAAACGAGGGGTGTTTGGGGGTTGTGTTGGTGATTGTGATGGAAACATGATAGCTGCTTTGCAATATTTGAAATATTGTCATATAGAAAAGGGAATCAGCTTGTTTTCTATAACTATAAAAATTAGACCTAGCCCAGCCAGTGTGGCTCAATGGATTGAGCATCATCCCAAGCACCAAGAGGTCACCTGTTAGATTCCCAGTCAAGGCACATGCCTGGGTTGCAAACACGATTTCCTGTATGGGGGTGTGCAGGAGGCAGCTGATTGATGTTTCTCTCTCATCGATGTTTTTTCTCTCTCTCTCTCTCCCTTTGCTTCTCTCTCTCTGAAGTCAATAAAATCATACTTTAAAAAATTCTACCTAGAACTGATTGTTGGAAACTGATTGTAGCAAATTGTAGTGTTGCATAGGGGACATTTTAAACTTGTTGAAAGGTGGAATAGAGAGCCTTTGGAGATAGAGGGGACCCTATCATTGGAAGAATTCAGACATACTGGACAACTAATTAACAAGGGCCTAGTAGAAGGGATTCAAGCATCAACTTGAATTTTTAAAGGCCCTTTCTAACCTTGAGAGTGTATAGTTTTATGAACTCTCACTATTGAGAACCTGTATCCAGGAAAGAATTCCAAGTACCAAAATACACCTTTGATTACATCACTCCTCCAGCTCAAAAATTGTCAATGAGATCCTATTGTCAACTGAATTAAGTCAAATTTCTTCATTCTTTGTTCTTAGTTTCTAGTTGTTTTTTTTTATTGTGTGTGAACTTTGATCCAAACTTAGCCTTATTCATCATTCTTACCCTGCACAGCATTTTCCTAGTTAGTTTTTACCAAACATTGTTCTAGGATATGCAAATAAATGATATGCAGGACAAGGGTTCTGTGTTCAAATAGATTTGGGAAATTCTGATACTGAATCCTTCCCTGGATGCTTCCAATCTACATTAGAATGTGAAATGCCCAGAGAAATCCTGCCATGAAGAAATTTGTTTAACCTTTTTAAAATCCAGCATTTTCCCATATGCATGAACACAAAGTACTTTCTTCTTTTGCCACAGTTATTAACATTGCAGAACAGTTTTCCATTTGTCATGTTCCTGTTGTATTTATTGGTTTAGCATATCCTCTCTTCCTCTCATATGCTATTTTTCTCACTCCAACTTCATTCCTAAATCCAGCATGGGGAAATGATGAGAGAAAGAGATAATTAGACTATAGAACTGTAGAAACCACTCCCTGTAACCCCAGGAAAATGGGAAGATAAAGAGTTATAAAAATGTAGGAGAATCTACACTAATAAAAAAGAGAGATGCAAATTGACCGTATCTTTGTGACGCCCACCAGTCAATCAGGAGTGAGTATGTAAATTAACCTAACAAAGATGGTGGGTTAATTTGCATACACAGGCGCTGAGCGGCTGGGGGCGGGGCAGGACGCTTGTGTCATCACCATGGCGACGACGCAGGCATTCTGCACCGCCCCAGCAGCTCCTGGCCTCTGGGCAGTGTGGGAAGGCAGAAAGGTGGCTCTGGGCCAGAGCAAAGGTGGAAAGGTGGCTCCAGCAGGAGCGAAGGCGGTGCCAGCAGCCAGGGGAAGGAAGGCCCAGTCTTGCATGAATCTTCGTGCATCGGGCCTCTAGTATATAAATGAAAGGAAAATTATATAGGATGAAAGTGCTTTTGACATCATGAAATTACTCATAGTCATTTCATAGTTATTTAAAAAGTACAATACTGTTTTATTGGTAATCTGGCCTTTCTCCTTGTAATTTCTGGATTTAGCTAGTGATCTATTTATAATACCATCTGTTTAGTTAGGCAATCTTTAAGTGTGTGAATAAAAAACGGGGTCGGGTCCTGGCCAGTGTGGCTCATTGGTTGGGTGTCATCCAATGCACCAAAAGGTTGCTGATTCCATTCCTGGTCAGGGCACATGCATGGGGTTGCAGGCTCAATCCTCGGTAGGGGGCATATAGGAGGCAGCTAATTGATGTTTCACTCTCACATTGATGTTTCTCTCTCTTTCATTCTCCCTTCATAAAAAAAAATTAAAAATATGGGGTTGGTATATCTAGAGAAAGTGACAGTACCTATGCTAGTTAAGCAACGTTCATACTCATCCATTCCTTGGTGTGTTTATCTAGTGAGTTAGGCTATTTTTTCTGTGTCTGGAGTAGTTAGTGACAAAAGGAATGAAGGTAAGAAATTATACAGTCTATTTATAATCATTTTGATATATTCTACTTCTCTGCACATGAGACTGTGTCAAAAGTATTATTTTTCTCCTGAATCACCCATATAAACCATGAATATGTATCTAAAGATATCTGCAGTCACAGACAACTATTACTTACTGAGAATAGTAATAGCCAGAGGGTATAGCTTAATGATTCAAGAATGAGATTCAAATAAAGACTCTATCTAGTCTCCCTAGAAACCAATGATCAAATCTCATCAGAGTCAACTTAGCCCTTTCTATAATAGATAAATTGAATAACATGCTGTTTAATTTGTATGTGTGTTATTGAATGAAGCTATGAAGAGTATTTGGTCTGCATATTAAGGATACCAGTATTGTTTTGGTAAGTAAGGAAAATTTCAGTGTTATTTATCCTAAATTATTTAACCTTGGGTAATTGAATATGTACAAGAGACTTGAATGTACCACTGTTTTGTACTGTTATTTTTAACAGTTAAACAATAACTTGTCAATGAGGAATTTTTTTCTGTCTAGACTATCTTTGGTTTTCTGCTTCCTTTTGGGCTTGAATTTTAGAGTAGAAAATGCTTGGATAGTTGATAATATTTTTGTTATGTAACATTTTCTATGTTGTATGCCATTTTTCTGGCTTTTATTTGGACAGATAAAACTGTCTTTAAAAAACAATTTTCCATTTCTTAAAAATGTTACAGATTACCCAACACCTAAAATTTCATTGCAGAAAATTTGGAAAATACAGGCTAGTATGAAGAAGAAAATATGTTACCATTGGTCCCACTCTTAGAGATACCTGCTGTTAACCATTAGTAATACTGTAGATAATATTCTATCAGCATTTTTCTGTATATATGTGTAAATAAGATGCATTTCTGTATTTCCAAATTATCAAAAATTTAGTCCCCAGTATTTTCCTGCTAAAATAACACTGCTATAAAAATTCTTTTACAGTAAATCTTTGTATATATTTCTTATTTCCTTATATGAAGTTTCTAGGAGTGGAATTGTTAGTTCAAAGGTATGACATTTTTAAGATGCTTTATTGATATTCCCAAATTGCTTTCTAGAAAGGTAATGTGTTAGTCTGCAGGTGGTTTAAAGAGAAATTTCTCACTGTTTTGGAGACTGGAAGTCTAAGACTAAGGTGCTAGCAGGGTCGGTTTCTGGTGAGACCTTTCTCCCTGGCCTGTAGATGGCACCTTCTCATTGTGTTCTCTCATGGTCCTTTCTCTGTTGGAGTGTAGACAGAGCGAGATCTCTGGGCATCACTTTCTCTTCTTGTAAGAACACAAGTCCCCATCTTTATGACCTCGTTTAACTAACCTTAATTACCTCCTATGGTTCCTACCTCCAGTCACAATGTGGGGGTGCTAACTTCAACATATGAATTTTGAGGGTTCACAATTCAGTTCATAACATTGATATCTCATCATCAGTGAATTATAGAGTTCTCATTTCACCATCTTACTGCTGACATTGGATACACATACCACATACATATGTGCATACATATTGCAAATTTAATAAAGACGATATTGTTTTACTTTGCATTTCTTTGATCATTAGTTTTAGTGAAAAATTAAAAGTATTTGGACATTTTAATTTTTAGGAGTTTTCTATTGTATTTTGACCATTTTTTGTTGGAGTTTTAATTGTCCATAAACATACATTTTCATTTAAACATTTAGCTATTTTGTATTTTATCAGGTATTTTTGCTTGTACAGAAAAGGAATATTTTAAAATGTTACTTATTTTTTAATATTAAACTATTATTTACCTTTAAAATACAGCAAAGTATACAGGGTTAACATATATGAATGTCTATATTAATGAATCATATGTTTGGTACTCACCATACATTCATAAAAACTGTTTATAGTTGGATGCATTGATTTGCTGGCAGTGAAATATAGGTAGTGGCAAGGTGAATGCAGAATCTTTTCAGCTATTGTTTGCTCCAAATTTATAAATACAGCAGTGTTTCCTGAGATGTGCTTTTCAGAACTCTGATCCCACAAGGTGTTCTGCGAGAAGAGAGTTCTGTTGGTTGAATAGTTTTGGGAACTACTTGCATACTACGTCTCTCACCTAGTGGCTGACAGTGCTCGTCAGAAACTTGACCACTCTGAGGAGCCCTGTACTACAGCAATCTGTTTCATTTTTGTAAACTGACTACTTCCAAGACTTATTCTGGCAATAAGATATTCCCTTATTTTTTTGTTTGTGTGATTTTAGCTTTTTATTTTGAAATATTTATAGATTCACAGGAAGTTGTAAAGAAATGTACAGGAGGTCCCATGCACCCTTCACCTAGTCTTCCCTGATGGTAGCATCTTGCATAATTATAGTACAATGTCATGATGAGGGAATTGACATTAGTACAATCCACAGTGCTTATTCAGATTTCACTGGTTATACATGGCTCTTATGTGTGTGTGCTGACGCATGTGAATGTAGATCAGTGCAATTTTTATCACATGTAGATTCATGTAACCAGCACCACCATAAGATTCCCTCATGCTAGCTTTTTATAGCCACATCCACTATCCTTTCCATGGCACCTGGCAACCATTGATATGTTCTCTATTTCTAAACTGTCATTTCAAGAATGTTATATATTTGTTTGCTCTCTTCCTGAACAATAAAAAAATTCTCTAAAAAATGTTATATAAGTGGAATATGTATGTAACCTTTTGAGGTCGACTTTTTTCATTCAGCATAATTCCCTTGAGGTTCATCTAGATTGTTGTACATACCAAGACTTACTTCCTTTTTATTGCTGAGTAGTATTTCATGGTACATATGTATCAAAGTTTTTTGTTTTTTTTTTACCCATTTACCCATTGAATGACATTTACCTCTTCCCCATATTTTTGGTTAAATGTATTAATATCCTTTATGGATATTGTTCTGAAGAATACTAACTTTAGAAATCTGTACCACAGAAATGATACAATTAAAGAATTATCACTGATGAGTATTCCTGGGTTACAGAAATTAAAAATCATTAACTGTTTGGTTTAGGAGTTCCAGAGACGCTGTAATACTCTGATTTCATTGATTGAGAAAGAAAATATGGAAATTGAGGAAAGAGAGAGAGCAGAAAAGAAGAAACGCACAACTAAAACTCCAATGGTAAAATTTTCAGCATTTTCCTAATTTTTAGGTAGATCCCATTTTTTACATAATTAAAATGCCTATATTATGTTTAATGCCATAGTGATACCAATGATAAAAACTGGTTTTATGAATTGCTAATTTGTTTTTGATAGAAAAAGAATTACACTACAACCACTGTTTCTTATTTGTTTATAGACCATATGGTTATGAACTCCCTACCTAATAACAGTGCTCTGTTTTAAAAAATTCCTCATGACTTTAAGCAAAAATATGCAAGCAAAATCATTCAAATTGAGACTAGAGTTGTTGGTGGGAGTTGGAGGAGGGGTATGGGATGGGGCTGAAATTGAAACAGGGAGTTCTGATTTGATCAAATAAATTTTCTTTGTGGAACTATGAGTGAAAATGAGAACTTTGAGTGGATAGCAGAGCTTTACTTGGTTTACTTGCTCATAAATTAACTGTTGAATAATAAGATGACTTGATTTTAATCCAGTCAGGTTGTCTTGTACAGTTAGAATTTAAAATAATCTTAAATGGGTCATGTTATTTGAGTGTGGTTATGTAAACTACCATATTTCAGCAAGTCTGAGATGCCTTCTACTCTTAAGACACAGCATTATTTTATGTACCACTGAGAAAAACTGTTGCCAAATAACTAACTTGTCATCAATTGTAAGATGCATCCTGATTTCAGAGATGCTAACATGGGAAAGAAATGTGCATCATAAAATACATGAAATGTGGTATTTTAATATCTATCATATAGTTTTTATAAATAATACACTCATAAATAACATTTGCCCAGAAAACTTTCAGTATTAAGTAGTTAACATAAGAGTACATTTATAGTACCATGTGTAACTAGTCACTTGACGACTATTTTTTATGCATATTTTATATCTTTTTTAAAAAAGAAATATATTTGAAGGTTATTTTACATTGGGTTATATAGTTTGTTGGGCTATATAGAACATTAATTGTGAGTATAACATTTAAGTGAATATTTATGTTAAAATTTTTTTTAATGCATTTACATCCTAGATTTAACATTGTTGGGCCATTTAAAAATATCCATATTGGAGCAGAACATTAAATCTGTTTCCATTTTAGTCACAGAAAAGAAAAGCAGAGTCAGCTACTGAGAGCTCTGGAAAGAAGGATGTCAAGAAGGTGAAATCCTAAAGCCTAGAAATAAAGTTTTAAATGGGAAACTGCTATTTTCTTGTTCCCATCTTCAAATGCTAATTGCCAGTTCCAGTGTATTCATGGTACTCTAAGAAAAATCTTTTTCGTTTTGATTTCTTGCATATTTTATATATTTTACAATGCTTTCTACTTGAAATGTGTAGCTTTATATTTTATGCATTCTAGTATTTTTGTGTACTGTATTTTGTGCATTTCATGTCTTCATCAAATCCTCTCAGTCCTTGTTCTTTTGAAGCTTGTGCTGAGGTTTTAGCTTTTCTATGTTTTATATGCCGCTGCTTTGAAAGAAAACCTAGATTCTATAGCTGTATTATTGTTGTTTCATACTTTAAATTTATATGGCTGTGGAAAAAAGAATTAAAATGATTTGAGGAGAAAGACTTTTTCACTTCTTTGTTGCTTTCTTTTCTATTGAGTATGGGATTGTTGTATTACTGCATACTGTGATTAGCATAATAAGTGTTTCTTTGAGGTCATCTAAATATTTTTTTTCCTAAAGGAATCAAGGGTGAGAACAGAAAAATATTAAAAAGCTAATATTTGATACTGTGCTTGCTGTCAGTATGAATCACATTTAAATTATTCTCTAAATATTCAAGTGGGAAAATATAATAAAGAAATGTCTATACGAAATTTAATTATTTCCTGTTTTTTTGTGCAGTACAAAATATTTGTATTTACTGAATTGTATTGCTCACTACTATGTATTTGGTTGAAAGTTAAAGCTTTGCTTGCTGACTTGTGTGCGATTTTATGTCTAGTAGAGCCAGTTCAGAGGATTATGGGTTTAACATGCAGATTTATTGATGACTAAGTTAAGAGTATGAAATAAGCCCAATGCATGCAGAAGTAGGGGGCTGTGTTCGATAGGAATACAATTATGTTCAGATAACAATCTCAAAGTGTCAGAAGTTTTACACACCAAGAGTGTATTTCTTGCTCATATCACAGTCCCATTGCTGGGGAGAGGTATGTGAGAATGGGAGGGTAATCTGCTCCACACAGTCACTCCACTGTTTTGTAGCTGCACCATCGGGACATGTAGCCTGTTCAACTGATGCTGTAGGAGAAAAAGAGATGTTGGATAATTTCATGTAGGCACTTTATTGATTCAGCCAGAAGTGACACATGTCACATCCACTTATATTTCATTGACCAGACCTAGCCATGTGGTCCCATGTATGTGCAAGTGGGCTGGCAAATATAGGGAGACAAATTAGAATGCTTTACATTATTTCCTCTGCTATAGGGGCTCTCTGTTCAGGAAAGAACTTGGGTCTGTCATATGAAACTGCTGGTGTGCAGTTAATCAAAGTCAAGGTTAGTTTATAAGGAAACAGATAAAAATGGATCAGAATCTAATGTGAAACACACAACGAATAAAGTCTGGGAATGCAGGACAGTGGTGTTAGTTATCAAAACAAGGTTTGGACCAATAAAGAATTACTCCCTCCCCCATTAAGATCTTTTGCATTTCCTATAAAATTCTCTTTAGTGTCGTCAATCTTCTCATAGAGGTTCTGAAACAATGCTGCAATGAACATAGGGGTGCATATTTTTTGCAAACAAATGTTTTCAAATTTTTTGGATAAATACACAGAACAGGGATTGCTAGGTCATGTGGTATCTCTCTTCTTAATTTTTTGAGGAACATCCATACTGTTTTCCATAGTAGCTGTACCAATTTACATTCCCACCAGCAATGAATGAGGGTTCCTTTTAGCATTTCCTTTCTTAAGGTGGAATGAAGATGGAGGGTGGAAGCAGGTACAAATCTTGGGTAGCTCTGAGTACAAGCCAGCATCTTTCACATCCTCGGTCTTCTCATAGAGGTTCTGAAACAAGAATACATCTTCTAGAATGACAGCCCATTATCTGCTAGACTTTCCAAGTTTTTATTTATTGCCCAGATTTCTTATTTCTTACTGACATACCCCTGATTGGATACCTTTTACTGTATCCACTAGGACCGTGGTCGGCAAACTGCGGCTCACGAGCCACATGTGGCTCTTTGGCCCCTTGAGTGTGGCTCTTCCACAAAATACCACGGCCTGGGTGAGTCTATTTTGAAGAAGTGGCGTTAGAAGAAGTTTAAGTTTAAAAAATTTGGCTCTCAAAAGAACCCATATTTCAATCGTTGTACTGTTGATATTTGGCTCTGTTGACTAATGAGTTTGCCGACCACTGCACTAGGAGTGAGACTCTTGTACTTTATTGGAGGTTGGGGTGAAATTGGGGTACTAGTAAGAGATATTGTTAGGATGATATTATATCAAGGAACCCAGAGATACCCAAATACGTCCTTGGCTTAACTGCTCTTTCTGTGAGGCCCACAAAGGAGGCAAAGGTAAGCAAAGTAATACTTCAGGAGCTGGTGCTGTGGATCCAGCTTTAATCTAGAGCTCTTAAACTCAAAATAAAATTTTGGAATTTTTCACTCTAATGAGATTAAACGTTTCACCTGAGCAGGAGAAAATGATAACCTGAGAAGGTTTTATTGTTACCCCTAAGTTCTGTGCATTAAAAAACAGCCCAGTGAGGGCCCTGGACTCTGATCAGTCAGTTCAGCATTTTTTTTTTATTTTTTTTTATTTTTAAAAGTTTGTTTTTAAAAATTGTATTAAATTTGTTGTAATATTGGTTAATAAGATTGTGTAAGTTTCAGGTGTCCAACTTTGTAATAACAACATCTGTATGTTTTATTGTGTGCTCACCACAGAAAATCTACTCTTCTTCCATCACCATATACTTGACCCCCTCCACTCTCGTCATCCTTCCCCTACTTACTTCCTCTCTAGTAACCACCCTTCTGTTGTCTGTGTCTGTGAATTTGTTTGTTCGTTTGTTGCTTTCTTTTTAATGTCCCACATAGGAGTGACATAGTATGGTTTTTGTCTTTTTCTACCTGCTTATTTCCTTTAGCATGATATTCTCAAGATCCATCCATGCTGTTGCAAATGGCAGTATTTCATCTTTTCTTATGACTGAATAGTATTCCACTGTGTGTGTGTGTGTGTGTGTGTGTGTGTGTGTGTGTGTGTGTGTGTGGTGCGTGTATGGTGTATGTGTGTGTGTCACATTTTCTTTACCCAATCATCCATCAAAGGACATTTAAGTTGTTTCCATGTGTTAGCTACCATGTATAATGCTATAATGAAATAGTAGTGCATGTTCTTTGCAAACAAATGTTTTCCATTTTTTTGGATAAATACAAAGAAGAGAGATTGCTGGGTCATGTGATAGCTCTATTCTTAATTTTTTGAGGAACATTTATACTGTTTTCCATAGTGGCTGTACCAATTTACATCCCCATCAGCAGTGAATGAGGGTTCCTTTTAGCATTTCTTTTCTTAAGACAGAATGAAAATGGAGGGTGGGAGCAGGTACAATTAGTATCTTTGAACTTCTTTCATGGAAATTTAATAATCTCTATTTCTTATTGTTTCTCTGGTAACCCAAAATGTTATTACTAATCTGTATCATGGCTCTTATGAGCCTTTCTTGGGCCAAAGAGATGTGAAATTCAGCTATCTAAGGTGTTCAGTGAATGCCTCTAATGTCATTCTCAGAAACTTGTGAAAGCGTTTTATTCAGGATATTAAACACCACACCTATTGTATTCCTCACCTTAGATTATATACAGTATCTTTGTTGAACATATCTTACCAAGTAGGACTAGACAATGAACACCAGATGATAGCATGGTCCAAATAATACAATGATTGGATATAAAATGGCCCAAGTCTTTATAGGAAATCTCTCTTACTTTCAACTTTCTACAGAGAAATTAAGGTGTCATAGAGAATTTAAAATTCCCAACAAAGAATTCCATTTCAAACAAGAGGCCTAGACTTATGAGTGATGGGATAGTAGCCCCTAGACCTGGGAGCCATGTTGGGGAGAAAAAGTAGGATAGTCGGTTTATTATGTTGGCTGCTTAGAGGTTAAAGGAAGCAGAAGAAAGTGCTGTATCCATGAATACAATCTTATACATTCATAATCAACCCACCAGCAAAAATGGTCCAATTGATTCTATTGGAATCTTACCTAACCTGATTCCTTGTTTGGAGAATGTGCAAGGAGGGAAGTAAGTAGAAAAACGGGGACCCTAAGTGGATTCTTTCACTCAAGGCCTCTGTCTATAGAAGTCAAGAGGTGAATAGCTTTTCCAAAAACCCTTGGGCTCCCACAGAGGCCCTCATAAATCACCTGTCTTTGATGATTCACTGGCTAATCAGATCCTAATTTCCTTAGAATCAAAAGAAGGTAGTGAGCTCAGAAATCTTTCATTTTCATCATAGTAACTTACAATTCCTTCTTGTTCCCTGGCTCCCTGGCCTATGAATAGTTATGCTATATAGAAAAGTTGGATACTTGTCAGATTCCCATGAAATATGCCCCAAATTTGGTCCATTGTGTGAGACTTCCCAGTTAAAAGAAATTATTGAACTATAAACTTTACAGCTATCTTAGTTGCTGTGTGTTTGGTCTGAAAAGCCTCTACCCATCTGGTGAAACAACTGTCACCAAAATAAAATGCAATTATTCCCCACTGTGATCTATTGTTCCTCCTTTATGGTACAGTAGCCAATCAGGTTCCTGGGCCAGTTTCAAGGCCCACAATAATGCTGTGTCCACATTGCTTTCTCTCCAGGTGTTCTTATTAACTCCTGAGATCCTTCAGTTTCCATCAAATTTCAAAGTTCTATCAGTATTCTATCCCATGTCTCCTTTATTTAGTCTGCCTAAGCTAACCTCCCCAATAGACAAGGGGTAATGTTTTCATGTGATTCAAATACATGTAGCTAATGCCATGTCATGTCCCCTATTCCTCAGCCTTATCATTTTTGTGTGTTTCAGCTGATGATTTCTAACTGCCAATATCTCTTTGTCTATGTGCATTATTAGAGGCATTGGAAAGCTTTTCTACCCTTTCCATGATAGGCTGGAAGAGGTGGAGGGTGGCTCTTAACCCAAAACTGATTGGAGGTTATGTATAAGTGCCCCAGCTATCTCACCTATTGAGCAAGGTCACTCTAAGGTATGTAATCTATATGGTTCCCAACAGATTAAGCTCTAGTCACCCACAGTAGTAGCTGGGTTGATAGCACACTATGGACTGCTTTCCTTTCCCTGTATCACTTCCTACTCCCCTGTGGGTGTTTTCTATGGTCAACTTCTAAATAAACTTGCATTAGCCTCTTTCTCTCAGGGTCTGCTTCTTAGGAAACCCAAGTTAAGACACTAACCCCATATATATATAGCTCTTCTTAACCCTTAGTTATTTCATAAAAAGGTGGAGGGCATTAAAGAGAGTAGTGACTGGGTAGTGTATCATTGATCTGGTCTTAGAAAATCTACAATTTTGTGGACAGTTAGTGGGTGGTGTGAATGGATCAGGATAGTCTACACTGGTACAAAGTACTAGATTCTAATTCCTCTCTCCATTAACAATGAGACTTTTTCATATCACCAATAGCGACAATAATGGGAATTGTTATTAAGCAGAGGTTAAAGTGTTCCCAAGTTTTTTGTAAGGCCAAAGTTGGTGCCCAGGCTATTAAGTGTGCTCCAGGCTATTAGTTGGTGTCCCTTCCCTGTAGCAGTGGTTTATTTAGATAATTGAATCGGAAACCTAGGTATGTGCCCTGATCGGGAATCAAACCACAACCTTTTGGTGCATGGGATGGTACTCCAACCAACTGAGCCACCTGGTCAGGGATATTAAACAAATTTTCATTGAGACAAATTTCCTTAAGCTAACTAAAGATTATTTTCTTTTAAATTTCTTTATTGATTAAGGTGTTACATATGTGTCCTTATTCCCCCATTACTCCCCATCCCCCCCACTCATGCCCTCATCCCCCTGTTGTCTTTGTCCACTGGTTAGGCTTATATGCATGCATACAAGTCCTTTGGTTGATCTCTTCCCCTTACCCCCACCCTCCCCTACCTTCCCTCTGAGGTTTGATGGTCTGATCGATGTTTCTCTGTCTGGATCTGTTTTTGTTCATCAGTTTATGTTGTTCATTATATTCCATAAATGAGTGAGATCATGTGATATTTATCTTTCTCTGACTGGCTTATTTCACTTATAATGCTCTCCAGTTCCATTCATGCTGTTGCAAATGGTAAGAACTCCTTTTTTACCGCAGTGTGGTATTCCATTGTGTAGATGTACCACAGTTTTTTTAATCCACTCATCTGCTGATGGGCACTTAGGCTGTTTCCAAATCTTACCTATGGTGAATTGTGCTGCTATGAACATAGGGGTGCATATATCCTTTCTAATTGGTGTTTCTAGTTTCTTTGGCTATATTCCTAGAAGTGGGATCACTGGGTCAAATCGAGTTCCATTTTTAGTTTTTTTGAGGAAACTCCATACCGTTCTCCACAGTGGCTGCACCAGTCTGCATTCCCACCAGCAGTGCACAAGGTTTCCTTTTTCTCCGCATCCTCACCAGCACTTGTTGTTTGTTGATTTGTTGATGATAGCGATTCTGACAAGTGTGAGATGGTACCGCATTGTCGTTTTGATTTGCATCTCTCAGATGATTAGTGACTTTGAGCACGTTTTCATATGACTCTTGGCTTTCCTCTGTCTTCTTTCAAAAAGTATCTATTTAGGTCCATTGCCCTTTTTGATTGGGTTGTTTATCTTCCTTTTGTTAAGTTGTATGAGTTCCCTGTAAATGTTGGAGATTAAACCCTTATCGGTAATAACATCGGCAAATATGTTCTCCCATGCAGTGGGCTTTCTTGTTGTTTTGTTGATGGTTTCTTTTGCTGTGAAAAAGCTTTTTATTTTAATGTAGTCCCATTTGTTTATTTTCTTTTTAGTTTCCATTGCCCTAGGACAGTGGTTGGCAAACTCATTAGTCAACAGAGTCAACTATCAACAGTACAACGATTGAAATTTATTTTGAGAGTAATATTTTTTAAACTTAAACTATATAGGTAGGTACATTGTTATTAACTTAATTAGGGTACGTGGTATTTTGTGGAAGAGCCACACTCAAGGGGCCAAAGAGCTGCATGTGGCTCTCGAGCTGCAGTTTGCCATTCACTGCCCTAGGAGCAGTATCAGTGAAGAAATTGCTTCGGCATATGTCTGAGAGTTCTCTGCCTGTGGATTCCTCTAGTATTTTTATGGTTTCCCATCTTATGATTAAGTCCTTTATCCATTTTGAGTTTATTTTTGTGTATGGTGTAAGTTGGTAGTCTAGTTTCATTAACTAAAGATTCTTAATCAATTTTCTAAACTGTACAAATAAACCATTTCCATCTTTCCATTTGTATTTTTAATTTACCCAAATTATTGCCATTGGGATTGATGAGTTTCATTTTAACTTTAGAGTAAGGATTTGCTTTATCAAAAAATTATTTTCATAGCAAAAATTTACCTTGAATTATAAATGTTCATTTGTGAACATTATTTTTTATCAAGGTGTATTTTCCTGACTCAAATTTTACAGATCTAAAATTTTCATGAATGTGTGATTTTTCTGTAAAATTATGGTTGTCAATAAATTTTATCTTGTGCAATTTCACCACTTGTCATTTTTTCCCTTGGAGGTTATTTTCTCAGGTTACTTTTCACAGTTTTCAATGTTACAAATGACATGTAGTTTTTAAGTATTTTGTTTCTAATAAAATTTACTATGTGCTGTTTTAGACATTGACCATTTTATTTTGTGTTGATTAGTTCAAATAGTTATATTTATTATTATTTGGAAATTGGTATTAATTTCTTGGCTATTCCTTGAGGAAAATGCTATCAACTTCCGTCAGGTGTTCCAGAATTTTCCCATTCTTCAGGATGGATCCATGCTATTGCACATCCAATACTTATGAATATAATCTTTTCCTTTGTGATTTGTTCCTAGCAGTCTCCTTTAGTGCAAATCCTCCTGAGTCACAGTGGCAATTACCGTTACTTTAAGTGGGAAAAATGTTATGCATCCCTGAGCTCTGAAATTGATACCCATTTTGTTAAAACCAACACATTTCCATTAAAACAGGCTTATGATTTTATAATTTACATTACTTATTGTAATACAACCTAACTATGCAGTTTCTCCTAATATAATTATGGCTATTTACCAGTTCTCCTTAAACTATTTGTAGCTATGATATGTTCAACATCTAAAACTCTGTTAACCCTCCCCCCCCGCCAAATTATGTATATGATACTGAAAATTTATATCCTTCAACCTTTAATGCAAAACACGTACGCACAACACAACACAACACAACACACAACAAGACAAAATAAATGAAAAGAATGCATTTTAGGGGCATGCCAATGCCCCTCAGTTAAAACTCACCGGGAACACACCTGCATTTGAACAAGTTGGGTTTATTACTTGTTTCAGGGTGGGAGAATACACACTATGGGGAAGAAAATATGGGGTCTCCCAATGAGAGGATAGTTGAAACCACCTATTACAGGATTTGGGCTTTGGTTAGGTGGTTGAGGTAGGGTCTAAGGAAGTGAGGGTTCATTTTAGATTGGATGTTGTCAGGGTATTTCAATATAACCTTATCTATAGGGAGGTCCAGCTAGAGAGCCGATGAATCGATAATTGGTAAACAAGTAGCAGTTACTCATTTTAGGCAAGAGGAAGTAGTGTTGAGTAGTTTTTTGGGGGCACAGTGGCCTTGACTTTATGCTTAAGACAAAAGTATGAAGTGGCCTTGTTTTGTCACACATTCTCATGTTCTCAGAGTAACCTTGTTTGAAGTTGGTATTATATGAAATTTTAAATATCCAATAGGGGAATAAGACAGCTTAGCTGTGAGCAACAGGCCAACTTCAGATTTGAGGCAGCTTTTTTCTTACTCAGGCACCATGCTCCAGGTTCATAGCTATAAACTGGGAAAGCAGGAGTACTCAGAAGAGAACCTAATGAAACATGTGCTAGCTCTATAACTGGGAAGATCAGCACATGATGTCTTTCCTCTAATGGGCTCAGCTACTTGTAAGGTATTAAATTCCTATTTATACATTCAAAGAAATGTATAGTTGAAGTAGAGGTATTAAACTCATGGTAAAGTTGAATTCTTCTAACCCGAACAGTTCATACTATGGGTGTATGAAAGTACAAAATGCAGAGCAAAAATGTCCTTGGGGTCAAAATAGGCAGTGAGAGCCGTGTTATCTGGAAATGCCCCAAGGACCAACATGTGCTGGTCCTGCCACTCCTTTCTTGGCACTGGCCCAGAACTCAGACAAAACCCTTCCAGGCTGGAGAACTTCACCTTTCCTACCCTTAGCTGTTTGCTTCAGAACAGGTTTTCATGCCACTTTTGCTGCCAGTGAAGTTGGCAAGATTTGTAATATTGCCACTGTTGTCTTTGCTGGTACTGGATTGTGCATAGTCACCTGTTATGCCTGAATTGATGTGTCTATGGCAGAACACTCCTGCTTCCATCACTTCCCTGGTCCCTAAGTGAGATTCCCCACCCAGGCCACCACCCAGCAAAGGTACTCTGGCAAAAACTGATCGGGACTTGAAACACTCAAGCTCTTTAGACACATTAACTAACTTTCCTTCAGGACACCAGAAGAGCTGGAGTGGGATCAGTTGCTGGATCTGTCACTCCACAGATCCGGTCCTTCTGTTCCTCTTTGACTACATGGCTTGAGGCAAGGGCTGGCCCACTCATAGTGATTTGATCTCAGAAGCTTTGTTGCTCTGTCTGCCACTGGGCTTTGGCCAAAGTCACCTCTGTCCATCCTGACATATGTCATTAACTTTGTGTATTAATTCAAAATTTATTTATTTGTATATTCATTCATTCATTTTCATTTAATTGGACTCCAGGTTAAACTCCTGGGAGAAGGGGTTGTGACCATGACCCCTTCTCTGACAGAGAGCCCTTCAAGTTTTGTATCCCTATGAACTGTCTTTGTCTCCATTGGTCTGTGAGTTGGTCTGTGAGTTCTCTATGTTTCTTTCATTTTCTTTGTCTCTCTCATCCACTGTGTTGCATTAATCTTGTTAATTGCCCTCACCTGCTTACACTCAAATGCATCTAAATAGCCTCTGCCTCTGGCATTCCAGTAACAAGTACTAACATCTGAAAAGGTGGATATGGTAGGGACACCTTCCAGCAGGAATACAGGCAATTATGCTTTCCATCTGTAATGTCGGAGCTCCAATCCAGGGAGCGCCACACTTCTTTGCTAGTCCAAAAAAACAACAACAAACAAAACAACAACAACAAAAACATGTGAGAGATAAGAGAGGAAGGTCATAGCCTTTATTACTTACATCTGGAGAAGACCCGATGGCTGCTGATCTGTTGGGTGAGTTTTTGTCCTAGGCCAGAGTCAGATAGGGGCTTCTAGCAGAGGAGAGAGGGAGGGAGCTGTGCTGGGAACAGCCTGTGTTCAGTCCAAGGACAAAGACTCTGGTGAGCTTGTTTAGCTGTCAAGGATGTGGTAAGGCACTTGGGTCTTTGCTGCTCTGCTCCTTATGGCCCCTGGCCAGGCAGACGCCATTCCAGTCAGGAGGGAATTGGGCTAAATCCTGGTGTGACCCCATACCATCTCTCTCCAGGACTGCATGATGTCTTTCAATTGTCATTCTTTCTCCATAGCTCTGCTTCTCTCTATATGTGTCTATAGCCTTAATGGATGGCCTACTGATGTTATTTCTTGGAACCTCGTGCTGTGCAATGCATTCTGCTTTTATTGCTACTTTGCCTTACCACGATCCTTAATATATCTTTCTCTTCCTGAGGGCATTTTTGGTAAGCTTTACCTTTCATTTATTCAGATTTTTGATTGGGAGAATCATAGGAATAGAAATCATCTTTTGCATCAGGTCACACTGTAGGAAAGTGGTTTGACTGACATGGCTGCACCTGAGTTAGTCAGCAGTTGAGAATCTGCCTCTAGGACAGTGGTTCTCAACCTTCCTAATGCCGCAACCCTTTAATACAGTTCCTTATGTTGTGGTGACCCCCAACCATAAAATTATTTTCGTTGCTACTTCATAACTAATTTTGTTACTGTTATGAATCGTAATGTAAATATCTGTGTTTTCCGATGGTCTTAGGCGAACCGCTGCTGTAGAGCGGTTTGGATTTTCAGCCCCTGTAAGTGCATACTGAGTTTTGTTGTTTGTGGTTAGTGAAGGGCTGAGTAATATGGTATATAACATGGCTGGGTGGGCAGCAGGGGCTAAGAGTAGGGTAGTTGGAACAAAGGGCCTGGGAACAAAGGGCCTGGGGCATGGCAGGTGCACGTGGACATTGATTTTCAGATGGTACCGACCATACTGCTTATTTTTAATAATATGGTAATATTAAATGTAATATTAAAATATAATAGAAGTTAAAATATACTACTGTTAATTACTTAATAAACAGTGATACGTGGTTACTACAATATTGAATACTTAGTGGTTGGTAAATAGTTTCTTCCCAGAGCCCCTCAAGTGTCTCACCTCATCCAAGCTGATCTGATTTCTCCCTGGGAACCCCAAGATCTTTATTACTACCCAGCAAATGAAGGGTTAATCTGTGGTATAACAGAGGACTCTGCTCCAGGATAGAGTTGGATTCCATTTTGATGGCTCATGCCTGTGCGATTCAGGTTGTTAATATTTTGAATGCCACTCCCATGACTTGCATGGAAGGAGGATTCAAAGCACATATTATAAAAGGCATATGTACAAAGTTTTCTATGTGTTTTTTCATCCGTGTACTTGTAAATAATGCATTTCATAGTTTGGTGGTATTCTAAAGCCATTTTAACATGTCTTTTTCTACATTTGCACTTTTAAAGCATTCACCATTTCTGCCCTAGCTGGTTTGGCTCAGTGGACAGAGCGTCAGCCTGCGGACTGAAGGGTCCCAGGTTCGATTCCGGTCAAGGGCATGTACCTTGGTTGCGGGCGCATCCCCAGTAGTGGGTGTGCAGGAGGCGGCTGATTGATGTTTCTCTCTTATCGATGTTTCTAACTCTCTATCCCTTTCCCTTCCTCTCTGTAAAAAAAATCAATAAAATATATTAAAAAAATAAAAAAATAAAGCATTCACCATTTCTGTTAAAAAAGAAGAAATTGTGTCTTTAAAAAAGCATTTTTAAATGATAATCTTTCCTTGGGTTTACTCTTTTATTGTCAGAAAAATAAATTTTGGTCACAAATCAGAATGAGTTGATTGTCTATAGGTTAGTACTATATTCCAATAAAACTGATCTAAGGAAAAAAAATCACTTTTCCTTTGCAGAGAAGAACTGATTTCATAGTAGAAACAAATTTATTAGAATCTCCTACAGGGTTGTAATGAAAAATAACCTCAAGGAAAGCCAAACATTGTTAAATGTTTTCATTCCCAGTAGAGATTTGGCATGATGCATAGTGACTAGCCATATTACTATGCAATGGCTGATCCAAGGATTGAGTAAATACAGTATTCTGAAATGAATAATGTTCATAGAACATATACACTGAGTGGCCAGATTATTATGATCTCTGAATGCATAATAATCTGGCCACTCAGTGTGTGTGTGTGTGTGTGTGTGTGTGTGTGTGTGTGTGTATAAATTAGAGGCCTGGTGCATGATTTCATGCATGGGTGGGGTCCGGCCAGCCTGGCCAGGAGGAGGGGACATGGGTTGGCCGGCCTGCCTGCTGGTCGAACTCCTGGTCGAGGGGACAATTTGCATATTAGCCTTTTATTATATAGGATATACACTGAGTGGCCAGATTATTATGCGTTCAGAGATCATAATAATCTGGCACTCAGTGTATTCATAGAACATATGAGGTCTAGAAACTAGCTAGAATTCATCAACCAATAATAAAATGTGTAGGGAAAAGTATTGCCCTGAACTTTCATAGAACAAAATTATATTTGGTGTATTCTTCAACAGATGAAGTATATTTGCTGAGAGGAACTGCATTATGTAGTTCAAATTTAAAGAATACAGGCTTTAAAAAATGCAAAGGGAGCCAGGAGCATTATTCAAGAATTATCTCCTTTTACTAACCCCTTCAATGTATAAAGTAATAAAAATATCCCATCCAGATTTATTAAGGTATGAAGCATGACTCTAAAGCAAAATGACTGTTGTGTGTGACTTGTAGAATGAGGGTCATTTCTTTAGAATCATAAAAAGTGGTTATTCCTCTTTGGGGAAGCGAAGTAGTCTAGTGAATAGATATTGGATTATACATCAGGAAACTTAGACCCGAATTCCCACATTCCTGCTGGGCTGTAGAGACCAGGGAGAATTAGACTTATCCAGGATCTAGTTCTGGCTTCTCCACTTACTAGCTATGTGAACTTGACACACTAGTTTACCTCTGAGTATTCATTCGCCCATCTGTAAGATGGGGTTGATATACCCAGAGCTGACATTCACCTTGTATTTGCCAGCAAGAGTGTAGCTGTTGTTTACAGCTGGACTCTGTTCTGATCGGGCCACTGTCGCCTCTGATTAATGGGTGCCCATGCTATACTGGTTGGTAAATATTTTAACTATCACTACTAATAAGACTGAATGTGTAGGGTTATTTGGAACATAAAATGAGATATATGTAAAGTTTTCGACATACAGTTACTACTCATGAAATATTAGTTTTATTTTCCTTTTTTCTGTACAATTTTAAAAAAGCTTTTCAACCTAAATATAGGGAGAGAAATATGCTTTACACTTGTTTTCACTGTGATGTTAAGAGATTAAGGGAATTGCTTATCCTAATATATAAAAACCCTGGGTTGTAACGACCAGTAACGACCAGAGGCTGACCAACCGGAAGTCAGTGCTGGCCCCGCCCCCAAGCAAGCGTTAAGGGGCAATCAGGCAGGCAGAGTGATTAGGGGTGATCAGGTAGGCAGACCAGCAGTTAGGGGTGATCAAGTAGGCAGGCAAGTGATTAGGGGAGATCAGGTAGGCAGACGGCCCTCGCCAGGCTGGCCCCGCCCCCAAGCAAGTGGTTAGGGATAATCAGGCAGGCAGGCAGAGTGATTAGGGGTGATTAGGTATTCAGACCAGCGGTTAGGGGTGATCAGGTAGTTAGACCAGCGGTTAGGGGGTGATCAGTAAGCAGGCAAGTGGTTAGGGGAGATCGGGTAGGCAGGCCAGTGGTTAGGGGTGATCAGGTAGGCAGAGGGCCCCTCTCTGGGCTGGCCCTGCCCCCAAGCAAGTGGATAGGGGCAATCAGGCAGGCAGAGTGGTTAGGGGTGATCAGGTAGGCAGACCAGTGGTTAGGGGAGATCAGGTAGGCAGATGGCCCTCGCCAGGCTGATCCCGCCCCCAAGCAAGCGGTTAGGGATAATCAGGCAGGCAGGCAGAGTGATTAGGGGTGATTAAGTATTCAGACCAGCGGTTAGGGGTGATCAGGTAGGCAGATCAGCAGTTAGGGGTGATCAAGTAGGCAGACTAGCAGTTAGGGGTGATCAGGTAGGCAGACCAGCAGTTAGGGGTGATCAAGTAGGCAGACCAGCAGTTAGGGGAAATCAGGCAGGCAGACAGCCCCTCACCAGGCTGGCCCCGCCCCCAAGCAAGCAGTTAGGGGCAATCAGGCAGGCAGGCAGGTAGGCAAAGTGGTTAGGAGTGATCAGGTAGGCAGACCAGCAGTAGGGGTGATCAGGTAGGCAGATGGCCACTCGCAGGGCTGGCCCCGCCCCCCAGCAAAGAAAGAGGGAGGCCCAGGCCAACCAAGCCATTTCACCCCAGCCTGTCACCTGCAGAGGGAGGCTACTGGTGGCAGGGGAGGGGAGGCAGCGCTGCACAGATGGCAAGCAGTGGCAGTGGCGGGGGTGGGGCCAGCTGCATGCAGCCTGGGGAAGGAAAGCCCCAATAGGCCCTGATCTCAGGCCAGGCCTAGGGACCCTACCCGAGGGGTCCCGGATTGTGAGAGGGTGCAGGCAGGGCTGAGGGACCCCGAGTGCACGAATTTTCATGTACCGGGCCTCTAGTATCTTATATTTATTCAGGACCCATTAAGCAAATATTAAGTTCCTACTCTATGCCAGGTCCTTGGTGAGCATACAGTAGGAAGAGCAATAGACAATTCAACTCTGATTTCAATCCAAACTACTGTAACAGTTAATGTGAACCTATAATGTGCCACTGTTCAAATTTAATGGACACTCCTCTAGGCAGGTACAACCTGGTTTGGCAACTGAGCTCAGGAAGGATTATAACACCACTTACTCTCTCATCTGTGTGCTTTTGTGCAATGCAGAACCTGCACAACAGTGGCCCTAAGAGTTGTTATAACAGAGTTACACATCAAGTGCTATAGGCCTGTAGTGGTAGGAAGGGCTAGGTGTTGTCGAGTGATTGGTATTTATCCAAATTATAGGTAAGGTAGAAAGCATTATAGACACAGGTATGAAAGAGATGCTAGATTAGGGGAATAGTGGATATTCCTTGTTTTGAAGAAAGGGATGCCAATCTAAGTTATATTTACAACCTCTCTAAGTAGACAATTTGCCATCATAACAATTAAATACTAAAACTACTTTATGTGTAAGTTAATGTTTCTCTATTGTTCTTGGATTAGGTTGCATACTTACTGTTTTTTGAAATTTTCATTTGTATTAGAAAAGTTGCTTTTGGTTGATGAGAGAACATACTGTGTTTATTCTTTTTGGGCAGGCACTTTATTATTATTTATTAATCCTCACATGAGGATATTTTTCCCATTGTTTTTTCAGAGAGAGAGGAAGGGAGGGAGGAGGGGAGGAGGGGAAAGAGGGAGGAGGGAGAGAGAGAGAAACATCGATGTGAGAGAGACACATGACTGATTGCCTCCTGCACACACCCAGACTGGGGGCAGGGAGTGAACCT
Source organism: Eptesicus fuscus (assembly GCF_027574615.1). Classification (NCBI taxonomy): domain Eukaryota; kingdom Metazoa; phylum Chordata; class Mammalia; order Chiroptera; family Vespertilionidae; genus Eptesicus; species Eptesicus fuscus. The sequence continues at coordinate 113,916,355 of NC_072473.1, forward strand.
GCAACCCAGCCAGGCACATTCCCTTGACCAGGAATCAAACCCATGGACCCTTCAGTGTGAAGGCAAATGCTCTAACCATATGGCCACACCAGCCAGATTACTTGAGGTCATCTAGTGCTTTTAAAATAGACATTGGGTCTAGACAAAGATTAATGATTAAAGGAGGCTATAAGATTAGGTGAGGTGTTGTTTTTAATGTGGAGACTTTTATCACTGAATTATGGATATGTTTGTATAGAATATTAAATCATAGAATTTTAGAGCTTGGAGATCTTTGAGTCTAATCCCCTCATTTCAAAATTACTTTATTGCCCTGGCCAGTGTGGCTCAGTGGTAGAGCATCGACCCATACACCAAAGGGTTGCGGGTTGATTCTTGGTCAAGGGCATGTACCTGGGTTGCAGTTTAGATCCCAAGCCCAGGTCAGGGCATGTGTGGGAGACAACCAATTGATATGTCTCTCACCTCGATATTTCTCTCTCCTCCTCTCTCCCTCCCTTCTACTGTCTCTAAAAATCAATGGAAAAAATATCCTCGGGTGAGAATCAACCAAAAAATGACTATTGTTCTCCTAAAAAATGATACAAGCTCATTATAAAAATTTAATCAATGTAAAGTAAAAAACTGAGAGCTAAGATTTTGAGAGCAATTCCCACCACACTGACACAGCTACCATTAACATGCAGTTAACAGCATTCTAGATAGCTCAATACACATATATTTTCTAAAAGTTGGACCATATACATATTGTTAATCAAAAGTATTCATTTTACATTTATGTGGGAGCCCCTTTCACGTCCTGCGTGTTTCAGGGTTCCTGTTTAGGGTCCGGTTTCTGGAGAAGGCCACAAACAAAATGAAAAGAGTTAATTTGGGAAAATGGGGGGCCAGGCAGGAGTCCACCTCTAGGGGGAGGACTACCCCTGCTCTGGCCTTTGCCATCCCTTTTATTGAGGTTCTGAGATACGCCCATATCCTTTAGGCAAGAAATTCCAATAATAGACAATCAGCAAGAATTTACATATGATTAACAGGTGAAAGTTGCTTTAACTACCAATGTCTCAACTAAACAATGAGTGAATAGCTCCGACCATTCAGAGCGATTAAGGTTGACCAGCCTTCCGGATTCCCTTTTCACATTTCTCTATTAGTGACAATGTTCGGTTTCCGGCACATTTACTAGCATTTAACAACATAAAGGGAAAATGAAGTAAAACTGAAGAAACTATACACTTTGGAAAAATATTTATTTACCATATGGAATATCAGTTTCTAATAGATCCCTCTAATGTGGAGGAAAAAAAATTGATGAAAAAAAGCATTATGAGGTTGGTGTCATGTTTTTTCCCTTCTCATTTCAATTTTCATATTTTTTAAATTTAAATTCTTTATTATTTAAAGTACTCGAGGCCTGATGCACAAAGATTTGTGAAAGAATGGGCCTTCCTTCCCCTGGTTGCCGGCACCGCCTTCGCTTAGGCCAGAGCCGCCTTTCTGCCTTCCCACGCTGCCCAGAGGCCTGGAGTGGCTGGGGCAGGTCAGAACTCCTGCATCGTCGCTATGGTGATGACACAAGTGTCGTCCGGCCCCACCCCAGCTCCTCGGTGCCTGCATATGCAAATTAACCCACCATCTTTGTTGGGTTAATTTGCATATTCACTCCTGATTTAGCTGGTGGGCGTCGCGAAGGTATGGTCAATTTGTATTTTACTCTTTTATTAGTATAGATTATATACCGTACATTCCGGCATATAAGACGACTGGGCCTATAAGATTTTCCTGGGTTAAAAAGTTGTTTTATACGCTGGAAAATATGGTATATTGGACTATATTGATGGGATTAGATATAATGGATTAGATATATTGGACTACCGTATTTTCTGGCATATAAACTATTATTAATGTATTATAAACGTATTATATGCCAAAAAATACGGTATGTCTCCTTCCCCCCCCATTGACTTCTCCCCTGCTGCTCCCACCCCCCAGCATGGGTGGACCTGGAGAGCATTATGCTAAGTGAAATAAGTCAGTCAGAGAAAGATAAATAACACGTGATCTCACTCACTTGTGGAATATAATGAACAACATAAACTGAGGAACAAAAGTAGATCCAGAGACATAGAAGTATGGAACAGACAGTCAAACCTCAGAGGGAAGGGAGGGAGAGGGGAGATAAGAGATCAACCAAAGGACTTGTATGCATGCATATGAGTATAATAAATTTTCATAATATTAACTGACTCTCTGCCATGAAAGATGAAGTCACACTTGTTTTTTCCTCTTCCCTTCCAATTTTTGTTTCATATAATAATACTAGAGGCCTGGTACATGAAAATTCATGCAATGGAGGGGGGCTCCCTTAGCCTGGCCTGCACCCCTCACAGTCTGGGAACCCTCAGGGGCGGGAGGCAATCCGGTGGTCAGAGGAAGGAGACGCCCCATCACACCTCTGCTGCTGCCACTGCCGGCAGCGCAAGCCTTGGCCAGCCCTGGTTACCTGAGCCTTGGGCAGCCCTGGATGGCTGGGCAGCTGCTATCCGAGGCTTCCCTGCGCCTCGGGCCAGCCCTGGGAGGCTGGGGGGCTGAGGGGACTGAGGGACTCTGGAGGCAGGCATGCAGAGTGGCCAGGCCCGCTCTTGCCGCGTGCCTGCCACCCTGGCGGTGGCTGAAGGGACTGGGCGCCACCATCTTGTGGCTGTGGGCGCTGCCATCTTTGAGGATATGGCAGTCAATTAGCACATTCCCTCCTTATTGGCTCTGGGCACCGCCATCTTTGAGGGTGGGGCAGTCAATTAGCATATTCCCTCCTTATTGGCTGTGGGCACTGCCATCTTTGAGGGTGGGGCAGTCAATTAGCATATTCACTCCTTATTGGCTGTGGGAGCCGCCATCTTTGCGATGCTGTGAGGGTCAATTAACATATTCCCTCTTTATTAGATAGGATATCACATTGTCAAGGTTCATAACATTTGCTTTATGTTCTAGGAATTGGTTAGAAATTGCCAGATAATAGAGACCTGACTATAGTGACTTAATTACATAAGAATTTAGTCTCTCACCTGAAGGAAGACTGGAGTCAGGACATGGCAAAGGTTCCACAGACTCATTAATAACCCAGCTTGCTCTGTCTTCCTGCTTTGCCAAGTTTAGTGTGTGACTTTTCAAGGTCATAAGGCGGCTGCTGGAGTTCTAGTCATCATATTCCAGGCAAGAAGCAGGAAGGGGGAAAGGTATAAAACCACTCTTCCAGAAACCCTATTGCCATTTATATTCCATTGACTGCCACCCCTCCAGCTGTACAGGGGCAGCTGAGGAATATAGTTTTTCTACTCCCCACATTGCTTAATGTGGTACATCTCTGTAACCTCAATTTCCTTAGTTGCTTGGAACACCAGTTTATTTTACCAAAGAATCTCCATTTATAAGATTTTTATTTTGCTTATCTTTTGCCAGGATGCATTTTATTCTTAAGTATTTCTTTCCAGAAGGGTTAATTGGCATTGTATTACCTAAGTTATTGCTTGCTTGGCTGCTTTCCTAATTCCCAGACATTGCCTGCCTTTATCATCATCTTAGATGGTTCCAACATTTAAAGGATAGTATAAACATCTCTTGGTTCCTGTTATTTTCTGTGGATACCTCACAGCTGGAGCCCTCTATTGCCTTGCCCCAATCTGGCCTTATTCCTCCCCAGTTCTGATGAGCAGCAGTCATTCTAGGACTTCTCTTCACTACAGTCCTTGGGTGGAGCAACTGGTTCTTGGATCTCAGTGTCTTTTGATTTTGTTTACTACTTTATCTTGCTGGAATAGATCAAGTAACTTCCTAAGAAAGAACATGTGAAAGATGAATTTTTTGAGTTTTAAGTGTCTGAAAATGTTTTGATTCTATTCTCATATTAGATTGATAAGTTTGTAGATACATAATTCTCATTTGAAAGCAGTTTTGTTTCAGAATTTGAAGGCATGGCTCAGTTGTCTTCTAGCAATTGATGCCGCTGATGAAACCTATGATGCTGGTCTGATTCTTGTACATTTCTAGATGACCAGTTTTGTTTTCTTTGGAAGGTTTTACCATATTCTTTTGATTTTTGGCATTCTGGAATTTCACAATGATGTGGCTTATTGTGGAAAAATTTTAAAAAATCTTTATTGTTGAAAGTATTACAGATGTGCTCCCTTTCCCCCCATTGAACTTCTCTACCCCTCCCCTACCCCTTCCAGGCCTTCACCACACTATTGTCTGTGTCCATGGGTTATGCATATCCTATATAATAAAAATCCTCTCTAATAAAATGGTAATATGCAAATTAACCATCACTCCGCTACATAAGCCACACCCACCAGCCAATCAGGGCGAGTATGCAAATTAACCACATCCAAGATGGCTACAGCCACAGAGAGCAAGGTTTCCCAGGTAACTGAGCAAGCCAAGCTTTCCCATAGCCGTTGCAGACCTAGGCCTCCACTCAAGCTACAAAGTTTCAATTATAGAAGGTAAACAAATTCAAACAAATGGCGGCAGAATGGAGCTTGAGAGAGCAGGCCAGGGTTGCCGGTGGCAACAGGGGAAGCAAAGCTTTCCGCACACCCTGGCTGGGCTCACCCACTTAAGGCTACAAAGTTTCAATTATAGAAGGTGAATTAACTGCCACAGAAATGGCTGCCGCCCCGGAGGGAGCAGCAGGCTTGGCTCTGCTCCAGGCTACAAAGTTTCAATTGTAGAAGGAAAATAAATTCCAGATACCAGGGCCTTCTCTTGGGTCGACAGTGTGTGTGGCTGGCCAGCAAACCACCACAGGCCCCTCGCTCAGGCCGCCCCACGCCCCAAGGGAACCCCACCCTGATCCGGGACACCCTTCAGGGCAAACCAGCTGGCCCCCACCCGTGCACCAGGCCTCTATCCTATCTAATAAAAGAGTAATATGCAGATTGACCATCACTGCAACACACAATATAGCTGCCCCCATGTGGTCAAAGATCCTGCCCCCATGTGGACACAAGATGGCCACTACAAGATGGCCAGCAGGAGAGGGCAGTTGGGAGGCACCCGGCCTGCAAGGGAGGGCAGTTATGAGGGACCACGCCTGCAAGGGAGGGCAGTTGAGAGGGACCAGGCTTGCAAGGGAGGGCAGTTGGAGGTGATCAACCCTGCAGGAGAGGGCAGTTAGGGGTGACTAGGCTGGCAGAGGAGGGAAATTGGGGGCAAACAGGCTGGCAGGGGGGCAGTTAAGCATCAAGCAGTCTGGCCGCGGAGTGGTTAGGGGGTGATCAGGCTGGCAGGCAGAAGCGGTTAGGGGCAATCAGGAAGGCAGGCAGGCAAGCAGTTGGGAGCCAGCAGTCCTGGGTTGTGAAAGGGATGTCCGACTGCCCGTTTAGGCCCAATCCCACCAGGAATGGGCCTAAACGGGCAGTCGGATATCCCTCCGGGAGTCCCAGATTGGAGAGGGTACAGGCTGGGCTGAGGGACAACCCCCCGTTGTGCACGAATTTCGTGCACCGGGCTTCTAGTCTAATATACAAATCCACCAAATGGCAGAATGACTGGTCGCTATGATGCACACTGACCACCAGGGGGCAGTTTCTCAGTGCAGGAGCTGCCCCTTGGTGGTCAGTGCACTTCCACAGGGGAAGCACTGCTCAACCAGAAGCAGGGATCACGGCTAGTGAGCACAGGGACAGTGGTGGGAGCCACTCCTGCCTCCACTGCAGCTAGGAGGTAAGGAGCAAGGGGTCCAGGACTGCGAGAGGGATGTCTGACAGCCAGCTTAGGGATTGGGCCTAAGCCGACAGGTGGACATCGCCCAGAGGTCCCAGACTGCAAGAGGGCACAGGCCGGGCTGAGGGACGCCCCCCTCCAGTGCGCGAATCTCATGCACCAGACCTCTAGTCTGCATATAAGTTCCCCAGTTAATCTCTTCCCATCCCCACCCCAACCCCACCTTCCCTCTGAAATTTGTCAGTCTATTCCATGCTCTGTGTCTCTTGGTCTATTTTTTTTTTTCAGTTTATTTTGTTCATTAGATTCCACATATGAGTGAGATCATATGATACTTCTCTCTCTCTGACTGGCTTATTTCGCTTAGCATAATACTGTCCAGGTCCCTCCATGCTGTCTCAAAGTGTGGAGTGTTTTTGATTCATTGCACTGGACACTGAGGAGGCCCTTTTGATACAGACACTCTGTTCTTCATGGAGCTCTATAAAATTTTCTTGTGTTATTTGTTCTGATGATTTCTTCCCATCTCCTTTATCATTTTTCTTTTTTGAAACTTCTGCTAATCAGATTTAGAATTTCTGGGTTGATCCTCTATGTCTATTATCTTTTTAGTCAGATTTCCCATCTCTTTGTCTCTTCATTTTATTTTCTGGGAAATTTCCTCAGCTTTATGCTCAACCTTATAACTAAATTTTATTTTGGAAATCACATTTTCAATTTATACAAGTACTTTATTTTTCTCTGATTGGTTGAATCTTTCTGCAGATGCTCTTTAAAATTATTTTTCTTTTTTTAAGTTGCACTTTTAAAAATTTATTTTATTTATGTATTTTTCATTTAAGTACTTTATTGTTTAAAGTATTATATATGTCTCCTTCCCCCCCCCCATTGACCTCTCCCTCTGCCCACTCCCACCCCCCAGCACATGCCCTCACCCCTTACTGTCTGTGCCATTGGTTATGCTTATATGTATGCATATAAGTCCTTTGGTTGATCTCTTACCCCTCCCTCCCACCCTCTCCTGCCTTCCCTCTGAGGTTGGATGATCTGTTCGATGCTTCTATGTCTCTGTATCTATTTTTGTTCATCACTTTACATTGTTCATTATATTCCACAAATGAGTGAGATCATGTGATATTTATCTTTCTCTGACTGGCTTATTTTGCTTAGCATAATGCTCTCTAGGTCCATCCATGCTGTTGCAAAAGGTAAGAGCTCCTTTTTTTACAGAAGCATAGTATTCCATTGTGTAGATGTACCACAATTTTTTGATCCACTCATTTGCTGATGGGCACTTAGGCTGTTTCCAAATCTTAGCTATTGTAAATTGTGTGGCTATGAACATAGGGTTGCATATATTCTTTCTGACTGGTGTTTATGATTTCTTGGGATCTATTCATAGAAGTATCTGTATCACAAAAGAAACCATCAACAAAGCAACAAGAGAGCCCACTGCATGGGAGAACATATTTGCCAATGTTATATCCGATAAAGGTTTAATCTTCAAAATTTATAGAGAACTCATACAACTTAACAAAAGGAAGATAAACAATCCAATTTAAAAATGGGCAAAGGACGTAAATACACACTTTTTGAAAGTGGACATACAGAAGGCCAAGAGACATATGAAAACATGCTCAAAGTCACTAATCATCTGAGAGATGCAAATCAAAACAATAATGAAGTACCATCTCACACCTGTCAGAATCGCTATCATCAACAAATCAACAAAAGACAAGTGCTGGTGAGGATGTGGATAAAAAGAACCCTTGTAAAATTGTTTTTCTTTCTCAGAATTGCTTTGGCTATTTGGAGTCTTTTGTGGTTCCATATGAATTTTAGGACTTTTAACATTTTTCTCTACAAAATGCCATTGGGGTTTTGATAAGAATTGCATTGAATCTGTACATTGCTGTGAATAGTTTAGACATTTCAACAATATCAAATCTTCCAAGAACACATGTTGTCTCTCCATTTACTCATGTCTTCAATATCTTTCATGAGTGTCTTGTGGTTTTCAGTATATAATATTTTACCCCCTTGGTTAACCTTATCCTGAAGTATTTTATTCTTTTTGATGCTATTGTAAATGGGATTTAAAAAAATGAAACTGAACATCTTACATTTTATGCCATGCATAAAAATCAACTCAAAATGGATTAAATATTTTAAGACCTGAAACTATAAAAGCACTAGAAGGAAACATAGGGGAAAAGCTTTATGATATTGGGCTAGGTAATGATCTTGGATATAACACCAAAAGCACAACCAACAAAAACAAAAATAGACAAGTGGGGCTATATTACACTAAAAAGCTTTTGTGCAGCAAAAGAAACAATCAACTGAGTGAAAAGGTAACCTACAGAATGAGAGAACATATTTTTTTTTATATCCATTAACTATTTTTTTAATGAGGTATTATATGTGTACATATCTTACCATTACCCTCCCCCACCCCACACCCATTCATGCCCTCACCCCCCAGAGTTTTGCGTCCATTGTTTATGCTTATATGCATGCATACAAGTCCTTCGTTTGATTTCATAACTCCCATCTCTGCCTAACTTTCCCCCTGTAATTTGAAAGTCTGTTTGATGCTTTACTGTCTCTGTATCTATCTTTTTGTTCATCACTTTATGATGTTCTTTACTATCCATAAATGAGTGAGATCATGTGGTATTTTTCTTTCATTGACTGGCTTATTTCACTTAGCATTATGTTCTCCAATTCCATCCAGCTTGCTGCAAATGATGAGAATTCCTTCTTTTTTATGGCAGCATAGTATTCCATTGTGTAGATGTACCACAGTTTTCTGATCCAGTCATCTGCTGATGGGCACCTAGGCTGTTTCCAAATCTTAGCTATTGTAAATTGTGCTGCTATGAACATAGTGGTGCATATATCCTTTCTGATTGGTGTTTCTAGTTTCTTCGGATATATTCCCAGGAGTGGGATTACTGGGTCAAATGGGAGTTCCATTTTCAGTTTTTTGAGGAGACTCCATACTGTTCTCCACAGTGGCTGCACCAGTCTGCATTCCCACCAGCAGTGCACTAGGGTTCCTTTTTCTCCGCATCCTCGCCAACACTTGTCGTTTGTTGATTTGTTGATGATAGCCATTCTGACAGGTGTGAGATGGTATCTCATTGTTGTTTTGATTTGCATCTCTCGGATAATAAGTGACTTTGAACATGTTTTCGTGTGTCTCTTGGCCTTCCTTCTGTCTTCTTTTGAAAATATTCTGTTTAGGTCTGTTGCCCATTTTTTTATTGGATCATTTATCTTCCTTTTATTAAGTTGCATAAGCTGCCTGTAGATGTTGGAGATTAAAACTTTATCAGTGATAGCATTTGCAAATATGTTCTCCCATGCAGTGGGCTTTCTTATTGTTTTGTTGATTGTTTCTTTTGCTGTAAAAAAGCTTTTTATTTTGATGTAGTCCCATTTCTTGATTTTCTCTTTAGCTTCCATTGCCCTAGGGGCAGTGTCAGTGAAGAAGTTCTTTTGGCATATGTCTGATATTTTGTTGCCTGTGGATTCCTCTAGTATTTTTATGGTTTCCCGTCTTATGTTTAAGTCCTGTATCCATTTTGAGTTTATTTTTGTGTATGGTGTAAGTTGGTGATCTAGTTTCATTTTTTTGCATGTATCTGTCCAATTTTCCCAACACCATTTATTGAAGAGGCTGTCTTGACTCCATTGTATGTTCATGCCTCCTTTGTCAAATATTAATTGAGCATAGTGGTTTGGGTCGATATCTGGGTTCTCTATTCTGTTCCATTGATCAATATGTCTGTTCTTGTGCCAGTACCAGGCTGTTTTGAGAACAGTGGCTTTGTAATACAGCTTGAAATCTGGTATTGAGATCCCACCTACTTTATTCTTCTTTCTCAGGATTGCTGTGGCTATTCGCGGTCTTTTTTTATTCCAGATGAATTTTTGGAGAGTTCTTTCTAGGTCTGTGAAATATGCTGTTGGTATTTTGATGGGGAGTGCATTGAATCTGTAGATTGCTTTGGGTAATATGGACATTTTAATGATGTTGATTCTACCAATCCATGAACATGGTATGTTCTTCCATCTGTTTACGTCTTCCTCTATCTCTTTTTTCAGTGTCCTGTAGTTTTCTGCATATAGGTCTTTTACCTCCTTAGTTAAGTTTATTCCTAGGTATCTTAATTTTTTTTGGTGCGATGGTAAATGAGATTGCTTTTTTAGTCTGTCTTTCTGTAAGTTCATTATTGGTGTATAGAAAAGCCATAGATTTCTTGGCGTTAATTTTGTATCCCACTACATTGCCGAATTCATTTATTAAGTCTATTAGTTTTTTGATGGAATCTTTTGGGTTTTTTATGTACAATATCATGTCATCTGCAAATAAGGACAGCTTCACTTCTTCTTTTCCAATTTGGATGCCTCTTATTTCTTCTTCTTGCCTAATTGTGATAGCTAATACTTCCAGTACTATGTCAAACAGGAGTGGTGAGAATGGGCATCCCTGTCTTGTTCCTGTTCTTAGGGGAAATGGTTTTAGTTTTTGCCCATTGAGTATGATGTTTGCTGTGGGTTTATCATATATAGCTTTTATTATGTTGAGGTATGCCCCTTCTATTCCCACCTTGTTGAGAGTTTTTATCAAGAAAGGGTGTTGGATTTTGTCAAATGCTTTTCCTGCATCTATTGATATGACTATGTGATTTTTATCTCTCAGTTTGTTTATGTGATGTATCACGTTTATTGATTTGCGGATATTGTACCATCCTTGCATTCCTGGGATAAATCCTACTTGGTCATGGTGTATGATCTTTCTGATGTACTGCTGGAGCCGATTTGCTAGAATTTTGTTGAGGATTTTGGCATCTATGTTCATGAGGGATATTGGCCTGTAATTCTCTTTCATTGAGTTGTCTTTATCTGGTTTTGGTATTAGAGTGATGCTGGCTTCATAGAAGAAGCCTGGAAGTGTTCCTTCCTCTTGAATTTTTTGGAATAGTCTGAGGAGGATAGATTTTAGTTCTTCCTTGAAAGTTTGGTAAAACTCTCTTGTGAAGCCATCTGGCCCCGGGCTTTTGTTTGCCGGAAACTTTTTGATGACTGCTTCAATTTCTTCCATAGTTACTGGCCTGTTGAGCTGTTTAGATTCTTCCTGATTGAGTTTTGGAAGGTTGTATTTTTCTAGGAATATGTCGATTTCCTCCAGGTTGCCCAGTTTGTTGGAATAGAATTGTTCGTAGTATTTTGTAACAATCCTTTGTATTTCATCGGGGTCTGTTGTTATTTCACCTCTTTCATTTCTGATTTTGTTTATTTGGGTCCTCTCTCTCTCTGCTTCTTGGTGAGCCTGGCTAGAGGTTCATCAATCTTGTTTATCCTTTCAAAGAACCAGCTCTTGGTTTTGTTGATCTTTTGTATTGTTTCTTTGGTCTCTATGTCGTTTATCTCCGCTCTGATCTTTATTATTTCTTTCCTTCTGCTTACACTGCGCTTATCTTGTTGCTCTCTCTCTAACTCTTTGAGTTGTTGGGTTAGGTAATTTATTACCATTATTTCTTGTTTTTTGCAGTAGGCTTGTAAAGCTATGAACTTTCCTCTCAGGACTGCTTTCGCTGTGTCCCATAGATTTTGGATTGTTGTGTTTTCATTGTCATTTGTTGCCAAGATGTTTTTTATTTCTTCCTTGATGTCTTTGGTAACCCAGTCATGGTTTAATAGCATGCTGTTTAGTCTCCAAGTGTTTGATTTCTTTGGGTTGTTTTTATTGTAGTTGATTTCCAGTTTTATGCCACTGTGATCTGAGAAGATACTTGATATGATTTCTATCTTCTTGAATTTGGAGAGACTTTGCCTATGTCCTAACATATGGTCTATCTTTGAAAATGACCCATGTGCACTTGAGAAGAATGTATATTCTGTGGCTTTGGGGTGAAATGTTCTGAAGATGTCGATGAATTCCATCTGTTCTAGTGAGTCATTTAGGATTGATGTTTCTTTGCTGTTTTTTTGTTTATAGGATTTGTCCAATGGTGATAGTGGGGTATTGAAGTCTCCTACTATGATTGTAGTGCTGTCAATCTCTCCTTTGATATCTTCCAGGAGTTTTTTAATGTATCTTGGTGCTCCTGTATTGGGTGCATATATGTTTACCAGAGTTATTTCTTCTTGTTGGATTTCTCCCTTTAGTATTATATAGTGGCCTGCATTATCTCGTTATGTCCTTCACTTTGAGATCTAATTTGTCAGATATAAGTATTGCTACCCCAGCTTTTTTTTCATTTCCATTCGCCTGGAAAACCTTTTTCCAGCCCTTTACTCTCAGTCTGTATGCGTCCTTTTTTTTGAGGTGGGTTTCCTGTAGACAGCAGATATATGGGTTTTGTTTTCTTATCCAGTCTGTTACCCTGTGTCTTTTGATTGGGGCATTCAATCCATTTACATTTAAAGTTATTATTAATAGGTACTTATTTGACGCCATTTTTATTCTATACCCCTGTGTTCCTTCTTTGCTTCCTATTTCTTTCTTTCTTTCTTTCTTTTTTTTAAAATATATATTTTATTGATTTTTTTACAGGGAGGAATAGAGAGGGATAGAGAGTTAGAAACATCAATGAGAGAGAAACATCGATCAGCTGCCTCCTGCACACTCCTACTGGGTATGTGCCCGCAACCAAGGTACATGCCCTTGACCAGAATCGAACCCGGAACACTTGAGTCCACAGGCCAATGCTCTATCCACTGAGCCAAACCGGTTAGGGCTCTTTTTTTTTTAACAGCAGACCCTTTAGCATTTCTTTCATTGCTGGTTTGGTGGTGATAACCTCCCTTAGTCCTTTTTTGTCTGTGAAGCTCCTGATTTCACCTTCAATTTTGATTGATAGCCTTGCTGGGTACAGTATTCTTGGATTTAGACCCTTCCTTTGCATGACTTTGTATATTTCATTCCATTCACTTCTGGCCTGATGAGTTTCTGTTGAGAAATCAGTTGCTAGTCAGATGGGGGTTCCTTTGTATGTAACTGTCTGTCTCTCTCTGGCCGCTTTTAAGATTCTTACTTTGTCGTTGGTGTTTGCCAACTTAATTATAATGTGCCTTGGCATCGGTCTTTTGGGGTTCATTTTGCTTGGAACTCTGTGAGCTTCTTGGATTTGTGTGGGTTTTTTCTTCCCTATATCAGGGAAGTTTTCTGTTATTATTTCTTCAAACAGGTTTTCTATTCCTTGCTCAGTTTCCTTTCCTTCTGGCACCCCTATTATCCTGATGTTGTTTTGTTTTGTGTTGTCCCGAAGTTCCCTTAGGCTCTCCTCAATCTTTCTAATTTTTGTTTCTAGAAGCTGTTGTAATTGGGTATTGTTTTCCATCTTGTCTTCTAGCTCACTTATGCGGTCCTCTGCTTCGTCTAGTCTACTCTTGATGCTTTCTATTGAGTTCTTTACAGCAGCGATGTCATTTTTCATTTCTTCTTGGTTCTTCTTCATTTCTTCTTGGTTCTTACTCATATTGTCGAATTTGTCTTCCATCCTTTTCAGCCACTTTATGACCATTTCTCTGAATTCTTTCTCTGATAGGTTGTTTGCCTCTAAATCGTTTACTTCCTTTTCTGGTGATGCCTGCTTCTCTTTCCTGTGGGGGCTATTTCTTTGTCTCCTCATGGTCTCTCTTCTCCGGATGTCTGGTTATATAGATCTCTCTCTCTGGCGTTGATTTAAAGGTACAAAATACAACACAACCAGGCACAACAGACAAGGCACTGAACAGAATTGTATTCACGATATTAATAACCTCCAATAAAGGTAACCACCAGAGAAAGACAAATTAGGGAATAGAAGTGGAAGAGGGAGAGTAAAAAGAAAGAACAACAACAAAAAAAAACAAAGAGTGTGAATCTGAACTTGGGAAAAGAGCAGAAAGAAAGAAAAGAAAAATAAAGAAAAGAAAAAGAAAAGAAAAAAAAGTAAGAGAGACAAGAACGATACTAAGAGAGAAAAGGGGAACAAACTATATATATGGGGAGTAAACTCCACTAGAACAACCACTATTCCCAGAAAATTCCAGCAACATGAGCCTGGAGATTAATACAAACTGCAACACCAGCTAATATCAAGTGAGGCAAGGGAAAACAAAAGTAAAAAACAAACAAAAACAAAGCAAACAAAAGAACCAACCAAACCAACAAAAAGAATAATCAAAACAATCTCATAAAAAAGCATAAAAAATTCAATCTAATCAACATTCAAGCAAACAACAACAAAAGGCCAGAGAGAAAAATATTTTTTTTAAGGTAGCGTAGAGAGATGTTTGTATGGATTTGGAGCAGGGGGTTGGGAATTAGATATATAAGTAGGGTGAAGTTTTAGCAGAGAGTAAACTGAAAAAGTAGGGAAAATCTAAAGCCAGAAAGGGTTAAGATAAACTGGAGACCAAAAGGGGAAAGGTTAGGAGGAGAGTGATGGCATAATGTTAGCTTTGAGATAGGGTAAAACGATTGTAAGGGAAAGATGCAAATCGAATGTAGGACACTAATCCAAAAATAAAAGAAAGAGAAAATCAAATGACATTAAAAAAAAAGTAAAATAATAGTAATAATAATGCTGATTGAAAATAAAAATGTAATAATTAAAAAGGTGAAAATCGAGTGAGGAAAAAGAAAAAATTTAGTTTCTTAAGTAAAAGATGCAAAAAATGTAAATTAAAAAAATGAGAATAAAAAATTAAAAAAATTGAAAAAAGAATTGAAAATTAAAAAATAGGAAGACTAAAATGTGCAGTAGCGGCTGTCATTCACTTCCTCTATTATTCTGTTTGGTACGCCTGTTTCCCGGTCTGGGCGGTATTTCAGTTCAGCTTCATTCCAGCGCTCCTCAGTGTTGGAAGCCAGTCCTGCTTTTTAAGCCGGCCGTGTCTTAATTTCTCATATTTATTTTTGATTACACCAGAGACAATTAGCGTTTCAACCCCTGGGTGGCGGTGTTTCTGAATTGACTTCCGGGCCTCTCTAGCTTTTTTTTTTTTTTCCCCTCTATGGCTCTCACTACCTGTTTGTGGAGGTGTGCACCTCAGAGCTGCCTCTCTGATGGTCACACCCAGCTCTGGTCCCCAGGTTCCGAACAAACAACTTCCCCCTGCAGTCTTTCAGGGCCCCTCCACCTGGGTCTTTCTATGTATTGGGCTTAGCAATCAGAGTCAGAAAGAGCCCAAGTGTGCGGACAGTGGGTCTGTGGGCCAGACTAAGGATACTGCACTCCTTTGAAAATTCTTAGTCTGACCCTCCTCGTCAGATTAAAATGAGTTGCTTTCAAGAGGTCACTTCTGTTAGCAGCTCAGAAGACCCCCCTCCATATTCACGAATCACGGCAGTTGCAACTGCCGCCGATTTTTCTAGGCACAGACCTCCCGGTTCCTGCCGGTCCTGCGGCTGCCGCGCTTCCCTCACCCAGCGCTTCCCTCACCCACCGCGGGGATTAGAAACCACACCTTATTTCAGGCGAAATCTGACCTTTCTGTGGTGCAGTGAAGAGTTCCTTTGAATCCGAATGTTTGCGCTGGTAGGGGACCGGTGGTCTGGTGATCGCAGCAGTTCGTTCAGTGCCTGCAGGTGTCGCGGAAAGTCAGGTTTCCAATAAAATCCTCCTTTCCTTGCAAGATGGCGAGGCGCCCTGTGAGCCCGCAGCTCCGGGAGGGGACCCAGCCCCTGTGGGTGCTGCACGGTCAGGGGAACACTGCCTAGCACTCCCCCGCCTTCTCCTGGAGTTTAGCTGTCCCTTGGCTTGCCCACATACACTCCTTCTGTGAGCCTCTGCTTCTCCTACACTCCGCCCCAGGAACAGACTCCAAACCCTACTCTATTCTGTCGCCATTTTTTTTCTCTCCATCTGAGAGAACATATTTTCAAACCATATAGCTGATGAGTTAATATCCAAAATATATAATGAATTCCTACAACTCAATTCCAAAAAATATAACCTGATTTAAAAATGGTCAAAGTACTTAAATAGACATTTCTCCTAAGAACACATACAAATGGCCAACAGATATATGAAAAGATGCTCAACATCACTAATAATCCTGGAAATACAAATAAAAACCATAATGATATAGTGCCTCAGACCTGTTAGGATGACTAACATAAAAAAATAAAAAGATAAATGTTGGCCAGAATGCAGAGAAATTTGAATTTTGCACACTGTTGGTGGAAATATAAAATGGTGCAGTCACTATGGAAGAGAGTATGGAGGTTCCTCAAAAAATAATATAACTGCCATATGATCCAGCAATCTCACTTCCGGTTATATATCCTAAAGAATTGAAATCAGGATCTTGAAGAGATATTTGCACTCCCATGTTCACAGCAGCATTATTCACAACAACCAAGACATGGAAGCAACCTAAATGTCATTGTATGATGAATAGATTAAGATAAAGAAAATGAGGTGTGTGTGTATATATATATATATAATGAAATATTATGCAGCTTTAAAAAGGAAGGAAATCCTGCCATATCCTAAAATATGAATTAACCTGGAGAACACTATGCTAAGTGAAATAAGCCAGTCACAAAAGGACAAATACTGTATGATTTGACTTGAGGTATCTAAAATAGTCAAATTCAAAGAAACAGATAATTTAAAGGTGGTTGCCAAGTGCTGTGGGGAGGGGAAAATGAGGAGTTGTTCAGTGGGTATAAAGTTTTAGTCATGCAAGATGAGTAAGTTCTAGAGATCTGATGTAAAACATAGTACCTATATTTAACAATACTGTATTGTGCACTTAAAAATTTAAGAGAATGGATCTCAGGTTTAGTGCTCTTACCACAATAAAATTTTTATTCTTATTACTGTTTCAGTTTTCTTTATTCCCTGAAGTATTCATGTTTTCTTGGGGCCCTTCTTCTGTTTATTATTGATCTATTTTTTTGTTGCAAATTTTTCTTTAAATACTGATGATCCCTGGGTGTCTGTGCATATATAATAATCCTATCTAATAAAGAGGTAATATGCAAATTGACCGTCACTCCAACACACAAGATGGCTGCCCCCATGTGGTCAAAGATGGCCACCCTCATGTGGACACAATATGGCCACCACAAGATAGCCGGCAGGGGAGAGCAGTTGTGGGCGACCAGGCCTGCAGGGGAGGACAGTTGGGGCCGACAAGGCTGGCAGGGGAGGGCAGTTAGGGGTGAACAGGCTGGCAAGGGAGGGCAGTTAGGGGTGACCAGGCCAGCAAGGGAGGGAAGTTGGGGGCGATCAGGCCTGCAGGGGAGGGCAGTTGGGGGGGGGGACTAGGCTGGCAGGGGAGGGCAGTTAGGGGCAAATAGGCCAGCAAGGAAGGGAAGTTGGGGGAAACCAGGTCTGCAGGGGAGGGCAGTTGGGGGGGACCAGGCCTGCAGGGGAGGACAGTTAGGGGCAACTAGGCTGGCAGGGGATAGCTGTTAGGGGTGTCCAGGCCTGCAGGGGAGGGCAGTTAGGGGCCGACCAGGCCAGCAGGGGAGGGCAGTTAGGGGTGACCAGGCTGGCAGGGGAGGGCAGTTAGGGGCAAACAGGCCAGCAAGGGAGGGATGTTGGGGGCAACCAGGTCTGCTGGGGAGGGCAGTTGGGGGGGACCAGGCCCTCATAGGAGGGTAGTTGAGGGTGACCAGACTGGCAGGGGAGGGCAGTTAGGGGCCACCAGGCTGGCAGGGAGGGCAGTTGGGGGTGACCAGGCCTGCAGGGGAGGGCAGTTGGGGGCGACAAGGCTGACAAGGGTGGGCAGTTAGGGGTGACCGGGCCTGCAGGGGAGGGCGGTTAGGGGCCGACCAGGCCAGCAGGGGAGGGCAGTTAAGGGTGAACAGACCGCAAGGGAGGGCAGTTAGGGGTGACCAGGCTGGCAGGGGAGGGCAGTTAGGGGCGACCAGGCCTGCAAGGGAGGACAGTTGGGGCCGACCAGGCTGGCAGGGGAGGGCAGTTAGGGGCAAACAGGCCAGCAAGGGAGGGAAGTTGGGGGCAACCAGGTCTGCCGGGGAGGGCAGTTGGGGGGGAACCAGGCCCTTATACGAGGGCAGTTGAGGGTTACTAGGCTGGCAGGGCAGGGCAGTTAGGGGCAACCAGGCCTACAGGGGAGGACAGGGGCAACAAGGCTGGCTGGGGAGAACAGTTAGGGGTGACCAGTCCAGAAGGGGAGGGCAGTTAGGGGCAATTTGGCTGGCAGGGAAGGGCAGGTAGGGGCAACCAGGCTGGCAGGGAGGGCAGTTGAGGGTGACCAAGCCTGCAGGGGAGGGCAGTTGCGGGGGACCAGGCCTGCAGAGGAGGGCAGTTGGGGGCAACCAGACCCACAGGGGAGGGCAGTTAGGGGCGAATAGGTTGGCTAGGAAGGGCAGTTGGGGGTGACCGGGCCAGCAGGGGAGGGCAGTTGGGAGCAACCAGGCTGGCAGAGGAGGGCAGTTGGGTGGACAAGGCCCACAGGGAGGGCAATTGGTGGTGATCAGACCAGCAAGGGAGGGCAGATAGGGGTGACCAGGCCTGCAGGGGAGGACAGTTAAGGGCGACCAGGCCCGCAGGGGAGAGAAGTTAAGGGTGACCAGGCCAGCAGGGGAGGGCAGTTAGGGGCAATTGGTCCAGCAGGGGAGCAGTTAGGCGTCTATCAGGCTGGCAGGGGAGTGGTTAGGGGGTGATCAGGCAGGCAGGTGAGCAGTTGGGATCCAGCAGTCCCAGATTGTGAGAGGGATGTTTGACTTCCCATTTAGGCCCGATCCCACTGGCAGTCAGACATCCCTCGAGGGGTCCCAGATTGGAGAGGGTGCAGGCTGGGCTGAGGGACCCCTCCCGCCCCATGCACGAATTTCATGTACTGGGCCTCTAGTATTGAAATAAAATATAAGCAACTGATGGTCAACATGAATATATAGGTTTCAGGGGTGGGCTTCTGTGTTTACGAGATCTGTGCATTACACTGTGTGCCCACCATCCAAATTCTCCAGTCACCTTATATTAGGACCCCCTTCTCCCCCACGCCTATCCCTCTGGCAATCACCACACTGCTGTTTGTGTTTGTGAGTTTATATCCCACACTAGTTGTTCAGTGCATGGATTCATGCACAGTGACAGGAAATTAATTAGAAGAAATATTTTAATATTGCTATTTGCCCTTTCTCTATAATAGAAGTGTCAACAAAAACAACCAAATTCCAACTTACACCATACACAAAAATACACTCAAAATAGATAAAGGACTTAGACGTAAGACAGGAAACCATAAAAATATTAGAGGAATCCACAGGCAGCAAAATCTCAGACATATGCCAAAGCAATATCTTCACCGATACTGCTCCCTGGGCAATGGAAACTAAAGAGAAAATAAACAAATGGGACTACATCAAAATAAAAAGCTTTTGCACAGCAAAGGAACCATCAACAAAACAAGAAAGCCCACTGCATGGGAGAACATATTTGCCAATGATATCAACGATAAGGGTCTAATCTCCAACAATTACAGGGAACTCATACAACTTAATAAAAGGAAGATAAACAATCCAATCAAAAAATGTGCAAAGGACATCAGTAGACACTTTTTGAAAGAGAACATAAGGAAGGCCAAGAGACATATGAAAATATGCTCAAAGTCAGTAATAATCTTAGAGATGCAAATGAAAACGACAATGAGGTACCTTCTCACACCTGTCAGAATGGTTATCATCAATAAATGACAAGTGCCAGAGAGGATGTGGAGAAAAAGGAACCCTTGTGCACTGCTGGTGGGAATGCAGACTGGTGTAGCCACTGTGGAGAACAATATGGAGTTTCCTCATAAAACTAAAAATGGAACTTGCATTTGACCCAGTGATCCCACTTCTAGGACTATATCCCAAGAAACTAGAAACATCAATCAGAAAGGATATATGCACCCCTATTTCCATAGCAGCACAATTTATAATAGCTAAGATTTGGAAACAGCCTAAGTGCCCATCAGCAGATGAGTGGATTAAAAAACTGTGGTACATCTACACAATGGAATACTATGCTGCTATAAAAAAAGAAGGAACTTTTACCATTGTAACAGCATGGATGGAACTGGAGAGCATTATGCTAAGTGAAATAAGCCAGTCGGAGAAAGATAAATATCACATGATCTCACTCATATATGGGATATAATAATCAACATAATTTGATTAATAAGAATAGATCCAGAGACAAATGGAAGGGGGGGGCGTGGTTTAGAGAGCAACCAAAGGACTTGTATGCATGCATATTAGCATAACCCATGGACAAGACACTGGGGCAGTGAGGTCTTGCCCGTGGTGGGAATGGCTGGGAGGGGGTCAAGCGGGGAAAAAGGAGACATATGTAAAACTTTAGACAATAAATTAAGTAAGTAAGTAAGTAAGTAAGTAAATAAATAAATAAATAAAACTGTGGTACATCCACACAATGGAATACTATGCTGTTGTAAAAAATAAGGCATTTTTACCATTTGAAACAGCATGGATGGAACTGGAGAGCATTATGCTAAGCAAAATAAGCCAGTCAGAGAAAGATAAATATCACATGATCTCACTCATTTGTGGAATATAATGAACAGCATAAACTGATGAACAAAAACAGATCCAGAGACAGAGAAGCATCCATCAGACCCTCAAACCTCAGAGGGAAGGTAGGGGAGGGTGGGGGTAAGGGGGAGAGATCAACCAAAGGACTTGTATGCATGCATATAAGCCTAACCAATGGACACAGACACCAGGGGGGTGAGGGCATGAGTGTGGGGGTTTGGGTGGCAATGGGGGGATAAGGACACATATGTAATACTTTAATCAATAAAGAAAAAAACACACCAAAAAACACAACTAAATTCATGATTGCAAATAACAGATCAAAACACATGAATGCAATTGGCACCAGCGAGAGCTTTATATGTATCGCACATGCGCCTGTCAACGTTTATTTTTAAATTGCCAGTGCGAATTGGACATAATGGCTGGTCACTTAGTCTTTTATATCTATTATCTATCTATATCTATCTATCTATCTATCTATCTATCTATCTATCTATCATCTACGTATCTATCTATACCCATCTATATCTATCTGTACATAGATAGATGATAGATAGATAGATGATAGATAGATGATAGATAGATTATAGATAGATAGATAGATAGATAGATAGACAGACAGACAGATAGATAGGGGTCCCGGAGTATGAGAGGACACTCTGCAAAGTTGCTGTTATACAGGGTGTGGAATGCAAACGCAAGTGTGCAGTAAACCAGATTTGGGCCGACAGTGCCCCAGCAGCAACATAACCCACTGCTGAAGGTGGAATCGCTCGGCCCCGCAAGGAATCGGGCTCCCTCCTCTCTGGTTCCGGGGTGTGTCACCCAAGAACCACCGCTGCCAAAAAAATACACACACACACACACACACACACACACACACACACACACACACACACACACACACATTCTGGCCACTCTAATATAAAGCTCTGATCTATTTCAGGGATCAGTGAACTATGTCCCTCAGACCAATTCTGACCCACAGGTATACTCAAGCCATCTAGCAGTGTAAGTGGTGAAGCTTGGGCATACTCCTCTACCCCATTGCCCTCTCTGCTTCCAGTGCCTGCTTCCCCTTCTGGCAGACCTGTGTCATTGCTGCCCAAGGCTTACACTGGTCTCTGCCTACTTGTTGGAGGCTCTGCTGTTGGCACCTGCCAGCAGAGTGGTGGAATCTCAGTCCAGTGGAATCTCAGTCTGGGAGTCAGCGACTAAGTGAGTTTCCTCACCTCTGGCCACCTGCCCAAGTTAAAACAGCTAAACTCTCTGGGAGAAGAGAAGGGTGTTGCTGGGGCCCAAAATGAATTGCACTGTGGTAGCTGCCAGCCTTCCCTCTTTCAAGCCTGCCAGAACTTTCTCCTTTAGGTAGAGTGACAATCCATCCTGTTTTTCTGGAAATGGAGGGGATTCCCAGGATATGGGCCTTTCAAAGCTAAAAGAAGGGAAGTTCCTGGCAAATCAGGCTGGTTGGTCAGTGGTTACCTTACACTTTGGCTGATAGCTCTTCATCTGGAAAACGTCTCAAATGGAGGCTGCAAAACTTGCTGAAGGCCTGAGATTGCCCACCCCAGACACACAGGGTGGAGTGAGGCAGGAGTTGTTCTCTTGTTTATATAAATACCTACATATTATCTTCAATTTTTCCCCTTACATGACAAGCCTAACTGTTTACTATCTGACCCTTTACAGAAAGTTTGCCAATCTCTTATTGATTATTTTTGTGATATTACCACATTGTTTCAAATTTAATATAATTTTATAATAAATTGATATCTGGTAGGTTGTATCACCACTCATTCTTCTTCAAATTTTTCGTGTCTGTTCTTGGACTGTTACTCTTCCATATCGATTTTAGAATCAGCTGGTCAAGTTCTATGAAAAAAATACTGTTGGGATTTTGGTTGGAATCGAATTGAATAATAATTTTCTTCATTATGTGGCTACATGTACTTAGTTAGTTTTATTTTATTCCTAAGTGTATTATATTTTTTTCTGCAATTGTGAATGCTATTTTAAAAAGATAGCCCTGGCCAGGTAGCTCAGTTGGTTAGAATGTCGTCTGATATGCCAAGGTTGTGGGTTCAATTCCCAGTCAGGGCACATATCAGAAGCAACAATGCATGCATAAATAAGTGAAACAATAAATCAATGCTTCTCTTTTTCAAATCAGTAAGTAAAATATAAAAAAGGGTTATACATTTTCTAATTGATTATTGCTGGTACACTGAATTTTGTATGTTGGTTGGATACCAAGCAACATTGCTGAAATCTCTTATTAGTGCCAATGGTTCCAATAGTTTGTCTGCATATTCTGTAGGTTTTCCTATGTAGATTATTGTATCATTTGAAAGTACTGGCAACTTTCTTTAAAATGTCTTCTCTCATTTCTTTATATAATTTTATTGTTCTGTCCTGTCCCCCCATCTTAGAGTAGAAACAGTGATGAGAATTTTTTATTTGTTTTCTGATTCACCATTAAGGATGATATTTATTGCAGGTTTTGGAGAGCTACCTTAATCAAGTTAAGAAAGTTCCTTTTTGTTCTAAGTTGGCTAATAGAATTTTTTAAAATCATATCAACAGGTATTGAATTTTTTCAAACACTTTTCCTGCACCTAGGAGATTTGATGAATTTTCTCTCATGGACACCTAATTTTGTGAATTATATGGATTTGATAATGTTAAACTAACCTTACATTGCAAGGATAAATACCACTTGGTCATAATGTATTAGAAATACATTGCTGGGTTTGGTAATATTTAATTTAGGAGATTTCATCAATGACCATAAGGCAGATTGTCCTGTTCTTGTCCTTTCTTTGCACTGTTCTAGTTTTAGTATCAAGGTATATTAGACTCACAAAAGAAATTGAAGAAATTAACTTTTTTTCTGTAATATTTATATAAAATATGTATTATACATTTTTTAGGTTAACTTGCTTCCAAAACCATATGGGCCTTTGATAGCTAAATTTAATCTATTATCATTTATTGTGATTACTGATATATTTAGACTTCTTTTTTGTTTTTAATAACATTTATTGAAATATAATTCACATACTATAAAATTCATACTGTTCACTTGTAAAATTCAGTGGCTTTTGGTATATCCACGGAGTTGTGCAGTCATCACCACAATTTAAATTTAGAACACTTTAATCAAACTAAAAAGAAACCCTTTACATATTAGCAGTCATTTACAATCCCTGTCTCCTTCTAGCCCCTGGAAACCACTTACATACTTTCTGTCTCTTTATTAATTTGTCTATTCTTGGCGTTTCATATAAATGGAATAATAAAATATGTGGTCTTTTGTGTGTGGCTTCTTTGACTTTTCATAGTGATTTCAAGGTTCATCCATGTTGTGGCATATATCAGTACTTCACTACTTATTACGGCTGCCTAATAGTCCATTGTATAGCTATAACACATCTTGTTAATCCATTCATCAGTTGATGGACATGGGGTTGTTTCAACTTTTTGCTATTATGAATAATGCTGTGTATGAACATTCATTTGTAAGTTTTTGTGTGGACATGTTTTCAATTCTCTTGAGTATATACTTAGGAGTGGAATTACTGGCTCACATGGGAACCTTAATTTTTTTAGAAACTTCCAATGATGATTCTTCTTATTGATGAAGCTTTCTTTATTTTTCTTTCTATCCTCTATTCATTTGGAAGTCATACATTTTTATTCCTGCTCTTCTAGTGGTTTGAAAAAATTTAAATGAATATGTGATCTCTTAGATGTTTCCAGATAAATGTGACTTAACAAAGTCTAATATTAATCACTATATCTATTTTTTCTAAACAATACCAGGGCAGTAGAACACAAATACTTATTACCACCCCATCTTCCATGTTATTATCTAGTACTAGAGGCCCGGTGCATGAAATTCATGCATGGGGGGGTGTCCCTCAATCCAGCCTGCACCCTCTCCAATCTGGGACCCCTTGAGGGATGTCCGACTGCCTGTTTAGGCCCGATCTCAGTAGGATTGGGCCTAAACGGGCAGTCGGACATCCCTCTCACAATCCGGGACTGCTGGCTCCCAACTGCTTGCCTGCCTGCCTTCCTGATTGCCCCTAACCGCTTCTGCCTGCCAACCTGATCACCCCATAACCACTCCCCTGCCAGCCTGATAGACACCTAACTGCTCCCCTGCCAGCCAGATTGCCCCTAACTGCCCTCCCCTGCAGGCCTGGTCACCCCTAACTGCCCTCCCCTGCGGGCCTGGTCACCCCTAATTGCTCTCCCCTGCTGGCCTGGTCCCCCCCAACTGCTCTCCCCTGCAGGCCTGGGTCCCCCCCAATTGCCCTTCCCTGCAGGCCCGATGGCCAACAACTTCCCTCTTCTGCTGGCCTGGTCACCCCTAATTTCCCTCCCCCGCAGGCTTGATCGCCCCCAACTGCCCTCCCTTGC
This sequence comes from Eptesicus fuscus, assembly GCF_027574615.1. NCBI lineage: Eukaryota > Metazoa > Chordata > Mammalia > Chiroptera > Vespertilionidae > Eptesicus > Eptesicus fuscus. The sequence continues at coordinate 113,941,022 of NC_072473.1, forward strand.
TGGCCTGGTCCCTCCCAACTGTCCTCCCCTGCTGGCCATCTTATGGTGGCCATCTTGTGTGTTGGAGTGATGGTCAATTTGCATATTACTCTTTTATTAGATAGGATGTTAACTTTATTATTAACCATCCCTAGCTATTATTATTGTTTATTTTTATATTTAGTGTGTTTAAAATTTGCCAACATGTTTTCCAGTTTTTCTGCTCACCTTTGTTTCTTGTGTCCTACTCTTTCTCCTAAAATTATTATTTTCCTACTGAAGTATATGTTTTCATTGCTTTTGAGCAAGGATCTGTGAGTGAAAAATGCTCTTAGTCTTCTTTATCTGAAAATGCCTTTTGTTTACTCCCACTCTTAATGATAGCCAGACATAGGCTTCAGGGTAGCAGATATTTTTCCTCATCACTTTGACACTGTCATTTCATTTTGTTTGAGCCTCTATTGTCCATATGATTGTTATTCCTTTGTAGGATATTTTTGTTTGTTTGTTTTACCTTTGGTACTCTGCATTTCACTATGATATGTCTAGATATGCTTTTGGTTTTACTAATCCTGCTTAAGACTCAGTGTGCTTTGACCTGAAAACTAGTGTCTTTCTTCAGTTATATACAATTTCCAGCCATTATCTCCTCAAATATTGCCTTTTTCTCCATTCTGTTTCATTTCTTTTGTAACTCATTTTCTGTATATTGTGAATGGGATTTTAAAATAATGCTACCATTTCAATTATACTCTGCTTATTTTATCCTTAGGCATTTTAATCACTCACATTTTCATCATTCTTTTATCTTTCTGAGCTGGTGATTTTCCCAGCTAACTTCCATTTACAAAGTTTCTCTTCAGCTATATCTAGACTGTAGTTTCACTTCTGTATTCTGTTTTTAATTTCAATGACTATATGTTTTGTTTCTTGAAGTTCTTTTTGTTTCTTCTTCAAATTCATCTTTTTTTCTTAAAAATCCTACTTTTTGATCTTTTTAATTATTTTAAACATTCCTATTTTATAATCTCCTGCAATTGTTTGTTTTGTTCAGTTCTTGAGATGCTAATCCTGCTGTTTATTGTAACAGCTGATTCTTTTTCACAGTGGTTAATTTCCTAATGTGGTCTCTATGCTTTTATTATAAACTCAGCATTGTCCTTTCTGTGGGTGTTCCATGCACCCTAGGATGTGGAGGTGTCTCTAAATAATTGTTGTTGTTTTTTTTCATTTTGCAAGAGATTTAGGAGTTTTACCAGTTCTGGACATAGTCTATAAGTGTCTTTGGTGTTTCCCTGAGATGATGGGTGAAACTGTTCTAGTCTCCTTCACACAGAATAGGTAGATTTTGAGGATCCTAATTTTAAACAAGAGTTTCAATTTCAGTTTTCTGTCTTGTGTGGTCTGAAGACCACACTTCCTATCCTCTTAAGAGCATTAATGTTCCATCTATGATAACTAATAGGGTCTTCACTTCACGTACACTCAATACAACATACATTAGGTTAGAGGTATCTGTTTACCAAATGATTATTTTGCAGAAGGATCAACTCTAGATTTCTTCTAAATAGCCACTCATGTATTGTACTAAAATGCGGTTTAATTTCTAAAAATTCAATATTTATAAAATTTTGCATACTACTCAACAAATACTGAATAAATGAGTGACTGACTGAATGAATGTAAAACTAACTACTGTACCATGAAATTGAAAATACCATTTTATTAAAACCTACAGGATAAAAATTTTGATACAAATTAGCAATAGTAGGTTCAAAAATCTTAAATGCAACAGGCAAACTATTAAATATAAACCATAATGACTTGCCCAAACTCAATGGCTGGCATTTAAAAGAGTTCATTATTTTGAATATAAATACAAAACTGCTTCCTGAATATTCAGCCTGTGAAAAAACATTCTGTTGGGTTGCAGTGATCTGGAAAGTTAAGTTAAACTTCACAGGGGGCTATGTATTAAAGAAGAGACATCTTTATGGCGTGTGCACAATTCAGCAACTGATGCAAACTCCATTTCTTGAGATACAATGGAGTTTTGCCATTGTCAAGAGGGTCAAGTGATTTTTCTTGCAGAGAGAAAGGACCACAGGAGAGATAAAAGGAAGTTTAAAAAGCATAATGGAAACATAAATGAAAGAGTATTATATTCCAAATCTTTAACACAAAAGGGGAGGGGGGAGCCATTTTGAACACTTGCTGTATTGTACAATGCTATACATTTTTAATAACAAAGGGAAGATCAGCTTGAGATTTCTTTAATGTACCTCAAAACCAAAGATTTACAAACTACATAAAGCATCTTTGAATACAAGGTATAACTAGGACAATACTACTTTTCTTTCTTTGGTTAAATGAGGCTTAGTTGCTGGCATCACCTAGGTTTTTATTAATACAATGCTGAAAAAGAAGTTCTGCATTTACAAAGTATAAGAGAAAGGACAACTGGAATTTAATTCACAATTGTACTGTATTTCACAAACTGGGTTGTGTCTCAATTCATAGTCCCCATATGGTTTGGGGAATGATTTCATGTTCCTGTAGGAGCTAAGAAGAATGGGGGTGATTTTAGTTCCAGTGAGATTTCAAGATGAGTAAAAGAGAAAAAGATGGAAGGAGTTAATTTGATTATAAAATATTTCGCTAGTTTTTATTGGTGTCATTTGAATCAGAATTTTAAAACAAATGAGTTCCATTAGTGGTGGGAAATGCCACCCTTGAGGGAAACTTAATGATTATGCAACCCAATCTCTGCATTTCATAAATGGGAAAACTTAGGCTCAGAGAGAGCTAGAGACTTGCCTAATGTCATACAGTAAATCACAAGAGAATTGGGACAAAAACTTAGGTCCTTCACTCTGAGTCCAGTGTTATTTCTAATATCTTATACAAGTTGAAACTCTTTGGGTTGTTTGTTTGTTTATTTAACAGCTGGATTACTGAATTATTTTGCCAGGGCTTTCATAACCAAGTATCAAAAACTAGGTGGCTTAAAACAACAGAAATTTATGGTCTCATAGTTATAGAACCTAGAAGCCTGAAATCAAGGTATCATCAGGGCCATGGTCCCTCTGAGACTCTGGGGAGAATCATCCCTTGTCTCAGTTTCTGGTGGTAGCCATTGATCATTGGTGTTTTTTTGGCTGGCAGCTGCATTGCTCCAATATCTGCCTCTGTCTCACATGGCATTTTCCATTTGCATCTTTGTACAAATGTCCCCCTTCTAATAAGGACCCCAGTCATATTGAATTAGAGACCAATCTAATGATTTCATGTTAACTTGATTAAATTTGCAAAATTCTATTTATAAATAAGGCTATAATCACAAGTACTAGGGGTTTGGATTTTAACATATCTTTTTGGGAGACACAATTCAATTCATAGTATTAGCTTTATTGAGATACAATCCACATACCATACAGTTCACCTACTTAAAGTGTACAATCTATAGTTGTTAGTGTACTCTCAGGACTGTAAACATCACTCAATCTAATATTAAAATTTTTATTCCCCCTAAAAGAAACGTCATCGCTATTAGTAGCCACTCCCCATTCCCCCTCTCCCTGCCCCAGCCTTAAGCAATTACAAATTTACTTTTTGTCTCTATAAATATGCCTGCTCTGGGCATTTCATTTAATTGAATCATACAATATGTGGTCCAATGTGAATGTTTTTTGCTTAGAAAAATGTGTTTAAGGTTGATCCAGGTCATAGCATGTATCAGTAGTTAATTTGTTTTTTGGCTGAATAATATTCCCTTATATGGATATACTGTATTTGTCTATCCATTTATCAGTTGATGGACATTTGAGTTTCCACTTTTGAGTTATATGACTATTACTACTATGAACATTTGTCTGCAAACTTTTGTGTGGAGATGTTTTGGTTTTTCTTGGGTATATAGCTAGAAGTGGAATTACTGGGTCATATGGTAATTATACTCATTTGTGGAATTTACAGATGGTTTTCCATAGTGGCTGCACCATTTTATATTCCCAACAGAAATGTATGAGGGTTCCAATTTCTCCACATCCTTCCCAACACTTCTTATTATTCCTTTTTTAGCCATCCTAAGGGTATGAAATGATATCTCATTGTGATTTTAATTTGCATTTCACCAATGACTCATAATGATGAGCATCTTTTCATATGTTTATTGGCCATTTGTTTATCTTCTTTAAAGCAATGTCTATTCAGATCCTTTGACCATATTTTAAATTGAGTTGTTTGTATGTTTATTGTTGAAATGTGAGTTATTTTATAGTCTAGATACAAGTCCCTTATCAAATATATGATTTGCAAATATTTTTCTCCCATTCTGTGGAACCTTGTTTTACTTTGGTGTCCTTTGAAGCACTAAAGTTTTAAATTTTAATGAAGTCCAAATTATCTATTTTGTTATTGTTTTGCATGCTTTTGGTGTCATATCTAAGAATCCTTTGCAAAATCTGAGGTCATGAAGATTTATCTCTACATTTCCTTCTAAGTGTTTTGTAGTTTTATCTTCTGAATTTAGGTCTTTGGTCCATTTTCAGTTATTTTTTGTATAGGATATGAAGTAAGGGTCCAACTTCACTTTTTTTTCTGCCTGTGGCTATCCATCTGTCCCAGCACTATATTTTTGAAATGAATATTTTCCCCGATTGAATAGTCATGGCACCCTTGTAAAAATTCAGTTGACACATAATGTTATTTTTGGACTCATGATTCTCTTCCTCTGATCTATATGTCTATTCTGTGCCACTATCATACTATCCTGCTTACCATTATTTTTTAGTAAGGTTTGAAATTGGGAAGTGTGAGTCCTCCTACTTTGTTCTTTGTTTTCAAGGTTGTTTTGGCTATCCTGGGAAACTTGCAATTCTATATTAATGTTAGAATCAGCTTGTCAATTTCTACAAAGAAGTCAGTTGGGATTCTGACAGGGATCATGCTGAATCTGTAGATTAATTTGGAGAATATTGCCATTTTAACAATATGAAATCTTCCAATCTATGAACATGGGATATTTTTCCATTTACTTAGATTTTTAATATCCTTAAATAATGCTTGTAGTTTTCAGAGTATAAGTTTTTCAGTCCTTTTAAAATTTGTTCCTAAGTTTTTTACTCTTTTGATGTTCTTATAAATATAATTGTTTTCATAATTTCATTTGTTGATTATTAATTGCAAATATATAGAACTACAATTGAGTTTTGTATATTGATCTTGTACTATACAACCTTGCTGAACTTGTTTATTAGTGATAATAGATTTTTAGTGGATCCCTTAGTGTTTTCTATTTACAAGATCATGTCATCTGCAAATAGAGATAGTTTTACTTCTTTTTTTCTTACCAATCTGTATGCTCTTTATTTCTTTTTTCTTGTCTGATGCCTGGGCTAGAACCACTAGTACAATGTTAACTAGTCCAGGACAAATGTAGCCTCATAGCTTCTTGAATGGCTACCCTTTTATAGAATGTGTGATAGCAAGCATCCTCATCTTGTTCTTGACCTGAGAGTGAAAGCTTTCAGTCTTTCACTATTAAGTATGACGTTAACTGTGGATTTTGAAGCTCTCTTCCAACTAGTCTTAAAAGATCTATCCAATTCCCACCCCCACTATCATGCCTGTTGCCCAGCTCTTCAATCTCAGCCTTACTCACAAAGATCCACCAGTCTAAATAGCCTAATTTTTAAAATTCTTTTCTTTACATGCCCTGTTCATTTTTGCCTCTATACTCATTGCTCATAGTAACAGAGAATGCTCTTTTTCTCCAACAATCTAGTTATACACTTCCTCAGGATAGTGCTTAATTTCCCAGATTTTTGTACCACCACCTCCTCAACAGACATAAGTGGGCACATATACCCTATGGACAAACATGCATCATAGGATTCCCTGACTCCCCATTTCCTGGGTGTTTGAAGCTAATTTACATTTTGTTTCAGCTTATACCACTTTGTAAATATTCTTTCATTGTTTCTGATATCTTTGTCTTGGCTCCACCAACTACACTGTAGGTTTCTACAGAGCAAGGACCAGAACCTGACATTTTCATATCATCTACAACAGAGCTCAATACAAATGCTTATAGGAAAAGAAGGTACTAAGTAAAAGCTGACAGACTTTAGTCAAATTTTGTTCTTCCAGAAGGACTCTCTCTTCTTTATAAGCCACTATGAAACTCAGAGGCTGCCTGGATGCCTCTCATACCTTTATCACTACCCCATTTCCATTTCTAAGCCATTTATCTTCTCTTCATATTGGCTGAGTTTCAGAGGGAGATAATTGGCTCCATCAATTTTTATAGCTTAATGAAAGTTTCAGCCATGTTTACCTGCTTTCCTTCCAGGATAAATGCATCATATGCCAAGGCAAAGTCACTCCCACAGTCCTTGTTTAGAAAATGTATGATTTTTGTGTTGTCCCCATTAAAGCAATACAGTCCACTAGATGTGACCGCAAGCATGACCTTCTTAAAAAATGAGTGTCTCTCAGTGTGAAATGTTAATTATCCAGGCCAGGCCCATGTTGGGGTTTAAAGGTTTGTCACAAAGATTCCAGATTTCTGAACACAGTGCCTGCTGTTGTTTTTTCCTGTGGCATTTGCCTATTTTCTGTGCTTTACTACAACTAAAATATTGACATCTCCCTGCTCCATCCCACTAACTGTGGCAAATGTCATAGAATGAAAATCCTTTACAATAAGCATACACAAATAACATAATGTAGTGTTTGGTCATGCTGCCTTAACAGCTAAAAGGGGAGAAAATGGTTTTTATTGGGCACTTGCTGAACACATAGCCTATGTCAGGCATGGGGAGAGAGGTAGCAAATATATAGCTGCTGCTGTAGAGGAATTTACAGTCTTATCACCAGGGTGATAAGACTAACATACCTCAGACAGAGAATAAGTTAGAAGTGCTGTGTGATAATTGCTAAATAAGGGCAAAGGAGCATACCATCAGTGTGACTTGGAGTCAAGGAAGGCCTTTGAGAGAAGGTGACTCTTAAGTTTGACTTGGATGGATTTTGATGGACAGAGGAATGAAAGGCATGTAAAGAAACTAATATGAGGTTGACAATGTAGGGAGGCTGACTAATAGGGTTCAAAGTTCATACTATATACTGTTTGAAGATAATATCAGTGAAATAGGAAAGGACTAGATTGGGGTGTGTCTTGAGTGGATAGAACCAGACTATGGGAGCTGGAAGGGCATTGTAAATATTCCAGGTGGAGCTAGAATTCCTAGTGTATAGTTTCCATCATTTCATTAGAGTGTTTTTTTGCCTTTTTATTTTTTATATATTTTTTAAAATTTCTTTATTGATTGTGGTATTACATATGTGTCCTTATTCCCCCATTACCCCCCAACCCCTCCCATTCATGCCCTTACCCGCCCCCCCCCCGTTGTCTGTGTTCATTGATTAGGCTTATATGCATGCATATAAGTCCTTTGGTTGGTCTCTCCCCCTTACCCCGACCCTCCCCTACCTTCCCTGAGGTTTGAGGTTCTGATCGATGTTTCTCTGCCTCTGGATCTGTTTTTGTTCATCAGTTTACATTGTTGATTAGATTCCATAAATGAGTGAGATCATGTGATATTTATCTTTCTCTGCCTGGCTTATTTCACTTAGCATAATGCTCTCCAGCTCCATCTGTGTTCTTGCAAATGGTAAGAACTCCTTTTTTACTGCAGCATAGTATTCCATTATGTAGATGTACCACAGTTTTTTAATCCACTCATCTGCTGATGGGCACTTAGGCTGTTTCCAAATCTTAGCTATGGTGAATTGTGCTGCTATGAACATAGGGGTGCATATATCCTTTCTGATTGATGTTTCTAGTTTCTTGGGATATATTCCTAGAACTGGGATCACTGAATCAAATGGGAGTTCCATTTTTAGTTTTTTGAGGAAACTCCATACTGTTCTCCACAGTGGCTGCACCAGTCTGCATTCCCACCAGCAGTGCACGAGGGTTCCTTTTTCTCCACATCCTTGCCAGCATTTGTCATTTGTTGATTTGTTGATGATAGCCATTCTGACAGGTGTGAAATGGTACCGTGTTGTTGTTTTGATTTGCATATCTCAGATGATTAGTGACTTTGAGCAGGTTTTCATATGTCTCTTGGCCTTCCTTCTGTCTTCTTTCAAAAAGTATCTATTTAGGTCCATTGCCCATTTTTTGATTGGGCTTTTTAACTTCCTTCTATTAAGTTGTATGAGTTCCCTGTAAATGTTGGAGATTAAACCCTTATCGTTGATATCATTGGAAAATATGTTCTCCCATACAGTGGGCTTTGTTGTTGTTTTGTTGATGGTTCCTTTGCTGTGCAAAAGCTTTTTATTTTGATGTAGTCCCATTTGTTTATTTTCTCTTTAGTTTCCATTGCCCTAGGAGCAGTATCAGTGAAGAAATTGCTTTGGCATATGTCTGAGATTTTGCTGCCTGTGGATTCCTCTAGTATTTTTATGGTTTCCCATCATATGTTTAAGTCCTTGATCCATTTTGACTTTATTTTTGTGTATGGTGTAAGTTGGTGGTCTAGTTTCATTTTTTTGCATGTATCTGTCCAATTTTCCCAACACCATTTATTGAAGAGACTGTCTTGACTCCATTGTATGTTCATGCCTCCTTTGTCAAATATTAATTGAGCATAGTGGTTTGGGTAGACTTCTGGGTTCTCTATTCTATTCCATTGATCTATATGTCTGTTCTTGTGACAGTACCAGGCTGTTTTGAGAACAGTGGCTTTGTAATACAGTTTGATATCTGGTATTGAGATCCCACCTACTTTGTTCTTCTTTCTCAGGATTGCTGCAGCTATTCGGGGTCTTTTTTATTCCAGATGAATTTTTGGAAATTTCGTTCTAGATCTGTGAAATATGCTGTTGGTATTTTAATGGGAAGTGTATTGAACCTATATATTGCTTTGGGTAGTATGGACATTTTGATGATGTTGATTCTACCAATCCATGAACATGGTATGTTCTTCCATCTGTTTATGTCTTCCTCTATCTCTTTTTTCAGTGTCCTGTAGTTTTCCGCATATAGGTTTTTTCCCTCCTTAGTTAAGTTGATCCCTAGGTATCTTAATTTTTTTGGTGCGATAGTAAATGGGATTGCTTTTTTAGTCTCTCTTTCTGTAAGTTCATTATTGGTGTATAGAAATGCCATAGATTTCTTGGCATTAATTTTGTATCCTGCTACATTGCCGAATTCATTTATTAAGTCTAATAATTTTTTATGGAGTCTTTAGGGTTTTCTATGTACAGTATCATGTCATCTGCAAATAAGGACAGCTTTACTTCTTTTCCAATTTGGATGCCTTTTATTTCTTCTTCTTGTCTGATCACAATGGCTAGTCCTTCCAGCACTATGTCAAACAGGAGTGGTGAGAGTGGGCATCCCTGTCTTGTTCCTCTTCTTAGGGGAAATGGTTTTAGTTTTTGCCCATTGAGTATGATGTTGGCTGTGGGTTTGTCATACATGGCTTTTATTATGTTGAGGTATGATCCTTCTATTCCCACTTTGGTGAGAGTTTTTATCATGAAAGTGTGTTGGATTTTGTCAAATGCTATTTCTGCATCAATTGATATGACTATGTGATTATTATCTCTCAATTTGTTTATGTGATGTATCACGTTTATTGATTTGCGAATATTGTACCATCCTTGCATCCCTGGATAAATTCTACTTAGTCATGGTGTATGAACTTTCTGATGTACTGCTGGATCCGATTTGCTAGAATTTTGATGAGGATTTTGGCATCTATGTTCATGAGGGATATTGGCCTGTAATTCTCTTTCATTGTGTTGTCTTTATCTGGTTTTGGTATTAGGGTGATGCTGGCTTCATAGAAGGAGCTTGAAAGTGTTCCTTCCTCTTGAATTTTCTGTAATAGTCTGAAGAGGATAGGTTTTATTTCTTCCTTGAATGTTTGTTAAAACTCCCCTGTGAAGCTGTCTGGCCCCAGGCTTTTGTTTGCTGGCAGCTTTTTGATGACTGCTTCAATTTCTTCCATAGTTACTGGCCTATTGAGCTTTTTAGAATCTTCCTGAGTGAGTTTTGGAAGGTTGTATATTTCTAGGAATGTGTCCATTTCCTCCAGGTTGTCTAGTTTGTTGGAGTAGAATTATTCATAGTATTTTTTAACAATCCTTTGTATTTCGGCGGGGTCTGTTGTTATTTCACTTCTTTCATTTCTGATTTTGCTTATTTTTGTCCTCTCTCTTTGCTTCTTGGTGAGCCCGGCTAGAGGTTCATCAATCTTGTTTATCCTTTCAAAGAACCAGCTCTTGGTTTTATTTATCTTTTTTACTATTTTTTTGGTCTCTATGTCATTCATTTCTGCTCTGATCTTTATTATTTCCTTCCTTCTGCTCACTGTCAGCTACTCTTGTTGCTCTCTTTCTAATTGTTTGAGTTGTCGAGTTAGATGATTTACTACCATTTTTTCTTGTTTTTTTTTTTTGAGGTAGGCCTTTAGAGCTATAAACTTCCCTCTCATGACTGCTTTCATTGTGTCCCATTGCATTTGCATTGTTGTATTTTTATTGTCATTAGTCTTCAGGATGTTTTAAATTTCTTCTTTAATCTCTTTGGTAACCCAATCATTGTTTAATAGCATGCTATTCAGCTTCCAAGTGTTTGAGTTTTTTGGAATGTTTTTATTGTAGTTTATTTCTAATATTATGCTATTGTGGTCTGAGAAAATGCTTGATGTGCTTTCAATCTTCTTGAATTTGGGGAGACTTTGCTTGTGACCCAATATGTGGCCTAATTTTGAAAATGTCCCATGTACATTTGAGAAGAACGTATATTCCGTGGCTTTGGGGTGAAATGATCTGAAGATGTCAATTAGGTCCATCTGATCTAGTGAGTCATTTAGAATTGCTGTTTCTTTGCTGATTTTTTGTATAGAGGATTTAGCCAGTGATGTCAGTGGTGTATTAAAGTCCTCTACTATGATTGTATTGTTGTCAATCTCTCCCTTGATATCTTCCAGGAGTTGTTTATGTATTTGGGTGCTCCTGCATATATGTTTACCAGGGTTATATCCTCTTTTTGTATCGATCCCTTTATTATTATGAAGTGGCTTTCCTTATCTCTTCTTATGGCCTTTACTTTGAGGTCTATTTTGTCATATATAAGTACTGCTACCCCAGCTTTTTTTTTCATTTCCATTCGCCTGAAAGATGTTTTTACATCCCTTCACTTTCAATTTGTGTGAGACCCTGAGATGGGTCTTTTGTGGACAGCATATATATGGATCATGTTTTTTTATCCATTCGGCCACTCGATGTCTTTTGATTAGAGCACTTAGTCCATTTATGGTTAAAGTTATTATTGAAAGGTACTTGTTTATAGCCATTTTTTTTTGTGTGTGTGTGTCTGTGTTCATTCTTACCTTTTTATTTCTTCTTTTTACACCAGTCCCTTTAGCATTTCTTGCATTGCTGGCTTGGTAGTGATAAACTCCCTTAGCCTTTTTTTTTTTTTTTTTTTGTCTGTGAAGCTCCTTATTTCCCCTTCAATTTTGAATTATAGTCTTGCTGGATAGAGTATTCTTGGATTCAGTCCCTTGGTTTGCATCACTTTGTAAATTTCCTTCCATTCTTTTCTGGCCTGATGTGTTTCTGTTGAGAAATCATTTGATAATCTAATGGGAGCTCCCTTGTATATAACTTTCTGTCTCTCTCTTGCAGGCTTTAAGATTCTCTCTTTGTCCTGAATATTTGCCATCATAATTATGATGTGTCTTGGTGTGGGTCCTTTCGGGTTCATCCTGTTTGGGACTATCTGTGCTTGTGTGACTTTTTTCTTCACCACATCAGGGAAGTTTTCTCACATTATTTCTTCAAATAGGTTTTCTAACCCTTGTTCCTCTTCCTGTTATTCTGGCACCCCTATTATTCGTATATTGCTTCATTTCATGTTGTCTCATAGCCCCTCTAGGCTCTCCTTCTGTCTTTTAATTTTTTTCTCCAATTGCAATTCAGTTTGTCTGTGTTTTGCTTCCCTGTCTTCTAATTTGCTAATTCGGTCCTCCATTTCTCCTAGTCTGTTGAAACTTTCCATGGTGTTTTTTATTGCAGCTATATCACTCTTCATTTCTTCTTGATTCTTACATAAGTTGTTAATTTTTTCATCCATTTCTTCTTGATTCTTACATAAGGTGTTGATTTTTTTTCCATCCAGTTTATGAACTCTATGACCCTTATTCTGAATTCTTTCTCTGACATATTGCATGCCTCTGTTTCACTTAGCTGCTTTTCTGGCGATTCCTCCTTGTCTTTCCTTTGGGGATATCTTTGTCTATCCATTTTTGGTCTTACCAACTGATCTAGATGTGGAGTCATGCAGGGGCTGCTCCTTGGGTGGCAGTGGCTTCTTGGGCTGCAGTTGCTCCTTGGGCAGTCATGGTAGCAGTTGCTTCTCAGTTGGCAGCGGCTCCTCTGGTGGGTGCTGTTCGCAGCAGTGGTGTCTCCTCTGGCTGGTGGGGGAGGCTGCTCGTAGAGCTGCTGTTCCTTGGATAGGGGTGGGCTGATTATGAGGTTTCTGCTCCTCAGATGGGGATGGGTTGCACATGGCCGATGCTCCTTGGACGGGGTCTGGCTGCTCATGTGGCTGCTGCTCCTCAGACAGGGGCAGACTGCTTGCGTGGCTGCTGCTCTTTAGATGGGTGCTGGTTGCGTGCTGCTGCTGTTCCTCAGATGGGGCGGGCTACTCATGATGTTGCCTCTCCTTGGACAGGGGCAGGTTGCTTGAAGGGCTATTGCTCCTCATACGGGTGTGGGTTGCTTGTATGGGTGTGGGTTGCTTGTGCGGCTGCTTCTCCTCAGACGGGGGGTGGTCTGCTCATGCGGCTGCTTCTCCTCGAACAGGGGACGGGCTGCTTGCACGGGTGCTGCTCCTCGTGTGGGAGTGAGTTGCATGTGCTGTTGCTGCTCCTCAGACAGGGGAGGGCCACTCACCCGGCTCCTTTTCGTCATACAGGTGCAGGCTGCATGTGGGTGCTGCTCCTCGAACCAGTGCGGATTGCACAGTGCTGCTGCTCCTCGGAGGTGGGCAGTCTGCTTGTGTGGTTGCTGCTTCTTGGATGGGGGTAGGCTGCTCATTTGGCTGCTGCTCCTCAGAAGGGGGTGGGCTGCTCACACAGCTGCTGCTCCTCGGATTGGAGCATGCTGCTCATACAGCTGCTGCTCCTCAGATGGGAGCATGCGGCTCGTGCAGCTGCTGCTCCTTGGAAGGGGGTGGTCTCACACAGCTGCTGCTCTTCGGACGGGGAAGGCTGCTCACACAGCTGCTACTCCTTGGATGGGGGCAGGTTGCTTGCACAGCTGCTGCTCTTCGGACAGGTGCAAGGTGCGGGCTGCGTGCAGCTGCTGCTCCTCGGACAGGGGATGGGTGCATGGTGCTGCCGGTCCTCTGTCATGGCTGGGCTGCTTGAGCGGCTGCTGCTCCTCAGATGGGGGAGCTGGCCACTCACACAGCTGCTGCTCCTTGGACAAGGGCTGGCCACATGAAGCTGCTGCTCTTAGGCTTGGGGTGAGTTACTCAAGGGGCTGCTGCTCCTTGGACAGGAGCGGGCTGCTCATGTGTCTGCTGTTCACATGGTTGCAGTGCCCTGGGCTAAAGTGTTGGGCCGGTCAGAGGAGAGCGTGCTTCAGAACTCACAGGAGCCTGCGTCCAGGGTGGCTGGAACCTCATTGACTGTGGGATCACAGCCTAGGTAGCAGGTCCCTGGCAGGGATGGCTGTAGAGTCCCAGGTGTTATCTGAGGGCACCCTGGGTGGAGTTGAGGCTGGGCACCCAGTTACAGCAGCTCTCCCCTTCAAAAAGGCTAGGACTCTGAGAATGAGCCAGTCTCTGGGTACTGTTTGCAATGGTAGCAGAAGCTGCCTAGTTAGGTGAGCTCGATAGCCTGCCCGTGAAGGTCCTGTGGGATCTAACTGTGACACACACACACACACACACACACACACACACACACACACACACCACCTGACCACACATTCCTCTTTTACTCCCTCACTCCCTCACTCATGCTCTCTCTCTCACTGCCGCATTCTCCCTGCCTCTGTAGTTGGGTCTGGGGTATTATTGACCCTTTTGTGGATGGAGTTTCCTCTCCAGGTATCTGGTTGTGTGGCTTGCTCTCAAGCCCCTTGGCCAGACAGGATAAAATTCACCTCAACAAGACACAACACAAAGGGAACTAAGCACAAATGTACTCACAACACCAATAACTCCAATATAAGTGACTACCTGAGAATAGAGAGGGGAGAGAAAAGAGAGCACAAATGATATCAAAGAGAGAGAAAAAGATCTTACCTTATAATAGACAAATATGCAAATTGACCGCACCTTCGCTACGCCCAAGCCACACCCACCAACCAAGCCACGCCCATCAACCACGCCCACCAGGAAACCGTTGCAGGGAAGCACTTGCTCCGATCACAGGAGCCAGCCGAACCCGCTCCTGCGATCGGGTCACAGGGACGCTGGGGTGCGGGCGGAGCCCAAGGCCCGGGAAGCTGCCCGGGGCTTTCCGGGCCTTGGGCGCCAGCCGGGTGCGTGCTCCGATCGCAGGAGCGAGCCAACCTGGGGGGTCGGCTCACTCCTGCGATTGGGTCACAGGGACGCTAGGGTGCAGTTTTCACCTGCACCAGTTTTCTGCCGGCACCGGGGCCCTGAAAGAAGGTAGAAGGCGGTGGCCACAGCCAAGGCCTGGGTCCCCGGTGCCGGCAGAAAACTGGTGCAGGCAGCCAGGTGAATGAAGGTCTATTGCACGAATCTTCATGCAAATGGGCTACTAGTAAGAGATAAAAGACAAAGGAAGAAAAAAGAAAATATATATATATATATTTATATATGACACCACAGAACCAATAGATAAACAAAACAAAACAAAACAAAAAAACAAACACTAAACACCCAGCAAAGAGGGTTGGGGCAGAATCTGTAGAGGCTGAGCTTATATACTGAAAATAAGATTAAGAATTGTATGAATATGGGGAGGACCTCAATTTAGTATTGATGAATTAGAAAGGGAATAAATGGATAAGAAGAAAGAGAATGAGAAGAAAATAATAATAAATTTACAAAAAATTGACTTCAAAATGGTATAAAAATTAAAAATAGCAAATAAAAATAAAATATAGTGATGTAAAAATAATGCTAAAAGAAATAGAAAATAAAGCAACAAACAGAAACAGGAAAACCAGGGAAAAAGAAGAAAAGAAGAAAAAAACAAAACAAAAAAAAAGGGATAAAAAATAAAAATAAAATAAAAATAAAAGCGAAAAAAGTGAAGTGTCGTTCCTTTGGCTGGCTTATGATCCCAGTCGTCTGTGTTGTACTGTTTCTCAGTTTCCCGTTGCTGGGGCTGTAGACTTCTCTTTAGGCCAGTTCCTGTGACCTCTCAGGAAGTATTTAGATTCCTTTGTGTCATTCAGGGTGGGATCTGGGTGTGGCTGTATTGGTTGTCTGGAGACTGTAGGGAGGGGCTGTCTCTCAGGAGAAAATGGCGGCCCGGGCTCAGGTATGACTCAGCACCAGACTCACTACCACCTCTCCTGGACCACCTACTCTCCCCAGATTCCACAAGTCCACACCTTCTCCCACACCTCAGCCACAGGTAAGTGTCTGTATCTGAAAGGACCTATGAACCAGGTTCAGTGAAGAAAGGCACAAGCCCTAGAGTGGGGAAGGACTGCGTCTCTGCAAGCTCCTCTCTTGCTGGCACTGAGTGGTCTGGCCAGCCTTTCGGGGCTACCTCTGAGATTAGATCCAAAATCCAGAATCCAATGTCTAAAATCCCCTACCTCCCACAGTCCCGTGGACCCTTTTTTCACAGTTATATGCTTTGCCTGTCCTCAGGGATGCGGCTTGGCGCCATGTGGTTTCTCCCTGACCTTTTGGGCACAGAGGTCCGGCAGACTCTCCTGCCTAGATCCTTGATTTTGCCTTTATCCAGGGGACCTCTGCCCTTTCCGGCTGCAAACTGTCTCACCAGCTACGTCTCCTTTGCCAATTCGGGCTGAATTCCACTCATTTCGGCCACTCACTTTATTTGCTCCGGGACAAGGCTCAGGACACGTCGACCTATTCCGCCACCATTTTGTCTCCCCCGTTAGAGTATTTTTTAATCCATGGAAACTTTTCTTCAAATGGAATCTTATGTAATGAAGCCAAATATGTAAAGCAGACAAAGATCAAAAGTACTTTTGTTGAATTTGAGCAAGATCAAGAGGAACACAATGGCTACATTTTAAGAATTAGGCAACTGAGCAGAAAATTATCTCTATGTCATTACATCCAATGGAAACTTTTTAGTTCCCATCTTGCCTGGCTTCTCAGCAGCACACTACATTGTTGACTACTCCCTCTTGCTCAACACACTCCTTTTCTATGTCTTCTATGATATAATTTTTCTGGTTTTCATCTACTTTCCGGCCTCTCCCTCTCAGTTTCATTTGTGTGCTCATTCTCCTATTACTAGACTTTAAATGTTGGGTTTCTCAGGACTTGAACCTTAGCCCTTTATACTTGTCATATATTATTTGCCTAGGAGATCTTATCTGATGGATTCAAGTATAATCTAAATAATGGTGACTCTCAAGTCATATTTCCAGCCCAAACCTCTCCTCTATTACTGATTATGCATTTCCATCTGGATATACCACATGTGCTGCCAACTAAAAATTTCTGAAACTAAACTCATCTTTCCCCTCCCTAGAGTCCTTCAAGTTTGCACATTTTTCTGTGTTTTTTTTTATTTCAGTAAATGGCATCACCACCCACCCACTTTCCTATGTCCTAAATCAAGAACTCATCGTTTACACCTTTTATCTGCTCTCCGACATTCAATCACCAAGTCCTGTTCATTTTAACTCATAAATATCTCTTGAATCTCTCTGCTCTTCTCCATTTCCATCACTGAACCATAGATGACCACTCCCCTCCAGAATACCATCATTTTTCTGCTGGACTGCAATAACCTCATTGGTCTCCCTGCCTCTATTCCATTCCCTCCCACCTCCACTCAGTTTTCTACATTGCAGCTGGAGTGTGATTTTTAAAGCATAAATCTGATCACAGCATTTCCCTGTTCAAAAGCCTTCAGTGGCTTTCCATTGCCTAAAGAAAATGTCTAAATTGATTAACATAATTTAGAAAACCCTTTATGACCTGGCATCTGTGCACTTGCCCAACCTCATTTTTTTTTAACTACGATCTCTCTCTCTCTCTCTCTTTCTCTCTCTCTCTCATCTCTTTCTCTATCTTTTAGACAGATACTCCAACCATAATGAACTTGGTTTAGTTTCCTGTATGTACCCTTCTCACAGCCTCACAGCTTTAGCACATTGTATAGCTTTCTACTGACTCTAACTCACATCTATCCACATACTTCCTGACTAACTCATCCTTCTGGTCTCTGCTGCAATTTGACCAACCCTGGGAAGTCTTCCTAACTTCATTCCCACTCCCAAGTCCAGGACAAATGTAGCCTCACAGCTCCTTGAATGGCTAACCTTTTATAGAATGTATCACGCATTATTATAATTGCTGCTTTATTACTGTATCTCCCTACTTAGCCAATAAGTTCAGTGAAAACAGGGTCCATCTTGCCTAGTACTATATCCTCAGTGTGTAGCATGGTGCCTAAAATATAGTAGGTTATTAAAAAATATCTGCTGAATGAAAACATGAGTGAATGAGTTACACCATACAACAAAGCTTATACTGTCTTTCAAAAAGCTTAACAATATAGTATAGTGACAATGTAAAATTTTGCCCAAATTCCCCCATTTTACCTTTTTATCTGATGTCTTCTTAAAAGGATATACTTTTAGATCTTGGAACATCTTTGTAAATGCCTAGGTTACGATTGTGTAAGGTGATGAAGTATTTGGCTAAGATGATTATGACTGAAAATCTTCCCAATTATTCTGTGGAGAGGGCTGTCCCTTTGACTTGTAATTATGGCTACCTAACTTCTGCAATGATTCACTGGGGAAATTAAAAAACAAAAGATAATTAAAAATAAAACATGTCATATTTTAAACTTATATAGCTAACTAAGTCACAGGTTCTTACCCTTTTCAGCTATTTGTCTTTTATGAACCTCAAGGCATTTTGCTGAGAAAGGGCTATTTTCTTCATGTTATATAAGGGCATGCTGGCTGGAGGCTGAAACACAGGAAAGCACAGATGAGAAGTGAGAGACCATTAAAAGCCAATTCAGCAAGTGAACATTCCAACTTCATGAAGTTCTAAATTATGGGAATTTCATTTTTAATGAAAAGGGGGAGCCAATTTCAAGCCCTGGAGAAAGAATCTTGCCTTTTCAATGTCCCAGCAGGTCAGCAAGGTTACAAGGCAGCTTTCTGGTCAGATCTCTGTGGCCTCAGTCTCAACTCTTAGACAACAGCTACTGGCTAAAAGAAGATCTTGGATTCCTGAGCTTGTGGTCTATAACAAGGAAATCACACCATGGCTAATAGAGAAGTGGGCCCTGTCTCCAGCAATTCTGGGAAAGGCAGATTGAATATCTTAATATATTCCAGAAGCTATGTTTTCAAAGCTCTTACCTAATGCCCAGGGTAGCCTGCTGCCTTTTAAGAGACAAAAAATCAGTCTTGAGCCTTAGCTGGTTTGGCTCAGTGGATAGAGCATCAGCCTGTGGACTGAACGGTCCCAGGTTTGGTTCCGGTCAAGGGCACATACCTGGGTTGCGGACTCAATTCCCCAATAAGGGGCGTGCAGAAGGCAGCCAATCAATGATTCTCTCTCATCATTGATGTTTCTAACTCTCTCTCCCTCTCACTTCTTCTCTGCAATCAATCTATATATATAAAAGCCTAAGTGACCTGACAACCAGAACAACCAGAACGACCAGAACAACCAGTTGCTATGATGCGCACTGACCAGCAGGCGGAAGATGCTCAATGCAGGAGCTGCCTTCTGGTGGTCAGTGCACTCCCGCAGTGGGAGTGCCGCTCAGCTGTTCTGGCGGCTCACCAGCCCTCCGGCAGCCACTCCCTCCCTCAGTAGTCCTACAAGTCCAATCTCTGGAGCACGGGTCAGGCACTGACAGACCAGCGCCACCGGCACAATCTCGACAGTGCTGCCGGCCTCCTGGAAGTCAGCTTTGGGCACTGCAGCCACTTTCCCTCCCTAGACGTTCTGCAAGGAAGAAACAATATAAAAGTGGCTGCCAGGTGGCTCCCGACAACTGGCGCGAATGTCAGTGGGACGGATCTGGATCCTGGGCTAGCAAGGGCATTCCACTGCCCGCCCAGAGTGCTAATCACATCCTGCCCCCCTCGTCCCCGACTCAGGACCCCACCTGTGTACAAATTCGTGCACTGGGCCTCTAGTAAAAATATATTTAAAAAAAGAAAAGAAAGTCTGAAAACAAATTAGCCTTGAGTTAAACATCTGAGCTGGGCAGCTACGAAATGGGAGAGCCTGCTTCCCTTTGATGGTTCCCCTCAAATACCTATCTGCTCCCAAAATGTCTTCTCTAGATGAACAAAAACTAGTACCAAAAAAGAAAAAAATTATGCATCATGTGACACCAGGCAGTCATCATATAGACCCAGAAAGGTATCATTTTTTAAAACTTTATGTGAATGGAACGATACAGTATATATCCTTTTGATTCTGGATTTTTTCACTTCATACTATAAGATTCATGTGTATTTTTGTGGGTAATTTTTATTGTCTGTGCTGTGTAGTATTTCATTGTAATGTACTGCAATCTATCCATTCTATTATTGATGGAAATGGGGATTATTTCCAGTTGTTAGCAATTATATATATGGCTAATATGCAGTGTCTCTTCAGGAGTTCGACTGGGAGACCAGTTTGATCGTTTGCTATGACACGAGCTTACCACCAGGGGGCGACGTGGAATGAAGAAAGGCCCTGGCCGGCAGCTGGCATCCGGGGAAGGGAGGCCCTGATCGGCCCTGATCGGCCCTGATTGCTGGCCAGACCTAGCGACCCACCCCGTGCATGAATGATTTTCATGCACTGGGCCTCTAGTAATAGATAAAGCTGATTTGAACCTTCTTGTATATATATTTAGATAAACATATTCACACATTTCTTTTGAGTATATACATTGTAATGAGATTGCTGGATCAGAGGGTATATATGTGTTCAGATGTAGAAGCTCATGCCAGTTTCCCTAAGTATTTGTATTCATTCCAGCAGCATATGAGATTTTCATTAGTTCTGCATCCTAACACTTACTTGCTGTTGTTTTTTTTTTTTAATTTTGGCCATTTCAGCAAATATGTAATGGTACTACATTGCTGTTATTATTTATATTTCCCTGATGAATAATGAAGTTGAATTCCCATTCCTAAAGTTTTGGGATTAGTGATTAGTTCTGTTCAAAATAGTTTACAATTCCCATTTTACATATATGTTAGCCCAAGAGTTATTTAGAATTGTGTTCTTTAAAAATTCCCAAGTGTAAATATTTTGAGGAATTATGTTTGTTGTTGATTGTTAATTTTACTGCATTGTGAAGAGTGAACATGGCCTACAGAACATTCTAATTTTGGAATTTGATATTTTCTTATAGTCTAATGAAAGGTCATTTTTTATTGGTGAATATTTGTGTATGTTTAAAAAGAAGGTATATTCTCTATTTGTTGAATACAAAGTTCTATATATTAATTGTATTATTAAAGATTTCTATAATATTAATTTTTGTCTATTTGATACCTCAATTTTTCAGAGGAATGATTTAAATTCTCTCATTGCAATTATGATTTATGTAAAGCATGCTTTTTATTGTACATTTATCAGTTTATGTTTCTATATTTTGATCCTCTGTGCAGAAAAGTTCATAACTGTTACATGTTCTTGGTGAAGTGTCCTTTCTCCTTATCACGATAATGTTTCCCTCTTGGTCTCTAATTTATGTTTGCCTTGAATTTATATGTTGTCTGCTCTTAATATTGTCACACCAGTTTTCCTTTTGTTATCATTTGTTGGGAATTATCTTTTTCTAGCTCTTTCTTTTCTTTTTTTTTAAAATATATTTTATTGATTTTTTACAGAGAGGAAGAGAGAGGGACAGAGAGCTAGAAACATCTATGAGAGAGAAACATCGATCAGCTGCCTCTTGCACACCCCCCACTGGGGATGTGCCCGCAACCAAGGTACATGCCCCTGACCGGAATCGAACCTGGGACCCTTGAGTCCACAGGCCGACGCTCTATCCACTGAGCCAAACCGGTTTCGGCTAGCTCTTTATTTTCAATCTACACGAGTCATTTTGTTTCCAGTGTGTCTCTTGTTCATAATACTTAGCTGGATAATTTTTACTCTCTTAATAAGTTTAATTCATTCACATTTACTGTGATTAATGATATGCATAGAGTTATTCCTGCTTTCTTATTTCCTGTTATAAACCTATCATTTCTTTCACTTTCTTAATTTTTTTCCTTTATGTTTTTTGTTGAATGGTTTAAGGTTTTTTATTTCTCTCTTCTTTCAAGTTGGAAAATTGTACCTCTTATTTCTGTTTTATTAATCACCCTTAAAATTTTAATACACATAGTTATATTTTTAACACTAGAATTAGTATCTACTTAGTCTTCCTGAAAAGATAATAACCTTAGCATGCTTTTACTACCCACTATTCTCCATCCCCAATTCTCATCTTGATATTTTTGGAATTGAGTCTTACTAATGCCTCTTGGATTGAATTTTCTTCTTTCTGTAATATATCCACCAGTAATTCTTTCAGTGTGAGTTTGTGGTTTTTAAAATTTCTGAGTCTTTGCATGACTGGAAAAGTATTTTATCCTTCTTCTTGATTGATAGAATTCCTTAGTAATATGAAGTGCTCCTTGTTTCTGACATCCAGTGTTGCAGTTGGAAGTCCAATGTCAAATTCTTATCCCTTTCTGGTGACCTGACTTCTCCTTCTGATCATTGGTAGCTTACAACACTTTAACCTTGTTTTTTGAAATTGTAGTACAATGAGTCTAAGGGTGTGTGTGTGTGTGTGTGTGTGTGTGTGTGTGTGTGTGTAATTAATCTTTCTTGGCACTTGATGGGCCTTATCAATCAAAGAGTCATATCATTCTTTAATTATGTGGACATTTTGGCTATTATTTATTAAAAGATTGCCTCCTCTCTATTTTGTGTGTTCTCTTCTCTTGGAATTCCTATTAGATTGATGTTAAAACTTCTGGTTTTGTCCTCTATGTCTTAATTCTTTGGGTTCTGCTGGATACTTTTTTCAGTTCAATCTTGAAGCTTGCTTGTTTGCTTTTCACATGAATCTAATTTGCTATTTAACCCATCAATCAAGCTATTTATTTCCAAACATATTTTAATTTTCCAGATCTCTAATTAGCTTTAAAATAATCTTTAGTTCTTTTAAAAAATATTTATTGTTGAAAGTATTACATATGTCCCCATTTTCCCCCATTGACCCCTTCTAGCCTGCCCCAAACCCCACCCCAGGCCTTCACCACTCTATTGTCTGTGTCAATGGGTTATGCATATATGCATACACGTTCTTTGGTTGGTCTCTTCCTACCCACCCACCAACCCAACCCTGCCTTCCCTCTGAGATTCAACAGTCTGTTCCATGCTTCTATGTCTCTGCATCTATTTTTTCTTTTATTAAGGTATTATATGCATACATATCTTACCATTGCCCCCCCCCACTCCCATACATGCCCTCACCCCCCAATGTTTCGCATCCATTAGTTATTCTTATATGCATGCATTCAAGTCCTTTGGTTGATCTCTTATCTCCCTCACCTCTCTCTAACCTTCCCGCTGTAATTTGACAGTCTGTTTGATGCTTTATTGCCTCTGTACCTACCTTTTAGTCCACCAGATTATAATGTTCTTTATTATGCACAAATGATTGAGATTGTGTGGTATTTTTCTTTCATTGACTGGCTTATTTCACTTAGCATAATGTTCTCCAATTCCATCCAGGTTGCTGCAAATGGTAAGAATTCCTTCTTTTTTATGGCAGCATAGTATTCCATTGTGTAGATGTACCATAGTTTTCTGATCCAGTCATCTGCTGACAGGCACCTAGGTTGTTTCCAAATCTTAGCTATTGCAAATCGTGCTACTATGAACATAGGGGTGCGTATATCCTTTCTGATTGGTGTTTCTAGTTTCTTAGGATATATTCCTAGGAGTGGGATTACTGGGTCAAATGGGAGTTCCATTTTCAGTTTTTTGAGGAAACTCCATACTGTTCTCCACAGTGGCTGCACCAGTCTGCATTCCCACCAGCAGTGCATGAGGGTTCCTTTTTCTCCACATCCTCTCCAACACTTGTCATTTGTTGATTTGATGATGATAGCCATTCTGACAGGTGTGAGATGGTACCGCATTGTCCTTTTGATTTGCATCTCTCAGATAATTAGTGACTTTAAGCATGTTTTAATGTGTCTCTTGACCTTCCTTCTGTCTTCTTTTGAAAAGATTCTATTTAGGTCCATTGCCCATTTTTTTTATTGGATCATTTATCTTCCTTTTATTAAGTTGTATAAGCTGCCTGTAGATGTTGGAGATTAAACCTTTATCAGTGATACCATTTGCAAATATGTTCTCCCATACAGTGGGCTTTCTTGTTGTTTTGTTGATGTTTTCTTTTGCTGTGAAAAAGCTTTTTATTTTGATGTAGTCCCATTTGTTTATTTACTCTTTAGCTTCCATTGCCCTAGGAGCAGTATCAGCGAAGAAGTTCTTTCGGCATATGTCTGAGATTTTGCTACCTGTGGATTCCTCTAGTATTTTTATGGTTTCCCATCTTATGTTTAAGTCTTGTAGCCATTTTGAGTTTATTTTTGTGTATGGTGTAAGTTGGTGGTCTAGTTTCTTTCTTTCTTTTTTTGCATGTATCTGTCCAATATTCCCAACACCATTTATTGAAGAGACTGTCTTGACTCCATTGTATGTTCATGCCTCCTTTGTCAAATATTAACTGAGCATAATGGTTTGGGTCAATATCTGGGTTCTCTATTCTATTCCATTGATCTACATGTCTGTTCTTGTGCCAGTACCAGGCTGTTTTGAGAACAGTGGCTTTGTAACACAGCTTTAAATCTGGTATTGAGATCCCTCCTACTTTATTCTTCTTTCTCAGGATTGCTGTGGCTATTTGGGGTCTTTTTTTATTCCAGATGAATTTTTGGAGAGTTCTTTCTAGATCTGTGAAATATACTGTTGGTATTTTATGGGGAGTGCATTGAATCTATAGATTGCTTTGGGTAGTATGGACATTTTAATGATGTTGATTCTACCAATCCATGAACATGTTATGTTCTTCCATCTGTTTATGTCTTCCTCTATCTCTTTTTTCAGTGTCCTGTAGTTTTCCGCATATAGGTCTTTTACCTCCTTATTTAAGTTTATTCCTAGATATCTTAATTTTTTTGGTGCGATAGTAAATGGGATTGTTTTTTTAGTCTCCCTTTCTGTAAATTCACTATTGGTGTATAGATATGCCATAGATTTTTTGGCGTTAATTTTGTATCCAGCTACATTGCCAAATTCATTTATTAAGTCTATTAGTTTTTTGATGGAGTCTTTTGTTTTTTTTTTTATGTACAATATCATGTCATCTGCAAATAAGGACAGCTTTGCTTCTTCTTTTCCAATTTGGATGCCTTTTATTTCTTCTTCTTGTCTAATTGCAATGGCTAATACTTCCAGTACTATGTCAAACAGGAGTGGTGAGAGTGGGCATCCCTGTCTTGTTCCTCTTCTTAGGGGAAATGGTTTTAGTTTTTGCCCATTGAGTATGATGTTGGCTGTGGTTTATCATATATGGCTTTTATTATGTTGAGTTATGATCCTTCTATTCCCACCTTGTTGAAAGTTTTTATCAAGAAAGAGTGTTGGATTTTGTCAAATGCTTTTTCTGCATCAATTGATATGACTATGTGATATTTATCTCTCAATTTGCTTATGTGATGTATCACCTTTATTGATTTGTGATTATTGTACCATCCTTGCATTCCTGGGATAAATCCTACTCGGTCATGGTGTATGATATTTCTGATGTACTGCTGGAGCCAATTTGCTAGAATTTTGGCATCTATGTTCATAAGGATTTTGGCATCTATTTTCATGAGAGATATTGGCCTGTAATTCTTTCATTGTGTTTTCTTCATCGGGTTTTGGTATTAGGGTGATGCTGGCTTCATAGAAGGAGCTTGGAAGTGTTCCTTCCTCTTGAATTTTTTGGAATAGTCTAAGGAGTATAGGTTTTAGTTCTTCCTTGAATGTTTGTTAAAACTCCCCTGTGAAGATGTCTGGCCCCGGGCTTTTGTTTGCTGGCAGTTTTTTGATGACAGCTTCAATTTCTTCCATAGTTACTGGCCTATTGAGCTGTTTAGATTCTTCCTGATTGAGTTTTGGAAGGTTGTATTTTTCTAGGAATATGTCCATTTCCTTCAGGTTGTCCAGTTTGTTGGAATAGAGTTGTTCATAGTATTTTTTAACAATCCTTTGTATTTCGGCGGGGTCTGTTGTTATTTCACCTCTTTCATTTCTGATTTTGTTTATTTGGGTCCTCTCTCTTTGCTTCTAGGTGAGCCTGGCTAGAGGTTCATCAATCTTCTTTATCCTTTCAAAGAACCAGCTCTTGGTTTTGTTGATCTTTTGTATTGTTTCTTTGGTCTCAATGTCGTTTATCTCTACTCTGATCTTTATTATTTCCTTCCTTCTGCTTACACTGGGCTTTTCTTGTTGCTCTCTTTCTAACTCTTTGAGTTGTAGGGTTAGGTAATTTATTACCATTGTTTCTTGTTTTTTGCAGTAGGCTTGTAGAACTATGAACTTCCCTCTCAAGACTGCTTTCGCTGTGTCCCATAGATTTTGGATTGTTGTGTTTTCATTGTCATTTGTTGCCATGATGTTTTTTATTTCCTCCTTGATCTCTCTGGTAACCCAGTCATTGTTTAATAACATGCTGTTTAGTCTCCATATGTTTTATTTCTTTGGATTGTTTTTTATTGTAGTTGATTTCCAGTTTTATGCCACTGTGATCTGAGAAGATGCTTGATATGATTTCTATCTTCTTAAATTTGAAGAGACTTTGCCCATGACCCAATATATGGTTTATCTTTGAAAATGATCCATGTGTACTTGAGAGGAATGTATATTCTGTGGCTTTGATGTGAAATGTTCTGAAGATGTCAATGAATTCCATCTGGTCTAGTGAGTCATTTAGGATTGATGTTTCTTTGCTGATTTTTTGTTTAGAGGATTTGTGCAGTGGTGTTAGTGGGGTATTAAAGTTCCCTATTATGACTATATTGCTGTCAATCTCACCCTTGATATCCTCCAGGAGTTTTTTTTATGTATTTGGGTGCTCCTGTATTGGGTGCATATATGTTTACCAGAGTTA
The DNA here is from genome assembly GCF_027574615.1 of Eptesicus fuscus. Lineage (NCBI taxonomy): Eukaryota > Metazoa > Chordata > Mammalia > Chiroptera > Vespertilionidae > Eptesicus > Eptesicus fuscus. The sequence goes on from NC_072473.1 coordinate 113,967,427, forward strand.
TTTCTTCTTGTTGGATTGCTCCCTTTAGTATTATGAAGTGGCCTTTCTTATCTCTTGTTATGTCCTTCACTTTGAGATCTAATTTGTCAGATATAAGTATTGCTACCCCAGCTTTTTTTTTTTTTTCATTTCCCTTCACCTGGAAAATCTTTTTCCATCCCTTCACCCTCAGTTTGTATGCGTCTTTTTTTCTGAGGTGGTTTTCTTGTAGACAGCTGATATATGTGTCTTGTGTTCTTATCCAATGTGTTACCCTATGTCTTTTGATTGGGGCATTTGATCCATTTACATTTAAAGTTATTATTGATAGGTACTTGTTTGTCGCCATTTTTATTCTTTACCCTTGTGTTCCTTCTTTGCTTCCTATTTCTTTTTTTTACAGCAGACCCTTTAGCCTTTCTTGCAGTGATGGTTTGGTGGTAATAAACTCCCTTAGTCCTTTTTTGTCTGTGAAGCTCCTGATTTCACCTTCAATTTTGATTGATAGCCTTGCTGGGTATAGTATACTTGGATTGAGACCCTTCCTTTGCATGACTTTGTATATTTCATTCCATTCCCTTTCTGGCCTGATGAATTTCTGTTGAGAAATCAGTTGCTAGTCTGATGGGGGTTCCTTTGTATGTAACTTTCTGTCTCTCTCTGGCCGCTTTTATGATTCTTACTTTGTCATTGGTGTTTGCCAATTTAATTATAATGTGCCTTCGTGTCGTCTTTTGGGGTTTATTTTGCTTGGGACTCTGTGAGCTTCTTGGATTTGTGTGGATTTTTTCTTCCCTATATCAGGGAAGTTTTCTGTCATTATTTCTTCAAACAGGTTTTCTATTCCTTGTTCAGTTTCCTCTCCTTCTGGAACCCCTATTATGCAGATGTTGTTTTCTCTGCATCTATTTTGTTCATTAGGTTCCACATATGAGTGCAATCATGTGATACTTGTCTTTCTCTGATTGGCTTATTTTGCTTAGCATAATATTCTCCAGGTTCTTTCATGCTGTCTCAAAAGGTAAGAGATTCTTCTTTTTTACTGCTGCATCGTATTCCATGGTGTAAAAAAATGCACCACAGCTTTTTTTATCCACTCATCTAGAGTCATTGTTTCCTTATTAAATTTTTGTGTGGAAGATCTATGGGTGTGAAGTCATCAGGGTGTTAAGGTACCCTACTATGTACCTTATGAAAGTATAGTAGGTCCTTCTGTCTGGTCCAGAGAAGTCATCAGGGTGTTAAGGTACCCTACTATGATTGACAATCGCTGTCCTATGATTATGCTTGAACCCTTTCTGTTTACACCACCTGAGAGCATGAGGCATCCTTTGTACCTCTCTCATTGACACAGCAGTTTCACTGCCTATTTGCTGGGCTATAGTTTCTCTCTTTAATACTATCCCACATGCTTTTTGTCTTTCAAGGATTCTTTTATATTTCAATAGTTTTGGTGCTGGATGGTGCTGTATGCAGCATGTATTAGGCTTTCCATCTTGAAATCAGTGATCCTGCACCTTTTGTCTACCAAATTATACTAGCTCTATTTATTTCCTGGCATGATCATTCATTTCTGGATGTTTGAGGTCTTCAGCAAATAAGGAACTGGCTAGTTTGTGTCACCCTTGCAGCTGAGTTCTAGGGGTGAACAGAACTTCATGAAACAGAATGGAAGATGGCATCTGGAGAGGAAAGGGACAAAGCATCTGAGACCTGTGGCAAAGAGATCATGCTTCTATAGGCAGACATAGGCACTGGAATCAGTGATCTGGGATTGAACCCTAGTCACCACTTACTAGCTTTGTGACCTTGGACTGTTTTGTGTTTTTTTTTTTAACTCCTCCAGGCTTTAGTTTCCTCATCTGTCAATGGGATATTACCTACTTTCCTGATTCTAACATTATAACACCTCTGATTTTGATATGTATTTGATATGATAACTTGATATAACTACTGTGTGACTCACACAGAAATTGTTAAATTGATAGTGAATTTTAAAAATCAATGACATCTTGGAATCATAACCAGGGTACTATTACCTATTTTATAGAGTTTTGTAAAGATTCAGTGAGGTAATGCATGTGAAATACTTAGCTGAGTGCCTGGCACATAAGTAAGACTTTAATGAGTGTTAACCTGAGACTGAGAATGGATTCTGAGGCTTAAGAAGGGAAAGGTCTTTGGGCATGCTGACAATGATAAATAATAATTTTGGAAACTAGGACAAGCTCATGGGGTTGGGGCTAGGGGCTTCAGTGGTCCTCCAATAACAAAATCAAGCTAGCTTTGCCTGAGGGCTCTACATCAGTATATTCTGATTAATTTACATTTCCTACTGGCAATATGATTATTAAGAATAAGGAACTGTGTTCGTCACTTCTGGGGCAAGTGACCAGTCAGGAACAACTGCCCCCATTCTAATCTATGGATCCTTTTAATTTAAAAAAATCTGCAGAAGTTTGCACAGGAAGAGAGGCAAAAAGCAAACATGTTTGCATTCTTTTCAAGAGTTGATTTGTAACATAGAGGTGGGGGGGGGGTGCCACATAAGCCTTGAGATCAGTGCAGTTTTATTTGGGATTTATCTGCATGGTATAAAGCCTACAGTGTCAGGAATGATTGGTTTGCTTTTGGCTTTGTGTGATTCTAATCAATAATTACACCTATTGATTAAAGGCATACATTCAAAACATTAATTTACACTGCACATCTTAACTTTATAAAATAGCAACAACTGAATTGGCTGAAATTGATTTCCCTTTTGTTTTCCAAAGAAAAATCGCAGTGTTGTGGATATCCTGTGTGATTCAGAGCTCAAAGGTGGTTAATTACCAATATCAGAGAGAAGAAAGCCCTGCAAACATTATTAGGGTGCACAATGGTATCCCAGCAGAGATGGTTCACATGTCCTTCTAAAGTTCATCTGCTAAGATGGGGAACTCTTTCTGGCCTTGCAGGGAGTTGAACTGAGGAATGATCCTGGTCTGTGAGGAAGACACCTTGGCTTCACAAGATGGCTGAGCTGGAGGTTGACTTTCCCAGGACCAAAATGCCCAAACTCCAAGCTGAATTCATTATGTTTGCCCTGGGAAGCTGAACAAAGACAGGCTAGGCCTGATGCTAGAGCCATGAATACCATGCAGTAGTTTTCAAACTGTATTTGGTAGAGTCTAGGGTTCCATGGTTGAGCCCTAGGAGCTTCTGGGTGCAGAGATAGGGGAGCCTGAGTTTATGGGAGGACTGGCTGTATCCTTATTTCAAACAATGATTCAGAGTTTTCATTATAAACATTGTCCCTAAGTAAACTCTCAGTTATAGCCTGGTCTGGTTCTTTCTTTGCTGATGTAACAACCCCCTCAAAACACACATACAATCTATTTGGTTGATACTCCTCTTTCAGAAGGGTCTCTCCTAGCCAGCAAACACCTCCTTCCTTTCCTCAACCAGCAGATCTGAAGTTTACCTGTGATAGATTGATTGCATTAATGAACCTCATCACTTCTCCCATTGTAGGCAGTGTGTTCTGATCCATCTCTAGACTCTGGGCTAAGCCATGTCATGATTTGCCCAGTGGGATATTAGCAAACATGTTGCAAACAGAGACGTGGAAAAATGCTTGCACATTTTCTCCTGCTCACTCTTGCACCTCTGTTCTTGCTCCCTTGCATATCCATGAGAACATGCTTAGGCTAACCCACTGGAGCTATGTGAGAAACCCATGCAGCAGAGCCATATCGCCCCTCACTCAGGCTGAGGCCAAACTGGATCAGCAGCTGATTGTGGACAGATGAACAAACCCAGCCTAGATGATCAGAACTTCTCAGCTAAACTGTAGACCCAAGAGCAATAATTAGAAAATAGTTTTTGTTTTGAGCCACTGAGTTTTGGAGTGGTTCATTGCACAGCATTATTGTGGCAATAGATTAACAGGCAACACTACCCAATCACTGAGGCTTATTTCAAATCAGTGCAAAGCCTTCCCTTACAACTCTTACAGAAGGGGACACTCCTTCCTTAGAACTTGCAAGCATGTCAAACTCGCGGCCTACAGGCCGTATGCCTTGTTTATCCTTTGGGTTTGACACGCTTGTCCTACAGCATCTACTACTTGTGCTGCCTATTTGGACTTTGTGATTCTCTGCATTATATTAGAACTTTATTTCATTGACGTCAAGATACCATTGTTGGAGCCCTAGTCAGTTTGGCTCAGCAAATAGAGCATTGGCCTGTGGACCGAAGGGTCCCAGGTTCGATTCCAGTCAAGGGCACATGCCTGGGTTGTGGGCTTGATCCCCAGTAGGTTGTGTGCAAGAGGCAGCCGGTTAATGATTCTCATCATTGATGTTTCTCTCTCCCTCTCCATCCCTCTCTGAAATCAATACAAATATATTTAAAAAAATATATACCATTGGTGGGAAACATACCATCATCTTATGAATCACTAAGAGAAATAAAACAATAACAAATATACTACAACATGCCATCCATTGGAAGACACATCCTAATTTTAGAACATTTAAAATGTGTTTCTTAGAATCAGTGAAATATGGTAATTAACTCCAGAATTTTATGTCTCAGTTGTCCATCAAGATTCTTCTTTTTAAAAAATATGTGTTTATTGATTTCAGAGAGGAGAAAGAGACAAAAACATAATAATGAGAGATAATCACTGATTGGCTGCCTCCTGCATGCCCCACACTGGGGACCGAGCCTACAACCCAGGTATATGCCATGAACCAGAATCAAACTGTGACCTCCTGGTTCCATAGGTCAATGATCAATCACTGAGCAATGCTGACTGGGCAAGATTGTTCTTGAGGACAAATACTAGGTTTTCATCTTCTTTGGGGGAGCAGCATAGTTAGCATAGCTTTGGAGTGAGGCCAACCTTTGTTCAGATTCTGATTCTCTGATTTAACTAGTGTGAACTGAGGCAAACTACTTAAATTCTCTGAGCCAAGTTTTCTCTCTATAAATATAGAGATAATTTTTATCTCAAAGGGTCATTGTGAGAATTTATTAAATCATGCAAAGAACATAGTGGGCATTTAAAACAATGTTTAATTTCTTTAATTAGTACAGGTGCATAATAAAATGTTTCAAATGTACACAAGGGAATGTAGTGCAAAATAAGCCTTCTCATTCCCATTCCCTAATCACTCAGTTTCCTTCCCAGGAGATAACCACACACCAACTTTTTTGAGAATTTTTTCCAGAGAGGCTCATTATTGTCATTTGATAAATGTTCATTTATTTTTGCCTCTTTTGAACCGCATAGAACTTAGTAAAGAGATGGGTCCTTTGTAAAGGCCAAGGTTCTGATCACCCATTACTATTTAGAACTCTAAATGGAAATAAGTAGCACAGGAAATTGGACAGAATAGACCAGTGTCAGACATTTCTGGGGGAAAAAATGTTTGTCAATCCATTTTCATACAATTGCCTCTTTTTTCCATAAGAGCCAAGTGCAGAAATTTTTCAATTAACGAAGGGCTTATTACTTGGGTGCAAGTTAAGATAAGTTTTACTGTAAATTCCACTTCTCAAAAGTGCTGAGACAGGGAATGCAGATTTCACTTACCACAACTGAAAAGCTAAGCAAGCAGAGGAAACCAAACTAATAATGTGGCTGATATTGTCAACTGCTATACATACGCAGATAGAGGAAACCTGTATTGGCATAATAATAATAAATGTGTAAAGAAAGCTCATGGTTTACCAATAAAATCATTTACTATGTTGCTGACTTTACTGGAAAATGATGCTTTATAACCAGTCTCTCGATTTGATTGATATCTAATTAAAAATTCACTAAGCTCAATTTCAAGCACCTCAAGCTATATTAAAGTCACTTCTATACCAATGGAGGCCTAATATTATTTAAAAACAAAGCAAGTATGATCATTTATTTAAAGCTTGGAAATAGTTCTGAAAATTGCAAAGTTGCATAAAATCTGTGGCCACATACAAAAAAACAGCAGTGTGGTTTAGTAAAAAGAACTAGGAACTCAGGATGACCTGTCTCAGTTCTGGCTCTGTTGTGGTCACACTGTATGATCTTGTGTAAATCACTTCTCTCTGGCCCCCAGTTTATTGTCTGTATAATGAAGATAATAATATCTGTTTTTTAACCTCATTGCTTTTTGTGAGAGTCAAGATGATGTACGTAAAACTATTCAAATGGTACAAAGCAGTGTCCAAATGTAGTTTCCAAAACATTCAGTGAGCACTTACTATGTGCTAAGGACTACATGGTGCTAAGGAAATAGGTGAACAAGCCCAAATCCCTGCCTTCAAGGAACCCATAGATGAGCTGCCAGACACAAATATTAATGTAGTGTCACTAGAGTTGCCAGATAAAATGCAAAATGCCCAGTTAAGTTTGCATTTTAAATAAACAAAAAATAATTTTAACATAAATATATCCCAAATATCACACAGGACATACTTTTACTAAAATTATTCATTATTCATCTACAATTTACATTTAATTGGGTTTACTGTATTTTTATTTGCTAAATCTGGTCACCCTATATGTCACACAACAATAAAAATATGTACATAATAGAGAAGCTGTGCAGTAGAGACATTCATTCTGCTTCAAGGTATCAGGGAAGGCTTCATGGAGGAAGTGAAGAGACATGACCAAGCATTTGACAAGTGAACATGATTATGTAGCATGAAGGAGAGGGAAAGAGGGCATTTGAGACAGAGAGAAAAACAACAGTACCAGGCAAGAAATACCTGGGAGAGTATAAGTGCTCCAGGCTTTTCAGTGTTTTGCTGAAATGTCAAGTGTGAGGTAGGGAGTGACAAAATTTGGAGTCTCCAGAAATAGACTTATATGGACTTTATAAAGGGTCCTATATGAACTTTTAAATGTTTAATCTAATGCCACAATGAAGGTGATGAGACTAGCCAAGGAGAATATGGGAATACATCTTCTGGATGGATGGGTGGATAAATTTGACCACCAGGACAAAATGTTAGGTTTCCTCTACATAGAGTAAGAATGGCTGACAGGATAGAGATTTTTGTTATCAGGAAGATGAATGGGGGTGGGGAGCAGGAGAAAATGGAGCTGTTATCTATGTTGGATCCTAAAAAGAGGATAAGAGACCTTTTCTGAAGTTAGAGGACTAATGTGCTTGCTTTAGAATAAATAAATTAAGGAAATATGGACTTCACCCAGTGCCGAGTATATACAGATTTTATTACCAGGCAGAACAGTATGGGCTGAAAAGATAAATAGTAGAGGTTAAAGAAGTGGTAATATTTAGACAGAGAGAGATCCCAGGATGTAGGCCAAGCTATAACTATTCAATTAACTCATATACATCAGGAGGGCTGGAGAGATGGCTAGCTAGGTATTGGTTTAGAGAAAGAAGCAAGGAGTTTGCTGGGCTGGATAATTGAATTATGACCCTTAGACAACGATGTGCTAGAGCTGGCTTATTCTGGATTATAAGATCCAATGGTCAGCTTTTCAGTTTTTTTTTATTGCAATCCAAGTTTTAAATGCAGCCATTATTAAAAATTAAAAAATAACTTATATAAACATATAATTAAAATCATATTAAAAATAAATACTCATTACTTCATAATGAACTGATGGTATTTTAATATTATGTATGCTCTCAAGATTATTTATTTATACTGTATGGTGTACTATTGCATATACACTGAGTGGCTAGATTATTATGATCTCTGAATACATAATAATCTGGCCACTCAGTGTATATACTATATAATAAAATGCTAATATGCAAATTGTCCCCTTGACCAGGAGTTCGACCAGCAGGCAGGCCGGCCAACCGCCCATGTCCCCTCCCGCTAGCCAGGCTGGCCGGACCCCACCCATGCATGAATTCATGCACTGGGCCTCTAATATATATATATTGAGTGGCCGGATTATTATGTGTTCAGAGATCATAATAATCTGGCCACTCAGTGTATCTTCCCAACTCTGTGTTTAGTGAAGTCAAGTTGGAGGTCTGAGATTGGCCATGGTGGGAGTATTTATACCATGAAAATCAGCAAATATTACAAATAAGGGCTCACCCTACTGGTTGTTAAACATTGAGCATTTAGCCATTGGGGAAAAGGGGGGCCTGTCCCCATCAGGTAGCATATTGGTATGGTCATATTATGAGGTTGAACCATGAAATAGCTGATATTCCATCATTTTTATTTTTTAAAATTTATTGATTTGAGAGAGAGAGAGAAGGGAGTGTGGGAAGAAGGAGAGAGAGAGAGAGAGAGAGAGAGAGAGAGAGAGAGAGAGAGAGAGAGAGAGAGATTTGTTGTTTTTTTGTTTATACATTCATTGGTTGATTCTTGTATGTGCCCTGACTGGAGATTGAAACCGCAACCTTGGTGTATTGGGACGATGCTCTAACCAACTGAACTACCCAGTCAGGCCAATATTCCATCATTTTAAATCTATGAAAATGATAATTCATATAGTTCAACCTAATACAATAAGGCACCTCTTCTTCTGGGATGACTAAACCTTGAACTATGGCATACTGGTTTAGCTAAGTGGGCACTGGCTAGATTTCATCTTCCACCTATCTCTCAGCTTTTTAAAATCTACAAGATGCACAGTCATAGGTGGGAGCTATGTACCTACCTATGGTAGAGATTAATTGTATCCCGAATATATTCTCCTTTCTTCATCAGCAATAGAACCTCAGTTCTTTAGCAGGCCACATGAGTATCAAGAATAAGGACTACATTTCCCAGCTACTCTTGCAGTTAGGTCTGACCATGTGACTAAGTTCTGACCAATGAATTATAAGCAGAATCAATCCATGCAACTTCCAATAAGTGTTCTTAAAGGGAGTGAGCATGCCCTTCTCATTTTTTTCTACTTTCTATTGGATAGAATTGGATCATCATAAATAAAGCCCCAGCAGCAAACCAGGACCATGAAATAACAATGGGAATGGAAGAAACAAGATGAAATAGGAGTCTAGGCCTCTGACACAAGAAACTACCTGGATAGCACTAAGGTTCCTGCTCTTCTACTCTATGTTCCTTTACACGATGTCATAGAACTGCTGTAGTCCCTTTCTGTGATTATTAAGGATGGCAGTGATCTGGGGTGGGAATATCATCTCATTCTTGTCCAAGTTACATTATATTACAGTCCTTTCATGTTTTACCAGAATGGACTACTCCAAGAAATCACCTGGCTTCAGTAATCTGCAGGTGAGGAGCAGGTCCCAGCATCAATATTCACATATAGCCTCTGCCTTTATAGAACCTATATCACATTCTCTTAAGGAGTCTCACCTTATTCTGTCCAAATACATGAGGGTAAGTACGTAGGGTTTATAGCTCTTCAAGCATCCTACTGGAGAGCAAGATGCCAGTCTGTACTCCTTTTAGGCTCTCCCAAAATCTGTGAGAGATTCTCTTGGGGCCCAACCACTACTTCACTTGGCTCTGGTGGAGAGAAGAGAAAAACTTCCTCTTTCTACCAGGATGAAAATACCAATAACTTGCCCTCATCTCTTCCTCCAGGCTTCAGGGGAGTAGACTGGAGGTAGAGGGTAGTAGAGCATAGTAGATGACAGTATGTCCAATAAATCCTAAGGAAAATATATGGTCCCATTTGTTGGTGACTGTCTTTGGAATGATAGTCTAGGCTACAAGACATTTTGGGAGCTAAAGTGCCTGAGTTCAAATCCTGACTCTTCCACTTATAAAATGTGTATCACTGGACAGCTCACTTAAATTTTCTGTGCTTCAGTTTCTTCATCTCTAACATGGGGATAATAATAATATCTACATGATAAGGTTATTATGAGGACTAATTGGATTAAGGTTTGTAAAGTGTTTAATACACTGCCTGGTACATATTAAATGCCATGCAAGTATTCATTGTTTGTTATTATTATTATTTTAAATATATTTTTATTGATTTCAGAGAGGAAGGGAGAGGGAGAGAGATAGAAACATCAATGATGGGAGAGAATCATTGATTGGCTGCCTCTTGCATGCCCCCTACTGGGAATTGAGCTTGTAACCCAGGCATGTGCCCTGACTGGGAATCACACCGTGACCTCCTGGTTCATAGGCCAACACTCAACCACTGAGCAACACTGGCCCGGATTATTATTATTATTTGCTTCAGTTTTAGACTATAGTCACCTATTTATGCACAATAGGAGAAGTCTCCTTCCACATTCTGTTATGTTTGATGGATGGATCATGAAACCAACCTAGGAACAAGGAAGGGCATTTGGAATTGCTTATCGTAACATTTCTAGTTAATTTGGAGTTGAGTAAAAAATCAAACTCATTATATATACTTGAATGTCCCATTAGAAAGATGTAGAAAATAATCTTTGGTGGGCCCATCCATCCCTAGTTACTAAATCAAGCAGGTTTTTCTTCTGGCAGAGGAGATGTTGTGTCAAAGGAATATATCCATTCAAATTAGAAGTCAACACATTCTTTTTTAAAAAAATATATATTTTTTGATTTTTTTACAGAGAGGAAGGGAGAGGGATAGAGAGTTAGAAACATTGATGAGGGAGAAACATCTGTCAGCTGCCTCCTGCACACACCCTACTGTGGATGTGCCCTCAACCAAGGTACATGCCCTTGACCGGGATCGAACCTGGGACCCTTCAGTCTTCAGGCCGACACTCTATTCACTGAGCCAAACTGGTTAGGGCAAATCAACACATTCTTAATAAATGCTCCCCATGCACTAAAGTGAATTATCATGCTGCATAAACTCTGGAAGGAATTTTCTAACTTTCCACTTGTTTTATTAATATATTGAATAACAGCATTCTGTAAACAACTCATACTTTTTAGATTTACTCCTGTTAAAGAATGCCATACTTAAGTGCTTGGAATTGACACTTGAAAATGAAATACCACTGCAAATAATAGGGAAATTGTAGATGCATTTTATACCTCTCTTTTTCAAATCACAAGGTCTCATAAATACAGTCTCTAAAAGTGTCGGTGGGGGAGTTAACATAACAGTACAAGCAATAAGCCTGACCTTTCAATGTAATTTATTTTCGATTTGCTCAATCCCTTTTTTATTAAAACCACATCTGAAACAGAATTAAATCCTATTATAACAGGTGTGTGATCATATCAGGTTCTCCCTTCCAGCGACCCACTTTATTAAAAGTTACTTTGTTTCAAGGAGGATAACCTGATCAGGGCAGTGGGAAGCCTTTGGAAGACTGGGGACAGCATGGGGGAGGGGGCAGGATGGTTTTATTTTCCTGTGAACAACTTCTGTTACTGGTGAAATCAAAGAGTGTTTATGAACATTTTTTTTTGTGAGTGTTTGAAAAACCATGGTGGGATGTAATCTTTCCTCTGTGTTTATAGAGGTTATTTCTCTCTGGGATTATGTAGACCCAGGGACAGGTGGGTAATCAAATTGGTCTATATCGTGATCCACACATTACTTAGCCTGTGACCATTTTCATGTTGTGTTCTAACTCTAAGTGACCATTATGGGGGGAAGAACCTTTGAGACACTATTTACATACAGAGCCACTTGGTAGAAATGAGTTTCCAGTATTTGGCCAGAATTAGGGAACCTAATTATACTAGGTCTTTGAAAAAGATTTAGAATTTAAAAAATCACTCTATTGATGAGTGGTTTGACTTGTTTTCTCCTGCTTTTAAATTTTGGTTTCTATATCATTTTCTCTACTTAGTCATCTCACTACTCATTTCAATTTCCACATTTTCCAGGAAGCTGTCCTGATACTTCCTTGTCCACAGTGACCTCTTACCTCCTCCCAATTTTGACCACTTGTAGTTTATTTCTATCAACTGGCAAACTGATCTGAATGGATTTGTCATAATTCCCCATCAACCTGAGAACTCCAGGAGGGCAGAAGGTCAAGCCAGGCTGATTTCTCTTTGCATTAAGTTTGAAGGCATATGGAGGCTGATCAAGGATAAAATATATGACCACGAGGTGGCAGTAACACACAGTAAGATTTATTTGTGTTCCAATTTGACAGGTTTGCATGGTGAGGTTGGAGTAGGGATAGAAAAGTCCCTTACAGCTGAGACCTTCCAAAGGCCACCATATAGGGGTCACTACCCAGAAAGGGAGGAGGGGAGAGTGTCAAGAGACTTCCAGGGAAGAAGGGAATTGGAGAGGTAGCTTACATGTCCTTGCAATGTTGCTCAGCAGCATAATGGGGATCCTCTGGGTCAGAGAGCTCTGAAGGGCAGCAGTGGCTTATAGTCTTTTATAGCTATAGGGTTTATCTTATCTATGCCTAGCAGATGTTAGGTGAAGTTGCAGGGTATACAAAACAGGTAGGCTAAAACATCTGCCAATTTAGGCTATATTTAAAACAATTGGATGAGCACAAATTTGAGTGTGGTGCCTATTGGCTTTTGAGCTAACACATCCCAGCCTGCTATGAGGAAATCAACAACATAGGGCTTATATACAGAGGCCATCTTTAGCTCATTTATGTAACATCTTTCAGTAGTGTTGAAGGCTATTACTCAATGGCTGAAATAAAAATGTGAATTTATTGTCCAGCCAGCATGTGTCAGTGGTTGAGCATTGACCTATGAACCAGGAGGTTATGATTTGAGTCCCAGTCAGGGCACAAGCCTGGGTTGCAGGCTCAATCCTCAGTGTGGGTTGTGCAGGACGCAACCAATCAATGATTTTCTCTCATAATTGATGTTTCTATCTCTCCCTTCCTCTCTAAAATCAATACAAATACATTAAATAAAAGCTGAATTTATTGCTTGCTTAAGCAAGGGAGAGCTTCACTTACTATATAAGGTGTAGATTCTCTGAGAAAAGCAGAGAGTTTATCTTGTGGCGGGTTTTGGAAAATGTGGAATTCAGGAATTGGTGAATGTCAGAAGCAGAAGTATTTACAGACTTGACATCTTTAGCTATGGCAAAATGGCATTGGAGGGTATTTGCTGTTGATTGGCTCTTTCCCAGGTACTGGGCTACCACTAATTGGCTGGCTTTCAGAGCGTCACTGACAAAAGAAATGAGTTTAAGAGTGGCTCCAGGGGTTACTTGTTGCTATGGCCAAAGATTCCATCAGTTTTTTCTTAGGAGAACAGGAAATTTTGGTTCTCAGCACTGAGCACAGTGTTTTGTGAGCAGGGAGCACTCAGTAAGCACTTGCAGAACAAATGAGCACCATCTGTGTATCATTTGAAAGCATACGGGCTTCTAATCTCCTTAATGTCGAAGTCCAATTTTGGAGTTTAATGTGAAATAATAACATGGTTACCACATGTCCTTATCTCCTTTCTTCCCAAACAAAGCACTTTCACATCCATCATTTTATTTGATACTCACTTGACCCTCTGAGGCCAGGAAGAAAGGAATACTGCTGTCTCCATTTGTAAATGAGAGGTGGAGTAATATCCAAGGTCATTTGGATCTCTGGACTCTATATTTCTTGGCCTCTTTTTTAAAAAGTGCAAGGTCAATAGAGCAGAGATTCCCATTTGGCATGCAGAGATATTGGTCCTCTGATCCTCAGGTGGGGCAGGGCCTGTAATGGGCAGAACCTTGGCCCATTGCTCTGGTTGTAAGCAGCCTAGTTCATCTTCCTCTGTGTGTTGCCAACCATTTTAATTTTCTGTGGGTGTCCTGATGTGAAAATGAGGGAAGCACTGCACATAAGTGCCATTTAATGCACATGTAGGTCTGTACACACTGTACACAACTCTCCATGAAATAATAACATCTTAGATCAGATTGTTATATGTGAGTTTACAAAGCACTTCTTATATGGTACAGTCTCATTAATCCTCATGCTAAGCCTGTTATGTAGACAGAAGACAGATTAGTATAATTTAAACTTATATTAAAAAATACAAGAATATCCCTAGCTGGTTTGGCTCAGTGGATAGAGCGTCAGCCTGTGGATTGAAGGTTCCCAGTCAAGGGCACATGCCCAGGTTGTGGGCTCATCCCCAGTAGGGGGCATGCAGTAGGCAGCCAATCAATGATACTCGTCATTGATGTTTCTCTCTCTCTCTCTCTCTCTCTCTCTCTCTCTCTCTCTTTTCTCTCTCTCTCTCTCTCTCTCTCTCTCTCTCTCTCTCTCTCTCTCCTTTCCTCCTTGAAATCAATAAAATATATTAAAAATATAAGAATAGAAAGTTTAGAAAATAGAAAAATGAAGAAAACTTTAATTTTGTCATCTCAACTAATCACAATTTTGGCAGTTAAAAAAACAGAAATGACATTTTCTAACAAAGTTATACTATGCATTTAATTTACTATCTGGTTATAAAATAAGCATTTTTCCATGTTACAGTAACACTGTTATTACTATCATTTTTAATGGATGCAAAATATTATACTAAGTATATATACTATATTTAACGGTTTCGCTGCTGTTGCTTTCATCTTTCAGTTATTATAAATTATTTTACAATGACCTTTAATCATGGGGAAATAACCCTTGATCACCATGTTTTGGTTCACTTCTAGAGTTATAGAAATTAATTTTAGGTGTTCAATTTTAAAAATTGAAGATTCTTATACATGGAAACAAGTATTTCCAAAAGGCTGGCTCCAATTTGCACTCCCACCATGAATGTCAGAGAGTAAATTGAACCACAATTTTTCAGGGCATGTAATGGAATCCCCATTTTCCAGATGAAGACATTGAGGACTAAGGTCACACAGCTAGGAAGTTTCCCAGCTGGTAATTTATGTATTTATCAAACATATATAGTTCATGTTATATTCCAGGCCCTCTTCTAAGCATTTAAAAAATATTAATCATAATGCTCTCCAGCTCCATCCATGCTGTTACAAATGGTAGGAGTTCCTAAGTGAAATAAGTCAGTCAGAGAAAGATAAATATCACATGATCTCACTCATTTGTGGATTATAATGAACAACATAAACCGCTGAACAAAAATAGATCTAGAGACAGAGAAGCATTGATCAGATGCTCAAACCTCAGAGGGAAGGCAGGGAAGGGCGGGACTAAGGGGGAGAGATCAACCAAAGGACTTGTATGCATGCATATAAGCATAACCAATGGATACAGACACCGGGGGGTGAGGTCATGAGTGGGGGCATGGGGGGGAATTGGGGGGATAAGGACACATTTGTAATACCTTAATCAATAAAGGAAAAAATAGAAGTATGACCAGTGTGTGTGTATGTGTGTTATCCTACTACTGATCCAGGGTCTACAGTTTGGGAAACATATTCTTAGACATTCAAATGTCATGGGCCTCTAAGGAATATGGCCTGCATTCCATGGAGTTCTATTTACTCTGGGTCTCTGAAGATTAAAGTGGGTTAATCTGCCTCTGTGATCCTTTGCTCCTTGGATAAAAATCTGGACAAAGTTGTTTAAACAACCATGAAAATACTCTGGAAATTGACCAAAGGCATACACATTGAGAAGCATTTATTAAAGATAATCTAGTGAAGTTTGGGAAAAAGGAGTCTATTTGGAGTTGCTATCCTTATCCAACTTCATGACAGGGAAGTTCCACCTGAGAAGGCAGGAAAGGCTGTGAGTGCTGCCAGAGGGAGCTGACTTGGAGTGTAGTGTGGAAAACCCATATCCAGGGGAGTTGTCAAAACCAATAGTGATATTAGTAGCAAACAACCAGGAAGGCCAACATTGTGGTTAGCCTGGGCAGTACTGACATTGGTTGGAGAAAATCAACAAACTAACAGACCAGTCAGAGATTTAACAGAGCAATTCAAGAATTTGACAACCCAAAGGTCCTTGCTAAGATTCTGTTTATCTCTGCTGGTCTGTAAGTCTGTGTACATGTGCAAGGCTGTGCTCCCTTGGGAGAGACCAAGAGGATCCTGATAAGGTAATCATCCCTGGATAAACATGAGGCCTTGCAAAAGCATGATTGTAAATTGTTTGAATTTTTAAAGCATTCCCCATGCCACACACAAATCTATTAAAAATGGGTCTTACTAGTTAAAGATGTTTTTAAGCACAATCTCTGAGCCATTACTGGCTGACCACTAAGTTATTCTTACCCAGGGACAACCCTCAGGAAGGCAGATTAAAAAAAACACACACACAAAAGAAACTTAGCAGAACTATCAGAGGCCATATACTGCAGGGAAAATAAGCTCCACAGAATTAGTCCAGGAACACCGACAAGAAAATAGCAACAAACAAACAAACAAACAAACACAGCAATAACAACCATCTCTGGCGGGTAGTAGAATTTAGAGATGTACAATATTTAATCTAAAAATATTTTTTCAACAAAAATTTATGAGACATGAAACAAAAAATATGACTTGTACATGGGAAAAAGCATCCAATAGAGATTGTCTTTGAGGGTGTCCACATCTTCAACTTAGCAGACAGATACTTGAAAGTAGCCATTATAAATATGTTCAAAGAACCAAAGGAAATCATATTTAAGGAATTAAAGGACATGTTACAATGTTTAATCAAATAGAAAATATTAATAAAGAGATGAAAGTTACAACAAAGAAGCAAATAGAAACTCTAGAATTGTATTCTAATAAGCAAAATGAAAATTTCACTAAAGGGGTTCAATAGCAGATTTGAGCTGGTAGAATAAAAGAATTAGACAATTTGAGGATAGATCAATAGGGATAATAGAATCTGAAGAACAAAGTGAAAAATAACAAAGAAAAATGTACAGAGCCTCAGAACACATAAGACACAATTAAGTGTAGCAACATACACATGATGAGTATTCCAGAAGGAAAGGAGAGAGAAAAAGAGAAGAAAAATAGTTGAAGAACAAAAAGATTAGTAAATTCCAAATAGGATAAATTTAGGGAGAGCCACACCAAGACACATTATATTCAGACTGTTGAAAAATATTGGAAACAGCAAGAGAAAAATGACTTACCATTTACAAGGTAACCAAAGATTAATAGGCAACTTCTCACCATAAATAGTGTGGGGCTGAAGGACACACTTAACTTCATCCCATATTTGGTTTTTATATGCCAGTATACTCCCAGTTTTTAAAAGAGCTATTATTTTCTCACAATGTAGCATGATTTGCATACAAAATCAGAAACTCATAAGTAGAATTTTCATTTGTTGCTCCTTTGACTTTCAGGTTTAATGAAACCTAACCAGAAAATATATTGAAGTCCAATTAACTTTCTTGCTCTGGAATTATTACATTTATCCAGTTTTCCCACATATACAAGAAGGCTTGTCTGTACTTTGGGTTCAGTTTTAGTACTCTGGATAGTTATTATATTCCCCCTCACACTTTTCCATAGTTCTGCTGCTATGCAAATTGAGAAGGACTAAAGGTGTTTTTAGACAAAGCAAGGGATATTATTTATTATTATTATTTATTTGTGAATATTATTATTTATTTGTGAATATTATTATTTATTTGTGAATCTTGAGAAAGTAGTGAAGTGCAGACAGATTAATAAACAAAGAACTGTGAGTCCTTAGATAGCCTCACCAATTAGTCAATTTGAGTTGATTATTGCCCTCAAACTTCCCGCTCTTGTTAGAATGCTTGCAGTATGACATTTAATTAGGACTCTTTCATGAACCCACAACTTTTTTTCTCTTTGTCTGAAATGATCTAGTCAGAGACCCCCTGAAAATGCCAGGCATTAACTATATCACAATGCTAATTCTTTTGACTGAAGCCAGACTTGATTTGGTAGAAAATGACTTCAGTGTACTGGATTTACAGTTCATTTAATGAGTGCTATAGATGTCAATACATTAGTGTAAACCTGGTGCAGGTAGTAATTTTATTCCTAATGAGGTGCTCGACTAGCTTCCTACTACAAAAAGTAAGACATTGTTCAGTGGGTACAGAATATACCTATCTAATAACACCTGAGAAATGTGCTAGTTGTACATCACAATGATATTAGGACCACTTGACTTCTCTGGGACTGGTTTTCCATGCCTGCAAAATGAGTGTGTTGGACAAAGGCCTTTTAGGATTTTATTAGCCAATTTAAGAAATCTCTCATCTTTAGGACATGTGCTTTGTAATGGACAAGAATTTATATGAGCCATCTGTGCTATGATCTGCACTCCCTACCAAGGGTTCATGACTCCATGAACCCTTGCTTAACTACCAAGTCTTTCCTGTACCTGAATTTCTTGCAAGTGAGGCACTGACTTCCCATTGTTCTGGACTATTTTTTCAAGGATGTTTGTATTGTGAAAAACCTTGTAATACAGAGACAGTGTCTGTGGAGCAAAAAGCATTGCCCATTATAAAAGACTAGAGGCCTAGTGCATGAAATTCGTGCACGGGTGGGGTCCCTAGTGGCTGCCGGCTCCCGGCTGCCGGCCGGGACCTCCCTTCACACCTGCCTTGGCCTGATGCTGCCTGCTCACCTGCTCCACCATCCCGCCATGGTCCTGCTTTCCTTGGGGCCCATCGGGGCCGACAGCACTTCCACTGTAGAAATTGGGACTGCAGAAGCAATGCAAAAATGCCGATACTCTTGCTACTGCTATGAGCAATAAATTATTCTTCATCTCTAATCTAGGAATCTCATATTTTCTACCAGCACCCATGAAAATGTGGCAGAATAACTTGCCAGCTTGTAAGTACAGTAAGATCTCAGACCTTTCACAGTTTTTGAAAACTCCAGTCCACAATCACTTTCCTCTTAATGCCTTTAATACCTAGCCTCTAAACAACCTGAAACACATTTTGTCATTTAATTATTTTATATATTAATCTTATCTCCCAACTAGATTGTAAGCCCTTGAGATGAGGCACCATGCCTATACTTTTACTGTTTACCCTATCATAGCTGGCACAGGGATGGGTACTTTGTAGGGACTCAATCTATGTTTTTTATTTACTCTGGCCATATGCATGCCAACTTAGTTAAAACACTCTATACCTTTTATCATTGAACTTCTTGACTTGAGTTTCTTATTAAAGATGAAAACTATATAATTACTCCACTAGAAATAGAAAAGCTCTAATGAGAGAGGGAGTAGCTGTTTGTTTTTCAGGCATCTAGGATGCAAGCATAGGCATTTTAAAATAAATTAGAGATTATTTGATTATAGGGCTAATTGCAAAGCTATTCTAAACCTCACATTTCCAAAGGTATCAGGGACACTTTATTATGCTGAGCTGCTAATCATTACATTGTTCTGGCTACTTACTAGTAACTAGAATATAGGCTCCGTGTTTTAGTAGAATTCAAGAGCCTTGGGTTGACATCTACGCCAGCCCATTGCCTTCGGCATCAATGGGAGCTCATTTGACATTTGATACAAATCCCAGAAGAAGAGCTGACTTCTTATGAGTGCATTCCCTAAAGCCATACACTTCTGCTTGTATTATTATAAGTATCCTATTAATGACCTATTACACCAGAAAGAAAAATATCTATATATGCATTTTCATTTAGCTTATCATTGTTTCCAATAGTCTGGATTACTCAATTAGTCTAACTTCAGTTTTCTCTAAGGGAATATGGAGATACAACACTCTTTCTGTCATTAGTGCTAAAACATTAGGACTCAGGACTCTTTCTTGTGTTATGGCCCTGAGAATGCATTCCTTAATTACATAATAAATTTTCTCTCTCTCTCTCTCTCTCTCTCTCTCTCTCTCTCTCTCTCTCTCTCTCTCTCTCCTTCCCTCCCTCCAGTTATCAGGAAGGACTGCAACACATTCTCAATACAATTTTCCTGAGTACAACTGATATTACTTTATAGCTGTGACATGGTTATCATTTTCTAACTTTAGCTTTGCATATCTGTCGTTTTCTAACTTTAGTTTTGTAAATTCAGGCTGATTTTACTTAGAAATAGTTCCTGCTATTTGAATTTGGGTATGCTGCCACCAAGTGGTTGCCAGTTTTTGATTCGTAGGGTCTCATAATTGAAACTGCAGGGGCCTTTTTGTTGTTGGTGGTGTACGTATTAGGATTGGGGGTAGTGTGATGCATGTGAGTTGGTGAAGTATCAAGTATCAGAGGGAGTTTTGGGGTAAATCTTCATGAAGCAGCAGGAAGATATTAAAGAACAAAAAATGAGTCATAACTTGAGGAGGGGAGAAAGGCAGTCTGAATTTCAAAGGATAAGATCAGGCACAGAAGAATTGTGGGATAAAGGGGACAGGGAAACAACAGGACAAAAAGGAAAATGACCCAGAGTTAAGTGAACTTGGTCACTGAACCAGATTTCATCCTTTGTTTCTGACTTTTCTGTTTTCTGGACTTGTTGGGAAGTCTGAATAGCAAGATAGATGTAATACCTTAACCTAGAACAGGAGAACAAGATTGTGTCTTGTACATCTTTGTATCCCCAACAATGTCTAGCATAGTACTGGGCACATAGTTGGTCCTTCATAAAGGTCTGTTGAATGAATATCCCAATCCCATAGGAGTTAAGACAATATGTAATAGAGGTGGGGGGTACTGGCTTGAAACATAGGGTCAGCTTCAATCTTGATGATGTACTGTCTCTATCATTAAGATGAGGCACTAAAAACCCTAGCCGGTTTTGCTCAGTGGATAGAGTGTCGGCTTGTGGACTGAAGGGTCCCAGGTTTGATTCCAGTCAAGGGCACATGCCCTGGTTGTGGGGTGGATCCCCAGAGGGGGGTGTGCAAGAGGCAGCCAATCAATGATTCTCTCTCATCATTGATGTTTCTATCTCTCTCTCTCCCTCTTCATTCCTCTCTGAAATCAATAAAAATATATTAAATAATTGAGAGAAATTGGCGGCAGAATAGACAGACGTGTCCCAAGCCTTGTCCTGGAGCAGATAGAAAGAACAGCTGAGGGTTGCATGGGGAGTGTTTGTTGGTGAGTTGAGGGACAGCTATATTCCAGGAGATGGTGGGGGACTGCTGGACGGGGCTCCCCTGACCAGGCAGCCCCCACTGCTGCTGGGTTCCCTCTCAGAGCGACAGGATCGGACGTGGAGAATGCGCCATCTTGAAGGGGAAAGTGGATGTTATCGGACGCCTGAAAAGCCCAGGGAATCTACAACTATGGCACCCACCGAACAGCTGCGAACCCGAGAACATTGGTCCCCGAGTGGTGCAAACACGCGGATTCAGAGGAGCTCGACACTCCACCACAGAAAGGTCAGATTTCACCTGGGATAAGGTGAGGTCTCTGGCCCAGGCAGGAGAGAGAACACGCGCACTCGGGAGCTGGAGACCTGGGGAAGTCTGCGACTAGGAAAATCCATGGGGCTGGCATGATCTGTGAATGTGGAAGGGGGTCCTCAGAGGTGCTAACAGAAGGGAACTCTAAAAAGCAACCCATTTTTATCTGGGTGCAAAAGGACAGCCTAAAAATTTTAAAAGTGTCCCGGCTGCTTAGACCCAAGGGGAAAAAAGACTGCACAGACTTGCGCGCAACCCTGGAGTTCGCACACTTACTCTGGCTCTTTTTTTTTTTCTTTTTTCCCCTCTTTAAATCCTTGCTTCTGATTACTAAGCCCAATACATAGGATCAACCAATTGGGGTCACTGTAAGAGACTGCAGGGGAAAGTTGTTTTTCTGGAACCTGGGGATCAGAGCGAGGAATAACCATCAGAGAACCAGCTCTGGGGCAACCCACTCCACCAAACCGGTATTAAGTGCTTCAGGTAAAACAAATCTAAACACTAGCTAGAGAGGACCTATAGTAAGGTGACCAGATTTTAACATTGGTAAAGCGGGACACCATTGACCGGGAGGGGGGGAGAGGTTCTTTTTTTTTTTTTAATATATTTTATTGATTTTTTACAGAGAGGAAGAGAGAGGGATAGAGAATTAGAAACATCAATGAGAGAGAAACATCGATCAGCTGCCTCTTGCACACCCCCTACTGGGGATGTGCCTGCAACCAAGGTACATGCCCTTGACCGGAATTGAACCTGGGACCCTTGAGTCCGCAGGCTGTCGCTCTATCCACTGAGCCAATCCGGTTTCGGCCTGGGGGGGTGGGGTTCTTCATTAAAAATTTGGTCTATATTGTAATCGCTTTTGGTTTTTTTAATAAAAGGAAATCCACTTAGATCATCGTTGAATTTGCATCCTCTTACTCATTATGTTAAAAATCTAAAAATAATAATTTAAAATTATATTATAAATTATTATATACATATAGCTTAAAAACACAGTAAGTAGGTACATAATTACATGAACATATTTTATTGTTAGTTTATAAATTAAATTAATTTGATTGTTATAAAGTAACTATATTTTAAAAATTATTTTAATCCTATATTTCTTTCTAAATAATAGCATGTATTATTTTTCCTCTGAATTTGCCATAACGTAAGTCGTGTCACTTTCAAGGCCTGCGCTAGACTTTTTGCCGCCACTATAAAATATAAATAATACGCGTACTGTCTGCTAAATTCAAGAAAATTTATGTATTTATGAAATAAATAAATTACTTACCTAAATTATCTGAATAGCTGATTTGTAATGACATCACTTGTTTAACTAGCTTACTAGCACGCAGTACGATGTGTATTGTCTGAGAGACAGTTACAAAATGTTTTCGTCGTTGCCAATCCCAAAAAATGCCATTGTTCATTAAGTCCAAACAATGGTGGTCGAATTCTAACAACTGATCAACAATGCGAACTTTGATAAGCAGTTCTCAATAATCAGTTCTCAACAATTATTTGTTATTATTAAAGTTTAACATAAAATTAACAAAAATAATATAAAACTCATATCCTGGCTAAATAGCCACATGGCCGCCAAAAACCATATATTCCCTTCCCGTTCTCCCGCTGTTCCCTAGCTTGTCGTGCATTCTTTCCAAAAATCGGGACTTTTTAAAAATGCCGCAGGATGCGGGACAAATTGTTAAAAATCGGGACTGTCCCGCCAAAAGCGGGACATCTGGTCACCTTAACCTATAGACCCGGAGGTCAATCCAGAAACACTGCCACCCAGGGGTTGAAACACAAATTGACTCCTGTGTAAAAACAAATAAAGGAAAATAAGAAATAGAGACGTATTGCTTGCTTAAAAATCAGGACTGGCTTACAACACTGAGGAGCAGTGGAACGCAGGGAACTTCAAAACTGTCCTGACTAGGAAACAGGCGTGCCAAACAGAACAGTAGAGGAAGTGAATGACCTTCACTACTGCACATTTTTATTTTTATTTTTTCATCTTTTACTTAAGAAACTAAATTTTTTTTCTTTTTTCCTCACTTGATTTTACCTTTTTAATTATTACATTTTTATGTTCAGTCAGTATTATTACTACTACTATTTTACCTTTTTTTAAGTGTCATTTTATTTTCTCTTTATTTTACTTTGGGATTAGTGTTCTACATTTTATTTTCATCTTTCCTTTAGCATCATTTTACTCTATCTCAACTTGACCTTTATGCCAACACTCTCTTCCTCACTTTCTCTCTTTTTTGTCCTGTTTCTCTTACCCTATTCCTGCTTTAGATTTTCCCTATTTCTTCTTTTTACCCCCTGTTAAAATTTCACTCTACTTGTATATCTAATTTCCAATCCCCTGCTCCAAGTCCATACACACCTCTCTATTCTCCCTTCACTATCCAAAATTTTTTTCTCTCTGTCCTTTTGTTGTTGTTTGCTTGATTGTTGATTATGTTGATTTTTTATGCTTGCTTGTGAGATTGTTTTTCTTTTTCTTTTTGTTGTTTTGTGTTTCTTTGTTTTTTGCTTCTGTTTTCCCTCGCCTTCCTGGATATTAGTTGTTGTTTGAAGTTTGCATTCACCTCCAGGTACTTGTTGCTGGCATTTGTTGGGATTAGTGGCTGTTCTATTGGAGTTTTCTCCCCATATATATAGATTTCCCCCCCTCTTCTTTCTTTCTTTTTTTTTTAATTTCTTTATTGATTAAGGTGTCACATATTTGTCCTCATCCCCACATTCCCATACCACACCCCTCCCCACAGATGCCCCAACCCCCTGTTGAACTTAACCGTTGGATAGACTCATATGCATGCACACAAGTCCTTTGGTTGATCTCTCCCCCCTCCCCCCAACCTCCCCTATCCTCCCTCTGAGGCCCGATAGTCTGATCAATGCCTCCTTGTTTCTGGTTCTGTTCTTGTTCATCAGTCTATGTTGTTCATTATTTCCCCTAGATGAGCGAGATCATGTGTCACTAGAGATATACTTATAAGAACTGAATGTGAGACGAGCAATAATAGTTATGGTGACAGGCAGATGAATCAGTCTGTAGTGAGTTTCTTTCTGGACCAACAGTTCTTTTGAGACCCAATTTCAATGTCCACCAGTTCCTTATGTGTACATGTCAGCACTGACCCCTCAGCTCTGGATGGTGGACAAATGGTGGTAACGGAGGTCCGACTCCCTCTGGTTTGGTCTCGGCTGGACCCAGGGGCACAGCTTCACCCGGACCTAGGTGCGCGAGACCTCACCCAGATCCAGGGACACATGGCCTCACCCGGACCCGGGGGCGCATGGCCTCTCCCAGACCCAGGGGCACGTGGCCTCACCCGGAGCTAGGTGCGCGCGGCCTCACCCGGACCCGGGACCCAGCCTCACCCGGATCCAGGGACACAAGGCCTCACCCGGACCCAGGGGTGCGTGGCCTCTCCCAGACCCAGGGGCGCGTGGCCTCACCCGGACCTAAGTGCGCGAGGCCTCACCCGGATCCAGGGACACATGGCCTCACCCGGACCCGGGGGCGCGTGGCCTCTCCCAGACCCAGGGGCACGTGGCCTCACCCGGAGTTAGGTGCGCGAGGCCTCACCCGGATCCAGGGACACATGGCCTCACCTGGACCCGGGGGTGTGTGGCCTCTCCCAGACCCAGGGGCACGTGGCCTCACCTGGAACTAGGTGCGCGAGGCCTCACCCGGATCCAGGGACACATGTCCTCACCCGGACCCAGGGGCGCGTGGCCTCTCCCAGACCCAGGGGCGCGTGGCTTCACCCGGACCTAGGTGCGCGAGGCCTCACCCGGATCCAGGGACACATGGCCTCACCCGGACCCAGGGGCGCGTGGCCTCTCCCAGACCCAGGGGCGCATGGCCTCACCCAGACCCGGGACCCAGCCTCACCTGGATCCAGGGACACATGGCCTCACCTGGACCCGGGGGCGCGTGGCCTCTCCCAGACCCAGGGGTGCATGGCCTCACCCGTACCTAGGTGCGCGAGGCCTCACCCGGATCCAGGGACACATGGCCTCACCCAGACCCAGGGGCGCGTGGCCTCTCCCAGACCCGGGGGCGCATCGCCTCACCCGGACCTAGGTGTGCGAGGCCTCACCCGGACCCGGGACCCAGCCTCACCCGGATGCAGGGACACATCACCTCACTCGGACCCAGGCTCCAGCCTCACCCAGACCCAGGGGCGCGTGGCCTCACCCAGACCCAGGGGCACATGGCCTCCCCTGGACCCGGGACCCAGCCTCACCCGGATCCAGGGACACACGGCCTCACCCGGACCGGGATCTAGCTTCACTTAGACCCAGGGGCACGTGGCCTCACCTGGACCCAGGGGCGCGTGACCTCTCCCATACCCCTGGTCGCATGGTCTCACCCGGATCCAGGGGCGCATGGCCTCACCCGGACCCGGGACCCAGCCTTACCCAGATCCAGGGGCACACGGCCTCACCCGGACCCTGGATTCCAGCTTCACCCGGACCCAGGGGCGCATGGCCTCACCGGAACCCGGAATCTGGCTTCACTTGGACCCAGGGGCGCGTGGCCTCACCCAAACCCAGGGGCGTGAGGCCTCACCTAGACCCAAGGGCGTATGACCACGCCTGAGCCCAGAGGCTCGCAGCCTCGCCTGGACCCAGGTCTCAGCAGGGTTTCGTCTTCTTGATCCCAATTCCTGTTGGTGAATTCCCTCTCAGCAATTCCTTCGGTCATTTTCTCAGAGCTCCAGGGTGGCTGCCGCTGAACTCGTTGGGCGGCGGGCTCGGCGAAGCTCCGGTGTGCCCGGTGCGCGGCAGCGGGCTGGTCCGGTGTCGCTGCATCGGCCCTTGGGTCTGCATCGGTGGCCGGTCGCCGAGCGTGCGCACCTGGCCGCTTCTGGGGCGTTGAGATTCTTGAAAGACTCGGAGGTCAGCATGCGCAGAGTCTCCCACCCCATGTCTCCCAGGGGCTCGTCTGTCCGTGCTCGGTAGCGAGTGGAGCCGTCCCCTCAGCCGGAGACCGCTGGGGGAACTGCGCCGAGCACGTTCCAGGCTGCCCTTGTGTCGCCTGAGCCGTAGTTCTTAAAGTGTGGACTTTGGGTCACCGGCGTCAACATCATCCCACGTACCCCTCTCTTTTATTCTAGTTGTAGAGCATCTGCTCAGCCAGCTCTCCGGTGGTTCTGGATGGTGTCTGCTCTGCTATCCCGTCGTAGTCTCAAAATTGTTGTGGTAGGCAACGATCAGGCTTCTGCCCTATGCCTCCATCTTGGTCCTCCTTTGTATAGTTAAGTCTTGATTGTTGTTGGTGTCACTGGGAGGAATTGTCCTCCAGGCCAATTGGCCGTGAGGGCCCTCTTTGTCTATATAGGAAGAGTTGCTGTGCAGGAGACATGTTTATGGGCCGGGTCTTGATGCAGCAATGCCTTGGCGCTCACTGAGTCTGCCTCCTGAATGTGACCCTTGTGCGCGTGGTTGAAATCTGGTGTCATCTCACACCGACCACTAGATGCCCTCGTTTCTGGGTCTCCAATGGAGTGTAGGTCAGCTACTGCCTGAGGCACTCAGCAGGGAAAAGCTTCTGCTCAGCTTGGATGGGGCGGAGCTACAGGGTGGAGCCTACAACCTTGGCTTCCTGTCAGCCCCGCCCTATGAGGTTCCTGTGTCTGTGTCCCTCTGTACTCCTTGCAAACACCTCTGAGAGAAACGCGCCCTGGAGTTTCGCCCGCTGCCAAACAGTCTAGTCTCTCCCCTAATGAATCTGGATTCCCAGATTCTCGCCTGGAACTGGGTTTCAGTGTAGTTGGAAGTGGGTCTCAGCGCAGTCTGGCGCTTCAGCGGCACAGGCAACCTTCCCTCTTCTGCGCACCTTCCCATGCGCGCCTCTGGAGCTCTGCCTTCCGCTGCTCCTCTGTGCCTGCGCCCCACAGCCCAGATTCATTCCCCCAGCATGCGCCTGGCTTCCCAGGGTTTTGCCCGGAACTGGGGTTCAGTGCAGTCGGAGCTGGTGTTCAGCACAATCTGGAGCTTTTATCTCCTTCCTGCTAGTGAACGCCGGCCAGGCCGTCAGCCGCCCCTTCCTCTCTGGCTCAGTCCTCCCCGCACACGCGCTTGCTCGTGTCTCCGCCCATGTCTCCATACCTCAGGCTTTTACGGCTCCTCTGATTATCCTTGTGGTTTTCTCTTTCCTTCTAGTTGTGGGCATTTCAGTCCGCCAGCTTTCCTGTGGTTCTGGATGATGTCCGTTTTGACTTTTAGTTGTATTTTTGAAATTGTTGTGCCAGGCTGTAGGTTAGGTGTTTAACCTATGCCGCCATCTTGATTTCTTCCCTCCTGTTCTTTCTTATTCTCTCTTTTCTCTCTTACTCTTTTTCCTTTTCCCAATTTCATTTTTGCACTCCTCTTTTTTTTCTTATTTTTCTCTTCTTCTTTTTCTCCTATCCTCTAATTCGCCTTTCTCTGGTGGTCACCTTTATTTGGGGTTATTAATATCACGAATACATTTGTGTTCAGTCCCTTGTGCGTTGTTCCTTGTTGTGTTGTATTTTGTGCCTTTAAATCAATGCAGGAGAGAGAGAACTACATAACCAGACAATGGGAGAAGAGAGATCATGGGGAGACAAGGAAACAGCCCGCATATGAAAGAAAAGCAGGCATCACCAGAAAAGGAAGTAAATGAAATGGAGGCAAGCAACCTGTCAGAGAAAGAAATCAGAGAAATGGTCATAAGGTGGTTGAAAAGAATGGAAGACAAATTCAACAACATGTGTAAGAACCAAGTGGAAATGAAGAAGAACGAAGAAGAAATGAAAAATGACATTGCTGCTATAAAGAACTCAATAGAAAGCATCAAGAGTAGACTAAAAGAAGCAGAGGACCACATCAGTGACCTAGAAGACAAGGTAGGAAAAAAATACCCAAATAGAGCATCTTTTAGAAAAAAAAAATTAAAAAGCAGGAAGAGAACCTAAGGGAACTTTGGGCAACATGAAACAAAACAACATCTGCACAATAAGCGTGCCAGAAGGAGAGGAAACTGAGCAAGGAATAGAAAACCTGTTTGAAGAAATAATGACAGAAAACTTCCCTGATATAGGGAAGAAAAAACCCACACAAATCCAAGAAGCTCACAGAGTCCCAAACAAAGTGGACCCCAAAAGACCGACGACAAGGCACATTATAATTAAATTGGCAAATACCAATGACAAAATAAGACTATTAAAAGCAGCCAGAGAGAGACAGAAAGTTACCTACAAAGGATCTGCAATCAAGCTAGTGACTGATTTCTCAACAGAAACACATCAGGCAAGAAGGGAATGGAATGAAATATACAAAATCATGCAAAGGAAGGGTCTGAATCCAAGAATACCATACCCAGCAAGGCTATCAATCAAAATTGAAGGTGAAATCAGGAGCTTCACAGATAAAAAAGGATTAAGGGAGTTTATTACCACCAAACCAGCAATGCAAGAAATGCTAAAGGGAATGCTGTAAAAAAAACCAAACAGAAATAAGAAGCAAAGAAGGAACAGAGGGGTAAAGAATAAAAATGGCGACAAACAAGTACCTATCAATAATAACTTTAAAAGTAAATGGATTAAATGCCCCAATCAAAAGAGATAAGGTAACGGATTGCTTAAGAAAACATGACTCAGAGGAGGAACCAAGATGGCGGCAAAGTTAAACAACTAAACTGCCGCCTCGCACAACAATTTCAAAAATACAACTAAAAGACAAAACATCTACCACCCAGAACCATGGGAAAGCTGGCTGAATGGTAGATTTACAACTAAGAAGGAAAAAGAAAAGAGAACAAATGCGGAAAAGCTGAGGTACGGAGGCACGCGTAGTGGGCTGGTGGCAGACAACAGGGCGCATGGCTTTTTTTCAACCCGAAGGGAGACAAGCTCCCAATCACTCTGAAATCTAGTTTCTGGGGACACGCGGGGGACCCAGACACCTAAGGGGAGAAGCTGGACTCTCAGCCATCAGGTCAGAAAGTGAGAGTGACTTTTTTGCAGAGGTGCGCCCAGCAATCAGTGTTTACTGCACTGGAGCGTGGGATGCGGGGACTTGGAAATGTGGAAAGGCAGAGATGGCTGATGGCAGCCATCGCCGCTTGCCACGCCCTAGCCTAGTGATGCGCTGAGACCCCGCCCTGCCCTGAGATCCCGCCCCGGCTTGAGACCCTGCCCCGCACTTCTACAAACCCGCCCAGGCTCCACACAGCGGCTTTTGCATATAAATGGCCTGCCTTGTGGCAGCTTAACCAAATAAACTGAAGCACCAGTCAAACTGCTCCAAAACCACCAAACCCCAAGCAAAGAGATGAGGAGGCAATGAAACAGATCCTAAATGAAAGAAATGGAGGAGAACAAACGAATGGACATAGAGTTCAAAACCACGATTATAAGGTTTTTCAAGAATTTCATGGAAAAGGCCGATAAATTTAATGAGACACTCAAGGATATGAAAAAGGACCAACTAGAAATGAACCATACACTGACTGAAATAAAAAATATTATACAGAGACCCAACAGCAGATTAGAGGAACGCAAGAATCAAGTCAAAGATTTGGAATACAAAGAGGAAAAGGACACGCCTCCAGAAAAGCATGAAGAGAAGAGAATTCAGCAAGTTAAAGGTAGTGTAAGAAGCCTCTGGGACAAATTCAAGTGTACCAACATCAGAATTATGGGGGTTCCAGAAGAAAAGAGAGAGCAAGATACTGAAAACCTATTTGAAGAAATAATGACTGAAAACTTCCCCCACCTGGTGAAAGAAATAGACTTACAAGTCCAGGAAGTGCACAGAACCCCAAATAAAAGAAATCCAAAGAGGACCACACCAAGACACATCATAATTAAAATGCCAAGGGCAAAAGACAAAGAGAGAATCTTACAAGCAGCAAGAGAAAAACAGTTAGTTACTTACAAGGGAGCACCCATACGATTATCAGCTGATTTCTCAACAGAAACTATGCAGGCCAGATGGGAGTGGCAAGAAATATTCAAAGTGATGAATAGCAAGTACCTACAACCAAGATTACTCTACCCAGCAAAGTTATCATTCAGAATTGAAGGTCAGATAAAGAGCTTCAAAGATAAGAAAAAGCTAAAGGAGTTCATCACCACCAAACCAGTATTATATGAAAAGCTGAAGGGTATTATTTAAAAAGAGGAAAAAGAAGAAAAAAGTAAATATAAAAATTATGAACAACAAATACATACCTATCAACAAGTGAATCTAAAAGTCAAGTGAATTAAAAATCTGAGAAACAGAATAAACTGGTGAACATAATAGAATCAGGGGCATAGAATCAGAGTGGATTGATAATTCTAAGGGGGAAAGGGGTGTCTGTGTGGTGGGTATGGGAAGAGACTGGAAAAAATCATACACCTATGGATGAGGACAGTGGGGGTAGGTAAGGGCAGGGGGGGGGAGCTGGGTGGAGGGGAGATATGGGGGGATAAAAAGGAGAAACATGCTGAAACCGTTTGGCTCAGTGGATAGAGCGTCAGCCTGCGGACTCAAGGGTCCCAGGTTCGATTTCAGTCAAGGGTATGTACCTTGGTTGCGGGCACATCCCCAGTAGGGGGTGTGCAAGAGGCAGCTGATCGATGTTTCTCTCTCATCGATGTTTCTAACTCTTTATCCCTCTCTCTTCCTCTTTGTAAAAAATCAATAAAATATATATATTTTAAAAAAGGAGAAACAATTGTAATAATCTGAACAATAAAGATTTATTAAATTTTAAAAAAAGTAAATAATTAAATTGTGATAATAAATGTAATTCCATATAACAAGTGGGGGTAATGTCCCATTGTTTTTGCAAACTATTAGTTATAGCTTGGACAAAATATCAAATATAGATTCAAAAATAAAGCATCTCAGTTTAGATTAAAATAAATATCATGTATTCTCTCTGTACTATCTTCACAGCTTTTCCATAAATTGAAAATTGTTCTTAAAAATTAAATTCTGAGGTAGATAAATATCACACGATCTCACTCATTTATGAAATATAATGAACAACATAAACTGATGAACAAAAATAGATCCAGAGACAGAGAAACATCAATCAGACCATCAAACCTCAGAGGGAAGGTAGGGGAGGGTGGGGATAAGGGGGAGAGATCAACCAAAGGACTTGTATGCATGCATATAAGCCTAACCAACGGACACAGACAACAGGGGGGTGAGGGCATGGGGGGATGCAGGGGGGGGTAATGGGAGAATAAGGACACATAAGTAACACCGTAATCAATTAAAAAATTAAAAAAAAAAGAAAACATGACCCATATATCTGCTGTCTACAAGAAAACCACCTCAGAAAAAAAGACACACAGAGACTGAGGGTGAAGGGATGGAAAAAGTTTTTTTCAGGCGAATGGAAATGAAAGAAAAAGCTGGGGTAGCAATACTTATATCTGACAAATTAGACCTCAAAGTGAAGGACATAAAAAGAGATAAAGAAGGCCACTTCATAATACTAAAGGGAGCAATTCAACTAGAAGAAATAACTCTGGTAAACATATACACACCCAATACAGGAGCAACCAAATACATAAAAAAACTCTTGGAAGATATCAAGGTAGAGATTAACAGCAATACAATCATAGTAGGAGACTTTAATACCAGACTATCACCGTTGGACAAATCCTCTAAACAAAAAATAAGCAAAGAAACAGCAATACTAAATGACTCACTAGACCAAATGGAATTAATTGACATCTTCAGAACATTTCACCCCAAAGCCACAGAATATACATTCTTCTCAAGTGCACGTGGGTTATTTTTAAAGATAGACCATATATTGGGTCACAGGCAAAGTCTCTTCAAATTCAAGAAAATAGAAATCATACCAAGCATCTTCTCAGATCACAGTGGCATAAAACTGGAAATCAACTACAATAAAAACAGTCCAAAAAAATCAAACACATGGAGACTAAACAACATGCTATTAAACAATGACTGGGTTACCAGAGAGATCAAAGAAGAAATAAAAAACATAATGGCAACAAATGACAATGAAAACACAACATTCTAAAATCTATGGGACACAGCGAAAACAGTCTTGAGAGGGAACGTCATAGCTCTACAAGCCTACTGCAAAAAACAAGAAACAATGGTAATAAATTACCTAACCCTACAACTCAAAGAGTTAGAAAGAAAGCAACAAGAAAAGCCCAGTGTAAGCAGAAGGAAGGAAATAATGAAGGTCAGAGCAGAGATAAACAACATAGAGACGAAAAAGACAATATAAAATATCAACAAAACCAAGAGCTGTTTCTGTGAAAGGGTAAACAAGATTGATGAACCTCTAGCCAGGCTCACCAAGAAGCAAAGAGAGAGGACCCAAATAAACAATATCAGAAATGAAAGAGGTGAAATAACAACAGAGCCCACCGAAATACACATGATTGTTAAAAAATACTATGAACAACTCTATTCCAACAAACTAGACAACCTGGAGGAAATGGACATATTCCTAGAAAAATACAACCTTCCAAAACGCAATCAGGAAGAATCTAAACACCTCAATAGGCCAATAACTATGGAAGAAATTGAAGCAGTCATCAAAAAGCTTACAGCAAACAAAAGCCCGGGGCCAGACGGCTTCACAGGGGAGTTTTACCAAACATTCAAGAAAGAACTAAAAACTTTCCTCATCAGACTATTCCAAAAAATTCAAGAGGAAGGAACACTTCCAAGCTCATTCTATGAATCCAGCATCACCCTAATACCAAAACCTGATAAAGACAACACAATGAAAGAGAATTACAGGCCAATAGCCCTGATGAACATAGATGCCAAAATCCTCAACGAAATTCTAGCAAATCAGATCCAGCAATACATCAGAAAGATCATACACCATGACCAAGTAGGATTTATCCCAGGGATGCAAGGATGGTACAATATCCGCAAATCAATAAACGTGATATATCACATCAACAAATTGAGAGATAAAAAATCACATAGTCATATCAATTGATGCAGAAAAAGCATTTTACAAAAATCCAACACCCTTTTCTTGATAAAAACTCTCAGCAAGATGGGAATAGAAGGATCATACCTCAACATAATAAAAGCCATATATGATAAACCCACAGCCAACATCACACTCAATGGACAAAAACTAAAACCATTTCCCCTAAGAACAGGAATAAGACAGGGATGCCCAGTCTCACCACTCCTGTTCAACATAGTACTGGAAGTATTAGCAATTGCAATTAGACAAGAAGAAGAAATAAAAGGCATCCAAATTGGAAAAGAAGAAGTAAAGCTGTACTTATTTGCAGATGACAAGATATTGTACATAAAAACCTGAAAGACTCCATCAAAAAACTATTAGACTTAATAAATGAATTAGGCAATGTAGCGGGATACAAAATTAACGCCATGAAATCTATGGCATTTCTATACACCATGAGTGAACTTACAGAAAGAGAGACTAAAAAAGCAATCCCATTTACCATGACACCAAAAAAATTAAGATACCTAGGAATAAACTTAACAAAGGAGGTAAAAGACCTATACGCAGAAAACTACAGGACACTGAAAAAAGAGATAGAGTAAGACATAAACAGATGGAAGAACATACCATGTTCATGGATTGGTAGAATCAACATCATTAAAATGTCCATACTACCCAAAGCAATCTATAGATTCAATGCACTCCCCATTAAAATACCAACGGCATATTTCACAGACCTTGAAAGAACTCTCCAAAAATTCATCTGGAATAAAAAAAAGACCCCGAATAGCCACAGCAGTCTTGAGAAAGACGAATAAGTAGGAAGGATCTCAATACCAGATTTAAAGCTGTATTACAAAGCCATTGTTCTCAAAACAGCCTGGTACTGGCACAAGATCAGATATATAGACCAATGGAATAGAATAGAGAACCCAGATATCAACCCAAACCACTATGCTCAGTTAATATTTGACAAAGGAGGCATGAACATACAATGGAGTCAGGACAGTCTCTTCAATAAATGGTATTGGGGAAAATTGGACAGATACATGCAAAAAAATGAAACTAGACCACCAACTTACACCATACACAAAAATAAACTCAAAATGGATAAAGGACATAAACATAACATGGGAAACCATAAAAATACTAGAGGAATCCACAGGCAGAGAAATCTCAGACATATGCCGAAGCAATCTCTTCACCAATACCACTCCTAGGGCAATGGAAACTAAAGAGTAAATAAACAAATGGGACTACATCAAAATAAAAAGCTTTTCCACAGCAAAAGAAACCATCAACAAAACAAGAAAGCCCACTGTATGGGAGAACATATTTGCAAATGGTATTACTGATAAAGGTTTAATCTCCAACATCTACAGGCAGCTTATACAACTTAATAAAAGGAAGATAAATGATCCAATAAAAAAATGGGCAACAGACCTAAATGGAATCTTTTCGAAAGAAGACAGAAGGAAGGCCAAAAGACATATGAAAACATGCTTAAAGTCACTAATTATCTGAGAGATGCAAATCAAAATGACAATGTGGTACCATCTCATACCTGTCAGAATGGCAATCATCAACAAATCAACAAATGACAAGTGCTGGCGAGGATGTGGAGAAAAAGGAACCCTCATGCACTGCGGGTGGGAATGCAGACTGGTGCAGCCACTGTGGAGAACAGTATGGAGTTTCCTCAAAAAACTAAAAATGGAACTCTCATTTGACCCAGTAATCCCACTTCTAGGAATATATCCTAAGAAACTAGAAACACCAATCAGAAAGGATATATGCACCCCTATGTTCATAGCAGCACAATTCACCATAGCTAAGATTTGGAAACAGCCTAAATGCCCATCAGCAGATGAGTGGATTAGAAAACTATGGTACATCTACTCAATGGAATACTATGCTGCTATAAAAAAGAAGAAATTCTCACCATTTGCAGCAGCATGGAAGGACCTGGAGAGCATTATGTTAAGTGAAATAAGCCAGGCAATGAAAGAAAAATACCACATGATCTCACTCATTATGAAAAATAAAGAACATTATAACCTCATGAATAAAAAGATAGA
Organism: Eptesicus fuscus; assembly: GCF_027574615.1. Taxonomy (NCBI): domain Eukaryota; kingdom Metazoa; phylum Chordata; class Mammalia; order Chiroptera; family Vespertilionidae; genus Eptesicus; species Eptesicus fuscus. The sequence continues at coordinate 114,002,557 of NC_072473.1, forward strand.
TACAGAGGCAGTAAAGCTCCGAACAGACTGTCAAATTACTGTGGGAAGGCTGGGGAGTGTTGGGGATGGGGGGAAATAGATCAACCAAAGGACTTGTATGCATGCATATAAGCACAACCAATGGACACAAGACATGGGGGGCGGGGATGAGGGCACGCTACAGGGGGTAGGGGAGGTTGTGGGAAGGTCAATGGGGGAAGAAAAAGGAGATATAGGTACTACTATATGTAATAAAAAAATAAAATAAAATTAAAAAATAAAAATGGGAAAAAAAGAAGAAAAAAAAAGAAAAATGCCACAATTACTTAAATATATATATATATATATATATATATATATATATATATATATATATATATATTTAAAAAAGAAGAAAAAAGATGAGGCACTAAACAACATTGGCTGGCTACTATGATCAACCTTCCATATTATAACTTTTTCTAAATCTTCTGAGTATTGTACCTACATACATTCTTTCCTCTTTTTTTTTTTTTTAAATTTGAGATCCAATGCTCTTGAAGGCCTTCATACCTCTGAACCAGTCTTGGTGGTTGTGAGACCTAGGGCTTTTTCCATTCAAAAGATGTGTAAGGAATGACTGGATGGGGCCTTTAAAAATCCATAGGAAGAGGAAACTGAGGATCATTGCAAGTAGTAGAACACTCTGGTCAGACACAGTTTTTCTCCAGAGGGGGTTTACTCATGCATTAAAATACATGTGTCATGTTATCTTTAACCATGACCAGCATATCATCACATAATTGGTTTTTAAAGATACCGATGCCTGGATATCAGCTGTTACCCAAATATGATAATCCATGAAAATCTGGTGAAATTTTCCCTGGTTCTTCCCATATTGTGGATAATTAAATCCTTGAGAACAACAGTTTTAGTGAGCAAGTATGATGACCTCTATAGCACCATGAACTTCCAGATCTCTAACACAGAATTCCCCAAACAGAGGTCCATGTGGATTAGTATAGCATAGTGGATAGCAGGATGGGATTTGGAGTCAGACGTACCTGGGCTCAAATTTTACCTCTGCTTTGTAGGAACCATTTGATTTCAGGTGAATCATTTACCCTCTCTGTGCCTTGGGTTCCTAACTTGTAAAATGGGGTAATATTAACTACCTTACATGTTTGTTAGGAAAGTAAATACAAGATACATGTAGTGTAATTAACACAGTGCTTAGAATATTGCAAACACAAGGCAGAGTCTGGTATAATTAGCAGTAGAGTTGGTCAGATAAGAGGCCAATTCCAAATGTCCCACTGTAGAACTTTTGTAACATGTGTCCCCTGCTACCAGTCCTACCTTCCATCCACATACAGCATTTGGAAGATGATGATCATTGGGTAAATGTAACACTGAGTTATTTTACATTTCTTTAAAATATCTAATTCATGAACTATGTTCAGACATAGAAAATGTCTGAATCATGGTAAGATTTAGAATATTCCCTGTGGAAGGGTAAATAATTATGCCCCAGATATTTCCATTCTTAAACCCTAGAAACTGTGACTATGTTATCTTATATGAAAAATGGACTTTGTGGATATGATTAAGTTAAGGATCTTGATATGGGAACATTACCCTGATTACCTGAGTGGGTTCAACGTAATCAAAAGGGTCTTAATAAGAGGGTCTCAGGCGGAGCCAAAGGAGAAGGAGATGTGGTGACAGAAGCAGAGATTGGAGTAAAGCACTTTGAAGAGGGATGAATGAGCCAAAAGCCAAGGAATACAGGCAGCTACTAGAAGCTGACTAAGGGAAATAAATGGATTTTCCCCTCAGGGCCTTCACTGGAAACTAGCCCTGTCTAAGCTGTGAATTTAGCCCATTGAAACCCATTTTAGACTTCTGACTCCAGAACCGTAAGAGAATAAATTTGTGTTATTTTAAAACAGATCTCTGAATTCTCCCAGATATACTAGAGAGACAAGTTTCCAATACTAGAATTATTGCTTTGGGTAATACCACTAAAGAACACAATTGTTAAAAGCTTCCACTAAAATGCAAAGGGAAAATGGGTTAGGTAACATTTACTCCATTATGCATTGAACTGACTGGCTGAAAGGGAGCATGGAAGGGGATCCAAGATGCAGAGATTTTTTTGGCCTTGAGCTTTGTGAGAGGATAGACTTGATGGATGGGAACTGTGTTGCTGGACACAACAAATGTTGCTTGGGATGAGAGAATGCCAAAATGGAAGGGAGCAAACCTAAAAATGAAATTCCATTTATTGTACTTTGTCCTGGGGCCAACCATTGAAAAACCTGATACCTTGGATGTGGGCATCATCTTTGTGGCGAATCCAGATTCAAGCCTGTTCCATTGAGCTCCTGGTGAGCTTAAATAAAAGAACTTCCTGTGCTTGCCTAGTGCTACAAACTCTCTGACTTTGGGACTGACTGCTGTTTGGTCTGCCTCTGTTGATTTTGATCTCTTTCTGGTACTGTGACATTCTGACACTTTTACTGCCTCTGTGGAGTCCTGGTGTCCTCTAACTTAAGCTCTTTAGTCTGGGCATGCCAGACATTTTTCTATTCATTCTCAGAGTCTCCTCCCAGGATTTCTTTGCCATAATCTATAAACCCTTGCCACCTACCCCTAGCACCAAAGCCACCTTCAGGCCCTAATCAGGAGATTTCCCAGATTCCCATGAGATGACTTTTTCTGAGAGAGAATTCTCCTCCCCAGTGCTACACCCCTAAAGTATTTTGTTTTTTATAATAAGAAGTAGCAGACTTACAGATGAAGGATCTTGAATGAAAAAACCTACTCTCTGTGTCTGCAACTATCTCATTTGGTCACTTGCCTTTCCTGCCTCTGATCTCACTCCCAGAGAACTTTAACAAAAGTCCAGAAATCTGAATGACTTTGAACCCATTAGTATCTTCATCTCCTACCTCTACCTGAACCCCTGCCATTTTCACTTGCAGTTTGATCACTGGAATATGAAGAGCATGGACCTTATCAGTTGGGACTTCACCTACACATTCAGAGATACATATCTGATCTGCACAGCCAATATGGCCTTCCAGCAACCCAGGATGGAGAGATTTCTTGTTTCTCATGGCTATTGCCTCAGAGTTAATACAGTGATGTCACCCAAGTGATGCCTATAGCATAGGATATATAATATATTCACTTATTAAACTACTGGGAGACCTCAGGCAAATCTATTCAAATGTGAGTTCTGACTTTCCAGGAACTGGACAAGGGAGCTCAAGTGATTTAAAGGAGCACCTTGGACTTCTTTACCAGGTCTAAGTTGTATAATCATAAGATCCCCCAAATATCCAATAACCCACATCCAATTCTCAGACAGCAAGTCCGAATGTGGTCTGAATCCCAGGCTATGTTTATTATTGATTGGTCTTCTAGCACTTCAACACCAGCTAATAGAACCAGGACTTTGGTGGTGGTAGAACAGGCCAGATTGGAATAGACAAGATGTGGGAATTCAGGGAAAAGCTAGGACTGGGACAAGCATAAAATTTCAGAGTTTAATAATTTTGTAATTATAAGCTTGAATACATGGTGGTTGTAGTCCAAACACGGTAGGTCTATAATTTAAAAAAATATATATTTTATTGGTTTCAGAGAGGAAAGGAGAGGGAGAGAGAGATAGAAACATCAATGATGAGAGAGAAACATTGATTGGCTGCCTCCTGCATGCTCCACACTGGGTATTGAGCCTGCAACCTGGGCATGTGCCCTGACTGGGAATCGAACCTTGACCTCCTGGTTCATAGGTCTATGCTCAACCACTGAGCCACATCGGCCGGGCTAGGTCTATAATTTTATTAACCAATGTCACCCCAATATATTCAATAAAAATTTAAAAAGTAAAAATATAAAACAAACAAAAAGAATCAAACCAGACCATCAAGGGATAATAGTAGGTAAGATATGAGTATAAGTATCTGCAATGACAAACTAAATAAAAAATTAGGTTATTGAATAAGCAGACATGATCAATGGTCATCAAAATAGCTGGCAATTGTCAGAGTCCAGATTAGCTGGGGAAACTGGGGGGGGGGTGTCAATTATCAAGGGATCATGATAGTGGGTAGTAGGGATTCAGATCCAGATTTTTGCGTAGGAAATCTAGTCTCATTACTGGGATACAAGGCAAGGATTCGCAGGTGAGAAAAGACATGGAAGGGCTCTGATTATAAAGGTACCTATATTCCAGGGGTCCTCAAACTTTTAAAACAGGGGGCCAGTTCATTGTCCCTCAGACCATTGGAGGGCCGGACTATAGTTTACAAAAACTATGAACAAATTCCTATGCACACTGCACATATCTTATTTTGAAGTAAAAAAACAAAACGGCAAAAACACCCACATGTGGCCTGCAGGCCGTAGTTTGAGGATGCCTGCAAATGTGACTTGGTATTGAGCTGTTGAATTATTTCAGCCTATCCAAATTCCTCCTAACTAGTGGCCCCCTCCATGCTGTTATTCACAATATAGCCAGAGTGAACTTTTATTTTATGTATTTATTTATTTTTACTGTTTAAAGTATTACAAATAGTAGTACATATGTCTCCCATTTTTCCCTCCAATTGACCTTCCCCCAGCCTCCCCTACCCCCCGGCACATGCCCTCACTGCCCTCCCAGTGTCTTGTGTCCATTGGTTATGTTTATATGCATGCATACAAGTCCTTTGGTTGATCTCTTACCTACCTCCCAGCCCCCCGACCCTCCCCAGCCTTCCCGCTGTAATTTAACAGTCTGTTCGATGCTTCTCTGCCTCTGTATCTATTTTTGTTCATCAGTTTATAATGTTCTTTATTATCCATAAATGAGTGAGATCATGTGGTATTTTTTCTTTCACTGACTGGCTTATTTCACTTAGCATAATGCTCTCCAGTTCCATCCATGCTGCTGCAAATGGTAAGAATTCCTTCTTTTTTATAGCAGTGTAGTATTCCATTGTGTAGATGTACCACAGTTTTCTAATCCACTCATCTGCTGATGGGCACTTAGGCTGTTTCCAAATCTTAGCTATGGTGAATTATGCTGCTATGAACATAGGGGTGCATATATCCTTTCTAGAGTGAACTTTTAAACATATTAAGTTGATATTATTGTTTCTTTTTTTAATTTTTTTTAAATTTCTTTATTGATTAGGGTGTCACATATTTGTCCTCGTCCCCCAATTCCCATCCCCCACCCATCCCCATGGATGCCCCCACCCCCCTGTTGTCCTTAACCATTGGTTAGGCTCGTATGCATGCACACAAGTCCCTTGGTTGATCTCTCCCCCCTACCCCCACCCTCCCCTCCCCTCCCTCTGAAGCCCGACAGTCCGATCGATGCCTCCTTGTTTCTGGTTCTGTTCTTGTTCATCAGTCTATGTTGTTCATCATTTCCCCTAGATGAGTGAGATCACGTGTTACTAGAAATATACTTATAAGAACCGAATGTGAGACGAGCAATAATAGTTATGCTGACAGGCAAATGAATCAGTCTGTAGTAAGTTTCTTTCTGGACCAACAGTTCTTTTGAGACCCAATTTCAATGTCCACCAGTTCCTTATGTGTACATGTCGGCACTGACATTACAGTTCTGGATGGTGGACAAATGGTGGTAATGCAGGTCCGACTCCCTCTGGTTTGGTCTCGCCCAGACCCAGGGGCATGGCCTCACCCGGACCGGGGACCCAGCATCACCCAGGCCCCGGGGCGCGTGGCCTCACCCGGACCCAGGTGTGTGTGGCCTCACCCGGTTCCGGGATCCAGCCTCACCCGGACCCAGGGGCGCACGGCCTCACCCGGTCCCGGGATCTAGCTTCACCCGGATCCGGGACCCAGCCTCAACTGGATCCAGGGGCGCACGGCCTCACCCGGATCCAGGGGCGCATGGCCTCACCCGGACCCAGGATTCAGCTACACCCAGACCCAGGGGCGCGTGGCCTCTCCCGGACCCAGGGGTGCGGCCTCACCCGGATCCAGGGGTGCACAGCCTCACCTGGACCCGGGATCCAGCTTCACCCGGACCCGGGACCCAGCCTCACCTGGATCCAGGGGCTCACGGCCTCACCCGGACGCGGGATCCAGCTTCACCCGGACCCAGGGGCACGTGGCCTCGCCCGGACCCGGGGGCACACAGCCTCACCCGGACCCGGGACCCAGCCTCACCCGGATCCAGGGGCGCACGGCCTCACCCGGACCCGGGATCCAGCTACACCCGGACCCAGGGGTGTGTGGCCTCACCCTGACCCGGGACCCAGCCTCACCCGGATCCAGGGGCTCATGGCCTCTCCCGGACCCAGGGGCGCACGGCCTCACCTGGACCTGGGATCCAGCTTCACCCGGACCCAGGGGCGCGCGGCCTTGCCCGGACCCGGGGGCGCGTGGCCTCACCCGGACCCGGGACCCAGCCTCACCCGGATCCAGGGACACACCGCCTCACCTGGACCCGGGATCCAGCTTCACCCGGACCCAGGGGCGCGCAGCCTCGCCCGGACCCAGGGGCGCGTGGCCTCACCTGGACCTGGGACCCAGCCTCACTCGGATCCAGGGGCGCACGGCCTCACCCAGACCCGGGATCCAGCTACACCCGGACCCAGGGGCGCGTGGCCTCGCCCGGACCCTGGGGCGCGGCCTCACCTGGACCCGGGAGCCAGCCTCACCCGGACCCGGGACCCAGCGGGGCTTCCTCTTCTTGATCCCAATTCCTGTCGGTCAATTCCCTCTCAGCAATTCCTTCGGCCATTTTCTCAAAGCTCCGGGGCGGCTGCCGCGGAACTCACTGGGCAGCAGGCTCGGCGAAGCTCCAGTGCGCCCGGTGCGCGGCAGCGGGCTGGTCCAAGGTCGCTGCAGTGGCACTCGGGTCTGTAGCGGCAACCAGTCGCTGGGCGAGTGCACCTGGATCCGGGACCCAGCGGGGCCTCATCTTCTCAATCCCAACTGCCATTGGTCAATTCCTTCTCAGCCATTCCTCTGGCCATTGTTCTGGATGGTGTCTGCTCTGTTTTCCAGTTGTAGTTTCAAAATTGTTGTGGTAGGCAACAATCAGGCATCTGCCCTATGCTGCCATCTTGGTCCTCCAGAAGATTCTTAAGTAACCTTATAAATGTGGTTCTGAACACTGTGTCGTCCATTAGTTTACTTTCCTTCATCCCTTCTATTCGTGACCTGCTTCGGTGTCTTCACCTTTTGGCTGCTTCCCTATAGCTCAGCTTCCCCAATCTCCCTAGGTGGTCGCTCTTGATACCCCCCTCTGTGGGCTGAGTGCAAAGTCTTGGTGTTGTTAAGCCTTGATTGCTATTGGTACACTGGGAGGATTTGACCTCCAGTCCAATTGGCTGTGAGGATCAGCTGTGTCTATGCCGGGAGACAGCCTTATTCAACTAGACTTGCAAAATTGTAAAAGCCTCTGTGCTCAGCTTGGAGGGGGCGGAGTTTCAGGGTGGAGCCTACAGCCTTGGCTTCCCATCAGCCCCGCCCTATGAGGTTCCTGTGTCACAGTGTCCCTCTGTACTCCCTGCAAACACCTCTGAGAGAAAAGCGCCCTGGAGTTTTGCCCGCTGCCAAACAGTCTAGTCTCTCCCCCAATGAATCTGGATTCCCAGATTCTCACCCGGAACTGGGTTTCAGTGTAGTCAGAACTGGGGCTCAGCGCAGTCTGGCGCTTCTGTCTCCTTCCCACCAGGGCAATTCAGCGGCACAGTCAACAGACCATCCTCTGTGCGCATTCCCGTGCGCGCCTCCGGAGCTCTGCCTTTCGCCGCTTCTCTGCATTTCCTCCTTACAGCCCAGATTCCCCCAGTATGAGCCTGGCTTCCCAGGGTCTTGCCCGGAACTGGGGTTCAGTGCAGTCGGAACTGGGGTTCAGCACGGTCCGGAGCTTTTGTCTCCTTCCCGCTAGGGCAATTCAGCAGCACAGGCAACAGTTTGTCCTCTGCGCGCATTCATGTGTGCACCTCCGGAGCTCTGCCTTTCGCCGCTCCTCTGTGCCTCCGCCCCACAGCCCAGATTCCCCCAGCATGAGCCTGGCTTTCCAGGGTTTCGCCCGGAACTGGGGTTCAGTGCAGTCGGAGCTGGGGTTCAGCGCAATCTGGAGCTTTTATCTCCTTCCTGCTCGAGAACGCCGGCCAGGCCGTCAGCCGCCCCTTCCTCTCCGGCTCTGTCCTCCCCGCACGCGCGCATGCTCGTGTCTCCGCCGGTGTCTCCATACCTCAGGCTTTTACGGCTCCTCTGATTTTCCTTCTGGTTTTCTCTTTCCTTCTAGTTGTGGGCATTTCAGTCCGCCAGCTTTCCTGTGGTTCTGGATGATGTCCGTTTTGACTTTTAGTTGTATTTTTGAAATTGTTGTGCCAAGCTGTAGGTTAGGTGTTTAACCTATGCCGCCATCTTGGTTTGATATTATTGTTTCTAATTGCTCTTAGGATAGACTAGACTCTACCAATCTTTGCAAGGCTGGTTTGGCTCCTGCCCACCTCTTAGGCTCATCTTCTACCATTTTCCCTTTCACTCTTGACACTTTAGCCACACTGGGTTTCTATAGGACCCCCAGGTCTCTACTGTGTCAGAGATGTTGCACGTGCAATCCCTTCTGCTCGAAGTGTGTATCACCTCTCTCTTCATCCTCCTCAACTTAAGTATCATTACTTTCTATGATTTATAAGTAATGTTTCCTTATTCTTTATAATAGTTCCACTAATGACTATCATAAGTCACACCCACTAACATTGTCTTCTGTGAGCAGCGAGTCCACTATCTTCCAAGCACCAGGCTTTATATTCTTATTATGCCACTACAATTCCCCACTGTCATGCCAATCACCATATCCTTCCCTATTAGCCCCCTAGCCCCACCCACTATCACCAGCCTCATCTACCTTTTTATAACGGATGCCCCTCTTTGCCTCCTCTCTCTATCACTTCCTATTAGCCTCACTCAGAAGCCCCACAAACCACCATCAGACACATCATCCCTTGCCCATCCAGCAGCTTCAAATAGTAGCAGCCCTACCGTACTGATGCTACTAATGACCAAGGGCCCTTAGTCCAGGTATCAGCCTGCTTCAGTAATGTCTTCCCTGGTCTTTTAGGATGGATTAGGTTTCCCTGTTTTTTTTCATAGCACCCTACACTCCTTCTTTATAGTACTAATCACAATGGTAATTATTCAGTATTTTTGTGATTATGTTTAATGGTTGTCCCTTCATTGAGTCTAAATCCATCTTGTTCACCTCTATTTCCCCTGTACCTTGATGCACACATCTCAAAATATATTTTCTGAATCTTGTTGTATCAAGTGTTACAGCTAACAAACCTGAGGCTCAAAGTAACTAAACAATGTATCCAGGTTTGCACAGCTAGGAAGAGCCAGAGCTGGAAATTCAAATCCAGGTCTGGTTGGCTATAAATCCTTTGGGTTCTTAACCATTACTATAGTCCTTTCTGCAAGACCATCATCATCATCATCACTTGGAAATTCATTAGAAATGGAAGTTCTCAGGCACTGCCAAAGACTTACTGAATCAAAAACTCTGAAGGTGAGGCCTAGTGATGTGATTTAACACATCCTCCAGGTGACTCTGATGTATGTTCATGTGTGGGAACTACTGCACTACATATGCTGCCCATTATATGATTTCCTCTTAGGAGATTCAGGTTGTTTCATTCTATGCAAGTAGTCCTAATGGTAGCTACTGCGGGGTTCAATATAAAGTAGGTGTTTAATACCTATATATTGAATAATAAGTGAGTTGAGCTTTAGGGCACATTAGTTTTTGAAAGATATAGACTTTTAAAAAAATCAAAACTGCCCTAGCTGGTTTGGCTCAATGGATAGAGTGTTGGCGTGCGGACTGAAGGGTCCCAAGTTCGATTCTGGCCAAGGGCACATGCCTGGGTTGTGGGCTTGATCCCCAGTAGGGGGCGTGCAGGAGGCAGCCAATCAATGATTCTCATCATTGATGTTTCTATCTCTCTCTCCCTCTTCCTTCCTCTCTAAAATCAATAAAATGTATTTTAAAAAAATGAAAATATTAAAAAAATAAAAACTGCAATAGGACAGTAGAAACATAATAAAAATCCTAATATAAGGGGTATGACACTTGCCTAGAGAAAAGTTTCTGAAATGAAATTATTAATTTACTACCTCCTCTCTATTTTTTCTTTTCAGTTCAGTCATTTCTGTGGAACTGTCTCCGACCCCTATGGTTCATATTAATAGCTCTCTAATTTGGCTTCTTTATAGCATTTTGAGTATCATTCAAGCTATCCCTGGATTATATGTGACTGCATTTTTTAATGTCTCAGATATATAAATCATAGTCTCCATAATGAAACTTTATTCTTTTTAGCATACATACTGTGTCTTTCCTTTGTCTCCTCTAGTTTCTACTACCGCCTTAAGTATATAGTTGCATGTTGGGATAATGTTTTAATAAATTATCCTGTTTGTGTCCTTATACTTAGCCTTTCCCATATTCAACAAAGACATTCATCACCTAAGATAAAGATTACTAGAGTGAAAGAGCAAAAAACAACAAAAAAAAGTTCAGTCTTAGCCTTTGAGTTTTAAAAGCCTATTTAAAGTTTTAGGAACCCAGGCTTTTGAGCTTCAAAAACTTATGCCCTAAAGAACCCAGGATGGCCCGGTATGTGTGGCTCAATGGTTGAGAGTCAACCTATGAGTCAGGAGGTCACGGTTTGATTCCTGGTCAGAGCACATGCCCAGGTTGTGGGCCTGATCCCCAATGGGGGGCATGCAGGAGGCAGCCGATCAATGATTCTCTCTCATCATTGATGTTTCTATCTCTCTCTCTCTCTCCCTTCTTCTCTGAAATCAATAAAAATATATTACAAAACATAAAGAACCCAGGACATATACTTCATGACATACACAATAGATTTGAAGTGATACAGGATTAATCAGAGCCAGTTTTTCTCTTCCTAAACTAGATGAAAATTCCATGGGATGTGAGAGGAGTGAGAGTTAGAGTAGAAGTCCTTGGTAAGTCCCTTAATAGAGGTACTATGACCTGTATCTGTGGGCCAAAACCTAAGTTGAAGAAATAATATAATTCTCAGATGGGGGATGGGCAGAGAAATCTGAGTAGATAAGACTGTACCTTGCCTCTCTCCACTAGGAGGAGACAGCAAGCCCTAAAGAGTTCCCCTGAATGCAACTTGGTACCAGAGCAGTAGAGCAGTGTGGGCTGCATGTATTATCTCAGGGGGACAGGGCTTGAGACAGCTTTATAATTTCCTGGACTCTGGTTGGGTATCAGAAGAAACAATTGTTTTCTGGATAGCTACTAAGGGCCCTGAGAACTAAGAAAACTTCAGCCTAGGGCTGAGGAGGCATAGCAGTGATCTGAGGGCATCAATAATTGAGGTCTGTGTGGAATTTGAATATCCTTATCACACATGTGCAGAAACTATCAAGGCCACACATAACAATGTACCTTTCTGTGGATTCCAGGGTGGACAGCAAAAGACAACTGAAGATTAAATACTTTCTCCTTGTCTTAGCCACAACCCCAGAGATTGTGGGAAGAGCTTAAATGGACTGAAATTCAGTTTTATATTACCTGGAGGAATGCGAGCTCAAAGTAGACTAAGTGCATCTGAATTTGTGGGCTGACATTTATATCAACACCACCAATGCACTCTGTATTTGGTCAGTTGGATCGACTTGATGAACCAGAGCCTTTTTCCTGAGGCCAACATTGAGGAGAAAGGTGAATCAGAAAGCAGGAAGCTCCTGCTGGGGATTAGGTAAATTGGTTGGTATTGTGGTGTTCCCTGAACTGTCTTTGCCTCAGCATGCTTTCACCACACTTGTCAGCTACTCTAGTCCTCAGTAGTAACAATGTTGTTCCAGATACCAAACACTGTGATACCCCTGGTTAGCCAAAGAAAATTCTAGCTAGAGTCACTCAACTACTTACTAAGGCAGGAAGGTGAACTTAGGCATTTTTGAGTTTTCACATACTATATACACAGGTGGAAACAAGTAAAGGTTTTTAAATAAGCTTCAGATAGCCAACTTTGAGTGTAGTTACAAATGTATGACTTGATCATTGATTTTTAGCAGGTAAACAGAACTGGGCAGGTTCATAATTTTAACTGGGATGTAGCCTGGTAATTGCGTTTGGCAGTTCCACATAATTTATTAAATGGTGTAGGGCTGCTGTGATTGCATTATAGATAAGCAGAAGTCTCCAGAGTCAGTTGAGGTTGTCGAATCACATTCAATGAATGTCCTAGCATCTCAATGGAAGCATCCTGCTATTGAGGGACTCCCCTGGAGTAATCAATTAAAAGCAGTAGTATTAAGCAGCTAAAGGTGCTGGGAAATCAATACTGGCAAGGGGAAGAGACAATTCCCTGTGATGATTTCCATGCAAATTTTGATTCTTGTATCTAATGACATTAGGATCCACTTAGGACACATAACTCAAGGAGGAGCTTCCTTTCCAGTGAAGCGTGAAGCACATTTTTACCCCTATAACCTTGGTGGCCACTTGGGAGGCCTACTTTTACTGCTGGGAAGCAATAGATTAAGGAAAGGCAACCCAACTTTCTTTGTATTTCTCCTGTGGGAGAGATGGAGGTCAGATAGATATATTGACTTTCTGGAGATTGGAATTGGTCCCTGAAAGGGCCAGGATCATTCCTTTTATTCATTCACTGAATATTTGTCCGTGCTGGCCCTACTACACCTTTAACTGCTCCTTCTCCACTCGTGACCAAGGGAATCTATAAATGACACCTGTAGTTCAACCCAAACTGCTTTGAGACTCTCTCTTAATTCCTCTACTTCCTCCTAGTACTAAATCTTTTTGTGGGCATGCATATTACCTCAAAATATGGAGTGAAAAATTGTATTTCTCTTATTCTCTAAACATGATTTAATCTGTTTAGAGATCACACTCGCCACCAAAATTTGGTAAAATATTTAATCTCAGTCATTATTTTGGCCTCCAGGGTAAGGTTAAGTACTGGGTGTTTTGGACAATCACAAGGAGTCCTCAGATTTTCATTCTCTATACTGTGTGGTGTCTTTGAGGCCACTGCTCTCCTGATTCTGGAACAAGCTGAGGCACAGGACTTTCTGTCCATGCTGGCAACCCTGGAATGACCTGGAGTCTAGCCTTCCTTGGATACTACATTGACAGTTTCCTCTGAGTTACCTCCCTGGGCACTGTAAGGGAATAGTATGCCTATATAGTCTACTTGTAAAATCTTTAAAACTTTCAGTAGCCCTACCAGTTTTGAGGACACTGTCTTGAAACTCTAGGTACCTCTTTATCTGAGGTACCAAACCTCAGAGCTGCTTTCATTTTAGGACAGCTATTTAGCTCTTTGCCTCCTTTTGCATTGGCTTTAGAACACAGCATTCTCTTAACTTTGACCTAGAACTGTTGAATCCCCAGAGTTTTGAGTCACTGAACTCATATTGTCCTAGGTGTGTGTGTGTGTGTGTGTGTGTGTGTGTGTGTGTGTGTGTGTGAAGGGGGTGGGAGTTATCATTCTTCCTGAAATTTCATTTTCTTATCCTCTCTGCTCCTCCTCTCCCCTTCCCCTAGCAAATTCTTAATCATCCTTCAAGTCTCAGTTTACATGTCACTCTTTCAGATAAGTTTTCTATGGCCCTATACTCTAATTAGGCTTCCATTCTATACATGCATAGTACCCTGTAGGTTTTGTATGTAGCACATACCATAATGGTAATGAGTTATTACATTATCAATATTTGTTTCTCCCACTGTTTTGTAAGCTCCATAAGAATAGGGATGAATCTTTTTTTTGTTCATTGTTATATACCCATTGCCTCACAAGATGTGACACTTAAAAGATGTAAAAGAATGTGATTAAGAAATAAATGAAATGAAATGTTTCCATCGTGATGAAATAACAACCCAGAGGTCATTTTCCAATCTTTCTTGAAATTTATGTAGTGTGTATAGCTTATAGGATAAAAATGAACAATGCATTGACTATTATTTTGCCAAAAGAGTTGGCATAGAATTACTTATATTATCTTTATATTTTCTTTTTTAACATATCTGTAGTGATATCTCTTTTTTTATTCCTCAAATTGATTATTTGAACTCTTTCTCTTGGACTTTATGAAATAAAGAATTTCTGTTTATTTAAAAAACACTATTAAGAGAGTGAAAAAACAAACAAGTGTTAGAGAAAATACTTGCAATATACATAACAGGTAAAGGACTTATATTCAGATTATGTAAAGAAATCCTACAAATAAATTAAAAATATAGATTACCCAGTTGAAAATGTTTAAAGACTTGAATAGATATTTCATAAAATCAGATATTGAAATGGTCATCAAGCATTATTAGTCATCAGAGAAATGAAAATTAAATGCACAATGAGATACCATTATCCACCAACACTACCAAGTATTGTCAAGATGGGGAGCTGCTATAACTCTCATACACTGTAGCCTGGAGTGTAAAATGGTACAACCACTTTGGAAAACTAGTAATATCTATTCAAGTCAATATATGTGTGTCCAACGATATAACAAATCTGTTCATTAATATATATATATATAGGTTGGGGCAACATAGGTTTATAGTTGTGAGTATGCCAAACACAAGAGTTTATTCTTATATTATTGTTTATACTAGTAAATTATTATATTATTTTCCATATGAGCAAATGTAAACCTACTTTTTCCCAACTCTGTATATATATTCCCAACAGAAATACAGACATGTGTCCACCAAAAGACATGTACAAAGTCTTCATAGCAGCATTACTTGTAATAGAACCAAACTGAAAGCAATCTAAATGTTCATCATCAGGAGAAACCAAGATGGCAGCATAGATGAACACCTAAACTGCTGCCTTGCACAATTTCAAAACTACAGCTAAAAGACAGAACGGACATCATCCAGAACCACATGAAAGCTGGCTGAGTGGAAATTCTACAACTAGAAGGAAAGAGGGGGTCACACGGAGACTCAGAGGAGCTGCAAAAGGCTGAGGTACAGAGACACGCGCATGGAGAGGACGGATGGCTGAGTGCCTGGCTGGCTTTCTCTAGTGGGAGGGAGACGGAAGCTCCTGACTGCACTGAACCTCAGTTCTGACTGCACTGGACCCCAGTTTCAGGTGAGACCCTGGGGACCCAGACTCATATGGGGGGAGTCTGGACTGTCGGGAAAAGAGAGGAGCACATGGGAACTCAGGGGAGCCATGAAAGGCAGAGGTCTGGAGGCATGCGCGTGAGGGTGCGCAGAGAGGACTGCAGCGATTACTGAGGGACACTGAGACCCAGGGGCCTCATAGGGCAGGGCTGATGGGAAGCCAAGGCTGTCTGCTCAGCCCTGAGACTCTGCCGCATCCAAGCTGAGCACAGAGGCTTTTGCAATTTTGCAAGTCTTGTCTCAAAAGGCTGTCTCCAGCACAGAAGTTCTCCTGGTGTAGACACAGCTGATCCTCACAGCCAATTAGCCTGGAGGTCAATTCCTCCCAGTGATACCAACAACAATCAAGACTTAACTACAACAAGGCTGTACACACAGTCCACAAAGGAGTGCACCAAGAGTGTCCACCTCAGGTAACTGGGGAGGCTGAGCCACTAGGCCATATAGGACACCTAGCACACAAAGCTACTCTACCAACTCAAGGAAGCAGTGAAAATGCGGAGACAAAGAAACAGATCACAAACAAAAGAAATGGAGGAAAACAAATGACTGGATATAGAGTTCAAAACCACGGTTATAAGTTTTTTCAAGAATTTCCTAGAAAAGGCCGATAGATTTAGTGAGACCCTCGAGGATATGAAAAAGGACCAACTAAAAATTAAACATACACTTACTGAAATACAAATTATTATACAGAGACCTAACAGCAGACTAGAGGAACGCAAGAATCAAGTCAAAGATTTGAAATACAAAGAAGCAAAAAACACTGAACCGGGAAAGCAAAAAGAAAAAAGAATCCAAAAATTTGAAGATAGTGTAAGGAGCCTCTGGGACAACTTCAAGTGTACCAACATCAGAATTATGGGGGTGCCAGAAGAAGAGAGAGAGCAAGATACTGAAAACCTATTTGAAGAAATAATGACAGAAAACTTCCCCCACCTGGTGAAAGAAATAGACTTACAAGTCCAGGAAGTGCACAGAACCCCAAATAAAAGGAATCCAAAGAGGACCACACCAAGACACATCATAATTAAAATGCCAAGAGCAAAAGACAAAGAGAGAATCTTACAAGCAGCAAGAGAAAAACAGTTAATTACCTACAAGGGAGCACCCATACGACTGTCAGCTGATTTCTCAACAGAAACTATGCAGGCCAGACGGGAGTGGCAAGAAATATTCAAAGTGATGAATAGCAAGAACCTACAACCAAGATTACCCAGCAAAGCTATCATTCAGAATTGAAGGTCAGATAAAGAGCTTCACAGATAAGAAAAAGCTAAAGGAGTCCATCAACACCAAACCAGTATTATATGAAATGCTGAAAGGTACTCTTTAAGAAGAGAAAGAAGAAAAAGTTAAAGATAAAAATTATGAACAATAAATACATATCTATCAATAAGTGAATCTAAAAATCAAGTGAATTAAAATCTGATGAACAGAATAAACTGGTGAATATAATAGAATCAGGGGCATAGAAAGGGAGTGGACTGACAATTCTCAGGGGGAAAGGGGTGTGGGGGGTGCGGGAAGAGACTGGAAAAAATCATACACCTATGGATGAGGACAGCGGGAGGGGGGTAAGGGCAGAGGGTGGGGTGGGAACCGGGTGGAGGGGAGCTATGGGGGGAAAAATGAGGAACAATTGTAATAATCTGAACAATAAAGATTTATTAAATTAAAAAAGAGTAAATGTTCATCATCATTGGAATAGATAAATTGTGGTATAATCACACAATGACATACCGTACAGCAATTAAAAAGAACAAATTACTATGCCAAATACCTGGATGAATGTCACAGCTATAAGGTTGAGAAAGAAGCCAGATACAAAAGTGAGTCCATTTATATCATGTAGAAGCACGGGCAAAATTAATCTATGGTGATAGAAATCAAAATAGTGGTAGACCAGAAGGACATGAGAGAGGCTTTGGGGATGCTGGTTAATGTTCTAAGTCCTGATGTAGGTGGTGCCTTCACTTTGTAAAAATTAATCTGTACAATAGAGATTCACCTCAATTTTATGTTATATTTTAATTAAAAGTTTATAAAATAAATGAAATAAAAATAAGTATATTGAAAGAGCGATGGGAGGGTTTACACTGGATAATATCTAATATTCCTTTCAATTCTAACATACTATGATTTTGTGTGAAAATGCTTTGAAAATAATAAAATCCTTAAAAAAAGAAGCCCGACCAGTGGGGCTCAGTGGTTGAGCTTTGGCCTATGAACCAGGAGGTCCCACTTTTATTCCTGATCAATGCACATGCCTGGGGTTGCAGGCTCCGTCCCCACTGGGGTGTGTGCGGGAGGCAGCTCTTCAATAATTGTTGCTCATCAGTGATGTTTCTATCTCTCTCTCCCTCTCTCTTCTTCTCTAAAATCAATAAAAATATATTTTTAAAAATAAAATAATAAAATAATCTCAAGGAAAGTCTTTTATTATTATCAGTGCTAGTTTACTTTGAATTTCTAATGATTTCTTGATTAAACAATGGCAAATAATTTGCTTAAATTTTTATATTTATTTAAAGTTTCTATATTTATTTGAAAATTTAAGTTACCTTTCTTTTTTTCTGTGGCTATTGTTCATTTTCTAGTGTCTAAACTTTTCTATCAAGACCCTGGATGGGAAACCAAAGACAATATTATGGCGAGTAATCTTTAACATTCTTAAATTTCTGGCAATGAACAATGGTAAAACTTCTAAATGTAAAGTTCAGGGTTTGAGGAAAATGGTTCATGATTCCATTGAATCAGCTTTGCATTCCTCAACCTAGCTTTTCTACTTAAAAGCACAATGTAGCAGTGGAAATAATGATTTCCCCTATCATTTGACCTCTCTTAGGAGTCCATAATTCTAATGTCAGGTAAAAATAATGCTAGAATAATAATAAGATACATTTGACATTCGTTTTCAGTATAGTCATTCTAATTCTATCATTTTATTATTTTGATGACTTTTCCTCAGCATTCCCAGTAATACTTAATGAATCTATCAGTAAGCACAGTTGATAAAGTGGTTGACGTATTCTAAGAGATGAGGCTTTCGCTTTACTGAGGCTACTGAGCTTGTTTAAAACCTGCTATACATTTTTTTGTTAGAAGTTTTTCCCTTTTCAGATATTCATTAAGAACTCAACTTTCCTGGTATCTAAATGAAAGTTTCCTTTAAGGATATATTGCCTTTCTAATTCTTGGCCTGGGAAAAAAATGTCAGAAAATTCTTTAAATCTATTTAGTGAAGTGTTTTAAATGCTCATCTTGCACTTTTGAGTGAAGTGTAATTTACATTTCATAAAAGTAGAAGCTGAGCAGCAAGCTGTAAGTAATTATCATATAATTAAATGTCTACTATGAAGGGAATGAAAATGTGAGCTCCTTCGTGCTTTCCGTGACTGGGTTATGCAATGGCAAATTAAATTACAGCTCTTTATCTCAGGAAGGCTCCAGGGGACCTACTCAGGGTTGGAAGAGATACCCAAGAGTTGCCAATATAGTTTCAGTTGGAAGCTGAAGCAATCACTTTACTGTCCAAGCAGTCCATATGGAAATGGCTTCTTTAGTCTCAGTGACTTTGAAAACCCCTTTTCCCTATGTTAATATTTATAAATGGAAAACACCACCATGGTAATTAATACTTAATTATTAGCATGGAGGAGTTTTATTTTTTCAAATTCACAAGGCAGTTGGCTTTGGGGATAATAATCAAGTGCCAAATGCATTTGTAAGTAGGTGAAATGCTTACCATAATCTGATTTTGCTTAATATTCATTTAAATATGCACCGACTCCCTGTTAAGTTGAAGATGCTAAAGAGCACTCAAAGGTCAAAAAAGACAGGTTCCCTGCTCTGAGGGAGAGTGTAGTCAGGAAGGGGATAAAAGCTATTCACACACAAACAAAACTATAAAATAAGGCAAAATTGGATAGTTATCAGAGACTCCAATACGTGGAGGAGCTCAGAGGAGGGAGCGATCACTTTCTATTTCTGGCTAAATAGAGCTGGTTAGGTTTCAGGAAGACAGTATTTAATCTGGTGCATGAGGGATAGGCATTATAAGAAGAGATACTGAAGAGAGCATGAGCAATGATAGAAGTGGGAAACCAGCATAGGCACTTCAGGGAATGAAGTAGACCAATTTGGTTACTTATTCCAACAGTCACAGTGGTGACTTATCTGAACTTGTGAATACAGTTTTTGAGTTTTGCAGGCTTACTCCCTAGTCCAACCTGTAATGTGATATTCTTGACTGTTTACATTGTTTGGGAGCATTAGATACATGTAGGGGTATAGTGAGAGATATGATGAAAATGGAGATTGGCACTGGATTGAAAAGACTCTTGGGCACCAATCTAATTATAGATAGACTACTCAGAGAAGCATTCATTTAAAAAATCTTATTCACAGACTGTTGTGTGCCAAGGACTTTAAAAAGGTATCTGGAATAAGAGTGATGAATACCTTTCCTGTCTGCAAGGAAATTAGTTTAGTTGGGGAGATGGTTGAGAGGTGCTGAGGGCACCTGTCCTAGATAAGATTTGAAGTATTAGGAAAGGCATTCTAGAGAGGGTATATCTGAGTTGAAATATGAAGGAGAGTATGGGTTTTCCTGAAACAAGAGGAATGGGTAGGGTGTTTCAAGCAGAGAAAGCATGTAAAGTCGCTGAGGTGTGAAGAACCTGGAGAGTTCCTGGGAGTGCTAGGCTTGACCCTAAGGTGTGAATTGAGTGGCAAAGTGATGAAGCTGGAGAGGTCAATAGGGACCTTATCATGAAATGCCCTTTAGAGGCTATTGCAATGATCCAGATGGAGATGACACAGCTCTGAATAAAAAAATATAGCAGTGGAGTCCTACCTGGTTTGGCTCAGTGGATAGAGTGTCGGCCTGCCGACTGTTGGGTCCCAGGTTTGATTCCAGTCAAGGGCACATGCCTGGGTTGCTGGCTTGATCCCCAGTAGGGGGCGTGCAGCAGGTAGATGATCAATGATTCTCATCATTGATGTTTCTATCTCTCTCTCCCTCTCCCTTCCTCTCTGAAATCAATAAAAAGATATAATATATATATATAGTAGTGGGGAGGGAGAAAGAAGAAGGCATACATTTGAGAGAGATTTAGGGGATAGAATTGACAGGACTTGCTAACCAATGGTATTTAAGTGATAAGGTGGGTAATAGAGAGCAAGGATGAATCTTAGGCTTGGACTTGGGTGTTAGGGAATGCCATTCACTCAGAGAGGGAAAACAGGAGGACAAGATTTGAAAGGGAAGGAAGTAATGAGCTTAGTTTTACCAGTGTTGAGTGCGATATCCAAATGGAGAAATGACAAAAAGTTAGATATATTATTTGGAGTGCAGGAATGTAGTGTGGGCTGCAGATACAGTTTTGAGAGTCATTTAGTATGAGCAATTGCAAATCCCAATGTCTACAGGATCCAGGCAGGTAACAGAAATGGATAATTCTTGCTGGGGCTGATATTGGGTTAATACAAAAGGAAGAGATGAGCACAGCCCCTGCCCAAAGGCATTCATGTTAAAAAAAATATCTAGTAAGCCAGCCAAACAAAACCCAGATGCACACCATATGAAGATTCAAGCGGCCAGTTTTCCACCTTTGATATACATAGTAATTACCCATTAGAGTGACTGAAGAGTTTATGTAGAGTATGTAGAGAAAAAAAACAAAGCTAAGGACAAAACTCCAGAGGAGAAATATAAGGAAAGGCAGATACTTGGGGGTGGGGAGTGGGGATGGAGAAAGGAGAGGAGAGCAGAGCAGAGCAGAGCAGAAGAGAGAAGAGGAGATAAAAGGAAAAAAGCCAGACAGGGAATGGTTAACTGTGTTAAACGCTACAGAATTAGATAAAGACTGAAATTTCATGGGAATTTGCACCATGGAGGAGACTGTTCACTTTAACTGAAGCCATTTCAGTGGTGTGGTGTGGGCTGAAGCCAGATTGTAATGGGTTGAGAATTTAATGGAGGAGAAGTGAAGACTGAGTATAGACAACTCTTTTAAGAAATTTGTCTGTGAATGCGAGATGAGCAGTTGGGTGGTAGTTGGTTATTTATATACTAGAGGCCCAGTGCATGAATTTGTGCACAGGCGGGATCCGGCTGGCCCACCCCAATCAGGGCCCAATCAGGGCTGGGCTAGCCTGGGGGGAGGGGCTGTGGGTTGTTGGCTGGCGGGCCCTTCCTCCGATTGGGGTGGGGAGCCTATTGGGGACAGAGCTGGCCATGGGGATGGGCTATGGGTGGTTGGCTGGCCGACCCTGCCCCCGATTGGTGTGGGAGGGTGATAGGGGGTGGGGCCAGCCAGAGAGTGGGGCCGAAAGCCGATGGGGGGTGACCGGGGGCGGAGTCATGCAGGGGGAGGGACCACAGGCAGTTGGCTGGCTGGCCCCGCCTCCTATTGGGTAAGGGGGCAATCGGTGGTGGGGCTGGCTGGGGGGAGGGGCTGCAGGAGGTCGGGTTAGGGGAGACATTGGGGGGTGGAGCTGGCCAGGGGGAGGGACCGTGGGAGGTTGGCTGGCTGACCCCACCCCTGATCTGCCGGTTTGCTGGTTGCAGTGGGTGTCATAGCGACCAGTCGTTCTGGTCGTTACAAAGTTCAGGTCACTGGCTTTTTATATATATAGATGCATGTATACTAGGAAAGATATGAACACAATTACATGCTAAAAGGAGAGGGAGAGGTTAAAGATGTAGGAAAACAAAGGAACTATTGATGAGCTGAGGTCCTTGGGGAGCTAGGAACAGAGGTGATCCAGAGCACAGGTGGAAGGATTAGCCTTGAGGTAGGAGGAATGGCATTTATCTACTGAAATTGAAGATAATTTCATTTAACAAAGATTTCTGGAGCTTCCATACTCTACTAGACACTGTATGTAGCAGATTCAAAAGTAGGACAAAAATCTCTGCTGGCATGGAACTTAAATTCCAGAAAGACTGAAGTATGAATAAGAACAAGTACATATAAACAGTGCCAGGGCATTGGGAATGTGGTTGAAACATTTTAATTTGATGACCTCTATTTTCTCTGTGACTGATGGAGGGAAATGTTAGAGTAGTAGGCTTAGAAGATGTTGGAGAAGTTTTGAAATAACTTCTATGGGTCATGTGAAACAGGGGTCTAAGATAAGGTGACCAGACATCCCGCTTTTGGCGGGACAGTCCTGATTTTTAACAATTTGTCCCATGTCCCTCGGCATTTTAAAAAAGTCCCGATTTTTGGAAAGAATGCACGACAAGCTAGGGATCAGCGGGAGAACGGGAAGGGAATATATGGTTTTCGGCGGCCATGTGGCTATTTAGCCAGGAAATGAGTTTTATATTATTTTTGTTAATTTTATAATGTTAAACTTTAATAATAACAAATAATTGCTGAGAACTGATTATCGAGAACTGCTTATCAAAGTTCGCATTGTTGATCAGTTGTTAGAATTCGACCACCATTGTTTGGACTTAATGAACAATGGCATTTTTTGGGATTGGCAACGACGAAAACATTTTGTAACTGTCTCTCAGACGATACACATCGTACTGCGTGCTAGTAAGCTAGTTAAACAAGTGATGTCATTACAAATCAGCTATTCAGATAATTTAGGTAAGTAATTTATATATTTATTTCATAAATACATAAATTTTCTTGAATTTAGCAGACAGTACTCGTATTATTTATATTTTATAGTGGCGGCAAAAAGTCTAGCGCCGGCCTTGAAAGTGACACGACTTACGTTAAGGCAAATTCATGACTTTATTATTATTATTATTATTATTATTATTATTATTTTAAATATATTTTATTGATTTTTTGCAGAGAGGGAGAGGGAATAGAGAGCTAGAAACATCGATGAGAGAGAAACATCGATCAGCTGCCTCTTGCACACCCCCTATTGGGGATGTGCCCACAACCAAGGTACATGCCCCTAACCAGAATTGAACCTGGGACCTTTCAGTCTGCAGGCTGACGCTCTATATCCACTGAGCCAAACCGGTTTTGGCAAATTCATGACCTTTTAAACAACGACAGCAATCTACTAAAAAAAAATTCACTCAAATGAGAAATATGCCAAAGAATAAAATAATACTATATATACATAATTTTTTTATTTATTATATTTGTAAATTGTACTTATGTTGAAATTCAAAAAAATATATTACAATACTATTTTTGCGTTCTATGAAAATTTTTGTTGCTCCATATAGACCAAATTTTTAATCAAGGAACCCCCCCCCCCGCGCCCCCCCCCCCCCCCCCCCCCAGTCAATGGTGTCCCGCTTTACCAATGTTAAAATCTGGTCACCTTAGTCTAAGAGACAAAGGGACTTCTGAGTAGCAATGAGACCCATACTTGTCTTGCAGTAGAGGAGGAATCCACAGACGTTTTTTTGTAAAGGACA
This sequence comes from Eptesicus fuscus, assembly GCF_027574615.1. Lineage (NCBI taxonomy): Eukaryota > Metazoa > Chordata > Mammalia > Chiroptera > Vespertilionidae > Eptesicus > Eptesicus fuscus. The sequence goes on from NC_072473.1 coordinate 114,026,121, forward strand.
AGACCGTCAATATTTAGGACTTTGCAGGCTTGAAGGTATCTGTTGCAACTACTCAACTCTGCTGTTGTAGCTCTGCTGTTGTATCTATTACAGATAATAGATAAATGAATAGCATGCCTGTGTTCCAATAAGACTTTGTTTACAAAAACAGGTGGATTTGGCCTGTGGGCCTTATGTTGCCAACTGCTGTAAGTAAAGCATTCACAGGATAAGAGCTGCTTCACGAGACAAATTTATTTGACAGAAGGGTAAAGGACATTGTATTGGTTCAGGTGAGACTTACTAAAGATCTAAACTACCATTGGAACAGTGGGAAAGGACAGGACAGGAGAGCATTTGTTAAATGCTAGACAGGGAAGGAGGCAATAATCAATAATGTCAAATGCTGCAGAGAGGGCTAGGAAGCTGAGGCTAGAGAAAAGGACATTGGATTTGTTATTTAGGAGGGTGGTGCTGACAGTGAGAGTGGTTGATAAAGGTGCAGGGGGTGGAAGCCACATTTCTCCCATCAGGAATGTTTACACTTCCTTAAAAATGTCACCAAGTTTTATCAAAGTAATACATATACAATAGTAAAACATAAAACAGTAACAAAAGGCTTTCCAGTTAGCAGGCTCCTTCCCATTCTCTCCCTATCTTCACATCCAACCTGCTGGAAGGCTGACACTTAACTCTTTTGACTACTCTTCTGGTAGTTATTTCCATTTGTATAACTAATATGCTGTAGTACTATTTTCTGATATATGAATTTTAGACAGCATCTATTGATGTTCTGTTATGAAATATGAGAATTTAGCACTTTTACATTACTGAAACAGGAATTTTAGGGGTGAAATAGGACAGGTTTAGGAAATTTTGGAAATTTTAGAAATTGGGAGGACCATGGAAAAATCACAGGGCTGCAGAGCAGCAGAAGGAATATTTCCATAGAATATGGGAGCTGAAAAGCTGCAACAGGTATATTTCCATAGAATGAGGGAGCTGGAAACAGCAAAAGGTCTATATTTACAAAATAAAGGGAAGGAAGCCCTTCATCCAGAAGGAGAAGAAAGCCCAAGGGAATAGAAAAACAATAAGGAAGGAGGGGTGGGGGAAGAAAACCTGACATATCCCATGTGAGGTTCCACTTTTGAGCTCAGAAGTTACTATAGTAACCAGTCCAAGGAAATAGTGAACAATCAGAGGGGATATCAAGGCACCAAGATCTGCAGCCTTTATAAGCTGTAGGGAAAATGAACTTGGTGGGACTCTTCCCCCTCCTCACGTGTGAGTCCATTCTGTGGGACTCTTTTCCCCTCCCCACATGGGAGTATGTGCTGTGAGATTCTTTCTCCTTCCCCATGTGGGAATCTATACTTGTTCTTCAATAAATTTCCACCTTTGCCATACCACCTTCTGTCCATGGATTCATTCATTCTTCGACTCCGGTGGACAAAGAATTCGGGACATCCTGCCCAGGGAACATGCATGTTCCAGTCCAAAAATTCTGCTTCATTACTACCTGTTCATCCTCTCCCTGCATCTTCTCAATGTAATTAAGTCATCATTGTTCAAATCTGTATTTAATATTTGCTTTATGATAACTATGTAAGTGCAGTTCACTGCTGAGTCAAGTAGCATACTATAATGACTGTGTTTCTGTATACAACTTTTTGTTCATCTTGGAGTTAATAACCACTTCACTTTTTGCTTAATTATAACAACAACTAGAGGCCCAGTGCATGAAATTCATGCACTCGGGGAGGTCCCTCAGCCTGACCTGTGCCCTCTTGAAGTCCGGAAGCCCTCGGGGGATGTCTGACTGACAGCTTAGGCCTAAGCCGGCAGTCGGACATTCTTAACACTGCTGTGGAGGCAGGAGAGGCTCCTGCCACCACCACTGTGCTCACCAGCTTTGAGCTTGACTTCTGGCTAAACAGCGCTCCCCCTGTAGTAACGCACTAACCACCAAGGGGCAGCTCCTGCATTGAGTGTCTGTACCCTGGTGGTCAGTGCATGTTATAGCAATTAGTCGTTCCACCGTCAGGTTGAAACTGAAAGATGAAACAGAGGGCCGGAGACCATGGGATACCAGGACACAGGCTTTATTGGCGATCACCCTGCCGGCCGCCTTCCAGAGGGGGAAAGGGAAGAGAAAGAGAGCAAGAGAGAGAGAGAGAGAGAGAGAGAGAGAGAGAGAGAGAGAGAGAGAGAGAGAGAGAGAGAGAAAGAGAGAGAGAGAGAGAGAGAGAGAGAGAGAGAGAGCGTGAGAGAGAGCGGGCCGGGGTGAGAGTGCCTTTTAAGGGGAGGAAAAGAGGGGACGGGGCTTAGGGCACTCAGCACACGCTGATTGGTGGTTTCATGTAAGGTACATGGTTAGGAGCCTAGGGATTTAGGAATCGGGGGTTTAGGGTATTTGGCAGGTGCTGATTGGTGGTTCAATGTACAGTCCATATAAGGTGTTCAGGAATGTCCGGCTGCAGGTGGAGTTTACGTCATACTCCGTTCATCAGGTGGGGGAAGGGAGGATCTATCAGAAACCACCTCTCCAACATCCCCTGAGAGGTCCTGGATTGTGAGAGTGTGCAGGCCAGGCCGAGGACCCCACTGGTACACAATCTAGGCCAGGGAGGGAGGCAGGAGGTTGGCCATCTAGGGAGAGACCATGGGAGAGCTCTAGGGCTTGTCTGGCCAGTCTCCTTCAGTCCCCAGCAGCATGCTAACCTACTGGTCAGAGCGTCTGCCTCCTGGTGGTCTGTGCACGTCATAGCGAGCAGTTGAGTGGCCTTAGCATATCATTCGCATATTGGGTTTTGATTGTTGAATGGCTGACTGGACGACCAGACACTTAGCATATTAGGCTTTTATTATATAGAACTAGAGGCCCGGTGCACAAAATTCGTGCTCGGAGGGGGGTTGTCCCTCAGCCCAGCCTGTACCTTCTCCAATATGGGACCCCTCAAGGGATGTCCGACTGCCTGTTTAGGCCCGATCCCGGACATCCCTCTCACAATCCAGGACTGCTGGCTCCCAACTGCTTGCCTGCCTGCCTTCATGATTGCCCCTAACAGCTTCTGCCTGCCAGCCTGATCACCCCCTAACCACTTTGCTGCCAGCCTGTTTGCCCCCAACTTCCCTCCTCTGCCGGCCTGGTCACCCCTAACTGCCCTCTCCTGCAGAGTTGATCACCTCCAACTGCCCTCCCTTGCAGGCCTGGTCCTTCTCAACTGCCCCCACTTGCAGGCCAGGTGCCTCCCAACTGCCCTCTCCTGCTGGCCATCTTGTGGTGGCCATCTTGTGTCCACATGGGGGCAGGATCTTTGACCACATGGGGGCAGCTATATTGTGTCTTGCAGTGATGATCAATCTGCATATTACTCTTTTATTAGATAGGATAGAGGCCTGGTGCACGGGTGGGGGCCAGATGGTTTGCCCTGAAGGGTGTCCCGGATCAGGTGGGGGTTCCCTTGGGGCGTGGGGCAGCCTGCGCGAGGGGGCTGTGGTGGTTTGTAGGCCGGCCACGCCCCCTGGCAACCCAAGCGGAGGCCCTGGTATCTGGAATTTATTTTCCTTCTACAATTGAAACTTTGTAGCCTGGAGTGGAGCCAAGCCTGGGGCTCCCTCCAAGGCCGGCAGCCATTTCTGTTGGGGTTATAATTGAAACTTAGTTGCCTTAAGCGGGTGGGCCCGGCCAGGGTGTGCGGAAAGCTTTGCTTCCCCTGTTGCTGGTGGCAACCCTGGCCTGCTTTCTCAAGCTTCATTCTGCCGCCATTTGTTTGAATTTGTTTACCTTCCATAATTGAAACTTTGTAGCTTGAGTGGAGGCTTAGGCCTGGCAAGGGCAGGCGGAAAGCTTGGCTTCCTCTGTTACCTAGGAAACCTTGCTCTCTGTGGCTGTAGCCATCTTGGTTTGGGTTAATTTGCATGCTGGCTCTGATTGGATGGTGGGCCTGGCTTGTGGGTGTGTCGGAGGTATGGTCAATTTGCATATCTGTCTATTATTAGGTAGGATTGTTTTCATTAAACTTTGTATTCTGAGATAAATGTACATGAAAGTTGTAAGAAATAATATAGAGAGATCCCATGTAGCCTTTGCCAAGTTTCCCCTAATGGTAACACCTTGCAGAACTATAGTACGCTCTCAAAGCCAGGATTTTACATTGATACAATCAAAATACAGAATAATTCCATCACCACAGTAATTCCTCATGTTGTCCTTTTGTAGCCACAGCCACTATCCTTCTCCCCAACCCCCTCGTCAACCCTTTGCAACTACTAGTCAGTTCTCTATTTCTAAAATTTTGTCATTTAAAGAATCTTAAATACATGGAGTAATATAGTATGTAAACTTTGGGGACTTTTTCTTTTCTCTTCACTCAACATAATTCCCTGGATATTTATCCAGGTTGTTGCATGTATCACTAGTGTAACCCTTTTTATTGCTGAGTAGTATTTTATATTATGGATGTTATAATAATGTAACCCCTCTAATTATTGTGTGAAATGTTTGCTGTATGGAAACCCCCAATATTCTGTAACTTCCAAAATTAATGAACACCCCAATATCTTGATGTAAAAGCTCTGAGCCCTTAAAGTGTAAACACCCTGCTCCTAGCATAAGGCACACCGTCTGGCCCACACTGATAAGGACACAACTCGTTTATGATGGTCTATATAACCCCGGGATCATCTTCAGGTGTGGTCTTCTGCCCGATAAGAGGAGGACTCCATGTTGCTCTGAGAGATGAACCCCTGATTGCTCTGCTGTGTGAGCCTGAACCAACTGCGGCCGCCTGCTTGTCTCTGTTTTCGTTGTCTGTCCTTCAGTGTGCATCGCCGGGTGGCCTTTGCTGGAGCCTAGGACCCACTAGGAATAGGTAAATAAACCCTGTGTGATTGCATACTAATTCTGTCTTGTGAGTCATGTGTTCTGGTTCAGCTCAGCTGTCTAGACATTGAAGTACCAGGGGATAGGCCATTATTGCTGACTCCTGGTCACCTGCATTTGTCCCACTAAGTCTAGACAGATAATCAAATAATTGGGGCATAATTGGGAAGTGGATGTATCACAGGTTAGTTATTCAACCATTAAAGGACATCTAGGTTTCTCCAGTTTTTGTCTATTATGAACAAGGTTGCTATAAACCGGTTTTTGAGTGAACATAAACATTCATTTCTCTGGGACAAATGCCTAGGAGTATAATTTCTAAGTTGTATAATAATTGCATGTTTAATTTATTAGAAAGTGCCAAACTGTTTTCCACATTGGGTGTACCATTTTACATTCTGACCAACAACATATTAACAATACAGTTTCTCTGCATCCTCGCCAGCATTTGGTGTCACTATTTTTAATTTTACCCATTTAACAGATGTATAGTGATATCTCATTGTAGTTTTAATTTAGTTATTTAATGGTTAATGATGTTGAACACATTTTCATGTGCTTATTTCCTGTCTGTATATCCTCTTTGGTTAAATGTCTCTTTATGTCTTTTGCCCACTTTCTAGTTGGATTTTCTTTTTACTTTGAGTTTTAAGTTCTTAATATATTCTAGATAAAAGTTCTTTTTTGGATATTGTAGTTTGCAAATATTTTCTCCCACTGTGTACTTTGTCTTTTCTTCTTTAAAAAATTATTGAATTTATTGGGGTGATATCCTATCTAATAAAAGAGTAATATGCAAATTTACTGTCACTCCAACACACAAGATGGCCACCCCCATGTGGTCAAAGATGGCTGCCCCCATGTGGACACAAGATGGCCACCACAAGATGGCTGGCAGGGGAGGGCAGTTGTGGGTGATCAGGCCAGCAGGGGAGGGCAGTTGGGAGGGACCAGGCCTGGAAGGGAGAGCTGTTGGGGGCGATCAGGCCTGCAGGAGAGGGCAGTTAGGGGTGATGGGGCCAGCAGAGGAGGGCAATTGGGAGTGACCAGGCCTGTAGGGGAGGACAGTTTTGGTGGACAAGGCCTGCAGGGGAGGGCAGTTGGGGGTGATCAGGCCTGCAGGGGAGGGCAGTTGGGGGGAACCAGGCCTGCAGGGGAGGGCAGTTGTGGGGAACCTGGCCTGCAGGGGATGGCAGTTGTGGGTGACCAGGCTGGCAGGGGAGGGCAGTTAGGGGTGACCAGGCTGGCAAGGGAGGGCAGTTGGGGGGAACCAGGCCTGCAGGGGAAGGTAGCTGGTGGGACCAGGCCTGCAGGGGAGGGAAGGTAGGGACAATCGGGCCAGCAGGGGAGCTGTTAGGCATTGTTCAGGCGGGCAATGGAGTGGTTAGGGGGTGATCAGGCTGGCAGGCAGAAGCGGTTAGGGGCAATCAGGCAGGCAGGCAGACAAGTGGTTGGGAACCAGCAGTCCTGGATTGTGAGAGGGATCCCAGATTGGAGAGGGTGCAGGCTGGGCTGAGGAACACACACACACCCTGCCCCGTGCATGAATTTTGTGCACTGGGTTAATAAAATTATATAGGTTTCAGGTATAAAATTCTATAATACATCTGTGTATTGCATTGTGTATTCATCACCCCAAGTCAAGTCTCCTTCCATCACCATTTATCACCCCTTTACCCTCTTCTACCTCCCCCACCCCCTTTCCCTCTGGTAATCACCATGCTACTATTTGTGTCTAAGAGTTTTTTTTTTCTTTGCTTAATCCCTTTACCATTTTCACTCAGCTCCCCAACCCCTCTCCCCTCTAACAGCTGTCAGTCTGTTCTCTGTATCTATGAGTCTGTTTCTATTTTGTTTGTTAGTTTATTTTGTTCATTAGATTCCACATATAAGTGAAATCATATGGTATTTGTTTTTCTCTGACTGGCTTATTTCACTTAGCATAATGCTCTCCAGGTCCATCCATGCTGTCTCAAAGGGTAAGATTTCCTTCATTTTTTATAGTTGTTCTTTCTTTTCCTTGGGCTTTTGTTGCTCTTGGATCTGGAAACTGACCTACATTTGAGTACTATGTTGTCCAATATAGTAGACTCTAGCCACCTATGGCTGTTTAATTTTAAATTAATTACAATTAAATAAAATTAAGTTCCTCAGGCACATTATTCACATTTAAAGTGCTCAATAGTCATAGGTGGCCATTGGTTAATTTATTGGACAGTGCAGATACGGAATACATCCATTATCACAGAAAGTGCTATTGGACATTCTAAAGTCTCCTCCTCCCCACTCCTCCCTCCCAGTACAGGGATTCAAATAGAGCTTAATTTCTCAGCTTCCCTACTCCACACATTCTGAAAACATTTAGATATTTTTTTAATCCCCTATTATACTTCAGCTTTAAAGTGGAGACTCTGACAGTTTTATTACTACCTTATCAAGTCACCTAATGATTTTTTAAAAAGTTATTATTCTAAAAGATCATTTATCCAGACCAGATTAGGTAACTGTATGAAGTCTATTCATTTAATAGAAACTGACTTCCAGCACATAATTCCTGGTTTCCTTTCTCCCTAATATGTTCTATTTTCAGCAGCACTCACAGTTTTCATCATTTCCAAGAAAACTTCCTTACACCAGCCACATCACAGACCTATTTAAAATCATGTTCAGGGATTTGCTTTCTGTTTTCACAGTTATAGTGAGAAGGCTAACCCCTATTTTGTAAAACTACTGTTTGGAATTCTCTGCTATTTTTTAGATGGCCTCTTATTTTAAAAAAAATAATAATAACTTTGTTTTCCAGCCTGCTTTAGCCTGCTTGAATAATAAGGAAGATAAACTTAGCTGTCTAACCTTATAGGCCAGAGACTAGATATGCCCATACTCTCAATGCCATGCCAGGTGTATTTTTTAATTGGATAGAACTGTGTTGTTTTCAAGGCCACCAGCGAGATAACCACTAAGCACACATAGGGCTGGCTCTTTAATAAAAAGGGAAGTTCTGCTTGTAGCTTTGCTTAGAATTTGAATTCATTTTCTCTGAGCCCACCACGGTGAATACAGTGTGACTCCAAACTCTACGAGCATTGCTTGATTTATTCTGGTTCTCTGTAACAATAGGAAATAACTTCTTTTGCTTGAGTTTCATTCCTTTCCTTCCATTTTTTTATTTTTAAGGAAAAGACTGTCTACCATGGCAATAAAGCATTTGTGCTCCCTGCAGCTGGATAACGAGAAGAAACACTGACAGGCATATTGCTATAGCAATAATGTACCGTCCTTCACAAACAAAAGACACAGCTACTGACCCACCTCTAGGAAAGCCCAGGCCTTGAACTGTGTCTCCAGTGATCAGAATGGGTTTGCTTTAACCCATTTGATAATGATCAATTTTGTAACAGCTGCCTAGATTTGGGCTGCCATCTGTGACCAGATTGGGGCTCAGTCTGTGGCCAGGGCCAGCATTTAACTTTAACTACAGTTAGGAAATAATATTGTAGCCAGACTCAAGGCCAGAAAATATATGAAGATTAGGGATTAGTAGTTGTGTGCTCTAACCCCTTAACCTAGCAAGATGCAGATAGTAGTAGTTTTAGGCAGAAACATACAACTTCCTCCTCTACCCCGAGGATGTGCATCTTTAAGGCATGCATGCTGTCAATCTCCCCTTCCATACCTATAGAGCAGATATCATTATTTGGTCAGGACCTTCTTTCCTGCTGTGTTCAGATGAGGCCTTAAACAACTTCTCACCACAGTGCCCTATGCAGCTACTACAATTCAATTAGAATTGGCCCAAAAGATTAAACCTATTTATCATCTTTCTCCAGAAAGGTCCATGAACCAAGCAGCAGATTACTCCTAGAAAGATTATTATAATTCTGACAATTTTTTGAGGTCAGAGGAAGGTAGGGAATAATCAACTTAAGGGTAAAACCTGAGGCAAATAAAAATATGTGTACAAGCACTCCCCAGATTCAAAGGTGAAGAGTTGGCACAGGCGGCCTGAAGAGGAATGGAGAAAAGGCAGGAAGGTGTTATTTCCAGACAACCTGCTCTAGTCCTAACTTCGTATACTATTGAAAATAACATGCTTTTGTGACATTACATTTTGATGTGTGAGTCAGTGAATAGCTTTAGCCCCTTTGTTTCTATGAGTAGCCACTGAGACACCCTCAAAACAAGATATAAAAGAATTAGCATATTTTTCCATGTATAAGACACCCCCATGTATAAGACGCCTCCCCTACCCCCACTTTTTCAACCCAAAATTAAGAAGTCAATATTTTAAACATTTTGCTGGTTTTCCACTTAAGGCCTTCTTCCTTTTTGGCATCTTAAAGAGTTGTTCTTCCTGTTTTCTCCACTGTCAGATCATATACTCAGTGGGAGGAGGTCCAAATTGCCTCTCTGCAGCTCTATTTCAATGCACTTTTGCATAGCTGATTACATTCAGTTTGAATTTTCCAGAGTAAGACAATCACCGGTATTTATCTTTTTTAAAAAAATAAATCTTTATTGTTCAGATTATTACAGTTGTTCCTCTTTTTTCCCCTCATAGCTCCCCTCCACCCAGTTCCCACCCCACCCCTTGCCCTTACCCCACCCCCACTGTCCTCATCCATAGGTGTCCTGTCTCTTCCTGCACACCCCACACCCTCTTCCCCCTGAGAATTGTCAGTCCACTCCCTTTCTATGCCCCTGATTCTATTATATTCACCAGTTTATTCTGTTCATGAGATTTTTTATTCACTTGATTTTTATATTAACTTGTTTGTAGATATGTATTTGTTGTCACTTTGTTGTTCATAATTTTTATCTTTGCCTCTTTCTTCTTCTTCCTCTCCTTAAAGAATACCCTTCAGCATTTCAAATAATACTGGTTTGGCGGTGATGAACTCCTTTAGCTTTTTCTTACCTGTGAAGCTCTTTATCTGAACTACAATTCTAAATGATAGCTTTGCTGGGTAGAGTAATCTTGGTTGTAGGTTCTTGCTATTCATCACTTTGACTCTTTCTTGCCATTCCTTTCTGGCCTGCATAGTTTTTGTTGAAAAATCAGCTGACAGTCATATGGGTACTCCCTTGTAGGTAACTAACTGTTTTTCTCTTGCTGCTTTTAATATTCTCTCTTTGTCTTTTGCCCTTGGCATTTTAATTATGATGTGTCTTGGTGTGGTCCTCTTTGGATTCCTTTTGTTTGGGGTTCTCTGCACTTCCTGGACTTGTAAGTCTATTTCTTTCATCAGGTAGAGGAAGTTTTCTGTCATTATTTCTACAAATAGGTTTTCAATATCTTGCTCTCTCTCTTCTTCTGGCACCCCTATAATTCGGATGGTGGTACACTTGAAGTTATCCCAGAGGCTCCTTGCACTATCTTCATATTTTTTGATTCTTTTTTTCTTTTTGCTTTTCTGGTTGGATGTTTTTTGATTCTTCATATTTCAAATCTTTGACTTGATTCTTGCTATCCTCTAGTCTGCTGTTGGATCTCTGTATACTATTCTTTATTTCAGTCAGTGTATGCTTAATTTCTAATTTGTCCTTTTTCATATCCTTGAGGGTCTTACTATATTTCTCAGAGGTTTCTAGAAGATTCTTGAGTAACCTTATAACCGTGGTTTTGAACTCTATATCCAGTAGCTTGCTCCCCTCCATTTCTTTTTTTAAAATTACTTTATTGATTAAGGTATCACATATTTGTCCTCAACTCCCCCCCCATTCCCATCCCAAACTCCTCCACACACATGACCCCACCCCCCTGTTGTCCGTTATCACTGGTTAGGCTCATATGCAAGCACACAAGTCCTTTGGTTGATCTCTCTCCCTTATCCCCACCCTCCCCTACCTTCCCTCTGAGGTCTGACAGTCTGATCGATGCTGTTCTTGTTCTTCAGTCTATGTTGTTCATCATTTCCCCTAGATGAGTGAGCTCATGTGTTACCAGGGATATACTTATGGGAACTGAAAATGAGACAAGCAATATTGGTTATGCTGAGAGGCAAATGAATCAGTCTATAATGAGTTTCTTTCTGGGCCAACAGTTTTTTTGAGCCCCAATTTCTATGTCCAACAGTTCTTTATGTGTACATAACAGCAATGATATTTCAGTTCTGGATGATGGACAAATGGTGGTAATGCAGGTCCGACCCTCTCTGGTTTGGTCCTGGGCAACCTGCAGTGACACATAGCTGCTGACTGCTAGTATGGCAAGGCATCGTCCGCGTCTTCCATCTCGGAACTGTTTCTCTTCTGTCTTCATAGCTGGAGCACTCCTGTCACTTCCGCTCTGTTGCAGGAATCCACATGGTCTCAGAGTTGTTTTCTGAAAATATACAAACATATTCTTGACCAAAAGTTAATAAAGGAATCTTTTCTATAGATTTGACTTGCGATCCTTTTTCATTTTTTGTCCAAACGATTTTCCTTTGGCTTGTTTTGACACCATGTATGTTTTACCTGGGTGTCTTGCTGTTAGCATTACAAATGAAAGTTAATTTTCTAAGGTAAAAATTTTCTAGATGTAATTCCCTCCATTTCTTTCATTTGTGACTTGTTTTTTTGTCTCTGCATTTTGGCTGCTTTCCTGTGTTGATAGAGTAACTTTGTGTGCTAGGTGTCCTATAGGGCCCAGTGGTTCAGCCTCCCTAATTACCTGAGGCAGACACTCTTGGTGCATCCCTTTGTGGGCTGTGTGTACAGTCTTGTTGTAGTTAACCCTTGATTGATGTTGGTATCACTGGGAGGAATTGACCTCCAGGCCAATTGGCTGTGAGGACCAGTTGTGTCTACAATGGGAGAACTTCTGTTCTGGAGACACCCTTATTGGGCAGGACTTGCTTCAGTGGGGCTTTGGTGCTCACTGAGTCTGCCCGCTGAGTGTGTCTCTTATGGATGTGAAGAGTTGTAATCTGGATGGTCTCACTCTGACCACTTTGGATCTCCAAGGAGGTGCAAAGTCAGCCACTGCCTGAGGCCACCAAGCAGGAGCTACAGAAGATCTGCAGATTCCTCCTCTTTGTTTGGGGTTTGGAGGTGTCCAGATGAGGACAAGCTGTGAAGCAATGCAAGCTACTGTGGAGCCTTGGGCCTTCTTTTGGACGCTCTGTTCTCTCTGACCCAGCTGGAGTTTGTTAGGTTTTAGATTTCTAAAGTCCAGGCCATTCATATGCAAAAGCCTCTGTGTACAGCTTGGGTGGGGTTGTAAATTGGGTGGGGTGGGGTCTCAGGGAATCACCAGGGTGGAGCAAATAGCAATGGCTGCCCATCAGCCCTGCCCCGAAGAGGCCCCCGGGTCTCTGTGTCCCGTGGCACCATGCAGGAACAATGATCGCTGCAAGCACCTCTGAGAGAAAGCCGCCCTCGCATTCCGGCCTGATGCCAGACAGTCCAGTTTCTCTCTGTGTGAGTCTGGGTCCCCAGAGTCTTGCCAGGAACTGGAGTTCAGAGCAGTCGGGAGCTTGTATTTCCCTCCCAATTGAAAAAGACAACAGCATACCCAGTTGCCAGGCCCTTTCACAGGAGCCTCCGTACCTCCACACTTCCACACCTCCGCACCTCCTATGGGACTCAATGCACTTTTCTCTTTCCTTCTAGTTGTAGAATTTCCACTCAGCCAGCCTTTCTGTGATTCTGGATGATATTCATTTTGTCTTTTAGTTGTGGTTTTGATGTGGTTGTGCGCAGCAGCAAGTACAGGTGTTTACCTATGCCGCCATCTTGGTTGTCCCGGTATTTATCTGTTTATTTTTTGACATCTTTATAGGCTCAGAATGCTCAGTCCCTGTTGCATCTGCATACTCTCCACCTCCACCTCCAATTATGGCATCAGCTGACTTCAGTAACAATAAGGCTCATGATTGGAGGAAGCCTGTTTGACAAGGTATGAGCAGCTATGCAACCATGTGGCTCCCTCCTCAGCTGACTTCTGTGTATAAGACACCCCTCGATTTTCAGTCTAATGATTTTAGAAAAAAAATAGGGCCTTTCTTCTATCCCAAATCTATACATGGAAAACTATGGTAACTCATTTACCATGCCCTAGATATAACTCTGACCAACAGTGAAGACTGAGTTTGCAGTGGCACCATTCCTTTCTGGATATGCCTTTCAGTTACTGGAAGTCATATTCCTGCGTCATCTCTATTCCATTTCAGGACTCAATACTTACTAGATTGGCTGTCTTTCCAGAGACTTGGTCCACAAATCTACCAAACACTTTAGTTCATTATACTTGAGAACAAACTGCTGTTACTATTTTAAGCTCTCAAACGTTCTCCAACCACAATGCCAAAGAATCTCATTATTGGAGTGACCCTTAAAATTCACCTAGTCCAGCTACCTACCTATTACTTGGGTCTCCTTTGCAACATTCTCAACAAGTTATCATTGGACCATTCCAGAGCCAGGGTAACCACTATTTCCCAAGGCACTTATTCCTTATAAGCACAGTTCCTGCTTCTATATATTTATTTATTATATTGTGCCAAAAATCTCTCTCCTGGTTCCTTGTACCCATTGGCCCAGGTTCTGCTTCATGATATCTTACCAAAAAAGGTTCCTTTTTTTTCTTTTGGTTAATCCTCACCAGAGAATATTTTCCCATTGATTTTTAGAGAATGTGGAAGGGAGGAAGAAAGAGAGAGAGAGAGAAACATAAATGTGAGAGAGACGCATCAATTGGTTGCCTCTCACATGCACCACGGATTGAGCCTGTAACCAAGGTACATGCCCTTGACTAGAATTGAACCCAGAACCCTTAAGCCCTCATGCCAATGCTCTATCCACTGAGCCAAATCAGCTAGGTCCAGGAATCTTTTTTTATACATGTAACAGCCTTTAGAATGTCTGAGGACAGTTATCGTGATCATCCCTGTGGCTTATCTTTTTCAAGCTAACCAGGCCCTGTTCCTGTGGTTGTTAGTGATCAAGTCCCTTCACCATCCTGGTCATCCTTTTCTGAACATACTTGGCTTATCAATTTCACTCCTCAAGTCTCATAACTAAATGCTTTAAATTTGGCTTGATCATAGCTTTAAGGCAAAGCTGTTATTTTTATTTCTCCACCTATTATATTTCTATTGACAATTTTTTAATTTGCATTCTTTTTCTTTGGAGATCATATCACATTCTTGCCTCATTGAGCATCTTAACCATTTCTATTCCCCCTCCCTATCACTATATCCAATCTATTAGACTCTCTTTTAAAATATTTCTTGGGCTTCTTCCTCTCTTCCATTCCAATAACCCACACATATAATTTGTGCCTGATCATTACCTCTTGCTTAGATTATTACAATGTTCTCCTAACTAGTATTGCTGTCTCTATTCTTTCTTCTATCCCAATCTGTCCTATGGCCTACTGCCATTTTCTAATGCATCACTGTGCTGGTAGTTTAGTAAAGTCATTCAGGGACTACTGAGTTCAAATCTTAGCTCTATTATTTATAAGCTTTGTGAACTTAAGGAAGTCATCTAAACTTAAAGAACCTTATTTCATTAATCTTTCAATTATGGGTAATAATGGTATCTATCTCAGAGTGAAGTAAATGAGGTACCACATCTAAGTTAGCTCCAGGCTTGGTACATAGTAAATGTGTAATAACTGTGAGTTTTATTATTATTTCTTTTTATTAATTTAAATTCTTTATTGTTTAAAGTATTACATAAGTCTCCTTCCTCCCCACCCCATTGACCTCTCCCAAGCCTATCCACTCCTCAACCCCCTAATCTCTGTGTCCATTGGCTATGTTCATATGCATGCATACAAGTTCTTTGGTTGATCTCTTACCCTCACCCCTCCCCAACCCCCCGCCTTCCCCCGTAGGTTGGATGGTCTGTTCCATGCTTCTATGACTCTGGCTCTATTTTTGTTCATTAGTTTATGTTGTTCATTATATTCCACAAATGAGTGAGATCATGTGATAGTTATCTTTCTCCAACTGGCTTATTTCACTTAGCATAATGGTCTCCAGGTCCATCCATGCTGTTGCAAATGGTAAGAGTTCCTTCTTTTTTTTACAACAGTGTAGTATTCCATTGTGTAGATGTACCACAGTTTTCCAATCCACTCATCTGCTATTGTAAATTGTAAATTGTGCTGATATGAACATAGGGTTGCATATATCCTTTCTGACTGGTGTTTCTGTTTTCTTGGGATATATTCCTAGAAGTGGTATTACTGGGTCAAATGGGATTTCCATTTTTAATTTTTTGAGGAAATGCCATACTGTTTTCCACAGTGGTTGCACCAGTCTGCATTCCCACCAGCAGTACATGAGGGTTCCTTTTTCTCCACATCCTCTCCAGCACTTGTCATTTGTTGACTTGTTGATGATAGCCATTGTGACAGGTGTGAGATGACAACTCATTGTCGTTTTGATTTGCATCTCTAATATGATTAGTGACTTTGAGTATGTTTTCATATGTCTCTTGGCTTTCTGTATGTCCTCTTTCAAAAAGTGTCTATTTATGTCCTTTGCCGATGTTTTGATTGGATTGTTTATCTTCATTTTGTTAAGTTGTATGAGTTTCCTGTAAATTTTGGAGATTAAACCCTTATTAGATGTAACATTGGTAAATATGTTCTCCCATGCAGCAGGTTCTCTTGTTGTTTTATTGATGGTTTCTTTTGCTGTGCAGAAGTTTTTTATTTTGATGTAGTCCCATTTGTTTATTTTCTCATTAGTTTCCATTGTCCTAGGAGCTGTATCGGTAAAGATATTGCTACAACATCTGTCTAATATTTTGCTGCCTATGAATTCTTCTAAGATTGTTATGGTTACCCATCTTACATTTAAGTTCTTTATCCATTTTGAGTTTATTTTTGTGTATGGTGTAAGTTGGTGGTCTAGTTTCATTTTTTGCAAGTATCTGTCCAATTTTCTGAATACCATTTATTGAAGAGAGTCACTTGACTCCATTGTATGCTCTTGCCTCCTTTATCAAATATTAATTGAGCGTAATGGCTTAGGTCGATCTCTGGGTTCTCTGTTTTGTTCCACTGGTCTATATATCTGTTCTTGTGCCAGTACCAGGCAGTTTTGAGAACAGTGGCTTTGTAATATAGCTTGATATCTGGTATTGTGATCCCTCCAACTTTGTTCTTCTTTCTCAGGATTGCTGTGGCTATTTGGGGTCTTTTTCTATTCCAGATGAATTTTTGGAGAGTTTGTTTTAGGACTGTGAAATATGCCATTGGTATTTTAATGAGGGATTGTATTGAATATATAAATTGCTTTGGGTAGTATGGACATTTTAATGATGTTGATTCTAACAATCCATTAACAACGTATGTTCTTCCATTCGTTTATGTTGACCTCTATATCTTTTTTCAATGTACTGTAGTTTTCCGAATATATGTCTTTTACCTCATTAGTTATGCTTATTCCTAGATATTTTAATTTTTTTGTTGCTATGGTAAATGAGATTTTTTTTTAGTTTCTCTCTGTGAGTTCATTATTAGTGCATAAAAAAGCCATAGATTTCTGGGTGTTAATTTTGTATCTTGCTACTTTGCCAAGTTCATTTATTTTATTTTTATTTTTTTTAATTTTTATTTTATTGTTTAAAGTATTACACATAGTAGTACATATATCTCCTTTTTTCCCCCATATTGACCTTCCCCCAGCCTCCCTTAAGCCCTGTCACATGACCTCATCCCACCATACCAGTGTCTTGTGTCCATTGGTTGTACTTATATGCATGTATACAAGTCCTTTGGTTGACCTCTTTTCCCCCCCTTCCCCAACACTTCCCAGCCTTCCTGCTGTAATTTGACAGTCTGTTCCATGCTTTACTGCCTCTGTATCTATCTTTTTGTTCATCAGGTTATAATGTACTTTAATTTCCATAAATGAGTGAGATCATGTGGTATTTTTCTTTCATTGCCTGGCTTATTTCACTTAGCATAATGCTCTCCAGGTCCATCCATGCTACTACAAATGGTAAGAAATCCTTCTTTTTTATAGCAGCATAGTATTCCATTGTGTAGATGTATCACAGTTTTCTAATCCACTCATCTGCTGATGTGCATTTAGGCTGTTTCCAAATCTTAGCTATGGTGAATTGTGCTACTATGAACATAGGGGTGCATATATCCTTTCTGATTGGTGTTTCTAGTTTCTTAGGATATATTCCTAGAAGTGGGATTATTGGGTCAAATGGGAGTTCCATTTTTAGTTTT
This sequence comes from Eptesicus fuscus, assembly GCF_027574615.1. Taxonomy (NCBI): domain Eukaryota; kingdom Metazoa; phylum Chordata; class Mammalia; order Chiroptera; family Vespertilionidae; genus Eptesicus; species Eptesicus fuscus. The sequence continues at coordinate 114,043,172 of NC_072473.1, forward strand.
TTGAAGAAACTCTATACTGTTCTCCACAGTGGCTGCGCCAGTCTGCATTCCCACCAGCAGTGCACGAGGGTTCCTTTTTCTCCGCATCCTCGCCAGCACTTGTCATTTGTTGATTTGTTGATGATTGCCATTCTGACAAGTGTGAGATGGTACCACATTGTCATTTTGATTTGCATCTTTCAGATAATTAGTGACTTTGAGCATGTTTTCATATGTCTCTTGGCCTTCCTTCCGTCTTCTTTAGAAAAGTATCTATTTAGGTCCATTGCCCAATTTTTATTAGATCATTTATCTTCCTTTTATTAAGTTGTATGAGTTCCCTATAAATGTTGGAGATTAAACCTTTATCAGTGATAACATTGGCAAATATGTTCTCCCATGCAGTGGGCTTTCTTGTTGTTTTGTTGATGGTTTCTTTTACTGTGAAAAAGCTTTTTATTTTGATGTAGTCTCATTTGTTTATTTTCTCTTTAGTTTCCATTGCCATAGGAGCAGTATCGGTGAAGAAATTGCTTCGGAATATGTCTGAGATTTCTATGCCCATGGATTCCTCTAGTATTTTTATCGTTTCCTGTCTTATGTTTAAGTCCTTTATCTATTTTGAGTTTATTTTGGGGTATGGTGTAAGTTGGTGGTCTAGTTTCTTTCTTTCTTTTTTTTTGCATGTATCTGTACAATTTTCCCAACACCGTTTGTTGAAGAGACTGTCTTGACTCCATTGTATGTTCATGCCTCCTTTGTCAAATATTAGTTGAGCATAGTGGTTTGGGTTGATATCTGGGTTCTCTATTCTATTCCATTGGTCTATATGTCTGTTCTTGTGCCAGTACCAGGCTGTTTTGAGAACAGTGGCTTTGTAATACAGCTTGAAATCTGGTATTGAGAACCCACCTACTTTGTTCTTCTTTCTCAGGATTGCTGTGGCTATTTGGGGTCTTTTTTTATTTCAGATGAATTTTTGGTGAGTTCTTCCTAGGTCTGTGAAATATGCCATTGATATTTTAATGGGGAGTGAATTGAATCTATATATTGCTTTGGGTAGTATGGACATTTTAATGATGTTGATTCTACCAATCCATGAACATGGTATGTTCTTCCATCTGTTTATGTCTTCCTCTATCTCTTTTTTCAGTGTCCTGTAGTTTTCCGCATAGAGGTCTTTTACCTCCTTAGTTAAGTTGATTCCTAGGTATCTTAATTTTTTGGTGCAATGGTAAATGTGATTGCTTTTTTAGTCTCTCTTTCTGTAAGTTCACTATTGGTGTATAGAAATGGAATTTCTTGGCGTTAATTTTGTATCCTGCTACATTGCCTAATTCATTTATTAAGTATAATAGTTTTTTGATGGAGTCTTTAGGGTGTTTTATGTACAATATCATGTCACCTGCGAATAAGGACATTTTTACTTCTTCTCTTCCAATTTGGATGCCTTTTATTTCTTCTTCTTGTCTAATCACAATGGCTAATACTTCCAGTACTATGTCAAATAGGAGTGGTGAGAGTGGGCATCCCTGTCTTGTTCCTTTTCTTAGGGGAAATGGTTTTAGTTTTTGCCCATTGAGTATGATGTTGGCTGTGGGTTTATCATATATGGCTTTTATTATGTTGAGGTATGATCCTTCTGTTCCCACCTTGTTGAGAGTGTTTTATCAAAAATGGGTGTTGGATTTTGTCAAATGCTTTTTCTACATGAATTGATATGACTATGTGATTTTTATCTCTCAATTTGTTTATGTGGAGCCCCCCTTCCCTCCTTCAGGTGAACCCCACACACCTATTCCTGTGGCAGGAGCGACAGTGGATGATCAAACCTAATGGGGCAATGCTCAAATTCGGGGACCAAGGCCAAGGGGAAGTGTGCCGGAGTGCTGGCTGATCCTTCTCCTGTGCATTCTGCCACAACAATGCTGATTTCAATTCTGGACTTCTCTATTGATAAAGAAATGTATTAATCCTGGCTCATTAAAAAACTGAGGAGGCATATGACCTATGAAAAGTGAAAAGAAATCAGTGGAGAAAGGAAAATCACAGGAGTCTGCTATCCTGAGAATCAAGGTTTGAAGTTTGACTGGAGAGAAGAAAAATGGCAGTGGAATAGACAGATGGGTCCCGAGCCTTGTCCCGGAGCAGAAAGAAAGAACAGCTGAGGGTCGCATGGGGAGTATTTGATGGCGAGCTAAGGGACAGCTATACTCCAGGAGAAGGTGGGGGACTGCTGGACAGGGTTCCCCTGAACAGGAAGCCCCCACTGCTGCTGGGTCCACTCCCAGAGCGAGAGTATCGGACATGGCGACGGGCGCTATCTTGAAGGGGAAAGTGGATCTTATTGGAAGCCTGAAAATCTACAACTGCGGCAACCACCTAACAGCTGCGAGCCCCAGAACACCAGTCCCCAATTGGCGCAAACACACGGATTCAGAGGAGCTCTACACTCCACTATGGAAAGGTCAGATTTAGCCTGGGATAAGGTGAGGTCTCTGGTCCCGGCAGGAGAGAGAAATGCGTGCACTGTGGGAGCTGGAGGACTGGGGAAAGTCTGTGCCTAGAAAAATCCGTGGCTGTTGGGGCTAGCATGATCCCTGAATGTGGAAGGGGGTCCTCAGAGCTGCTAACAGAAGGGATCTCTAAAAAGCAACCCATTTTGATCGGACACAAAAGGACAGCCTAAAATTCTTAAAAGTGTGCCAGCTGCTTAGACCCAAGGGGGAGAAGGGGATTGCACAGATTGTGTGCAGCCCCGTTGTTTGCATACTTGGGCTTTTTCCTCTTCAAATCCTTGCTTCTGATTACTAAGCCCAATACATAGGATCACCCAGTTGGGGAAACTCTGGGAGACTGCAGGGAAAAGTTGATTTTCTGGAACCTGGGGATCAGAGCGGGGAGTGACCATTGGAGAGCCAGCTCTGGGGCAGCCCACTCCCACAAACCAGTATTGAGTGCCACAGGAAAAGCAGCATCTAAATACAGGAAAGATAGGTCCTATAGATCCGGAAGTCAATCCAGAAACACTGCCACCAAGGGGTTGAATCATAAATTGACTCTTGTGTAATCAAAAAGAAAGAAATACAAGAAATTAAGACACCGCCTGCTTAAAAATCAGGACTGGCTTACAACACTGAGGAGAAGTGGAACACAGGGAAATGCAATACTGTCCTGACTGGGAAACAGGTGTGCCAAACAGAACAATAGAGGAAGTGAATGACCTTCACTGCTGCACATTTTATTTTTTATTTTTTTCATCTTTTATTTAAGAAACTAATTTTTTTCTTTTTTCCTCACTTGATTTTACCATTTTAATTATTACATTTTTATTTTCAATCAGTATTATTACTACTACTATTTTACTTTTTTAAAAAAAGTATCATTTTATTTTCTCTTTATTTTACTTTGGGATTAGTGTTCTACATTCTATTTTCATCTTTCCTTTAGCATCATTTTACTCTATCTCAAATTTACCTTTATGCCAACACTCTCTTCCTCACTTTTCCAAAAAACACCCCATCAGAGCAGGAAAAAAAAAATTACAAAAAAAGAAAGAAAGAATAGCTTAAGGGACATTTGGGGCCACATGGAGCATAATGATATCCACATCAGAGGAATACCAGAATGAGAAGAGAGAGAGCAAGGAATCAAGAACCAATTTGAGAGAGGAAACAAGATGGGGCATAGGTAAACACCTGTACTTGCTATCTCTCGCAACCACATCAAAATTACAACTTAAAAGACAGAACAATTATCATTCAGAATCATGGGAAAGCTGGCTGAGTGGAAGTTCTACAACTAGAGGGAAAGAAGAAAGAGCATTGAGACTGGTAGGAGGTGCGGAGGCATGGAACAGGCTGGCACCTGGGTGCACTGCTTTTTTAATTGGGGGGAGATACAAGCTCCCGCTTGCTCTGAACTCCAGTTCCAGGTGAGACTCTGGGGGACCCAGACAAATATGGGGAGAAACTGGACTGTCTGGCATTGGAACAGGAATGGAAGGGTGGCTTTCGTTCCGACGGAGGTGCTCCCAGCAGTCAATTTTCCTGTGCTGGGACCTCTCTGGTGCAGGGCTGACTGGCAGCCATTACTGTTTTTTCTGCCCAGGAGATTCCCTGAGACCCTGCCCACCCAATTTACAACCCCACCCGAGCTGTGCGCAGCAGCTTTTGCATATGATGGCCTGTCCTTTCTCAGCCTAAAACCTGTCAAACAGGAAGCAGCAGCCTGCCTTGCTACACAGCTGGGCCTCATCTGGGCACTTCCAAACCTGATACAAACAGGAGGAATCTGCAGATCTCTCTGTAGCTCCTGCTGGGTGGCCCAATACAGTGGCTGACTTTGCACCTCTTTGGAGATCTAAGAGCCAGTGTACCCAGTGGTCAGTGTGAGACCATACCAGATTACAACTCTTCACATCCATAAGTGACACACTCAAGGGGAAGACTCAGTGAGCACCAAAACCCCACTGAAACAAGTCCTGTCCCATAAGGGTGTCTCCTGCACAGCAGCTCTTCCATTGTAGATACAGCTGGTCCTCACAGCCAATTGGCCTGGAGGTCAATTCCTCCCAGTGATACCAACAACAATCAAGGCTTAACTACAACAGGACTGTGCACACAGCCCACAAAGGGGTGCATCAAGAGTGTCCACTTCAGGTGACTGGGGAGGCTGAACCACTGGGCCCTATAGGACACCCATCACACAAGGCCACTCTATCAACTCAAGGAGACTTAGCAGCTACCCAATATATAGAAAAAACACAGGGAAGCAGCCAAAATGCAGAGAGAAAGAAAGATGTTAAAAATAAAAGAAATGGATGAAAGCAAAATACTGGATATAGAGTTCAAAACCACAGTTATAAGGTTACTCAAGAATCTTCTAGAAACCTCCAAGGAACTTAGTGGGACCTTCAAGGATATTAGTGAGAATGCAAAAAAAAAAAAAAAAAAAAAAGGAAAAGGGCCAGTCAGAAATTAAGCATACACTGACTAAAATAAAGAATAATATAGAGTTTCAACAGTAGACTAGAGGATCCCAAGAATCAAGTCAATGATTTGAAGTACAAGAAAGCAAAAAAAACACCCAACCGGAAGAGCAAAAAGAAAAAAAAAAAACCAAAAATATGAAGATAGTGTAAGGAGCCTCTGGGACAACTTCAAGCATACCAACATCCAAATTATGGGGGTGCCAGAAGAAAAGAGAGAGCAAGATATTGAAAACCTATTTGAAGCAATAATGACAGAAAACTTCCCCTACCTGGTGAAAGAAATAGACTTACAAGTCTAGGAAGCACAGAGAACCCCAAAAAAGAGGATTCCAAAGAGTACCACACCAAGACACATCATAATTAAAATGCCAAGGGCAAAAGACAAAGAGAGAATCTTAAAACAGCAAGAGAAAAACAGTTAGTTACCTACAAAGGAGTACCCATACAACTGTCAGCTGATTTCGCAACAGAAACTATGCAGGCCAGAAGGGAGTGGCAAGATATATTCAAAGTGATGAATAGCAATGACCTACAACCAAGATTACTCTACCCAGAAAAGCCATCATTTAGAATTGTAGGTCAAATAAAGAGCTTCACAGACAAGAATAAGCTAAAGAAGTTCATCACCACCAAACCAATATTATATGAAATGCTGTAGGGTATTCTTTAAGAAGAGGAAGAAGAAGAAAAAGGTACAGATAAGAAATTATGAACAACAAATACATATCTATCAACAGTGACTCTAAAAATCAAATGAATAAAAAATCTGATGAACAGAATAAACTGGTGAATGTAATAGAATCAGGGGCATGGAAAGGGAGCGACTGACAATTCTCGGGGAGAAGGGGGTGAGGGGAGTGTGCGAAGAGATTGAACAAAGAGCTTATACCTATGGACGAGGACAGTGGGGGGGGGTGAGAGCCTGGGGTGGGGTGGGAACCAGGTGGAGGGGAGCTATGGGGGGAAAAAAGAGGAAAATCTGTAATAATCTGAACAATAAAGATTAAAATAAAAAAGAACCAATTTGAAAAAATAATGACAGAAAGCTTCCCTAACTTGGTGAAAGAAATAGCCATACCAGTCTAGGAAGTGTAGAGCATCCCAAATAAAATTAACCCAAGGAGACCCACAATAAGACAAATCATAATTAAAATGCGAAAGGTTAAAAACAAAGAGAGAATCTTAAAAGTAGCAAGAGAAAAACAGTTAGTTACCTACAAGGGAGTTCCCATAAGACTGTCAGCTGATTTCTCAACTGAAACTTTGCAGACCAGAAGAGAGTGGCAAGAAATATTCACAATGATGAAAAGCAAGGACCTATAGCCAAGTTTACTCTACCCAGGAAAGATATCATTTAGAATTGAAGGACATGTAAAAAACTTCCCAGAGAAGTAAAAGCTAAAGGTGTTCATCACCACCAAACTAGTATTACATGAAATGTTAAAGGGTCTTCTTTAATTATAATAAGAAAGATAAATATGAACAACAAAATGACAACAAATACATATCTATTAACAATTGAATCTAAAAACCAGAATAGGTGAAGAAAAAGAACAGAAACAGGCATAGATACAGAGAATGTTTTGACAGTTGCCAGATGAGAGGGGATTGGGGGGATGGATGAAAAATGTGAAGGGATTAAGAAGTACAAATTGTTTGTAGCAGAATAGTCATGAGAATGTAAAGTACAGCATAGGGAATATAGTCAATAATTTCCTAGTAACTATGTATGGTGTCAGATGGTTATGAGATTTATTGTGATGATCACTTAATAAGTTATATAATGTCTAATCACTTGGATGTACATCTGAAATTAATGTAATATTATATGTCAACTGTAATTAAAAAATGAAAAATGATTTTAAAATGATGTGATTTAAATGTGATATTACATATAGAAAAGCATTTAGAATAACTGCTTTGCTTTTATCACTAGAAAATGTTTTTCTTCCAAAGCATAACTCAATTAATGTCTCACCTTCCCCTATATGCCAGAACCATAAATTCTACAGTGTTAGTTATGCATTATATTCACCTTCTCATATTCATTATGGCTAAATCATTTTTACTTTTATATTGCCTTCTTACTGATATTTTTTGCCAAATTCACATATGCACAGGAAGAAAGTTGGTATTTTCTCTGTTAGCAACGAGATGCTTTATTGCTGAACTCAATGGCACTACATTAATTCAAAGGGAGAGAGGCCAATGAGATTGGGAATCAAGCCCTTCAATTTCCACATTTATTGCATTTGAAGATGCCAAGACATAATGATAAAGCATTCCAGCAGGCAGAACCCATGGTTTTAAACCTATTTCCTCTCCTGTAGCTGAATGTCACTGCATATGACAAATGTTATGAATAAGTATGTTTCAAGGCCAAAGAGCTCTATGAGAAATCCCATCATTCTAAAAATCCCAAAATCATTTCAGAAATTGAACAATATTATAGTAGCTTAATAGCAAATTTGAATCTTGTGTCTCCAACATATCAAGAGTCATTTAAAGCATCTTGTGAGTGGATTGTGTGTAACAGCCAACATTTCTCTGCTTCGGACCTTCCAGGAACCAAAAGTTAAATTATCCCACAAAGGAAATAAGCTCATTACTTTGTTACCAACAAAATGTTCAAGGTTCATATGGTGGATATAAGCAGGGAGTCAGAGCAAAATAATCATTTTGGCAAAATGATAGACCTATTATACAGTTTGAAATTATGGAATTCACTTCAGGTTTTTAGAACCTGAATCCCTCATGTAAACCAGTTACAATTATTGTCTTAAAAGCATTTGTCCTTTTAAAAAAAAAGAAAACAAAAGCTTAAAAATGCAACCGAAGTCTAATAAAATAAGTGCTGAGAAATCCTTGTTGTTTTAAAACTGTACATCAGCCTATGTTCTGAATTTTTTGGAATGAGAACTTTAAAAAACTGTCCTTTTAAGCCCATTAACTATTTACATTTCCAAAATATTCCAGCATTTTCCCATGCAGAACATATCTTCCTCACAACTTTTTACATTCTAAGGTGGCACAAAAATCTTTTGTAAGACAGCATGAGCCAAAAGCTGGTATCACCCTTGTTTACCATGTTTACTGATTTTAGAGAAAGGAATAGAGAGACAGGGAGGGAGGGGGAGAGAGAGAGAGAGAGAGATAGAGATAGATAGATAGATAGATAGAGAGAGAGAGACATTGATGTGAGATAGAAACATCGGTTGGTTGCCTTTTATATGCACCCCAACAGGTGACTGAACCGGCAACCAGAGCCTGTGCCCTGGTCGATAATAGAACTGGCAACCTTTCAGTGCATGGGACAATACTCAACCAACTGAGCTACAAAGACCAGGGCCATAATTGACATTTTCAGTTATAGTAAATATAAGGAAATTATTGCTTTGTACCATCTCTCTGTGTGAGGGGGACACAGACAGAAGGTAATCCCAAACTTAACTGGCCTGCTTAAACCTGGCTGTGACCAATGGGACTCACATTTGAACTTGCTTTTAGGAAGAGAGTGAAATAGGAGGGAAAAAAGACACTATGGGAAAGATATGGCTTTCATTGTGTGTTTTAATTAAAAAAATTGATGCATATTCTTTATATGCCTTGCTTCAACCCAAATCCAAATTCACCAGTCTGTAAAGCACTCTTTGGATTTGTTGTCCTGATTTTTTAATTTACCAATAATAAAGTCTCTGCTGGGCCTCAATGCCTTTAATAGTTAAAGTATCTCAATGTTGCTGGTGTGCTTTCCACACAGCCCAACTGAGTTGGTAACACACCTTGAAATCTCAGCAGGATTAATTTTTTCATAGTATGAATGATTTTTATCAGATTAATTACCACATCATATAGTCCAATCCTTCACTCTCTGCCAACCCACCCCAAGAATATATATATCTATTTCTGGAGCTGTGAGATATCTAACTGTCATAATGCATTTAGCTGAATGCAATTTTTTGGGGGGGACAAAACTAGGCTCCTGGAATAATACTTGCTGGGCTGATGGTTGAAAATTGAGATTCTACATGTAAATAGGTACAGTGCTTTCAAGGAAACAGCAAAGTACCTTTGTTTGGATTTCAGGTTTATTACTATGAATAGCTGCATCTAATGGGCATTATATCTGATTTAACCCATTACTAGGATTTCCTCTATGTTTACTAGTTTTCCCCACTTTATCTCTGGATACTCCTCCCTTGTTTCTCCCTTAAAGCGCCCAAATCCTTCCATATATATTTGAAACCTCTGCAAGCTTCTATCATAATATTTTAGCCCGTCCCTACTGTGAATATCAGAGCCAGGAACCATGAAAGTGAATGTAAATAATAAATAAATGAATAGGGGTGAAGGGATTCCTTATAGTAGAATGCCAACGGATATATGTGGATGGAGTGGTGGAGTTGGGAAATCACCATTTTGCCATCATCATAGTATAGAAGGGTTCGGGTAAGAATCACCACTAGATGCTAATTTCGGTAGGGGGATTTGAGGAGGAGCCAGATATATGCATGGCCTCAAAGTGTCTCCTTATAGGTTGATTTTTAGTTATGAAGCAAAAAAAAAAAAAGAGTACACAGTGGAAAAACTGGACAATGCCTTGACTTTGTGATCAAAATCAGTATCACAAATAGACATTGTATCCTCCAAATGGGATACTCTGTTTAGGACACATTAGTTAGGTAGTTTTCTGACTGGGATTGCATAACCTGAATTAATAAAAAGGAAATATCAGTCAGACCAAAATTTAGGAACAGTCTATAAAATAATGGGTCTCTACTCTTCAAAAATGTCCATGTTATAAAAGACAAAAAACAAGCCAAGGAACTGTTTGAGTTTAAAGGAAGCTAAAAGGACATGACAACTAAATGCAATCATGAAGCTGGAATGCTTCCTTTTTTTTTCTTGAATAAATCTTTATTGTTCAGATTATTACAGTTGTTCCTCTTTTTTCCTCACATAGCTCCCCTCCAGCCGGTTCCCACCCCTCCATGCCCCTACCCGCCCCACTGTCCTTGTCCATAGTGTAAGATTTTTGTCCAATCTCTTTCTGCACCCCCACACCCCCTTCCTCCCTGAGAATCGTCAGTCCACTCCCTTTCTATGACCCTGATTCTATTATATTCACCAGTTTATTCTGTTCATGAGATTTTTTATTCACTTGATTTTTAGATTCACTTGTTGATAGATGTCTATTTGTTGTCACTTTGTTGTTCATAATTTCTTATCTGTACCTTTTTCTTATTCTTCCTCTTCTTAAAGAATACCGTTCAGCATTTCATATAATACTGGTTTGGTGGGGATGAACTTCTTTAGCTTATTCTTGTCTGTGAAGCTCATTATTTGACCCACAATTCTAAATGATAGCTTTGCTGGGTAGAGTAATCTTGGTTGTAGGTTCTTGCTATTCATCACTTTGAATATTTCTTGCCACTCCCTTCTGGCCTGCATAGTTTCTGTTGAAAAATCAGCTGACAGTTGTATGGGTACTCCCTTGTAGGTAACTAACTGTTTTTCTCTTGCTGTTTTAAGATTCTCTCTTTGTCTTTTGCCCTTGGCATTTTAATTACGATGTGTCTTGGTGTGGCCCTCTTTAGATTCCTCTTGTTTGGGATACTCTGTGCTTCCTGGACATGTAAATCTATTTCTTTCACCAGGTAGGGGAAGTTTTCTGTCATTATTTCTACAAATAGGTTTTCAATATCTTGCTCTCTCTTTTCTTCTGGTGCTACCATAAGTTGGATGTTGGTACGCTTGAAGTTGTCCCAGAGGCTCCTTACAGTATCTTCATATTTTTGTATTCTTTTTGCTTTTTGCTTTTCCAGTTGGGTGTTTTTTGCTTTTCCGTATTTCAATATTTGACTTGATTCTTGGGATCCTCTAATCTGCTGTTGAGTCTCTGTATATTATTCTTTATTTCAGTCAGTGTGTGCTTAATTTCTGATTGGTCCTTTTTCATATCCTTGAGGGTCTCACTAAATTTCTCAGAGGTTTCTAGAAGATTCATGAGTAACCTTATAACCGTGGTTTTGAACTCTATATCCAGTCATTTGCTTTCATCCATTTCTTTCATCTGTGACTTGTTTCTTTGTCTCCACATTTTGGCTACTTCCTTGTGTTTGCTTTTATGTACTAGGTAGCTGCTAAGTCTCCTTGAGTTTATACAGTGTCCTTCTGTTGTTGGTTTCCTATAGGGCCCAGTGGCTCAGCCTCCCCAGTCACCTGAGGTGGACGCTCTTCGTGCACCCCTTTGTGGGCTGTGTGAAAGGTCTTGTTGTAGTTAACCTTTGATTGTTGTTGGTATCACTGGGAGGAATTGACCTCCAAGCCAATTGGCTGTGAGGACCAGCTGTGTCTATACTGGAAGATCTGTTGCGCAGGAGACACCCTTATGGGGCAGGACTTGTTTCAGTGGGGATTTGGTGCTCACTGAGTCTACCCTTGAGTGTGTCTCTTATGGATGTGAAGAATTGTAATCCAGTATGGTCTCACTCTGACCACTGGGTACACTGGCTCTTGGATCTCCAAGGAGGTGCAAAGTCAGCCACTGTCTGGGGCTACCCAGCAGGAGCTACAAGAGAGATCTGCAGATTCCTCCTCTTTGTATTGGGTTGGAAGTGCCCAGATGAGGCCCAGCTGTGAAGCAAGGCCACTGTTGCTTCCAGGCAGTGGGCCTTCTTTTGGAAGCTCTGGGGCTCTCTCACCCAGCTGCAGTTTGTTTTAGGTGAAAGGACAGGCCATTCATATGCAAAAGCCTTGCGCACAGCTTAGGTGGGGTTGTAATTTGGGTGGGGTAGGATCTCTGGGAATCACCAGGGCTGAGCAAACAGCATTGGCTGCCCTGAACCAGAGAAGTCCCCAGTTCTCTGCATCCTGAGCCCCCATGCAGGAACAATGATCGCTGCGAGCACCTCTAAGAGTAATCCATCCTCGCGTTTCTGTCCCGATGCCAGACAGTCCAGTTTCACCCTATATGTGCCTGGGTCCCCCAGAGTCTCACCCAGAACTGGAGTTCAGAACAAGTGGGAGCTTGTATCTCCCTCCTGGTTTAACCTTTTGCACTCGGATGTCAAGTGTGATGGTTATTGAATGTATCAATAATTTGAAATATAAAAAAATTCAAATAAATAAGTTTGTATGAAAAGAAACTCCAGTTTTTTATTCTACTGTCGCGCTTTGTAAAATCTGGGGTATTTAAAAAATTAAATCCCGAGTAGAATAAAGGAATCGAGAAAAAAGCAAGCGAGTGCAAAGGGTTAAAGAGCAGCATATCCAGATGCAAGCACTTTCCGCACCTCGGCATCTCTAACCAGTCTCAATGAGCTTTCTTCACCTCTCTATTTGTGGAACTTCCACTCAACCAGCTTTCCTGTGTTTCTGGGTGGTAGTTTTTTTTGCTATTTAGTTGTGGTTTTGATGTGTTTGTGAGAGGCAGCAAGTATAGGTCATTACCTAGGCTGCCATCTTAGTTTCTCTTCACTGGGCTGCTTCTTGTACTGGAAGAACAAAAATTCCATAAAGGACATGAATGCGACAACTGATGAAATAAAAATATAGGCAGTAGATAGTTAAAAGCTTTGTAACAATGATAAATGTCCAGAATTTAATAACAATACTATGGTTATCTAAGACAATATCTTTGTCCTTAGGAGATACAAATGAAGTATTTGAGGGTAAGGGGAGTTGATGTATAAAATCAACCTTCAAATGATTCAGAAAATAAATTGTATATTCATATATTAAATATATAAGTTTATATAATATACAGAAATTTATTATATAATAAATTATGTCTATACACATATATGTATGTATGTATATGGTCTGTGCATTTAGCCACTGTGTTATTTGCATCCCAGAACAAAGCTGATCTTCATGCACTGGAGGGGGGGTGCTCAGCCTGTCCTGCGACCTCTCGCAGTCTAGGACCACTTACTCCTTACTGCCCATCTGCTCGCTGCTTCTTACTCTTTGGCTTGCTGCTCTTTAGCATTGCCATAGAGGCAGGAGAGGCTCCCACCACTGCTGCTGCGCTCGCCAGCTATGAGCTTGTCTTCTGGCTGAGTAGCGCTTCCCCCTGTGGGAGTGCACAGACTACCAGGGGCAGCTCATACGTTGAGTGTCTGCCCCCTGGTGGTCAGAGTGCATCATAGCAACCGGTCATTCTGGTCATTCCGCTGTAACAGTCATTAGGCTGTATATATATATATATATATATATATATATATATAGAGAGAGAGAGAGAGAGAGAGAGAGAGAGAGAGAGAGAGGGGAGAGAGAGAGAGGGAGAGAGAGAATACAGGTGTACAGGTGTTCAGGAGTTCTCTTTTACATCTTGTGGAATCCCATCTTCATCCCTTCATCCCTTCATTGACATCACTCCCCCAACTCCCCCCAAATGGCAAGTCAGCTTCTCCAAATCCTACTTGGATTTCCCGGTATAGCTCAAATCTGGCTTCCTTCTATGCACTGCTCCTTTCTCTGCATTCCTCTAGCACAGTGGTTCTCAACCTTTCTAATGCTGCGACCCTTTAATACAGTTCCTCATGTTGTGGTGACCACCAACCATAAAATTATTTTCGTTGCTACTTCATAACTGTAATTTTGCTACTGTTATGAATCGTAATGTAGATATCTGTGTTTTCCGATGGTCTTTAGGCTCTACAGCAGCGGTTCTCAACCTGTGGGTTGCGACATTAGAAAGGTTGAGAACCGCAGGGTCGCCTAAGACCATCAGAAAACACAGATATTTATATTACGATTCATTGACAGTAGCAAAATTACAGTTATGAAGTAGCAACGAAAATAATTTTATGGTTGGGGGTCACTGCAACATGAGGAACTGTATTAAAGGGTTGTGGCATTAGAAAGGTTGAGAACCACTGCCTAGCACTACTGGTCTCAGTATAACTTGGCACCAAGCCTGATCCCATTGATTGATTGGATTCGTTTTGAGATGCAAACAACATAGTGAGTAAATGCACACCTGTGGAATCAGACTGGGTTTAGTTTTCATTTTGCCACTTACAACCTGTGTGACCTTGAACAAGTTTCTTACCTTATTTAAGTCTTGGTTTCTTTGACAGGAAACATCATTACATGAAAGGAAAGAATATTTTCTGGGAGCCCAGAGGCGTAATCCTAGGTGTAAATTTGTCATAAGTGTGTGATCTTATGGGTCTTAGTGCTCTTACCTATAAAATAAGGTTGCTGGATGAATATGTGGTTCTCCACCCTGGCTGACATTAAAATTGCCTGGGGGGCTCTAAAATACATATAAAATATGTTTTAAAAAATATGATTTGTCAGGGTTGAGTTCCAGGCATGGTAGTTTCTAAAAGTGCCTGGGTGATTTTAGTATATGGATCAGGCTGAGAACCACTGAGGTGGCTGATTCCCAAGGTGGCTTCCACCTTTACAATTATATGATTCTATGCACAAGTGTTGCTGGGAATTCTTTGTTAATTAAGGCCCCTTCCTATCTCCTGACAATGTGTAGCTTAGGGCTTGATCATGCTGTAGGAGCACATAATACCAATATGTTAACTAAAATAATGATCAGCTATGATTTTCCTCTTTTTTCCCCCTGGCTAGAAAGAGACATCTTTGACAATCTCAGCATCTTGACAGAACAATTATTGCCTCCTAGAATCCCTTGCTAGCCATAGGAAATTAGCGGTAACAGCGTATGCTCTTAATGGGAATGTAGCATGTCAATGGGCTATTTCTGTCATTGTGGTTTAGTCTGATAGTCCAATATGCCCCTGCTGCTTTGCATGGTACTTAGCACAAAAAGAAAGGTGGTGATTCCCCCTTGGTTTACATTTGACCAATTGCTATGCTTGAGGCAATCACAAAACACCAGAGGTATTGAAAATGATTAGGGACAATTATGATAGTGCGGCATCCAAGGAACAAACCACTACCAAGTCTTCCATCTCCCAAATGCACAGGTTGCGTGGTTCCTGCAGCAGCGATTACCTAAAAATATCTAATACTTAATTACTTCCAAAGTGTCAGTATTCATAACTGGGTATTAAAATGTTCTAATTGATAGTGCAGCTGCAGCTTCTCTGCTTGACACTGGCATATGGCTTGCAATATTCTAGCTTGATCAGTTTTTTTTCTTCATAAAGCTCACTTACTGATTGCAGATTACAGGCATGGTCTACCTAGGATTGGAATTCACCCATTTTGCAATTTACCATTTATTGCTTTGAATGAGAGTGGAAAACACACACAAGAAAGAAAGAAAGAAAGAAAGAAAGAAAGAAAGAAAGAAAGAAAGAAAGAAAGAAAGAAAGAAAGAAAGAAAGAAGAAAGAAAGAAAGAAAGAAAGAAAGGGAGGAAGGGAGGGAGGGAGGGAGGGAGGGAGGAAAGGAAGGAAGGAAGGAAGGAAAGAAGGAAGGAAGGAAGGAAGGAAGGAAGGA
Organism: Eptesicus fuscus; assembly: GCF_027574615.1. Taxonomy (NCBI): domain Eukaryota; kingdom Metazoa; phylum Chordata; class Mammalia; order Chiroptera; family Vespertilionidae; genus Eptesicus; species Eptesicus fuscus. Next base: position 114,058,574 of record NC_072473.1, read on the forward strand.
AGGAAAAGGAAAAAACAAACAGCTCAGAGGCCTATGGTAACCAAATTGTATTGGAAAATGACCTAGTTCTTCTTGCTTTCACATTCCACTTTAATAAAATTCTATACATACTCAGATGTCAGCTAGAGTCACCATCATCATCCTTAAAATCTAAATAAGACTGTGTGAAACCTCTATCCCAGAGATTGTGGAAAGTATGAAGCCCTCTGCAAGTAGTGAATTTCCAGGGTGCTAATGCTATTACAGTTACCCATAGCTCCGAGAACTTATCATGGCTGATTCTGTTTTATTTTAGGGTCTTCTCACTGTGCTGTACATGCTGTTTCTGTTCTATTTTATGTTGACTCAAACTCACAACATAGCCCCTCTCCTTAATTTTCAAGCAGCCCACTCACACAATGAAAGTGGACGTGGCATATTTTGCTTAAGCTTGAGGTATATGGAGGGAATTTTATAACAGGCATGAAAACAATTTCATATGGAGTGGTAGCCCTATCCTTGTCTTTCTAAGACTCTCAGCCATTTCTGTAGCCCAAGGTGTCTCCCACTTGTGTTGCTTAGCCTCCTCGCTCTCTCTTCATGCCGGTTCCCTTTTCTTTACTATTTTCTGTAATCTCAGGAGGAAGATAAAGTCTTACAAATTTCTTATGCACAGAAATTCTGCTCTCTCTAATGCCAAAACTAAGTCTAAAACTTAGTTCTGGGCCTCCTTTTGCATACCCACAGCTATGCATTTACTGTTTAAAGGGACCATCTGATTGTGCTTGTTTTCTGGTATATGCATAATAAAGTGTGTGTATTTGTGTATATATATATATATATACTCGAGGCCCTGTGCACAAAATTCGTGCATGGGTGGGGGGTTGTCCCTCAGCCAAGCCTGCACCCTCTCCAATATGGGACGCATCAAGGAATGTCAGAATGCCCATTTAGGCCCGATCCCGGTGGGCATTCCTCTCACAATCCAGGACTGCTGGCTCCCAACCGCTCGCCTGCCTGCCTGCCTAATTGCCCCTAACTGCTTCTGCCTGCCAGCCTGGTCACCCCTAACTGCCCTCCCTTGCTGACCTGGTCACCCCTAACTACCCTCCCTTGGCAGCCTGGTCGCCACTAACTGCCCTCCCCTGCTGGCCTGGTCACCCCTAACTGCCTTCCCCTGCAGGTCTGGTCGCCTCTAACTGTCCTCCCCTGCTGTCCTGATCGCCCATAACTGCCCTCCCCTGCCAGCCATCTTGTGGTGGCCATCTTGTGTCTACATGGGGGTGGCCATCTTGACCACATGGGGGCAGCCATCTTGTGTGTTAGAGTGATGGTCAATTTGCATATTACCTCTTTATTATATAGGATATAATTATATAGGATATTATATAGGATATAATTATATATATATTAGAGGCCTGGTGCATGAAATTTGTGCACAGGGGGGATGTCCCTCAGCCTGGCTTGCAACCTCTCCAATCTAGGACCCCTCAGGGGATGTCATCCTAAACCGGCAGTCGGACATCCCTCTCTCAATCCAGGACTGCTGGCTCCTAACCGCTCACCTGCCTGCCGACCTGATCCCCCTAACTGCTCTCCCTTGCCAGCCTGATTACTCCTAACTGCCTCTGCCTTGGCCCCGCCACCATGGCTTTGTCTGGAAGGATGTCTGGTCTAATTAGCATATTACCCTTTTATTAGTGTGTGTAGTGTGTGTGTGTGTGTGTGTGTGTATATATATATATATATATATATATATATATATAACTTTATAAAACTTATTGGATATATCAATTGCAACTTAATCTTTTATTTGGCAATATGATTTTCTATATAGCAGCCTCCTATTTCATGTGAAGGGCTCTAACTTATTTCTAGTCCTAACTGATTCTCTATACAGCTGTCAAATGAATCTTCTAGAAACATTTTTCATCGTTATTCTCTACATAACATCCTTCATTAATATGATAATCTAGTGAATCCTATCTAATAAAGAGGGAATATGCTAATTAACCATCTCACCCTCACAAAGATCATGGCGCCCACAGCCACAAGATGGTGGCGCCCAGTCCCCTCAGCCCCGCAGCTGCCCAGGGCCAGCCTGAGACACAGGCAAGCCTCAGATGTGGCTGCCCAGCCACCCACGGCCGGCCCAAGGTGCAGGCAAACCTTGGATGGCGGCTGCCCAGCTGACACCCGAGGTGCAGGCAAGCCTTGAATGATGGCTGTGCAGCTACCCAGGGCCGCCCGAGGCTCAGGTAACCAGGGTTGGCCGAGGCTTGCACTGTTGGCAGTGGCGGCAGCAGAGGTGTGATGGGGGCGTCGCCTTCCACTGATGGCTGGGTCACCTCCCGCCCCTGAGAGCTCCCGGACTGTGAGAGGGGGCAGGCTGGGCTGAGGGACGTCCCCCCCCTCCAATGTATGAATTTTCATGTACCAGGCCTCTAGTATTTATATATTAGTGCTTGATAATGGATTAATGCATTACCCCCTAGATAACTTATTTATTTTATCAGAGACTTTTAATGTCTACAGGAGTGAGTAATAATGTATGTGATGTACTTAGCATAGGTCCTGAGATATAATAAGTGTTCACTAAAGGTTAGTAAGTAATGTTGTTGTTGTTATATTGTTTTGTGAAAAGGAGAATGCTATGAGAGGAGACCACAGAGGTAGGCAGGGAACAGATCATGAAGGGAATTTTAAACAAATAAACAAACAAACAAATAATTTACTTTTGATTTTAAATATTATGATAAGCCATTGGAGGGTTTTAAGCAAGGGAGTTGCATTACCAGTTTTGAATTTTAATAAGAATCTTCTGGCTGCTGCTGTGTTGAGGAGAAAAATAAAGAGAACAAGTGTAGATAATGGGATAGCCATTGGAAAGCTGTGGTAATTGTAAATTTATTCAAAAGCATTTGTGTCTTCCTTGACAAATTTCCTGTATGCTGAATATATTTTCCTTTCCCTTGGGCTTGGCCCTATGTCTTGATTTGGCCAATTAAATCTCATTAGAGCAGAGCTTCAAATGTGCTTGTAGTGCTTTGGCTCTGTCACCCCTCAGCTTCTGCTCTCCACCATGAGAATAGTATGGCTTTCAGCCTAGGCGTTTATAGACATTTGGAACTAAGCTCATCTCAGTGGAGCCCTGAAGACTTCAGCTGACCTATAGCCCTCCTGTAACTTGAACAAGAAATATTTATTTCTGGAAGCCCCAGAGAGTCTGGGATTATTTGAGCACCGCCCCCCCGCCCAAATAAAAAGAAAAAAAGAAAAAGAAAAAAGACTACTCCAAACAAACAAACCCCAAAACAAAACAAAATGACTGGTAGCAGTTGAAATGGTGAGAAGTGATTGGATTTCACATATTTTTAAAAATAGAACTAACAAGACTTGCTGATGCTTATAAGCTGTGAGATGAAAGAGAAGAGTCAAGGGTGACTTTTGGGAAACTGGACGACTGGGGCATCCTAGACTGCAATGGGGAAGACTTGGGGAAAAGCTAGTATGAGGGGAGCCAGGAGTCCATTTTTGGCCATCTTAAGTTTGAGGTGATTTTTACACATCCATATATTGATTTACTTGTGCCTCCTGACAAATCCTTCTTTTATTTATTTGCTTATTTTATTTTACTTTATCTACATAAAAAATAGTTGGTAGCTCACATTAAAGCACTGGTAAAACCATTAATGTAAGGGGATCTAGAGGGAGAATTATATTGAAAAATTCAAGGAGAGAAAAGCTATTGCAATTCAGTACAATTACTTTTGAGCTTCTTATTAACACAAATGAAAAGGAAAAAACAGTGAAGAATCTAAAAATCAAATAAATAAGAAAATCTGACGAACAGAATAAACTGGTGAATGGAATAGAATCAGGGGCATGGAAATGGAACAGACTGACGATTCTCAGAGGGAAGGGGGTGTGGGGGGTGCGGGAAGAGATTAGACAAAGATCTTATATGCATGTATTCAGTACCTATGGACACAGACAACAGGGTGGCAGGGGGCTGGGGTGGGGTGGGAAGCGGGTGGAGGGGAGCTATGGGGGTAAAATAGGGACATCTGTAATAATCTCAGCTATGATGCTTTAAAAAAACTCATTTTCTGGGGCAGTGATTCTCAATCTTGGCTGTAGAATAGAATCCTGGAGCTTAGCCAAACACATTGTGAATGGTGATCCCTGGAGCTGCAAAACTCAACCGCTCTGCCCAGAGCCCACTCCTAGAAATCTAAATGTATCTGGTCTAGGATGGAGCTGCCATGCAAATGTGTTTTCTATTAGATAATTCTAATGCACAGCCAGAATTGAGAACTACTAGTTGTGTACATGTACCTGTTGATATAGAAAGATAAACTTGTTTCTGAGCTCTAATTAAATTTGTCTCAGGCATCTTTATGTAAGGAGTATTGAACTATGTAATTAATGACCGATGCTATAGATAATTTCACATGAGATACAGAAGCCTTCCTCCTTTGCTGCTTATTACATGTACCTTCAGTGAAAGCTGAAGATATGAGGTTAAAATTAGAGTTGTGTAAAAGCAGAAGCCAGAATAAGAGGGTCCAGTTATGTAGCTTTCTGGTAATTTGCCATAGTAGACTAATAAAGCTTGGAAAATCATGATGAAGAAAGAGTTAATGGAATCCTCATGAACACCAGTAGTTTCAGCAAGTTTGGCCATCAGGTCACTCTGGAAGATTCCTCAAGGCGCTGAGCCTTTCAGCTGGCTCTTTGCCCCTTAACTGAGTGCTGACTGTGGTAGGACAGGGAGTGGTTTGTATTATCCTTCCCTTTTAGTTTTGTCACTATTATACTTTCTAATGCCAAGCAGGTTTTTCCTTTGGGGGAAGACACTTAGGAAGAGAATGAAATTAAGAAATAATGTAATGATAATGGTGGCAATTCTTTGCGCAGCCTAAGAGCAGTTGGCTGCTAATTGTGGAGCAGTAATAAGGGGGGCCCTGAGCCATAAGGTTTGCATTTGGAACACCTGTAGTTTTCATTTAACATCATGGATCATTAAACAGCTGCTCAGAATGGCCTTATTAAAACAAACACAGTTACACTGTTTTATGCATGTGTTATATTGCAATGAGCAGATCAGATGCAGTTTTTAAAAAGGACACCCGAAGTATTTAAAAGTGCTATCTTATGAAGGCAAATCTAGCTGGAGATTTTTGCCTTTGTGAAGCTGAAACTGATTGAACTTGTTGGATTTTTGCTTTAAGCCCTCTTGCTGGGGCTGGCGCACCTGATGATAAGAGTCTTCTGTGGGGGCGGTCCTCATTGAAGTCACTGGCATGCTCTAAAGCTGGCCTGTCAGGTAGGTGTGTTCCTTTCACTGAAGACAGAAAAATGCGTTGTTATCTGTAATGTGAAGATGAGCTTCTGGGAAGCAGAGGAGCTTTCTGGAGTTTTTCCATCATTGGGGATGTGTTTGTTCTGTCACCCACACTTTCACACTGATGTCCCCTTACTAGTTTCATCACACATTTGTATGATGGCTAATAAAAACTAGATGCTGAGTTTGTGCTCAGAGTTAGGGTGCAGACTAAAGCTGGGATATAGGGTTTTTCTTGATTTAAAAAACAATTGGCTTTTGTTGGAGATATTTTCCAATTATTTGTCAAATGATATTTTGGATGCCTTAGAGTGCAAGAATCTTGACAAGTCTGGACACGGACATATTGGTGTTTTTAGGTATACTTTTATTTTAATGACAGTGGAAATGTATGAGGTGTGTGTGTGTGTGTGTGTGTGTGTGTGTGTGTGTGTGAGAAGAGAGAGAGAGAGAGAGAGAGAGAGAGAGAGAGAATGATCCATTATCAAGCTCAAAATGTGGATTAATCTCTTCTATAATTGCACAAATTTATGACGATATGTGACACTTTATGATGTATGAAAGCATTTCATAAACATTATTTGTGGCCTTTATTTCATGAAAAGGCAAAAGCCATACCCCATATGCCTTCCTGTTTTATAATCACACAGTCCCAAGTGGTCCTCAGACAAGAAAAGAGATCTTGGTGGTTCTGGGAACCCGACTGGGAGTGTAGGGGAGTGGGAAAGGGAGGAAAGACTTATATGTGGTCTGCATTACATATACCATAAAGAAAAGTAGGAATAACGACATGAATTTTGAGCAGATGAATTTGGCTTGCAGTATCCTCCACATACTTGTCTGTCTCCTCTCCTTTGTGGGTACATTTTGCTCAAATGCCCTGCTGCCCCAATCCATTTCCTGGCATTTTTATCTATTTCAAAATCAATCCTTGGAAAAATTGTTAAAGCTAGCAATTTGTTCTTGGTGTTCTTTAATCCCTCCTGCTGCTTCTCTTTCTTACTCCCCAACCCTCCCTGACAGGTTCCCAGACCCCTTCAACTTTCTTTGATATCACCCTTGTCAAACCCTGCTCTAGAAGAGGATGAGGAACTTCTGTAACATGAGGGGGAAATGACTGATGCAGTTCAAAGAGACCCTGCAGCAGGGAACCTGACCTTTAGGCAATGAGATTAAATACTACCATTGGACATGTAGGCATCTGCTAGCTGCAGATGAGGTGGGGCCATGGGTAGGGTGGGACATTTCAGTTTCTTGCTGTTATATTCTGAGATCAAATCACAACAAGTGAGTGGTAATTTTCTGTGTTCCTCTCACTATACTCAGTTTTATATCTCCTAGGCAAGAGCCTGGACAATTGTAGCCCCTCAATAAATATTTTTGAATGACTGAATGGGAAGGAGAGTCTTTTCTAGATACCCTTACCTCACACTAATTACCATGCCTACTTATAAGCTAGGCTTTGAACATAAAGAGCAGTGCCTTCAAGCAGAAGAGTATTGTGCTGTCAAGAGTATTGTCCAGGGCTTCTGTCTGTTGTCAGGATTCAGTGAAAGACATTTCTTTGCTGAGCATTATGGCCCAAGATGCATCTGATTCTTCTTCCACAATAGTTGTAGAAGAATGGAAGCAAGATTTCCCTTCCTCTCAGGAGAAGCTTTTCCTTAAGCCTACTTCCATATCCCCTTAATTCAGCCTCTTCAATTGAGAAAGGAATTAATGTAGCCCACTCCATTTTCAACAGACCTACTAGGATTCCAGAGAGAATGGAAGGAAGATATCATGCCTGTTTTAGTTCAGATTTTTATATGCATGGAGACCAATGAACTTCATTTTTTGCCTGTTTCAGTCTATGAACCTTCAGCTTCCAGCCAATTTGCATATTTTTAAAAATCTAAAACACACACACACACACACACACACACACACACACACACACACACACAACACATCTCCTAGGTAGGCTATGCTTAGCTCCATGATTCTATTCTAGATTTTTAATTTATAAAGCTTGATTTGGCAGCAGGGATAAGTATACAAAAACTCAAACTATTGGTGTTTCCTTCTGCATATGTTCCTCATCACTCTGTTTTAAAAACTTGTAGGCCATTTGGAGAATACTAGATTGACTACTGAGAAAATTCCTTGTTCTAGGAGTTACTGATTAACCCCCAGAGAGATATATAAATAATGTGTGTGACCATGAGGAGTTAAAATATTATAAGCAGCATTGTTTTCAGATGATGCTTTATAAAGAACATTAGTGAGCCCAGCCGGCATGGCTCAGTGGTGGAGTGTTGACTTATGAACCAGGAGGTCACAGTTCGATTCTGGTGAGGGCACATGCTGAGGTTGTGGGCTCCATCTCCAGTGTGGGGTATAAGGATGCAGCCAATCAATGATTCTCTCTTATCATTGATGTTTCTATCTCTCTCTCCCTCTCCCTTCCTCTCTGAAATCAATCAATATATATATATTTTTAAAAGAACATTAGTGATTAGTTTATTCATTTTTTTTTCACTCATTTGACCAGTCCTTCCAGGCCCTGAGTTGGGCATCTCAGATATAATGGAGAACTGAGCAGATGGGGTTTATGCCCTCAGGTTCCCAGAATACCTGTTCATTCTCTTCTGCCTTAGCAGAGAAGTTTGTAAAGGATTGTCACACAATACATAAATTCCATAAAAAAATAAGCATGTTGGCTTCGAGTTCTTCCTTAAAGGAAGTGAATGGTTGGGATGTTACAGAAGACCGGAGAAAAACCAAGCCATGCTTAGAGAAAGGGAGTTACATTTTATTTATAAATTCTGCGTAGGCACAGAGAAAAATGTCTTTCAAATTCTGGGCCCCCCACATGGAGGAAACCTTTTCTATTTATACTTTTCCTAGCTCTTTTGTCTCCCAAATTTGGAATGAGACTTCCCGGCCTTCTGGGAAAGAAGGCCTTCATGCTGGGAAGGGGCCATGAGACCATATCTCAAGGCCTGGCCTGGTGTCAGCACTGACAACTCTGTCTGGGCATTATGGCTTCTCTGGAATGGGTGCAGTCTTATTTTCCTTATTATTTAAGCAAGCAAGCATTTACATAAACCAAAATAGCAGGGTTAAAATTTCAAACAGCAGTTTTTATATAAGATGGATGCTTCAGGGAGAGAAAAATTCATATGTAATATCTCTGATTTGGAATACTCATCTGGAAAAATTAAAGTGGAAGAATGTTTCTATTGATGAAAAACCTGGTTTGTAATATATAATGTAGAGAAGTAGGCTTTATTTTTTTCAAGTATATGTAATGAATTAACTGTTAAAAGAATATGAGTAAATAGATGTCCTAAAATATCTGTGATATACAGGTATTTTATTAAGGTATTTTTATATTAATAAAAATGATATATATATATATTATAGAACATATTAGAAATACATACAAGTACAAAGATACAAAATAAATGATTCTAGTACTCAGAGACAACTTTTTTAAATACAGGTCTACATCCCTTACCTCATTCCTGAGGCCAATTATTTTGAAATCTAGAATTTTTCAGATTTTAGTAAGGTAATCCAATGTGTGTACCAAAGATTTGATAATATACTCACTGGAATGTTGGACAATGCTTCACAATCAAACACAGTATTATATCTGCAGCAAAATGTATAAATATTTACCCTAGGAAGAATAAATGTAGACTATAAATAACTTCACAATTGCTCATGTCAGATTTTGATATCAAATGGGTTAGTAATAAATATCTTTCCATTTCAGATCCTTTTGCATTTTGGAATTGCATATAAAGGATTATGGACTTGTATTTTAGCACATTATTTTGACAATTTGTAAGCACTTATTGCATGCTAGGTATCATGGGAGGAGCTTAATTTGCAGAGATTTATGCTTTTCATGCTGATATAATCATTTCTAGGAGATTGGAGTCCTGTGCCTTCAAAAGATGCCTAATAATAAGGAAATACTGTTCATAGGATTTGTCTGCATCCACCCTAATTGTCAGGCCTTTTATAGCTTAGGCCTCAGTTTTGCCCATGGATGTTAACTCACATTCATCCACTTGTATCTGTCATCCCATGCTGGGATGACTATATTTGATCCTTACTCTGCTTCCAATTATCTTTGGCTCAAAGGGTAGATCATGGTAGCCTGCCCATGTTCTCTAGGCAAACAAATCCCATCCTATACCTGGTTTTGCTTTTGAAAATCTATTTGGGGGAGGAGCCAAGATGGCGGCAGAGGCGAACGGCTGATCTGTTGCCTCGCATGGCAGTTTCGGAAATACAACTAAAAGATGAACTGGTGAGCGCGGCGACTCCTGCTCACGTCTCCCCAGACTGGGCGGCTGTTCCTCTCAGTCAGCACCTCAGCCGGGGCCATGGGCTCGTGGGCGGTTGTGGAAGCTGCTGCAGCGGTGGCCCCGGACTTGGTGCAGTGGCTCTGGGTGAAGGAAGAGACCATCTTTCTGCAGGAGGGGCTCATCCGCATCACCGACCTGGCCTAGCTGCCCAGTGAGATCCTCAGGGCCCTGGAGGCCGCCGACACCGACTTGGAGGATTCTTAGGATTTCCCATCTTACATTCAAGTCCTTTAGCCATTTTGACAGAGGAGAACCAAGAAGGTGGCAAAGTTAAACAAATGAACTGCGCCGCGCACAGCAATTTCAAAAGTACACCTGGAGGACAGAGCATCTGCCACCCAGAACCACAGGAGAGCTGGCTGAATGGTGGATTTACAGCTAAGAGGGAAGAGGAAAGAGCGAACTTGGAGGGGATGAGGTGCGGAGGCGCATGGGTCGGACTGGTGGCGGGGGAAGAGTCGTGTGGCTTTTTTTCCAACCCTAAGGGAGATAAGCTCCCCATCACTCTGAAATCCAGCTTCTGGGGATGCGCGGGAGATCCAGATGCCTGCGGGGAGAGGCTGGACTCTTGGCCTTCGTGTCAGAGAGTGGGAGTGACTTCCTTTTGGAGGTGCGCCCAGAAATCAGTGTTTGCTGCGCTGGAGTGCAGAATGAGGGGGCTTAGAAACGTGGAAAGCAGAAAAAGCAGACTTGCAGTCATTGCGGTTCGCCATGCCATGGCCTGGTGGCACCCTGAGACCCCGCCCCGCCCTGAGACCCGCCCCGCCCTGGGACCCGCCCCACACGTTTTGCAAACCCGCCCCGCAAGTCTTGCAGGCCCACCTGGGCTCCAAGCAGTGGCTTTTGCATGTGGGTGGCCTGCCCTGTGGCAGCTTGACCAGATAAACTGCGGTTCTAGTTGGACTGCTCCAGGGCCTCTCAGACAGGAGGAGGAAACTGCAGTTTTTGCTGTAATCCCTGCTGAGTGGCCTCAGGCAGTAGCTGACCTACACTCCATTGGAGACCCAGAAACGAGGGCATCTAGGGGTCAGTGTGAGATGACACCAGATTTCAACCACTCGCATAAGGGACACATTCAAGAGGCAGACTCAGTGAGCGCCAAAGCCTTGCTGCACCAAGACCCGGCCCATAAACGTGTCTCCTGCACAGCAACACTTCCTTTATAGACACAGAGGGTCCTCACAGCCAATTGGCCTGGAGGACAATTCCTCCCAGTGACACCAACAACAATCAAGACTTAACTATACAAAGGAGGACCAAGATGGAGGCATGGGGCGGAAGCCTGATTGTTGCCTACCACAACAATTTTGAGACTACGACGGGAGAGCAGAGCAGACACCATCCAGAACCACCAGAGGGCTGGCTGAGCAGATGCTCTACAACTAGAATAAAAGAGAGGGGTATGCGGGATGATGCTGATGCTGGTGACCCAAAGACCACACTTTAAGAACTACGGCTCAGGCGACACAATGGCGGCCTGGAACGTGCTCGGCGCAGTTCCCCCAGCGGTCTCCGGCTGAGGGGACGGCTCCACTCGCTGCCGAGCATGGACAGACGAGCCCCTGGGAGACATGGGGTGGGAGACTCCGCGCTTGCTGACCTCCGAGTCCTTCAAGAATCTCAATGCCCCGGAAGCGGCCAGGTGTGCACGCTCGGCGACTGGCCACCGCTGCAGACCCAAGGGCCGATGCAGCGACACCGGACCAGCCCGCCGCCGCGCACCGGGCACACCGTAGCTTCGCCGAGCCCGCCGCCCAACGAGTTCTGTGGCAGCCGCCCTGGAGCTCTGAGAAAATGACCGAGGGAATTGCTGAGAGGGAATTGACCAACAGGAATTAGGATCAAGAAAACGAAACCCCGCTGGGACCCGGGTCCGGGTGAGGCCGCGCGCCCCTGGGACCGGGTGAGGCTGGGAACTGGGTCAGGGTGATGCAGGGTTCCAGGTCCAGGCGAGGCCACATGCCCCTGGATCTGGGTAAGGCCGCACGCTCCTGGGTCTGGGTGAGGCTGGGTCCAGGGCCCGGGTGGGGCCGCCCCCCTGGGTCAGGGTGAGGCTATGCACCCCTAGGTCCGGGTGAGGCTGGATCCTGGGTCCGGGTGGGGCCATGCGCCCCTGGACCCGGATGAGGCCACGCGACCCTGGGTCTGGGAGAGGCCACGCGCCCCGGGGTCCGGGTGAGGCCACACGCCTCTGGGTCCGGGTGAAGCTGGATCCCAGGTCCAGGTGAGGCCATACGCCCCTGGGTCCAGGAGAGGCTGGGTCCCGGGTCTGGGCGAGGCTGCGCGCCCCTGGGCTCGGGTGTGGTCACACGCCCCTGGGTCTAGGTGAGGCCATGCGCCCCTGGATCCGGGTGAGGCTGGGTCCCGGGCCCGGGTGAGGCCACGCGCCCCTGGGTCTGGGTGAAGCTGGTTCCCAGGTCCGGGTGAAGCCAGATCCCGGGTCCGGGTGAGGCCGTGTGCCCCTGGATCTGGGTGAGGCTGGGTCCCGGGTCCGGGTGAGGCCGCGCGCACCTAGGTCCGGGTGAGGCCAAGCACCCCTGGGTAGGGAGAGGCCACGCACCCTTGGGTCCGGGTGAGGCCACGTGCCCCTGAGTCTGGGTAAACCGTGCCCCTGGGTCCGGCCGAGACCAAAGCAGAGGGAGTCGGACCTGCATTACCACCATTTGTCCACCATCCAGAGCTGAGGGGTCAGTGCCAACATGTACACATAAGGAACTGGTGGACATTGAAATTGGGTCTCAAAAGAACTGTTGGTCCAGAAAGAAACTCACTACAGACGGATTCATTTGCCTGTCACCATAACTATTATTGCTAGTCTCACATTCAGTTCTTATAAGTATATCTCTAGTGACACATGATCTCGCTCATCTAGGGGAAATAATGAACAACATAGACTGATGAACGAGAACAGAGCCGGAAACAAGGAGGCATCGATCGGACTATCGGGCCTCAGAAGGAGGATAGAGGATGGTGGGGGGAGGGGGGAGAGATCAACCAAAGGACTTGTGTGCGTGCATACAAGCCTATCCAATGGTTAAGTTCAACAGGGGGTTGGGGCATCTGTGGGGAGGGGTGTGGGATGGGAATGGGGGGATGAGGACAAATATGTGACACCTTAATCAATAAAGAAATTAAAAAAAAAAAGAAAATCTATTTGGCACTAACATTTTATGATGACCCTGGCCAGCTCTACTTGGTCAAGTTAAGACAGGCATACCTGGAAAATGGTAAGAAAGAAAAGTGAAGGTTAAATATATGCAACATCCATTCAAATTGAAGAGGTAACTTGAAAGGCAAGTGCTAGAAATTAAGCAAGTAAATAACAAAACATCAAGTCATTAGTTTGTAATTTGACAGCTGCCTGTCTGTGCCTCTTATTGTGTCTGTGCTCTAGATTTCAAAATTCTACCAGTTAATGATTATTTTGAAGAAGAGAATATCAGAAGTCTTTCTTTCATGCAAGCAAAGACAGGAAATTTAGTGAAATGATAACTAATGGGTTAAAAATATTGAAAACCTCTAATTACCTGTGATAAACAATATGTTATGCTTTCTTTTCTCTGTTTTGAATGTACCACTGTATTTTTTCTTATCTAATGCGGTATTTCAGGTCAGTATTGCTTTTCAATTATGTGCCTCAAACTACAGTTCCTGCTGACAATGAGAATAAAAGCACATTATGGTTATGTTTTTCCTTCCCTTCCTCACAGTCTCCAAGTGTCTATATGCTAATATAAGCCCCAATGACAGGAAGTCTGAATGGAAATGTTGTTAGAAAGCTGTGGGTATGTAGTTAATGAAATATGTATGATTACAATATTGCAGGACATGTGTAATATTGATGGAAACTCAACTGATCTCAATATTTAATAAAGGTTTAATTTAAAATATGGATATTTGGGCATATTTGCAAGTGTAGCATGTGTTAATTTCTTGCTAAAATTTGTCTGGTGGATTCAATTTTCTTCTGTAATTTCTCATTTTGAATTTCCTTATTTTAGAAGCACACGTCTTTATGCTTTTCTGGATTCTAGGGAAGGACTAATAATATATTTTGAGCCATTCTGGAGCAGCTAAATGGCTCATTGATGATTCACTATGGTTTATTTTAATTGGCATTTGAACCCACTCACTGGAAATTTAGACCTATAATGTAGCATTAGACACTGTTCTTACAGAACTTGAGTATTTAGATTAGACATTAGTTAAAACAGTGGAAGGTGGAACTGAATTTATGAGGAATGAAATTGTCTGTGTAGTTACTAGAGACTGTATTTGCCAATTGATTGAGCTCTGGCCTTTTTTGAATGCCAGGAAAATGAGAGGCTATACCAATCATTAATACTGAGCAGTGAAGTGTCATAGATAGAACACTAGAAAGTATAATCCAACAAAAATTCTGTCTTCTTGGATTTAGAACATTATTTTATTGTCAGTGATTTCAGCTATGTGTCCTGAGAATTTATACAATTTAAAATAAAATGATAACATATTATTTTGTATCTTTTTTGTCAAATGTTTCACATGTATGCTAATTTTTCTTCACTAAATATCTTGTGAAGAGAAATCTGTGTACCCATTTTAAAGCTGAGAAAACTAAGTAACAGAAAGTTTAAGTAACTTGCCTAATTCGAACATGGAGCTAGGAAATGGTAGAACTAGTGTTCTATGTTAGGCTTATCTGTATAAAGAAGGAAATGAAAAATGGTTAGATCACCAGGTGTGTGGCATAAAATGATATGAATAGGGAAAATAGAAGAAACAGTTTTGAAACAGTTTTGATAAATTGGTTAACATTTATCTTCTGTATGTATTACACTTTTATGGCCTATTTCCTTGTGACACTGTGTCTTGGATCAGAGTAAAGGATGTCGATGACTTAGTAATAGCCAGCTCTGTGCTGGAGAACCAACTTAAAATCAATGTCCTAATCATAGCTGACCATGGAGATCATATCCAGATGTGGGATAGAGCAGCGTTGTCTTATGAGCCAGGCTAAGTGCCTTAAACTGGTGCTGGGAGAATTATTAGGCTGTCCACATATTTGCTTTGAGTGAAAGAGTATAGGTTTCCTATCAAGCAACATACTTGCTTGCACATGGAGAGAGCAGGAAGGGCAGACAAGTTTATGAACAAACATAGTTTTGTTTATCCTACTTTCCATGTTGTATGGGGATTGTCTGAAAGGGTAGGCTGTGATAGAGTACCACTCTGGGGTACTCTGGGAAGCCAGAGTTAAGGTGCAAGCATTAGGTGTCCACAGAAAGCATTCAGACTCCTGTGTTAGAATATCTGCTCTGCTATTCACTAACTATGTAAACTTTCTGAGCCAGATTTTGCTCAATTGCAAAAATAGGGATAGATAATAAGTACATACCTAACAGGAATTTTGGGTGGATTGGATTCATTACTACATGTAAATACTTAGAATGGTACCTGGATTATAGAAAAACCAATAAGTGTTAAGTGTTGGCTATTATTCCTATTAGTCTGAGAGCTGGTCCAAAGGGGAATATATGGTTCTGTAGGAAAATGACATTAATATAATCACACCTAAAGCAGTTTGGGAAGTGTTTGCCTATCACCAAGAACCCAACCAATGAGGATGACTGACATTTCCTGTGACATCCAATTGAGTTCCTATTTTTATCTCATTTACTTCTTTTACTTTTTTTATTGATTAAAGTATTACATATGCCTCTTTTTTCCCCCCATCGACCCCTCCCCGGCCACTCCCATCCCCCATGAAAAGCCCCCACTGCCCTAGTGTCCATGTCCATTGATTATGCTTATATGTATGCATACAAGTCCTTTGGTATATCTCTTAATACCCCTTCCCACCTTCCCCTGCCTTCCCTCACTTTTTAAAACAAAATTTAAATATGCTGTATTTTTTTGAGGGTTAATTTATATATTTTTAAATTTCTTTATTGATTAAGGTATTACATACGTGTCCTTATCCCCCCATTTCCCCCCCACCCCTCCAAACATGCCCTCACCCCTGTTGTCTGTGTCCATTGGGTATGATTATATGCATGCATACAAGTCCTTTGGTTGATTTCTCTCCCTTACCCCCACCCTCCCCTACCTTCCTTCTGAGATTTGACAATCTGATCGATGCTTCTCTGTCTCTGGATCTGTTTATGTTCATCAGTTTATGTTGTTCATTATATTCCATAAATGAGTGAGATCATGTGATATATATCTTTCTCTGACTGGCTTATTTCACTTAGCGTAATGCTCTTCAATTCCATCCATGCTGTTGCAAATGGTAAGAATTTCTTCTTTTTTATCGCAGTGTAGTATACCATTGTGCAGATGTACCATGTTTTCCTATCCACTCATCTGCTGATGGGCACGTAGGCTGTTTCCAAATCTTAGCTATGGTGAATTGTGCTGCTATGAACATAGGGGTACATATATCCTTTCTGATTGGTGTTTCTAGTTTCTTAGGATATATTCCTAGAAGTGGGATTACTGGGTCAAATGGGAGTTCCATTTTTAGTTTTTTGAGGAAACTCCATACTGTTCTCCACAATGGCTGTACCAATCTGAATTCCCACCAGCAGTGCATGAGGGTTCCTTTTTCTCCGCATCCTCACCAGCACTTGTCGTTTGTTGATTTGTTGATGATTGCCATTCTGACAGGTGTGAGATGGTACCACATTGTCATTTTGATTTGCATCTCTCAGATAATTAATGACTTTGAGCATGTTTTCATATGTCTTTTGGCCTTCCTTCTGTCTTCTTTCGAAAATATTCTATTTAGGTCTGTTGCCCATTTTTTTTTATTAGGTTGTTTATCTTCCTTTTGTTAAGTTGTATGAGTTCCCTGTAAATGTTGGAGATTAAACCCTTATCGGTGATAACATTGGCAAATACGTTCTCCCATGCAGTGGGCTTTCTTGCTTTGTTGATGGTTTCTTTTGCTGAGAAAAAGGTTTTTATTTTGATGTAGTCACATTGGTTTATTTTCTCTTTAGTTTCCATTGCACTAGGAGCGGTATCGGTGAAGAAATAGCTTCGGCATATGTCTGAGATATGGCTGCTTGTGGATTCCTCTAATATTTTGATGGTTTCCTGTCTTATGTTTACGTCCTTTATTCATTTTGAGTTTATTTTTGTGTATGATGTAAGTTGGTGGTCTAGTTTCATTTTTTTGCATGTATCTGTCCAATTTTCCCAACACCATTTATTGAAGAGACTGTCTCGACTCCATTGTATATTCATGCCTCCTTTGTCAAATATTAATTGAGCATAGTGATTTGGGTCAATTTCTGGGTTCTCTATTCTATTCCATCCTACCTTATAATAGACAAATATGCAAATTGACCGCACCTTCGCTACGCCCAAGCCACGCCCACCAACCAAGCCACGCCCACCAACCACGCCCACCAGGAAACCGTTGCAGGGACGCTGGGGCCGGTGGCTTACTGGGCCTTGGGCGCCAGCCGGGTGCCTGCTCCGATCGCAGGGACCCGGCTGGGGTGCGGTGCGGCGGAGCCCAAGGACCGGAAAGCTGCCCGGGGCTTTCCGGGCCTTGGGCGCCAGCCGGGTGCCTGCTCCGATCGCAGGGACCCGGCTGGGGTGCGGCCGAGCCCATGGACCGGAAAGCCGCCCGGGGCTTTCCGGGCCTTGGGCGCCAGCAGGGTGCCTGCTCCGATCGCAGGGACCCGGCTGGGGTGCGGTGCGGCGGAGCCCAAGGACCGGAAAGCCGCCCGGGGCTTTCCGGGCCTTGGGCGCCAGCCGGGTGCCTGCGATCGGAGCAGGGACCCAGCTGGGGTGCGGCGGAGCCCATGGACCGGAAAGCCTTGGGCGCCAGCCGGGTGCCTGCTCCGATGGCAGGAGCGAGCCGACCTGGGGGTCTGCTCCTGCAATCGGGTCGCAGGGACGCTGGGTGCAGCTGAGCCCAAGGCCACCGCCCAGGGCCAAGCTGGGACCCTGAAAGAAGGTAGAAGGCAGTGGCCACAGCCAAGGCCTGGGTCCCTGGTGCCGGCAGAAAACTGGTGCAGGCAGCCAGGTGAATGAAGGTCTATTGCACGAATCTTCGTGCAAACGGGCTACTAGTTGATCTATATGTCTGTTCTTGTGCCAGTATCAGGCTGTTTTGAGAACAGTGGCTTTGTAATACAGCTTGATATCTAGTACTGAGATCCCACCTACTTTGTTTTTCTTTCTCAGGATTGCTGTGGCTATTTGGGGTCTTTTTTTATTCCAGATGAATTTTTGGAGAGTTCGTTCTAGGTCTGTGAAATATGCCGTTGGTATTTTAATGGGGAGTGCATTGAATCTAAGATTGCTTTGGGTAGTATGGACATTTTAATGATGTTGATTCCAACAATCTATGAACATGGTATGTTCTTCCATCTGTTTATGTCTTCCTCTATCTCTTTTTTTCAGTGTCCTGTAGTTTTCCGCATATAGGTCTTTTACCTCCTTAGTTAAGTTGATTCCTAGGTATCTTAATTTTTTTTCGTGCGATGGTAAATGTGATTGCTTTATTAGTCTCTCTTTCTGTAAGTTCACTATTGGTGTATAGAAATGCATTAGATTTCTTGGTGTTAATTTTGTATCCTGCTACATTGCTGAATTCATTTATTAAGTCTAATAATTTTTATGGAGTCTTTAGAGTTTTCTATGTACAGTATCATGTCATTTGCGAATAAGGACAGTTTTACTTCCTTTCCAATTTGGATGTCCTTTATTTCTTCTTCTTGTCTAATCGCAATGGCTAGTATTTCCAGTACTATGTTGAACAGGAGTGGTGAGAGTGGGCATCCCTGTCTTATTCCTGTTCTTAGGGGAAATGCTTTCAGTTTTTTCCCATTGAGTATGATGTTGGCTGTAGGTTTGTCATATATGGCTTTTATTATGTTGTGGTATGATCCCTCTATTCCCACCTTGCTGAAAGTTTTTATCAAGAAAGGGTGTTGGATTTTGTCAAATGCTTTTCCTGCATCAATTGATATAACTATGTGATTATTATCTCTCAATTTGTTTATGTGATGTATCACGTTTATTGATTTGCGAATATTGTACCATCTTTGCATCCCTAGGAGAAAACTTAGTTGTTCATGGTGTATGATCTTTCTGATGTACTGTTGCATCTGATTTGCTAAAATTTTGTTGAGGATTTTGGCATCTATGTTCATGGGGGATATTGGCCTGTAATTCTTTCATTGTGTTGTCTTTATCTGGTTTTGGCATTAGGGTGATGCTGGCTTCATAGAATGAGCTTGAAAGTGTTCCTTCCTCTTGAATTTTTTGGAATAGTCTGAGGAGGAAAGTTTTTAGTTCTTCCTTGAATGTTTGTTAAAACTCCCCTGTGAAGCCATCTAGCCCTGGGCTTTAGTTTGCTGAAAGGTTTTTGATGACTGCTTCAATTTCTTCCAAAGTTATCATCTTACTGAGATTTTTAGATTCTTCCTGATTGAGTTTTGGAAGGTTGTATTTTTCTAGGAATATGTCCATTTCCTCCATGTTGTCTAGTTTGTTGGAATAGAGTTGTTCATAGTATTTTTTAACAATCCTTTGTATTTCTGTGGGGTCTATTGTTATTTTTCCTCTTTCATTTCTGATTTTGTTTATTTGGGTCCTCTCTCTTTGCTTCTTGGTGAGTCTGGCTAGTGTTTCATCAATCTTGTTTATCCTTTCAAAGAACTAGCTCTTGTTTTCATTGATCTTTTGTATTCTTTTTTTGGTCTCTATGTCATTTATTTCTTCTCTGATCTTTATTATCTCCTTCCTTCTGCTCACTCTGGGCTTTTCTTCTTGCTCTCTTTCTAATTCTTTAAGTTGTAGAGTTATATGATTTACTAACATTTTTTCTTGTTTTTTGAGGCAGTCCACGACTGCTTTCATTGTGTCCCATAGATTTTAGATTGTTGTGATTTTATTGTCATTAGTTTCCTGGATATTTTTAATTTTTTCTTTGATTTCTTTGGTAACCCAATCATTGTTTAATAGCATGCTATTCACCTTCCAAGTGTTTGATTTTTTTTGGGCTGTTTTTATTGTAGTTTATTTCTAGTATTATGCCATTGTTGTCTGAGAAGATGCTTGATATGATTTCCATCTTCTTGAATTTGGGGAGACTTTGCTTGTGACCCAATATGTGGTCTATTTTTGAAAATATCCCATG
This sequence comes from Eptesicus fuscus, assembly GCF_027574615.1. NCBI lineage: Eukaryota > Metazoa > Chordata > Mammalia > Chiroptera > Vespertilionidae > Eptesicus > Eptesicus fuscus. The sequence goes on from NC_072473.1 coordinate 114,078,405, forward strand.
TGAACTTGAGAAGTACATATATTCCACGGCTTTGGAGTGAAATGTTCTGAAGATGTCAATTAAGTCCATCTGATCTAGTGAGTCATTTAGGATTGCTGTTTCTTTGCTGATTTTTTGTCTGGAGGATTTATCCAGTGATGTCAGTGGTGTGTTAAAGTCCCCTACTATGATTGTATTGTTGTCAATCTCTCCCTTGGTATCTTCCAGGAGTTTTTTTTTTTTTATGTATTTTGGGTGCTCCTGCATTGGGTGCATATATATTTATCAGGGTTATATCCTCTTGTTGTATTGATACCTTTGTTTTTATGAAGTGGCCTTCCTTATCTCTTGTTATGGCCTTCACTTTGAGGTCTATTTTGTCAGATATAAGTACTGCAGTACTGCTACCCCAGCTTTTTTTCATTTCCATTTTCCTAAAAGGTATTTTTCCATCCCTTCACTTTCAGTCTGTGTGAGTCCCTTGTTCTGAGGTGGGTCTCTTGTAGACAGCATATATATGGGTCATGTTTTTTTTTTTTTTATCTATTCAGCCACTTGTTGTCTTTTGATTTGAGTATTTAGTCTGTTTACATTTAAAGTTATTATTGATAGGTACTTGTTTGTATCCATTTTTAATTTTTGTGCCTGTGTTCCTTCTTACCTTTTTATTTCTTCTTTTTACACCAGTCCCTTTAGCATTTCTTGCATTGCTGGCTTGGTATTGTTAAACTTCCTTAGCCTTTTTTGTCTGTGAAGCTCCTTATTTCCCCTTTAATTTTGATTGATAGTCTTGCTGGATAGAGTATTCCTGGGTTCAGTCCCTTGCTTTGCATCACTTCCATTCTTTTCTGGCCTGATGTGTTTCTGTTGAGAAATCATTTGATAATCTAATGGGAGATCCCTTATACATAACTTTCTGTCTCTCTCTTGCACCCTTTAAGATTCTCTCTTTGTCCTGAACATTTGCCATCGTAATTATGATGTGTCTTGGTGTGGGTCTTTTTGGGTTCATCGTGTTTAGGACCCTCTGTGATTGTGTGACTTTTTTCTTCCCCACATCTGGGATGATTTCTGACATTATTATTATTATTTTTGTTTATAAATTTCTTTATTGATTAAGGTATCACATATTTGTCCTCATCCCCCCATTCCCATCCCACACCCCTCCCCACGCATGCCCCCATACTCCTGTTGTCCTTAACCACTGGTTAGGCTCATATGCATGCACACAAGTCCTTTGATTGATCTTTCCCCTTTACCCCCACCCAGCCTTACCCTCCCTCTGAGGACTGACAGTCTGATCCATGCCTCCTTGTTTCTGGGTCTGTTCTTGTTCATCAGTCTATGTTGTTCATTATTTCCCCTAGATGAGTGAGATCATGTGCTATTAGAAATACACTTATAAGAACCGAAAATGAGAAAAGCAATAATGGTTATGCTGACAGGCAAATGAATCATTGTGTAGTGAGTTTCTTTCTGGGCCAACAGTTCTTTTGAGACCCAATTTCAATGTCAAACAGTTCCTTATTGGTACATGTCAGCAATGACATTTCAGTTCTGGATGGTGGACAAATGGTGGTAATGCAGGTCCGACTCTCTCTGGTTTGGTCTTGGGCAACCTGCAGTGACGCACAGCTGCTACCTGCTAGTATGGCAAGGCGACGTTGGCGTCTTCCATCTCTGGACTGCTTCTCTTCTGTCTTCATGGCTGGAGTAGTCCTGTCGATTCCTCTCTGTTGCTAGAATCCACATGGTCTCGGAGTTGTTTTCTGAAAATATACAATCATATTCTCAACCAAAAGTTAATAAAGGAATCCTTGTTTTACCTTTTCGCAGGAGATCTCTGCCCTTCCCAGCTGCAAACTGTCTCACCAGCTGCATCTCTTTCGCCAATTCGGGCTGGATTCCTCTCGTTTCAGCTGCTCCCTCTATTTCCTCCTGGAGAAGGATCAGGACATATCTGCTTATTCTGCCGCCATTTTGTTCTCTAAGACATTATTTCTTTAAATAGGTTTTCTAACCTTATTCCTCTTCCTGTTGTCCTGGCACCCTTATTATTTGTATGTTGCTTCGTTTCATGTTGTCCTATAGCTCCCTTAGGCTCTCCTCCTGTCTTTAAAATTTTTTTTCCTGCAATTGCAGTTCAGTTTGGGTGTGTTTTGCTTCCCTGTCTTCTAATTCGCTAATTCGGTCCTCTGCTTCTCCTAGCCTACTATTGAAATTTTCCATGGTGTTTTTATTGCAGCTATAATACTCTTCATTTTGTCTTTATTCTTACATAAGTTGTTGATTTTTTTCCTCCATCGGTTTATGAACTGTATGACCCTTAGTCTGAATTCTTTTTCTGACATATTGCATGCCTCTGTTTCACTTAACTGCATTTCTGGCAATTCCTCTTTTTTTTTTTTCCTTTGGGGGTTTCTTTGTCTACCCATTTTTGTTCTCACTGATTGATTTAGATGTTGAGTCATGCAGCGGCTGCTCTTTGGGTGGCAGTGGCTTCTTGGGCTGTGGTTGCTCCTTGGGTGGTCACAGCAGTGGATGCTCCTCAGTTGGCAGTGGCTCCTCTTGTGGGTGATGTTCGCAGCAGTGGTGGCTCCTCTGTCTGGTTGGGGGAGGCTGCTCACACAGCTTCTGCTCCTTGGATGGGGTGGGCTGATCATGAGTCTGCTGCTCCTCAGATGGGGACGGGGTGCACGTGGCTGCTGCTCCTCAGATGGGGGTGGGCTGATCATGTGTCTGCTGCTCATGTGGTTGCAGTGCTCTGGGCTAAAGCATTGGGCTGGTCAGAGGGGAGCACGCTTTGGAACTCACAGGAACCTGTGCCTGGGGTGGCTGGAGATTTGGTGACTGTGGGACCACAGCCAAGGTAGCAGGTCCTGGGCAGGGGTGGCTTTAGAGTCCAGGTGTTATATGAAGGCACCCTGGGTGGAGGTGAGGCTGGGTTCCCAGTTACAGCAGCTCTTTCCTTCCAAAAGGCAAGGCCTCTGAGGAAGAGCCGGCCTCCCAGTACTGTTTGCAATGGTAGCAGAGGCTGTCTAGCTAGGCAAGCCCAGTTAGCCTGCCCCTGAAGTTCCTGCAGGATCTAACTGTGACACACACACACACACACACACACACACACACACAAACACACACCACACAATCACACACTCCTCTTTTGTTCCCTCTCTCACTCATGCTCTCTCCCTCACTGCTGTCTTCTTCCTGCCTCTGCAGTTGGGTCTGGGGTGTTATTGACCTGTTTGTGGATGCAGTTTCCTCTCCAGGTGTCTGGGTATGTGGCTCACTCTCTAGCACATTGGTTGGTCTGGATAAAATTCACCTTGACAAGACACGACACAAAGGGAAAAAAACATGAATGTACTCACAATACCAATAACCCCAATATAAGTGACCACCTGAGAAAAGAGAATTAGGGGAGAGAAAAGAGCACAAATCATATTGAAGAGAGAAAAAAAGATAAGAGAGAAAAGAAAAAGGAAGAAAAAGGAGGAAATATATATATATATATATATATATATATATATATATAGAGAGAGAGAGAGAGAGAGAGAGAGAGAGAGAAAACACCACAGAACAAACAGATAAACCAAAAAAAAAAAATGCAAACACCAAACACCCAACAAAGAGGGTGGGGGCAGAATCTGTAGAGGCTGAGCTTATATACAGAAAATAAGGTTAAAAATGATTGAATATGCAGAGAACCTCAGTTCAGTATAGAGGAAATAGAAAGGGGATGAGTGGATAAGAAGAAAGAGAATGAAAAGAAAATAGTAATAATAATAAAGTTACAAAAAATTGCTTTAAAATGGTATAAAAATAGCAAATAAAATAAAATAAAATAGAATCATTGAAAAATAATGTGAAAAGACATAGAAAATAATTCAATAAACAAAAAAGGAAAATAAAGGAAAAAAGAGATAACAGAATAGTAATAAAATAACATAAAAATAAAAATAAAAATGAATAAGTGAAGTGTTGTTCTTTTGTCTGGCTTAAGATCCCAGTCTTCTGTACTGCACTGTTTCTGAGTTTCCTGTTGCTGGGACTGAAGGCCTCTTTTTAGGCCAGTCCCTGTGGACTCTCAGGGACTATTCAGATTTTTTAAAATCCTTTGTACCATTCAGGGTGTATTCTGGTTGTAGCTGTATTGGTTGCCTGGAGACTGGAGGGAGGGGCTATCTCTTCAGGAGAAAATGGCTGCCCAAGTCCTGGGTTCAGGTATGACTCAGCGCCAGGCTCACTGCCACTTTTCCTGGGCCCTCTCCTCTTCCCAGCCTCTCCCCAGACTCCACAAGTCTGCACCTTTCCCCGCACCTCAGCCATGGGTGAGGGTCTGTATCCAAAAGGTCCTATGAACTAGGTTCAGTGAAGAAAAGCACAGGCCACAGAGAGGGGAAAGACTGCGCCTCTGTGTGCTCCTCTCCTGCCGGCAAACACGGTCTGGTCAGCCCTTCAGGCTGCATTCTCTGGGCTCAGTCTTTCGTGACTGTGGACCCAGATCCAGAGTCTCCTGCCACCAGCAGTCCTGCGGACTCCCTTTCCACAGTCAGATGCTGTGCCTGTCCCCAGGGAAGTGGCTCCATGCTATGCGGTTTCCCCTGAACCTCTGGGCTTAGAGGTCTGGCAGACTTTCCTGCCCAGATCCTTGATTTTACCTTTCTCCAGGGGTCCGCTGCCCTTCCCGGCTGCAAACTGTCTCACCAGCTGAGTCTCCTTCACCAATTCGGGGTGGTTGTTATTTGTTTCAGCTGTTCATTCTATCTGCTCCGGGACATGGCTTGGGACACATACGTCTATTCTGCCACCATTTTGTCCTCCCCTCTTCCCTCATTTTTAATGTGCCTTTCTCTAGGTTTGTATGTGGTTCTAGGACTCCTATTTTAATGTGTTATTTCTGTCCTGGATCTGATAATGAACATGTTCACTAAAAATGCCTAAGTGGAAGCAGGTTTTCTAGAAGTATATTAACATGCATTGAGAAGGAAATTGATTAACCAAAGAAGACTTTAATTGACTTGTCCATGTGAATTTGTCATGTTAATTGCTAGGTTTTTTAATACTAGCACATAGTTAATGGTACCAGGAAAACAACTGCCATTGTCAGAGTGTAAATAATGGTATAGTCATTCTAGTGTGAAGGTTATTTTTGTATCACGTTTCATTGTGCTAGCCTGTCTAATTTATGGCTGTAACCAACCAACCCTGGCTCTGGCCCCTATCTGCTCACACAGTAATTTTAAACCTGTCCCTCTCAAAAAGACTCTGCTGAGGTATTTCTGGGAATCCCCAGGGATTATTTTACGTGAGTTCTGAATTAGCAGAACAACACCACTACTGCTGATGCTGTGCTCCAGACTCTCAGTGCTGATGCTGCTTTGCCAGCCTGTTGTATCCTGCTGACTGTCATGGATATCAAAGATCTCAATCCTCATAGATCAAGGAGACCTTGGTAATCAACTACAACGTCAGAGGGGCAGAGATTTGGCCTTCCTGCATTATGCTCCCTTAGGGGAATCTCATAGCATGGTTATTTGGGTTCTGAGATATTACCAAGTTTAGTCAGCTCATTTGGCTTTTACTCAAGTCTTTTTATCCCAGAGCATGGACTTGCCCAGTCCGAGTAGTTGGACTGAGATGGATTTAGGCAACAACAAATATCCTATAATTGGGAATTCTGCCTGCCCCTGATTCTCAGCCCCTCTTGCTAACTCTGACTCACCATGCCTGACTTCTTTTTGTTCCTTGATGGGTTCTTTTCAGGGGACCTGCAATCTGTTCAGAAACATATCTTCAGCTGGATTCACCACCCATTCAACATAAGTCCAAGAAGAGCTGTGGCTGGTCCTGTATACAGAATACTTTGTACCAGTACAAATCAATCTATGCAATTGCTTTGTGGGTGGAAAGTGGTAAAGAAGGCTTTACTTAACTCCACCTGTCAGATGTAATTTAATCCCAGATGTGGTCCAATTGAGACCATGCTGTTAAGCTATGTTTATATCTTTAATCTGCATGTCTGTGATATTGTCAGAGTCTTGGATGTCTTGTCCCCTTCTCTGAACAAACAACCTGGCACCTGCATCCTAGACCTCAATGTTCACAGTCTAATTGCTAAAAGCAATCCGGAACCAGGTAAAATGATAAGTGAACCTCATTATTTATGATGCTCCAACCACATTGAGGACATCTTTCAGTTCTTTGAACACACTAAAATAATTTCTGCCTAAGGGCCTCTGTACTTGCTGTTCTTTCTGCTAGAACACTGTTTGTATGTCTTGTTTCTTATCTTTTAGGGCTGAGTTAAAATATAACCTCCTCAGAGAAGCATTCTTTGACCTCCCTATATAAAGTAGTTAGCTTGCCTCTCCCTCACTATCTCTCCCCATTTTCAAAACATTTAACGAAATTTATCTTCTTTTAAAAAATTCTTCAGTTAACCCCAACTGACTTAGAAATAATTTATATGTTTCACATACACTTTTAATTTTATGTTGATGTAGTGCATACTTTCAATATTGTTTAAATGTTTCCTCATTCCCTCATTCAATAGATATTTAAAATACCTACCAGATGCTGAGGATATATCAGTGAACAAAACAGACAAAGTACTCCGCCTTCATGAACCTGACATGCTAATGAGAGAGATGGCAAAGAAATACACAAGCAAGCAAGATAATTTCAGATAGTGATAAAGGCTATGATAGAAAAGCAGGACAAGAGGATAGATAGTGAGGGAGAGGCAAGCTAACTACTTTATATAGGGAGGTCAAAGAATGCTTCTCTGAGGAGGTTATATTTTAATTCAGCCCTAAAAGATAAGAAACAAGACATACAAACCGTGTTCCAGCAGAGAGAACAGCAAGTACAGAGGCCCTTAGGTAGAAATTATTTTAGTGTGTTCAAAGAACTGAAAGATGTCCTCAATGTGGTTGGAGCATCATAAATATGAGGTTCACTTATCATTTTACCTGGTTCTGGATTGCTCTTCTCAATTGTGAACATTGAGGTCTAGGATGCAGGGGCCAGGTTGTTTGTTCTTTCCATATTTTCAATAGTGTCTATTATTATTCTGTATTTTAAAAAATTGGTGTGTTTAGACCATTTAAATTTAATGTAATTGTTTATATGTTTGGATTTTGGTCTGCTATTTTATTATTCATTTTCTGTTTGTTTTTTTTTTGTCTTATTCCTGTATTTCCCCTTTCCTATGTTCAGTCAAACATATTTAATATTCTAATTTACCTCTTGTGTATAACATTTTTAGTGGCTGTTCTATGTGTTACAAAATCCATATTTATCTTTTAACATAACTCTTAATTAATAAACTTTTAAAAAATGTGTTTCTATTGATTTTTAGAGAGTGAGGAAGGGAGAGGGATAGAGAGACAGAAACATCAATGAGAGAGAAGAACACCATCGATTGGCTGCCTCCTGCATGCCCCCTACTGGGGACTGAGCCTGCAACCTGGACATGTTCCCTGACCAGGAATCAAACCAGTGACTTCTTGGTTCGTGGGTTGACGCTCAACTGCTGAGCCACAAAGGCTGGGCTAATTAATCCATTTTTTTAAAAAGAACAGTTTTAGATTTATAGAAAAATTTAACAGATAGTATAGGGTGTTCTCATGTCACCACCTCATATAACTCCCTAATTTAACCTCATGTAATGCCCAAACAATTTCTCCTATTATAAACATCTTTTAGTGTGGTACATTTATTACAATTAACAAACCAAGACTTAGACATCATTATTAAATAAAATCCATAGTTTACATTAAGACTTACTCTTCCTGTTGTACCATGCTATGGGTTTTGACAAATGCATAATATCCCATGTTCACCATTACAGTGTCATACAGAATAGCTTCACCATCCTAAAAATCCCTAGTGCTCCATCTATTCATCCCTTCATCCTCACCACAAACCATTGATATTTTTATTTCTATAGTTTTGCCTTTTCCAGAATGTCATATGGTTGAAATCATACAGTACATGGCCTTTCAGACTGGCTTCTTTTATTTATCAATATGCATTAAAAGTTATTTCATGTCTTTCTGTGCTTTGATAGTTCATTTCTTTCTATTTCTTGAATGACATTCCATTCTATGTGTGTACCACACTTTGTTTATCCATTCACCTATTGAAGAACATCTTGGTTCCTTCCAGTTTTGGGTGATTAATAATAAAGCTGCTATAGACATTTGTGTGCTTGTGTGTGTGTGTGTGTGTGTGTGTGTGTGTGTGTGTGTGTGTGTGTGTGTACATAGTTTACAACTCAATTGGGTAAATTCCTAGGAACACAATTGCTGTATCATATGGTAAGGGTATGTTCAACTGTGTGAGAAACTGCTAAACTGTCTTGCAAAGTGCCTATACCATTTTGCATTGCAATTAGCAATGAATGAGAGTTTCTCCTGCTCTGCATTTTGCCAGCATTTAGTGTTGTTGAGTTTTGGATTTTAGATTTTCTAGCAAGTGTGTGGTGGAAACTCATTATTGTTTTAATTTGTAATTCCCTTATGACATATGATGTTGAGCATCTTGTCATATGGTTATTTTCCACCTGTTTATGAAGTATCTCTTGAGATCTTTTGCCCATTTAAAGGAAATTGGTTTATTTGTTGAGTTATAAAAGTTCTCTGTATATTTTGGGTAAAAATCCTTTATCAGATATGTGTTTTGCAAATATCTTCTCCCAGTCTGTGATTTGTCTTTTCATTATCTTAACAGTGTCTTTTTCAGAGCACAAATTTTTAATTTTAATAAAGCCCAATTTATCAATTTTTTTCACAGATTGTATTGTAGCTAAAAAGTCATAGCTAAATCCAAGGTCACCTATATTTTAAAAATATTATAGATTAAAATTTTTATAACTTCTCATTATTTCATTTAGATCCATTTTTAATTAACTTTGTAAAAAGCGTAAAGTCTTTGTGTAGATCCATTTTTTTTTGCCTATGTCTAATTGTTCCAGCACCATTTGTTGGAAAGACTGTCTTTTCTCCATTGAATTGTGTTTGCTTTTAAGCAAAGATTAGTTGACTATTTTTGTGTGGGTCTATTTCTGGGCTCTTCATTTTGTTCCATTGATCTTTGCTATTCTTTCACACCATACTGTTTACTGTAGCTTTATAATAAGTCTTAAAGTCAGATACTGTCAGTCATCCACTTTTGTTCTCTTTCTTCAGTACTGTGCTGGCTATTCTGAGTCTTCTGCCTTTTTATATAAACTGTAAAATCAATTTGTTGCTTTCTACAGAATAACTTGGTAAGATTTTGATTGGAATTGTGTTGAATCTATATATTAATTTGGGAAGAATTAACATCTTAAAAATATTGAGTCTTTTTATCCATGAATATGGAATATCTCTCCATTTATATTTAAACTAGAGGCCTAGTGCACAAAATTCATGCACGGGGGGAGGGTCCCTCAGCCTGGCCTGCACCCTCTTCAATCCGGGACCCCTCAGGGGATGTCCGACATCCCCCTTCCAATCCAGGACCACTGGCTCCTAAACACTCACCTGCCTGCCTACCTGATTGCCACTAACCACTCTGCCTGCCTTCCTGATCTCCCCTAACTCTCTGCCTATCTGCCTGATCACCCCTAACTGCCTCTGCCTGCCTGCCTGATTGCCCCTAACCACCTCTGCCTGCCTGCCTGGTTGCCCCTAACTACCCTCCCCTGCCAGCCTGGTGGCCCTGAACTGCCCCCTCTGCTGGCCTGGTTGCCCCTAACTGCCATCCCCTGCCAGCCTAATCACTCCTAACCACCTCTGCCTTGGATCCTGCCACCATGGCTTTGTCCAGAAGGATGTCCATATGGATGTGTGGAAGGCATCTGGTCTAATTAGAATATTACCCTTTTATTAGTATAGATATTTGATTTCTTTCATCAGAAATTTGTAATTTTCATTATATAGATCCTGTACATACTTTGTTATATTTATAACTAGGAATTTAAATTTTTGAATGCTAATATAAATAACATTGTGTTTATTTCAAATTCCAAATGGTCATTGATGGTATATAGCAAAGCACTTAACTTTTGTATATTACCCATATCCTACAACTTTCCTATACTCACTTAGTTCAAGGAGGATTTTTGTCTATTCTTTGGGTTTTTCTATGTAGGCAATCATGTCATTTGTGAATGAAGATGGTTTTATTTCTTACTTCCCAATCTGTATACTATTTATTTCCTTTCTTGTATTATTACATTAGCTAGAACTTCCAGTAAAATCCTACATAATAAAAGCCCAGCAACTGAATGGTGGAATGACCAGAATGACTGGTTGACCAGTCACTCTAATGTGCACTGAACACCAGGGGGCAGACGCTCAATGCAGGAGCTGCTCCTTGGTGGTCAATATGCTCTCACATTGGGACAGATGACCAGGATGAGCAGCCACTCAGAGGGCAGATCCACAGCCACTCTGCTGACTGGGATGAGTGGCATTCCCACAGACGGCCAATCCCCACAGGCCACGCCCCCACCAATGCACAAATCCCATGTACCAGGCCCCTAGTCTTGAATAAAAGTGATATAAAGGGACATCCTTGTCTCTTATTAATTTTAGGGGGAAAGCATCTAGTTTCTAATAATTAACACATTGCAGACCAGTAGTTTTATTGCTAGCTTTACCCAGTGGCCAGATAAGTTTCTATGGAATGAGTACAAAAAACGTTTTACATAAATGTTAAAGGCACGCTTTAAAATTAAATACCATTGCATTTTGAAGTTATTTATTACATGTTCTTACAAGCTAATATCTTGTTAAAGTATGATACTTTGTAAAACACTGTGTAATATGAAGCGAGAATTCTCATGACCTGTCCTCAATGTGTTAAGTATAATGTTAGCTATAGTGTTTTGTTTTGTTTTATGATAGGTGTTCTTTACCACATTAAGGAAGTTTCCTGTATTTCTAATTGTGATGAGTGTTTATTTTTTTAAAATCGTAAGTGAAGGTTGAATTTTGTAAAAAAAAAATGTTAATCTGTTTATATGGTCATATAATTTTTCTTCATTAGCCTGTTCATGTGACTGATCACATTAATTGATTTTTGAATGTTGAATGTAATGGAAATAAAATCCCAGTTGTTGTTGGTGCATAATTCATTTTATACACTGTTGGATTCAATTTGCTAATATTTTGTTGAGGATCTTCATGAGAGATGTTGGTCTATAGTTTACTTTTGTTGTAATATCTTTTTCTAGTTTTGGTATAGCTGTAATATTGGCTTCATAGAAAGTCAAGAAGTGTATTTTGCTTCTATTTTCTGGAAGAGATTGTAGAAAATTGGTATAAAAGTTCTTCCTTAAATGTTGGTGAGATTCACCAGTGAAATTATCTGGGCCTTGTGCTTTCTTTTTTTGAAAAATATTAATTTTTTGACTTAATACTTTTAATAGATAAAGGCATATTCAGATTATTTCTCCTTATGTGACATTTGGTATTTGTGTCTTTCAAGGAATTAGTCTGTTTCATTTAAGTGATCAAATTTGTAGGCATAGAACTGTTCATAATATTCTTTAATTTTCCTTTTAATGAGCATGGGAAATGTAATGATAAACTCTTTTTCAATTCTGATATGTGTAATTTGTTTTCTTTCTTTCTTTCTTTCTTTCTTTCTTTCTTTCTTTCTTTCTTTCTTTCTTTTCTCTTTTTTTTTTTTTGATTAACCTGACAGATTCTATTGTTCTATTCAAAGAACCAGCTTTTTGGCTTATTGATTTTCTCTATTGGTTTCCTGTTTTTAATTTCATTAATATATTCTCTAATTGTTATTTTTTTCTGCTTGCTTAAGGCTTATATTGCTCTCCTTTTTAAAAAAAAAATTAGTATTGACAGTATTATAGATGTCCCCCATCCCCTCTCCCCTTTGGCCCCTACACCCAGCCCCCGCCCCACCCCAGGCCTTCACCACACTATTGTCTATGTCCATGAGCTAGACATAAAGGCATACATTTTTAGTTAATCTCTTCCTGTCCCCCCCTCACCCATCTCCCCTCTGAGATCTGTCAGTCTGTTCTATGGATCCATGCCTTTGGACCTATTTTGTTCATCAATTTATTTTGTTCATTAGATTCCACATATAAGTAAGATCATGTGATATTTGTCTTTATCTGACTGGCTTATTTCACTTAGCATAATAATCTCCAAGTCCATCTATGCTGTCACAAAAGATAAGAGATCCTTCTTTTTTACAGCTGATTAGTATTCCATTGTGTAGATATACCACAGCTTTATAATCCACTCATCTACTGATGGGCACTAGGGCTGTTCCCAGATCTTAGCTATTGTCAATAACACTGCTATGAACATGGGATGCATATCTTATTTCAAAATGGTATTCCAGAATTTTTTGGATATATTCCCAGAAGTGGGATCACTGAGTCAATAGGCAGTTCTATTTTTAATTTTTTGAGAAAATTCCATACTGTTTTTCATAGTGGCTGCACCAGTCTGCATTCCCACCAGTAGTGTACTAGTGTTCCTTTTTCTCCACATCCTTGCCACACTTGTTGTTTGTTGATTTATTGATGGTAGCCATTCTGGCAGATGTGAGGTGATACCTAATTGTCATTTTAGTTTCTATCTCTGATAAGACTTTAAAGCAGCTATTATAAAAAGATTGAAATGAGCAATTATGAACATTGTTTGCTTTAAAGTCTTTATTAGATAATTTCAACATCTGTGTCATCTCATGACAGATATCTTGATTGTCATTTCCTATGTGAGTCGAGATTTTTGTGGTGCTTCATAACCCTAGTGATTTTAGATTGTATCAAGAACATGTGAATGTTATATTATGACACTCCGGGTTTTGTTTAAATCCTATAGAAAATATTGATATTTTAGTTTTTAATAAGGTAATCCATCTGTTTCAGTTGAGACCACAAGTTCCAACACTTCTTCTGTATGCTGAGGTTTCTATCTCAGTTTAGTTTTCAAAATTTTTGCAGTGCTATTTGAATGTCTGGCATGTGTGCCACTCTGTGGTTAGGCTGGGACCTGGGTAGTGGTTTATCTTTTAGTTCAATTCTTGAAATCATTGGTATGTTGATTCAGATCAGATCCACACATGCACACTTTGGGAGTGAGATGAGGAGTTCATAAGTTAATTTATGGAGTTACGTTCATGAGCTCCTTTCTCTCTTCAACCTCCCAATATTTCCTGGTTTCCTGGGGTTCTCCTTTTTGGTATTATGGACAGAAACCACCCACTTTCATGATTGTAATACTGCCAAGCAGCAAAAGAACAGAGAATACTAGTAAATAAGTAATGGGCTTAGCACTGCTCTCTTGGAGCAAGACCTCAACAAAATGGAGACAAAATTCCTTTCTTCAGTGTTTTGGTTTTACAATACATGCCACTGCCACTGCAACTGCTATACATGCAGAATTGCCTTGAGGCTATGGCACTATGAAAGTGAGAAAGAAAAAAATAAACATGGTTTTCCTCAACTTGATGAGCATCTGTAGTTTCTTTGCCTGTTCCTCCAGAAAGAACTAGAAAGCTTCTTTTGGGGTTTTCTCTATTTTCCCCATAGCACTCACTTTTGGGTTTTTGTTTGCCTTAATTTCTTGCCATATAAGAGGGGATATAAGAGGGGAAAAATGATGCACTCACTGCCAGGTTGGTGATGCCTCAAATTCTGGTGTTCTTCTTTGCTATTTATGATGTGATCTGCCTTTCAAATAGATACTCCATGCATTCTGCCAAGGTTTTCTGGTTAATTTCAGTGAGAATTACTTACTCCAACTTACCTAGGCCAAATCTCAATTCTTCTTTAGAGTAATTTTTTCTGTTGCAAACAATGATTCATTTTCTTTTTGAAATGAAAGCAATGTAAAAAAATTAAAAACAGTTAAGACAATTACTTTGTACTCTTGTGTACATAAAATTGATTCTTCTGGTCACAGCAATATTAAAATTTTATTGGATGATGCCTTAAGTACAACATACATTTTGCTAATTTTAACTACTTCCTGTCGCCCTATTCCCCAGATTGACACATAAAACATGGCAATTAGATGCCAAAATCCAGTACACTAAGTTGAAAAATGTGATTTTAACTCGTGTGCCTAATATCATAGCCTAAGCTTTTTACCACCATATTATATAGTTGCCTTTTAAAGTTAAACAAATGCTTCCCTACTGACTGTGGTATATTTAGTTTCACTGCCTTCACTCACCTTCCCAAAAATTTGTAGGAGGAGTGTACTTCCCTGCCCCATTAATGTTGAGCTCGGCTGTGTGATTTGCTTTGGCCTTGTGGTGATTGGAGTATGGCCATTTGACTTTGAGCTTGGCCATTTGACTCAGCAGACATGACAAGAGCATAGACTTGGAATGTGCTTTGTGATTGGGCTTGTCCTTTTGCCCTTTTGCTGTTACCATGAGAACATATCCCAGGGATCCTGGTGATCCAAGGAGGATGACAGACCTGTGGATCATACCTGGATTCAACCCACAGCTTGGTGCCAAACCCACTCAGGCCTAAACTAGGTAAGCGACATGTGAATAAAAATAAATGATTGTTGTTTCAAGCATCTGAGTTTAGGGGTGGTTTGCTATTGTGGCAACTGACAGACTAATTATGACTATATAAATATTTGGTTGAGGACTTTCTTATGTTTCCACATGAAATTTAAATGAATATATGACTCAGATTTAAATTCTAAAGCCTACAGATAACTTTTAAATTTCCACTCTCTTCACTGCTTATTCTATTCCCAAGCCTCTTTTTCTCCTAGAAGACAGTGCTTACTGAGAGCAGGGTTTTTTTTTTTTCTTTTCTTTTTATCGCCAGCTCTGCTAGTTCTGCCAAAATCTGCTAGTTCTATTTGGGGTTTCAGAGCATGGTGGGTACTTCTGTGAGGCATCAAAGTTTCTAGTTCTCTAAACTGGATTTGTTATCCTTGGTCCCCTTTGTAAGTGCAGAATTAGCATCCCCATAGGTCTCTCTGCCTGAGCCCTGCTGAAAATAAGCTCATAGATCATAGATGGTGTGTGCCAGTGCACTCCTTATTATTGTTTCTTCTCATGTGGTAAACTATAGCTTAGGATCTAGACAGATTTGGACTTGAATACTATTTATATCCTTTAATGTCTGGAAGATTGGGATAAGTTACATTCTGTCTCTGAGCCTCAGATTCTTCATATGTGAAGTGGGGTAATCAGCTCTGTCCAGCCTCCCTGATAGCACTGTTGTGAGCATCAGGATCTCCATAAAGGCTGAAGAGAGCATATGATTTTTGTTAATTATCCTGAGTACGTTCAACAGGTTAGTACCTAATTGCAGCCAGCACCAGTGTTCTCTTCTTTATATAGGCATGCCTCACTTTATTGTGCTTCTCTCTTTTGTGCCTCAGAGATTTTGCATTTTTTTTTTTTTTTTGCAAATTGAAGGCAAGACCCTCCACCACCAAAAAGACTACAATTCCCTTTATTGTGATACTTGTTTTATCATGGCAGTCTGGAATTGAGCCTTCAATATGTCTGAGGTATATCTGTATTCTTTAGGAGAATGAATTTTCAAGGAGCTGGAGCATGGCAACTCCATTTCACTACCTCTGGCTCCTGATAGCCTGGGCTCAGCAATCTTATTTTTCCCACTGCACCCTTTTTCCACCACCGGGGTAGAAGGATCCTAACCACAATTGCCATCTGCCTAGGACTCACAGAATCCTATCTCCTTGACAACAGAAGTGCAGACGTCAAAGTGAGTCAGCTTGGAGGAGGTGAAGCAGTGGCAGAATGCAGTTGGCTTTATATTGCTTTTGGCTTCTTAGAGTTGTCCCCACTAGTTTCTCAAATGAAGAGTAAGTATGTGGCCCAGAGACAAAAGAACAAAATGTCTAGCCTAGCAGATTTATGCCAGATTCACAGGTACAAAGCTGTTTTACAAAAATAAGGCAGCTTTTGTACCTAATTCTTGGTGTCTTTTAGAACCACACTAGCTGTGGAACCTGGAAAAGTATAATTATGATTACATTTACCCTTTGGTTTATAAGTTTAATTGGTAGGACTTTATAGATCAAGAAACTTAGGTTTAGAGTAAGTAAATTAACAGAGTCAGAAGTTACATCCACACGTGTCTGAATCCAAAGCTGGTGTTTTCCATGCCATCACAAAGCTACTGTTTGCATTTTGCTTGTTTTTGGTCATTCTGGGAAATTGGTCATGTGTGCTCTACTATCATTTTCATGAAACATGGATAGAGCCAAGATATGGAGTCAGACAGCCCTGTATTTTAATTTTAACTCTAACATTTATCAACCATGTAATCTTGGAAAATTTATTGAACCTCTCTGAGTCTCAGTTTCCTTATGGGGATAATAGTAGTATTTCATAGGGTTTTGGAGGGGTTTAATGAGATTATTTGTGTGAAGGGCTTTGTGTATTGCCTGGCATATATGAAGCATTCAATAAATATTTATTAAAAAATAGTCTATTTCACAGAAGTATCATTGCAGCTCAAATCTCTTCAGTTTGCTCTTATAACACATCATCATGTTCTTGAGAATTTAGTTATAGGATGTTATGGGATGTTAGAGCTAGAGGGGGGAGGATGTCTTATGATTGCTTAATCCAAACTCCTCATTTTGCACAAGCTGCAAGTAAGGTTCAGAGACAGGGAATGACTTAAATTTTTGTTATCTTCCACTGCTCCCAATTGCACCTCCTGATAAATCAGTGACTTGGGCAAAGTCATGTTTCTTAGCTCTGCTTTATCTGTTTGAAAGCTGGCAAGGATCCTTACCCTTATATTTACCTGGTCTGATATTTGCAAGGAGAAAATTAGATTTTTGTTATTTGTGATTAGAAAAGCTTGTGTTTCCTCTAGTATGCCCACCCCCCTTTCCCATACTCCACATACCTGTGTGATTCCCAGGCCAGGCTTGCAATTTAAAAAGTTTCCTCCACCCCTGGATATCCTCTTTACCATTTTCACGATCATTATTGTCTAAAATTCCTTGTATTTTTTTCAATTTGCTTTGGGACCTATTGTCTGTCAAACTTACCCGATAAAATAAAGTATAGGTTAATGTGTTAATGGTCTGCAGTATTACATTCCCCGCATATCATCTGCATGTTAACAGAATGCTTCCCTCAAATAAATGATATACACTGGAATTTCATGCATGAAGTCATTAGGTTATGGAAGACAGCAGGCACATGTCTTAAACAGAGAGCAGGTCAGCATTAGAGTTGCAAGACCAGATTCAGGAAAGCAGGGGAAACTGCAGATGCTTGAGAGTAGGAGCTGAGGGAAGTGGCATCTAAGATAGACTTTGCTTATTGACTGAGTCTGTTAGGGTCAGCCATGAAAGGGTCTGCTTATGAAAGTAGCTCTCATTGCCTCAGCTCTCTCTCCATGTGTGCCGAAGAAATGTGATCTAATTGGAGTAAGACTTAAAAAATAATGAATTCAGGAGGAAGATGGCGGCTGGCAGGATGCATGTTGGGGAGAGGGTGTGAGTGAGTGAGTGGGTGAAAGGGGACTGTGTGGACGTGTGTGGTATGTGTGTGAGTGAGTGAGGGTCAATTAAATCCTGCATGAGTATCAGGGGCTGGAAGACCAGGCTCTCCTGGACAGGGAGCCCCTACCACCACTGTGGGCACTCCCTGGGCTGCAGGGCTTGGTCATGGAGCCCACACCATCTTGAAGGGGAGAATGGCCACTCTAGGAGCTCATCAGCACCACCACCCAGACTGGCCTTGGACACTACCTGCGACCCTGCAGCCACACCAACCAAAGTCCTGCTGCCCCGCCCACAGACCTACAGACCCTAGGACGTCCACCTCCAAGGGCGCACAGCTCCCGCAGCAGTAGGTGGGACTTTCCCCTCCCTGGCTGCTGACCTCCAGACACTACAGTCGCACCTTTCCAGCGGGCAGGCCACCTGAGGCCACCACCCCAACAGGTGGCTCCCAGTGCCTCTGGGAGCCCCCGCTGGGTGTGCTCATATTCAAACAAGGACGCATGGGCCCTGGCAACAGAAACTAGGATTTCCCCCTCCCTGCCTGCCTGCACACAGACACTGCAGTCACGCGGCTTCAGCACATGGGACCCTCTGAGTCTGCCAACCTGGCAGACGGCTCCCGGGTGCCTCTGTGAGCCACTGTTGGGTATGTGAGAATCCAACCAAGGGCGCAAGGTCCCAGCAGCAGAAACTCCTACTTCACCTTCCCCAGCTGTTGACTGCTGGACATTGCACTTGTGCCTTTCCAGCATGCAGGCTTCCTGAGCCCCCTGCCCCAACAGGCGGTTCCTGGGTGCCTCTGTGAGCCTCCCAGTGCACCCACAAATCAAACCAAGGGTGCAAGGCCCTGGCAGCAGAAACTGGGACTTCCCCCTTCCTGCCTGCCTACTCACAGACACTGTGGTTGCACAGGTTCAGTGTGCAGGTCCCTCTGAGTCCACTGTCTTGACAGGTGGCTCCCGGGTGCCTCTGTGAGCCACCGCTGGGCGTGCATGAATCCAACTAAGGGTACAAGGCCCTGACAGCAGAAACTGGGACTTCCCCCTCCCTGGCTGCTGACCTCCAGGCACCACAGTCACGCTGATCTAGCACGCAGGCCTTCTGAGTCTGCCACCCTGACAGGCAGCTCCTGGGTGCCTCTGAGCCACGACTGGGTATACCTATCCAAACAAGGGCACAGGGCCCTGGCAGTAGAAAATTGGATTTCCCCCTTCCTGGCTGCCTTCCCACAGACACTGCAGTCAAAGAGTTTCAGCATGCAGGCCCCCTGAGTCTGCTACCCCAGTAAGTAGCTCCCGGGTGCCTCTGTGAGCCACCACTGGGCATATTCATATCCAACCAAGGGTGCAAGGCCCCATCAGCAGAAACTCAGATTTCTCCCTCCTCGACTGCTAACCTCCAGTCACCGCAGTTGCATCGATCCAGCGTGCAGACCCCCAGAGCCCGCTGCCCCGGCAGGCAGCCCCCAGGTGCCTCTCTGAGCCACTGCAAGGAGTGACACTGACTGCTGGCATCCAGTCCCCACAGTAGTGCCACTTCAGCACATAGGCCCCCTGAGCCCACTGCCCCAGCAGACAGCTCCTGGGCACCTATGTAAGCTGCTGCTGGGTGCATGTATCCAACCAAGGGCGCACATCTCCTGAAGCAGAAACTGGGACTTGTCCCTCCCTGGGGCTTGTGGAACACCATGATCACACCAATCCAGCGTCTTGCTCCCATGAGCACACACCTCTTGAAGATGCTCCTGGGCCCCTCTTTGAGCTGCCACGGGGTGTGGGCCTCTCCAACCATGGGTGCACGGCTCCCTCAGCAGGATCCACAACATCCCCCTCCTGGCTGCCTACCTCTGGACACCTTGGTAAGTTACTGAGGACTCACCTCCCTGGACAGGTCACATTGTTTCAGCCACAGATTCCGAGATTCCCATAATCCCAGCTCCTGGTTCATGAACCACCTCATGATTTAGAGAGGGAAATCACTTTGGCCAGAGTCCCACTGCCTCAACCACAGACTATGAGACACCTGCCCACCACTGTCACAGGCTCTGGGACCCTCATAGTGAGTTTCAGAGTGACGCTACTTTAGCAAGAGTTACACAACAATGGCCAAAGTCACAGTACCTGAGCCTCAGGCCCCGAGACTCCTTCCTCCTAGGCTATGGATTCTGAGAACCCACAGTGAGGCCATAAGGAACCCTTTCCACAAGAGCCAAAAACACGATCACATCCAAAACAGCTTGCCAATCCATGATGAGACTTCATCCATGAATAGGATACTAACATTCAAGACCCAACTAAATCAAGAGAACCTAAATAGCTCAAGTAGGGAACTCTGCTAGGTCACCAAGCCCAGAAGACCTGATAGACTACACCACTAGGTCCCCTAAATCACCAACTACATAACACCACCCTCAAAAGCACCTGGGGAGCAAAGCAGTTGGATCTAAGACATAGAAACAATTAAAACATTACATCAAAAAATGGGGAGACAAAAAAAAATAATCCCCAAAGGAAAGAAAAAGAGGAATCACCAGAAAGGGAATTAAATGAAGTCAAGCCAAGTAACATGTCAGAGAAAGAATTCAGAGTAATGGTTATAAGGATGCTTAAACGACTGGATGACAAATATACACAACTCAATGAGAATTATAAGAAACTGAATGAGAATGTCACCAACATGAAAAGGAACCAAGAGGAAATGAAGAATGACCTAGCTGCAATAAAGAACCCAATTTGGTTCTTAAACAGTAGACTAGAAGAGGCTGAGGACCGCAACAACGAATTTAGAAGAAAAGGTAGGAAAAAACACACAAACCCAGCAGCAACTGGAAAGAAAACTTAAAAAGCAGGAGAGCCTAAGGGAGGTTTGGGACAACATGAAATGAAACAACATATGTGTAATATGGGTGCCAGCAGGAGAGGAAGCAGAGCAAGGAATAGAAAACCTGCTTGAAGAAACAATGACAGAAAATTTCCCTGATGTTGGGAAGAAAAAAACCACACAAGTCCAAGAAGCACATAGAGTCTTAAACAAGATGAACCCAAAAAGACCAACACCAAGACACATCATAATTAAACTGGCAAACATCAAAGACAAAGTAAGAATCTTAAAGGCTGCCAGACAGAGAAAGTTAACTACAAGGGATCTCCTATTAGAATAGCAACTGATTTCTCAGCAGAAACACATCAGGCTAGAAGGGAATGGAATGAAAGATACAAAATGATGCCAAGCAAGAGACTGAATCCAAGAATACTATACCCAGCAAGGCTGTCTTTCAAAATTGAAGGTGGAATCAGGAGCTTCACAGACAAAAAAAAGGGCTAAGTGAGTTTATTACCATCAAGCCAGCAATGCAAGAAATACTAAAAGGACTGCTGTAAAAAGAAGAAAAAGAAAGGCAAGAAGGAACACAAGCATAAAAATAAGAATGGCAACAAATTAATACTGATCAATAACATTAAATATGAAGGGATTAAATGGTCCAATCAAAAGACATAAGGTAGCTGAATGGATAAAAAAACATTACCCATGTATTTGCTGTCTACAAGAAACCCACCTCAGAACAAAGGACTCACACAGACTGATAGCGAAGGGATGGAAAAAAATTTTCAGGCAAATGGAAATGAGAAAAAAAGCTGGGGTAGCAATATTTATATCTAACAAAATAGACCTCAAAGTAAAGGCCATAACAAGAGATAAGGAGGGCCACCTCATAATACTAAAGGGAGCAATTCAATAAGAGGATATAACTCTGGTAAACATATATGCACCCAATACAAGAACACCCAAATACATAAAAAAACTTCTTGAAGATATCAAGGGAGAGATCAACAGCAATAAAGTAATAGTAGGGGACTTTAATACCCTATTGACATCACTGGATAAATTCTCTAAACAAAAAATAGGCAAAGAAACAGAAATCCTAAATGACTCACTAGATCAGATGGAATTAATTGACATCTTCAGAACATTTCACCCCAAAGCTACAGAATATACATTCTTCTCAAGTGCACATGGGACAGTTACAAAGACAGACCACATACTAGGACACAGGTAAGTCTCTTCAAATTCAAGAAGATAGAAATCATATCAAGCATCTTCTCAGTTTAAAATGGCATAAAATTAGAAATCAACTACAATAAAAACATTGAAAACTATCAAACAGTTGGAGGCTAAATAGCATGCTATTGAACAATGATTGGGATACCGAAGAGGTCAAAGAAGAAATAATATGCATCATGGAAACAAATGACAATGAAAACACAACAATCCAAAATGTATGGGACACGGTGAAAGCAGTCCTGACAAGGAAGTTCATAGCTCTACAGGCCTACCTCAAAAAACAGAAAAAATAGTAATAAATTATCTAACCTTGCAACTTAAAGAATGAGAAAGAGAGCAACAAGAAAAGCCCAGAGTAAGCAGAAGGAAGGAAATAATAAAGATCAGAGCAGGAATAAATGACATAGAGAGCAAACAAACAAACAAAAACAAAAATACAAAACAAAAC
The DNA here is from genome assembly GCF_027574615.1 of Eptesicus fuscus. Classification (NCBI taxonomy): domain Eukaryota; kingdom Metazoa; phylum Chordata; class Mammalia; order Chiroptera; family Vespertilionidae; genus Eptesicus; species Eptesicus fuscus. Next base: position 114,100,398 of record NC_072473.1, read on the forward strand.
AAAACAAAACAAAAACAATACAAAAGATCAATGAAACCAAGAACTGGTTCTTTGAAAGGACAAACAAGATTGATGAACCTCTAGCCAGGCTCACCAAGAAACAAAGAGGGAGGACCCAAATAAACAAATCAGAAATGAAAGAGGCAAAATAACAACCAACCCCACAGACATACAAATGGTTGTAAAAAAATACTACAAAAAACTCTACTCCTACAAACTGGAAAACCTTGATGAAATGGACATATTCCCAGAAAAATACAAGCTTCCAAAACTCAATCAGGAAGAATAACAAAACCTGAATAGGCTGATAACTACTGATAAAATTGAAACAGTAATAAAAAAGCTCTCAGGAGGAAGGAAGATGGCTGCCAATGGGAAGGCAGACTGCAAGATAGTGTGTGAATGAGAGAATGAAAGGAGAGTGTGTGGTTGCACAGGGAGCATATATTTGTGGGCGAGGGACAGCTATACTTCAAGGGACTGTTGGGAATTGCCAGAATGGTTTCCCCTGACTGGGTATCCTCCACTGCTGCTGAAATCTCTCCCGGTGCAACCAGCTCTGATGCAGATCCCATGCCATCTTGAAGGGGAGAGTGGCTGTTATCGGAGACCTATACATTCTGGGAATCTACAACAACAACATCCAGGGAACAGCTGCAAACCCAGGAACACCAGACCTCAAGCAGCGCGAATATGCAGACTTGGATGAGCTCTGCACCTTCTCACGAAAAGATCAGATTTCACCTAGGAAAAGGAGAGAGAGAGAGCTACATAACCAGATAACCAGAGAAGAGAGATCATGGGAGACAAAGAAACAGCTCACATATGTAAGAAAAGGAGGCATCACCAGAAAAGGAAGTAAATGAAATGGAGGCAAGCAATATGTCAGAGAAAGAATTCAGAGAAATGGTCATAAGGTCGCTGAGAAGAATGGAAGACAAATTCAACAATATGTGTAAGAAGCAAGATGAAATGAAAAATGACATTGCTGCTATAAAGAACTCAATAGAAAGCATCAACAGTAGAGTAGAAGAAGCAGAGGAACTCATTAGTGAACTAGAAGACAAGGTAGAAAAAAATATGCAAGCAGAGCAGCATCTAGTAAAATAACTTAAAATACAGGAGGAGAGCCTAAGGGACTTTGGGACAACATGAAACAAAACAACATCCACATAATAGGGATGCCAGAAGGAGAGGAAACTGAGCAAGGAATAGAAAACCTGTTTGAAGAAATAATGACAGAAAACTTCCTTGATATAGGGAAGAAAAAACTCACACAAGTCCAAGAAACTCACAGAGTGCCAAATAAAATGAACCCCAAAAGACCGACACTAAGGCACATTATAATTAAACTGGCAAACACCAATGACAAAGTAAGAATATTAACAGCGGCCAGAGAGAGACAGAAAGTTACCTACAAAGGATCCCCCATCAGACTAGAGACTGATTTATCAATAGAAAAACATCAGGCCAGAAAAGAATGGAATGAAATATTCAAAGTCATGCAAAGGAAGGGTCTAAATCCAAGAATACTGTACCCAGCAAGGCTATCAATCAAAATTGAGGGTGAAATCAGGAGTTTCACAGACAAAAAAGGAATAATGGAGTTTATTACTACCAAACCAGCAATGCAAGATATACTAAAGTGTCTGCTGTAAAAAGAAGAAATAGGAAGCAAAGAAGGAAAACAGGGATAAAGCATAAAAATGGCAACAAACAAGTACCTATCAATAATAACTTTAAATGTAAATGGATTAAATGCCCCAATAAAAAGACATAGGGTAGCTGAGTGGATAAGAAAACATGATTTATATATCTGCTGTCTACAGGAAACCCCCCTCAGAAAAAAGGACTCACACAGACTGATGATGAAGGGATGAAAACGGTTTTTCAGGTGAATAGAAATGAAAAAAAAAAAAAAAGCTGGGGTAGCAATACTTATATCTGACAAATTAGATCTCAAAGTGAAGGACATAAGAAGAGATAAGGAAGGCCACTTCATAATACTAAAGGGAGAAATCAAACAAGAAGAAATAACACTGGAAAACATATATGCACCAAATACAGGAGTACCCAATTACGTAAAAAAAAAACAACAACAACAACAAAAAACTCCTGGAGGATATCAAGGGTGAGATTGACAACAATACAGTCATAGTAGAGGATTTTAATATCCCACTATCACCATTGGACAAATCCTCTAAACAAAAAATCAGCAAAGAAACATCAATCCTAAATGACTCACTAGTCCAGATGTAATTAATTGACATCTTCAGAACATTTCACCCCAAAGACACAGAATGTACATTCTTACTCAAGTGCACATGGGTCATTTTCAAAGATAGACCATATATTGGGTCACAGGCAAAGTCTCTTCAAATTCAAGAAGATAGAAATCATATCAAGCATCTTCTCAGATCACAATGGCATAAAACTAGAAATCAACTACAATAAAAAAATCAAAAAAAAGTCAAACACCTGGAGACTGATTAGCATGCTATTAAACAATGACTGGGTTTCCAGAGAGATCAAAGAAGAAATAAAAAACATCATGACAACAAATGACAATGAAAACACAATAATCCAAAATCTATGGGATACAGCGAAAGCAGTCTTGAGAGGGAAGTTCATAGCTCTACAAGCCTACTGCAAAAACAAGAAACATTGGTAATAAATTACCTAAGCCTGCAACTCAAAGAGTTAGAAAGAGAGAAACAAGAAAATCCCAGTGTAAGCAGAAGGAAGGAAATAATAAAGATCAGAGCAGAGATAAATGACATAGACACCAAAAAAAAAAAAAAACAAAAAAAAAAAACAAAATATCAACAAAACCAAGAGCTATTTCTTTGAAAGGATAAACAAGGTTGATGAACCTCTAGCCAGGCTCACCAAGAAGCAAAGAGAGAGGACCCAAATAAACAAAATCAGAAATGAAAGAGGTGAAATAACAACTGATCCCACAAAAATACAAATGATTATGAAAAAATACTATGAACAACTCTATTCCAACAAAATGGACAACCTAGATGAAATGGACATATTTCTAGAAAAATACAAGCTCCCAAATCTCAATCAGGAAGAATAAAAAAACCTGAATAATCCAATAACTAGGGAATAAATTGAAACAGCGATAAAAAATCTCCCAGCAAACAAAAGCCCTGGTCTGGACAGCTTTACAAGGGAGTTCTACCAAGCATTCAAAGAAGAACAAAAACCTATCCTCATCAGACTATTCCAATAAATACAAGAGGAAGGCACACATCCAAGCTCTTTCTATGAAGCCAGCATTACCCTAATCCCAAAACCAGATAAAGACACCACAAAAAAAAGAACACTACAGGCCAATATCCTTGATGAACATAGATGCTAAAATCCTCAACAAAATTCTAGCAAATCAGTTTCAGCAATACATTAGAAAGATCATACACCTTGACCAAGTGGGATTTATACCGGGGATGCAAGGATGGTACAATATCCACAAATCAATAAACGTGATACATCACATAAACAAACTGAGAGACAAAAATCACATAATTATATCAATTGATGCAGAGAAAGCATTTGACAAAATCCAATACCCTTTCTTGATAAAAACTCTCAGCAAAGTGGGAATAGAGGGACCATACCTCAACATAATAAAAGCCCCATATGACAAACCTACAGCCAACATCATACTCAATGGGCAAAAACTAAACTCATTTCCCCTAAGAACAAGAACAAGACAAGGATGCCCACTTTCACCACTCCTGTTCAACATAGTATTAGAAGTAGTAGCCATAGGGATCAGACAACAGGAAGAAATAAAAGGCATCCACATTGGAAAAGAAGAAGTAAAACTGTCCTTATTTGCAAATGACATGATGCTATACATAGAGAACCCTAAAGACTCCATTAAAAAAAACTACTAGACCTAATAAATGAATTTGGCAATGTAGCAGGATACAAAATTAACTCCCAGAAATCTATGGCCTTTTTATACACTAATAATGAACTCACAGAAAGAGAAATGAAAAAAAATTCCATTTACCATCGCACCAAAAAAATTAAGATACCTAGGAATAAACTTAACAAAGGACGTAAAAGACCTGTACTCAGAAAACTATAGGACATTGAAAAAAGAGATAGAGGAATACATAAACAAATGGAAGAATCAACATCATTAAAATGTCCATACTACCTAAAGCAATCTATAGATTCAATGCAATACCTATTAAAATACCAACAGCATATTTCAAAGATTTAGAACAAACTCTCCAAATATTCATCTGGAATAAAAAAAGACCCCAAATAGCCATTGTTATCCTGAGAAAGAAGAACAAAGTTGGAGGGATCACAATACCAGACATCAGACTATATTACCAAGCCACGGTTGTCAAAACTGCCTGGTACTGGCACAAGAACAGACATATAGACCAATGGAACAGAATAGAGGATCCAGAAATGGACCCAAGCCACTATACTCACTTAATATTTGACAAAGGAGGCAAGAGCATACAATGGATTCAAAACAGCCTCTTTAATAAATGGTGCTTGAAAATTAGGTCAGATACATGCAAAAAAATGAAACTAGATCACCAACTTACACCATATACAAAAACAAACTCAAAATGGATAAAGGACTTGGACGTAAAATGGGAAACCATAAAAATTCTACAAGACTCTATAGGCAGTAAAATTGCAGACATATGTCGCAGCAATATCTTTACAGACACAGATCCTAGGGCAACAGAGACAAAGGAGAAAATAAACAAATGGGACTACATCAAAATGAAAAGCTTCTGCACAGCAAGAGAAACCATCAACAAAACAACAAGAAAGCCCACTGCATGGGAGAACATATTTGCCAATGTAATCTCTGATTAGGGTTTAATCTCCAACATTTACAGGGAACTCATACAACTTAACAAAAGGTAGATAAACAACCCAATAAAAAAATGGGCAAAAGACCTAAATAGACACTTTTTGAAAGAGGACATTCAGAAAGCCAAGAGACACATGAAAACATGCTCAAAGTCACTAATCATCCGAGAGATGTGAATCAAAAAAACAATGAGGTACCACCTCACATCTGTCACAATGGCTATCATCAACAAATCAACAAATGACAAGTGCTGGAGAGGATGCGGAGAAAAAGGAACCCTTCTTCACTGCTGGTGGGAATGCAGACTGGTGCAGGCATTGTGGAAAAACAGTATGGCATTTTCTCAAAAATGTAAAAATGGAACTTCCATTTGACCTAGTAATACCACTTCTAGGAACATATCCCAAGAAAACAGAAGCACCAATCAGAAAGGATATATGCCTCCCTATGTTCATAGCAGCACTATTTACAATAGCTAAGACTTGGAAAGAGCCTAAATGCCCATCAGCAGATGAGTGGATTAGAAAACTATGGTACATCTACACAATGGAATACTACGCTGCTATAAAAAAGAAGGAATTCTTACCATTTGCAGCATCATGGATGGAACTGGAGAGCATTATGCTAAGTGAAATAAGCCAGGCAACGAAAGAAAAATACCACATGATCTCACTCATTTATGGATAACGAACATTATAACCTGATGAACAGAAAGATAGAGTCAGAGAAGCATCGAACAGACTGTCAAATTACAGTGGGAAGGTGGGGAGTGTTGGGGGTTCGGTAAGAGATCAACCCAAGGACTTGTATTCATACATATAAGCATAAACAATGGACACAAGACACTGGGGGTGGGGTGGGGTGAGGGCATGTGCTGGGGCTTAGGGAAGGCCGAGGGAAGGTCAATGGGGAAAAAAAGGAGACATATGTACTACTATTTGTAATACATTAAACAATAAAAAAAAAGCTTCCAGGAAACAAAAGCCCTGGACCAGATGGCTTCACAGGGAAGTTTTAACAAACATTCATAGAAGAACTAAAACCTATCCTCCTCAAATTATTCCAAAAAATTCAAGAGGAAGGCACACTTCCAAGTTCTATGAATCCAGCATTACCCTAATCCCAAAACCAGATAAAGACACTACAAAGAAAGAGAATACAGGCCAATATCCCTGATGAACATAGAAGCTAAAATCCTCAACAAAATTCTAGCAAACTGGATCCAGCATTACATTAGAAAGATTATACACCATGACCAAGTGGGATTTATTCCAGGGATGCAAGCCTGGTACAATATCCACAAATCAATAAACATGATACATCACATAAATAAATTGAAAGACAAAAATCACATAATCATATCAATTGATGCAGAGAAGGCATTTGACAAAGTCCAGCACCCTTTCCTGATAAAAACTCTCAGCAAAGTGGGAATAGAGGGATCATCCTTCAACATCATAAAAGCCTTATATGACAAACCTACAGCCAACTTCATACTCAATGGGCAAAAACTAAAACCATTTCCCCTAAGAACAAGGACAAGACAGGGATGCCCTATTTCCACACTCCTGTTCAACATAATATTGGAAGTGCTAGCCATAATGATCAGACAAGAAGAAAAATAAAAGGCATCCAAATTGGAAAAAAATAAGTAAAATTGTCATTAGTTGCAGATGACATGATATTGTACATGGAAAACCCTAAAGACTCCATCAAAAGACTAATAGACTTACTTAATCAATTTGACAATGTAGAAGGATACTAAATTTACACCCAGAAATCTATGGCTTTTTTATACACCAATAATGAACTCACAGAAAGAGAAACTAAAAAAACACACACACCCATTTACCACCATTGCAAGAAAAAAAATAACATACAAGGAATAAATTTAAACAAGGAGGTAAAGGACCTGTACTCAGAAAATTACAGGACACTGAAAAAAAAAAAGATACAGTAAGACATGAACAAATGGAAGAATATACCATGTTCATGGATTGGTAGTATGAACCTAATTAAAATGTCCATACTACCCAAAGCAATCGATAGATTCAATACAATCCCCATTGAAATACCAATGGCATATTTCACAGACCTAGAACAAACTCTTCAAAAATTCATCTGGAGGAAAAAGAAAACAAACCCAAATAGCGGCAACAATCTTGAGGAAGAAGAACAATGTTGGAGGCATCACAATACCAGATATCAAGCTATATTACAAAGCCACTGTTCTCAGAACTGCCTGGTACTGGCACAAGAACAAACATATAGACCAATGGAACACAACAGAGAATCCAGAGATCGACCCAAGCCATTATGCTCAATTACTATTTGTCAAAGTAGGCAAGAGCATACAATGGAGTGAAGACAGTATCTTCAATAAATAGTGTTGGGAAAATTGGACAGATACTTGCAAAGAAATGAAACTAGACCACCAACTTACACCATACACCAAAATAAACTCAAAATGGATAAAGGACTTAAATGTAAGACAGGGAACCATGAAAAGTTTAGAAGATGCCATAGGCAGTAAAATAGCAGACGTATGTCGTAGCAATATCTTTAACGATACAGCTCTTAGGGCACTAGAAACTAAGGAGAAAATAAATGGGACTACATCAAGATTAAAAGCTTCTGCTCAACAAAAGAAACCATCAATAAAACAACAAGAAAGCCCAATGCATGGGAGAACGTATTTGCCGATGTTACATCCATAAGGGTTTAATCTCCACCATATACAGGGAACTCATACAACTCAACAAAAAGGAAGATAAACAATCCAATCAGAAAATGGGCAAAGGACCTAAAGAGACACTTTTCAAAAGAGGACATATAGAAAGCTAAGAGCAGGGGTCCTCAAACTTTTTAAACAGGGGTCCAGTTCACTGTCCCTCAGACGGTTGGAGGGCCGGAGTATAGTTTAAAAAAAAAACTATGAACAATTTCCTATGCACACTGCACATATCTTATTTTGAAGTAAAAAAACCAAAATGACAAAAACACCCGCATGTGGCCCTCAGGCCGTAGTTTGAGGACGCCTGGCTAAGAGACATATGAAAACATGCTCAGGCACTAATCATCTGAGAGATGCAAATGAAAACAACAATGAGGTAACATCTCACACCTGTCAGACTGGCTATCATCAACAAATCAAGAAATGACAAATGCTGGAGAGAATGTGGAGAAAAAGGAACCCTTGTGCACTGCTGGTGGGAATGCAGACTGGTGCAGCCACTGTGGAGAACAGTATGGCATTTCCTCAAAAAATTAAAAATGGAATTTCCATTTGACCCAATAACCCCACTTCTAGGAATGTATCCCAAGAAATCAGAAACATCAATCAGAAAGGACATATGCACCCCTATGTTCATAGCAGCACAATTTATAATAGCTATGATTTGGAAAGAGCCTAAATGCCCATCAGCAGATGAGTGGATTAAAAAACTGTGGTACATCCACACAACGGAATACTATGCTGCTATAAAAAAGAAGGAATTCTTACCATTTGCAGCAGCATGGATGGAACTGGAGAGCATTGTGCTAAATGAAATAAGCCAGTCAGAGAAAGATAAATATCACATGATCTCACTCATTTGTGAAATATAATCTATACTATTAAAAGCTTAATATGCTAATTAGACTGGGTGACTGGACATCTTCCGGACATCCGACTTCCTTCCAGATAGTTAAGGGGTGACCAGGCCAGCAGGGGGGCATTTGGGAGGCAGCAAGGCTGGCAGGGGGGTCAGTTGGGGGGGTGACCAGGCTGGCAGGGGTGCAGTTGGGGGCCAACCAGGTCGGCAGGGGGGCAGTTGGTGGGCGGCTAGGCAGGCCAGCAGGGGGGCAGTTGGGGGGGGGCGACCAGGCTGGCAGGGGTGTAGGTGGGGGCCGACCTGGCTGGCAGGGGGCCAGTTGGGGGGCGACCAGGCCAGCAGGGTTGCAGTTGGGGGGTGACAAGGCCAGCAGGGGTGCAGTTGGGGGGTCACCAGGCCAGCAGGGGGGCAGTTAGAGGGTGATCAGGTAGGCAGGCAGGCGAGTGGTTAGGTGCTAGCAGTCAGGAGCCAGCAGTCCCAGATTGTGAGAGGGATGTCCAACTGCTGGTTTAGGCCCGATTCTTCAGTCAGACATCCCCGAGGGGTCCCTGATTGGAGAGAGTGCAGGCTGGGCTGAGTGACCCCCCTCACCCCCCATGCATGAATTTCATGCAACGGGCCTCTAGTGAACAACATAAACTGATGAACAAAAGTAGAACCAGAGACATAGAAGCATCAAACAGACTGTACAACCTATGAGGGAAGGCAGGGTGAGGGGGTAAGAGATCAATCAAAGGACTTATAAGCATGCATATGAGCAAAACCAATCGACACAGACAGTGGAGGGATGAGGGCTTGTTCTTGGGGGTGGGAGTGGCCAGGGTGAGGTCAATGGGGGAAAAAGGAGACTCATGTAATATTTTCTTTTTTTTTCTTTTTTTAATTTCTTTATTGATTAAGGTATTACATATGTGTCCTCATCCCTCCATTAAACCCCCAGCCCCCCCACTCGCATGTAATATTTTAAACAATAAAGAATTTAAATTAAAAAAAATAATAATGAATTCAGATCAACTTAAGAGGCCCACTTCTGACACAGAACATGATTTACTTGAGAAACAGAAGATAAAGGAAAGGAAAGAGATAGCAAGAGAAAGGGAGGGAGAGAGACATGAAAGCATTGCACAAGCAACATCTAGACATAAATTATAGAGGTAAAAAGCAAGAGCTGTGTGAGAAAAAAAACACAAAAAACAAGCATATTCTGCTGCTCTTTATTCTGCTTGCTTCCCAGACTCTTCAATTGCAGCTTCCACTAAATACTAATGTGGTCTCTATCTTTGCCCTCAGCTCAAAGAGAATGATAAAGCAGCAAAAGCACTCAAAGTTATAGTATAGCCACACATAAAAGTTTATGACATGAAAATCCATCCCTTCCCCAACACAGACACTTTGGCAACACCTACTAGAGAAGCGCAAGTACTAGTATAGTGAATAGAAGGATCAAAGAAGGAAAAGACTGTTGAGCTAAAATGGGGGCAGGAGCCTTTCTTTGATTCCCTAATGAGGTGTTTTAATGATTTTCTGTGTGTGTAGTGCTCAGTTTGGCAGCAGAAAGTTGGAGTGGAAGGACAGGCTAGTTATTCCAGTGTCTCAATTTTCAAAAGGACTCAGCCCTTAGAAGTGAAAGTCACACATCAGATATAATCATAGATATTAATTTCTAGGTTCTTCTGCAGATTAAAAAAGTCAAAGAAGTTTGACTCTGAATTCTACCCATTTTCAGGAAGATATGAAACATCCAATGAAATTCTGGTTTTTAGAAAAGAGGTAATCATGGATTCATTATACAAAACACAGACTGGCAAACTTGATGTCAGTCTTAGACAGTGATTCTAGAAATTGCTATTAAATGATAATTCAGCCCTAACAGGTTCGGCTCAGTGGATAGAGCATCGGCCTGCGGATTGAAAGGTCCCAGGTTTGATTCTGGTCAAGGGCATATACCTTGGTTGTGGGCACATCCCCAGTAAGGGGTGTGCAGGAGGCAGCTGATTGATGTTTCTCTTTCATCGATGTTTCTAACTCTCTATCCCTCTCCCGTCCTCTCTGTAAAATATATAAATATATATATATATATATATATATATATATATTAAAATGATAATTCATAATCCTAAGAACAGTTAGCCCTGATCAGTGGTAATCAACATAAGTTTGCTGAGTAGTCATGTAATATAAACCTCATTTGCCAATTTGATTATTTGAGTGATGTATCTGGAGAATGTATCAACCTTATATTCCTGGAATAAATAGCACTTGGTCATGGTGTATGAACTTTTTAATGTATTGGTGGATCTCATTTGAGGATTTTTACATCTATGTTCACCAGAAATATTAGCCTATATTTTCTTTCTTTATAGGGTCTTTATCTGGTTTTGGAATTAGGATAATGCTGGCCTCAAAATGAGCGTGGGAGTCTTCCCTTCTCTTGAATTTTTGGGAATAGTTTAAGAAGTATAGGTGTTTGCTCCTCTTTGAATGTTTGGTAAAACTTACCTGTGAAGCCATTTGGTTGAGAGTTGTGTTTTTTTATTTTATTACTGCTTCAATTTCATTAGTTGTAATTTGTCTAATCAGATTTTCTGATTCTTCCTGATTCAGTTTTAGAAGTTTGTATGTTACTAGAAATTTATTAATTTTTCCAGATTGTCCAACTTGTTGGCATATAGTTATTCATAATATTTTCTTTTTTTTTATTTCTTTGGTATCAGTTGTTACTTGTCCTCTTTTATTTCTGATATTATTTATTTGGGTGCCCTCTTTTTTATTTTAAAATACATATTTTATTGATTTTTTTACAGAGAGGACGGGAGAGGGATAGAGAGTTAGAAACATCAATGGGAGAGAAACATTGATCAGCTGTCTCCTGCACACCCCCTCCTGGGGATGTGCCTACAACCAAGGTATATGCCCTTGACTGGAATCGAACCTGGGACCTTTCAGTCTGCAGGCTGGTGTTCTATCCACTGAGCCAAACCAGTTAGGGCCTCTCTTTTTTTCTTAATAAGGTTAATAAAACCAGCTGTTGGTTTTATTACTCTTTTATATTGTTTTTAAATTTTTTATATTTTTATTTCAGAGAGAAAGGGAGAGGGAGAGAGAGATAGAAACATCAATGATGAGAGAGAATCATTGATTGGCTGCCTCCTGCATGTCCCCCACTGGGGATTGAGCCTACAACCCAGGCATGTGCCCTGACCAGGAATCCAACCATGACCTCCTGTTCATAGGTTGATGCTCAACCACTGAGCAACACCAGCCAGGCTGTATTGTTGTTTTTTACACTCTATTTTGTTTATTTCTGTTCAGATTTTTATTATTCTCTACTCTGGAATTTGTTTGTTGTTCTTTTTCTAGTCCCTTTAAGTGAAAGTTAGATTGTTTATTTGAGATTTTTTTGTTTTTGTTTCTTGAGGTAGTCCTATAATGCTATGAATTTTCCTTTTAGAACTTCTTTCTCTGTGTTTTATTGATTTTGGGTTGTTGTGTTCTCATTTTATTTGTTGAAAGGCTTGATTTCTTTCTTGATCTCATTGTTAACCTATTCACTGTTTAGTAACATGTTATTTAGCTTCCATTTCTTTGTGTGTTTTTTCAGTTTTTTCTTATGATTTATTTTTAGTGTCATACCATTGTGGCAAGAGAAGATGCTTGACATGATTTCAATCTTCTTAAATTTATTGAGACTTTATTTGTGGTCCTAACATGGTTTATCCTAGTAAATGTTCCATGTGCACTTGAAAAGAATATATACTCTGCTGCTTTGGAGTACAATGCTCTCAAGTTATCTATTAACTCCATCTGAAGTAGTGTGTCATTTATGGTAACTGTTTCCTTGTTGATTTTCTGGCTGAAAGATCTATCCATTGATGTCAATGGGTTGTTAAAATCCCCTACTATGACTGTATGTCTATCTCTCTCTCTATGTCCACCAAGATTTCTTTATATATTTAGGTGCCCCTATGTTGGGTGCATAAATGTTTGCAAGGGTTATATCTTCTTCTTGGATTGCTCCCTTTATCATTATGAAATGTCCTTATTTGTCTCTTACTATAACCTTTGTTTTAAGTCTATTCTGTCAGATATAAGTATTGATACCCCAGCTTTATTCTTCATTTGCATTTGCATGAAATATCTTCCATTCCTTTATTTTTTAGTCTGTGTATCTTTCATTCTGAGGTGGGTCTCTTATAGTATTGCTTTCTTATCCATTCAGCTACCCTATGTCTTTTGAATGGACCACTTAAGCTATTTACATTTAAAGCAATTATTGATAGGTACATATTTATTGCCATTTTATTCTTTTAATTATGTTCTTCTGGGTTTATTCTTCTCTTCTTCTTAAAGAAGACCCCTGAATATCTTTTGTAATACTTGTTGGGTGGTAATGCACTCATTTACCTTTTTGCTTGTCTGGGAAGGTCTTTATTTCTCCTTTAATTTTAAATAATAGCCTTCTTGTGTATAGTAGTCTTGGTTGAATATTTCATGACAATCCCTTCTGGCCTGGGATATTTCTATTGAGAAATCAGCTCAATGAATAGATAAAAAAGTTGTGAGAGATTATACTATATAATAAAAGCCTAATATGCAAATTGTTCCCTCCAATGGTCATTTGACCAGGAGACTGGGAGTTGACTGCTCGCTATGACGTGTGCTGACCGCCAGGGGGTGGCGCAGAACATGGCGGGTGTTGCCGAAACCGGTTTGGCTCAGTGGATAGAGCATCGGCCTGCGGACTCAAGGGTCCCAGGTTCGATTCCGATCAAGGACATGTACCTTGGTTGCGGGCACATCCCCAGTAGGGGGTGTGCAGGAGGCAGCTGATCGATGTTTCTCTCTCATCGATGTTTGAACTCTCTATCACTGTCTCTTCCTCTCTGTAAAAAATCAATAAAATATATATTAAAAAAAAAAAGAACATGGCGGGTGTTGATGACATGGTGCTGGCAGCGGGTGGCAGTGGAGGTGCTGCTGGCCATGATGGGCCCTGACAAGAGCGGGACCGCGGTGGGATGGTGGAGTGGGTGAGCGGGTGAGTGAGTGGCACCAGGTGAAGGTGGGTGTGAGTGGGGGCCCAATCACCCTGGCAATTGCCCCGCAGATGGCAAATAGCAGTGGCAGTGGGGGGCCAGTCCCCGATCTATCATCCCGCAGGCGGGATGGTGGAGCAGGTGAGGGGGAGGCACCAGGCTAAGGTGGGGTGCCAGGCAGGGCTGTGGGGCTGTGAGGTTGGGGGCGTGAGCTGGGGCTGCGAGCCTGGGGGCACAAGCTGGGGCCCGATCCCTGCAGGCCACCCTAAGGGACCCCACCCATGCATGAATTTGTACACCAGGCCTGTAGTATATATATAGGTAAATATATTTCATTGTATATACACTGAGTGGCCAGATTATTATGATCTCTGAACGCATAATAATCTGACCACTCAGTGTATATCCTATATAATAAAAGGCTAATATGCAAATTGTCCCCTCAACCAGGAGTTCGACCAGCAGGCAGGCTGGCCAACCACCATGTCCCCTCCTCCTGGCCAGGCTGGCCGGACCCCACCCATGCACAAATTCATGCACCGGGCCTCTGATATATCTAATACACACACACACACACACACACACACACGCATGCATTGAGTGGTCAGATTATTATGCATTCAGAGATCATAATAATCTGGCCACTCAGTATATATTTCATTGTATATATTTCATTATATATAAATATATATATTTAATTATATATATGTTTATATATACAATAAAATATTACTCAGCCTTAAAAAGAATGAAATCTTACCGTTTGTGCAGTATGAGCCTAGAGGGTATTATGTAAATTGAAATTAGTCAGAGAAAGATAAACACCATATTATTTCACTTATATATGGGATCTAAAGGACAAAATAGACAAATAAGAATTGAAACGGACTCAGAGACATAGAGAGCAGACTGGTAGTTGCCAGAGGGGAGGGAATTTTGGGGACTGGGTGGAAGTGGTAAGGGGATTAAGATATACAAATTAGTAGTTACAAAATAGTCACAGGGATATAAAGTACAGCATAGGGAATATAGTCAATAATATTGTGTTAGCTCTGTATCATGTCAAGTGGTACTGTAAATGTTGTAGGGAACACTTTGCAAAGTATATGATTATTTAACCACTATGCTGTATACTTAAAATTAATACAAAATAATATTGAATGTAAATTGCAAAATAAAAATAAATAAAAATTTAAAATGATCCTCAAAATAAAAAGAATGAAGAAGTAAACCAAGTGGAGGAAGAGTTGTATTAGTTAGCTATTGCTAATAGATAAGTATTATTAGCTAGTTTGCCCCAAATATAGCATTTTAAAACAACAAACATTATCTCATGTAGTATTTGAGGACCAAGAATCTGGGGGTGGCCTGAGTGTCTATGGCTCAGTGTATCATGAGGTTGCAGTTAAACTGTCAGTAGGGGTGTCGTTATCTCAAGGGCCGGCTGGGATTAGAGAATCTACTTCAAAGCTCACTCACATGATTGTCAGCAGGGCTCAATTTCTGTGGGCTGTTGGACTGAAGGCCCCAGTTCCTTGCCACGTGGCCATCTTCTTGGGGAGCCTTATGGCATGGCAGCTGGCTTCCTTCAGAACATAAGGTCCAAATGGGAATGAGAGAAAGTCAAGATGGAAGCCTCAGTCTTTTTTGTAACCTAATCTCAGATATGATATATCTTCACTTCTATTATATTCCATTTGTTAGAAGCAAGTCACTAAGTACAGGCCACACTCAAGGGGAGGGGAATTAAACTCCACATCTTAAAATGAGGAAGTTCACAGAATTTGTGAGCATATTTTTAAAAACTACAAGGGGGAAGATAATTCTAGGTGGAGGGAATCAGATATGCAAAAGCATAAAATCAAGGAAAAGAAAATTGAATACTTGCGGCTGTTTCTGTTTAGTTCAGTTGGGCTTATTATTAAGCACTGGTTGATGTGAAATTTCTGTAAATATCAAATAACCTGCCCAAGCCTTACCTGTCCTGTTTATTTAGGCAAGGCAGCTGCTCTAGGGGATAAATAGAACCTGTAGTTCTCATAGTATTTTGTAAGATCTTGGAACAATAGGGAAAATATAAAAAAGATACTTTATTTTAGTTGTAGGTGTATGCCTTTACAATAGCTTGGAAAGGTAGTCTGGAGTTTAATTGGAGGCTTATTGTCCTTGGTAATACCCCATTCTGCCACTGTCTTCCATCTTGTTACTAAATGGCCGTAAGTCAGTTCTGCTTTATTGTCTGTTTTGAAAACGCTAGTTTGTTCCAGTGAGACTGATATATTAGGGGAAAATATGAGTATGAAATTAATTTTGCATTTGCTTGAGCATGATTTCATCAGCAAGAAACACTAGATGAATGCAGAAAACTACACCCAGCTGAAATGAGCTTTGTGGTAAAGCACAAAACACATACCTCAAACATATACTAGCCACACCCATTCACATTCAATGTTACGTTCCATTTGATTTCAGATAGCATTCCTTCCACTACTTCGCAGTAACTCATAACCTGTTATGCCCACATCCACAAGCACTTTAGATCTTTTCAATGTAAAGCCCCATATTTACTTAGTACATACATATTTCTTAAACATTAACATTTGTAAAACTGTGCTGTCTTTGTAAAACATATCACTGATGTTTTTCTTATTGTTCCTTCAACCCCATTTTCCCCCAATAAGACCCATGGTTTTCACTGTGCAATTTTGCATAGTGCAGTAATTTCAAAAGAATACATATGTTATGTTGTGTAACAGTGGAACTTACCTAGGACAGTAAATTTGGGTGGACTTGGAAAGCAAGAAAATCAAGTCATTGAAGCTTCTGTGTTGCAGGGACAAAAGGAACAGAAAGAAGAGAAATATTCAAGTACGGTGGAGATGCTTATCTTTGGTGGAGGACCATTCAGAAATTTTATGTAAAAACTCCTTTCATGGATTTTCTCATTAATAGTTTATTATTCTGGTTCTTGGTTTCCTGCTTTTCTGACATTGAGCATCCTCTTCCACAGCAAGCAGCACTGTTTCTTTGGGGTATAAACCAGTTAATGGGTAGTGAGACATTGTCAAAGAATTTGGACTTTATTCTCTTGCTTCTCTCTGACCTTGGAGGAAGGCTAGTAATTTCTGCCAATTTCATATCCCTTCTGAGAACACACCTTGAGACCTACCAGAGACTCTTGACTTTAGATCTGTGGCACCTGGTGCTGAGGTGGTCATAAGCAAGTTTGAAAGTGGTCTGGTGCATTTACAAATGCAGAACCTTCTTCTCTTGCTACTGTGACCACATTCGACTCCATGGGAGGAGGCAGGGGTATATTTAATTTTATATTCCCCTTTCTCTTCCTTTTCATCATTATTTGTTCTCTTCATCTTCATTGAAACAGTGCCACATAGTTGTTGAGGATTTGGGCTCTGAGTCCACCACTTAATGGTGTGTGACATTGAGCCACTTACTTAACCTCTCTGTACCTTTGTTCCCTCATCTTTATTTTTTATTTTTATTTTTTAAATTACTTTATTGATTAAGGTATCACATATTTGTCCTCATCCCCCCCATTCCCATCCCAAACCCCTCCTCATGCATGCCCCCACCTCCCTATTGTCCGTTATCAATGGTTAGGCTCATATGCAAGCACACAAGTCCTTTGGTTGATCTCTCTCCCCTATCCTCACCCTCCCCTACCTTCCCTCTGAGGTCTGACAGTCTGATTGATGCTGTTCTTGTTCATCAGTCTATGTTGTTCATCATTTCCCCTAGATGAGTGAGCTCATGTGATACTAGAAATACACTTATAAGAACCGAAAATGAGACAAGCGATAATGGTTATGCTGAGAGGCAAATGAATCAGTCTATAGTGAGTTTCTTCTGGGCCAACAGTTCTTTTGAGTCCCAATATCTATGTCAAACAGTATTTTATGTGTACATAACAGCAATGATATTTCAGTTCTGGATGGTGGACAAGTGGTGGTAATGCAGGTCCGACCCTCTCTGGTTTGGTCCTGGGCAACCTGCAGTGACGCACAACTGCTGAATGCTAGTATGGCAAGGCATCATCAGCATCTTTCATCTCTGGACTGTTTCTCTTCTGTCTTCATGGCTGGAGCACTCCTGTCACTTCCGCTCTGTTGCAGGAATCCACATGGTCTCGGAGTTGTTTTCTGAAAATATACAAACATATTCTTGACCAAAAGTTAATAAAGGAATCTTTCCTATAAATTTGATTTGCGATCCTTTTTCATTTTTTGCCCAAACGATTTTCCTTTGGTTTGTTTTGACACCATGTATGTTTTACATGGGTGTCTTGCTGTTAGCATTACAAATGAAAGTTAATTTTCTAAGGTAAAAATTTTCTAGATGTAATTTACTTACAGGATATTTTTCCTTACATGATATTCTTCTACTATCACCCCTTTTTTGGTTTAAATATTAGGAGGCTTTTGGAAATTTTATGCTGTAATCTTGATAGCTTTTAAATTTTAATTCTTTGCACTAAAATGTGACTGCTTTAGGTTCATTACATGTTATGCAGTTTTACCATGAGATGAACTACCAATAAAAAATTTAGTTATCACTTTAGGAACAGCTTTTTTGTCCAGTACAATTGATTTTTCTAGAATATTTGTTTATTTCAATTAGCCAATTTAAATTAGCCTGAAAACTTGACTACTATTTTACTATCAAATTTAATTCTCTAACAACCATCTTATTTTACCCTGTAAATATTAGTGGAAAGGATTATTTGCCTTCTTGAGTAGGCCCTAAGCATTCCTGGTGCTAGGCTGGGTTTAGATATCAAAAACCCCAGTTCCCCACATCATGGGTACAAGACATCTCCATCAAGTCTTGTTGCAGTGAGAGGGCATCTGCTGTCAGCCAAGTCTCTGCTACCTGGGTCCTGATTTGAGCTGGGCATGGGAAGCTACGCAGCCCTGGGGGCAGGAGACCTCCCTAAGCAGGGGCTAGGATTCAGGCCCCTGCAAACTTGGGGGATGAAGGTCTGTGTCCCACCTCAGTGGACCCCCAAGTTCACTTCTGATGGCCCCTCTGCGACTGTACCTGTCTTAGGTTGTTCCTTCCTTGAGGAATCTTACCCGTCTCTGGCTAACCAGCCATCCTCCGGGGCCAAGCAGGGTGATGTGAGGTTCAGTTCTGTCTCCTTGGTCGCCTATGCCCCCGTGGCCTCCATGCCCAGCACCTGCCTTGGGATCCCCTCGCCTGCTAGCAGGGCCCCAGCACTGATCACATATCTTTTGGAACCCAGGTTTCTTCTCCAGGGAGGGCCCAGCTCACCCCACTGGGCAAGAGACAGATCCATGGTACCAGCCATCACAAGGCTTCAACCTCGCCATGAACAGAAAGCTCAGGCAACAGCTGTGGACAATTGGATTGTGAGAAGAGGGTCCCTCTTGGCCAAAAGGGCAAGAGGGGCCAATATAGAATGCTCAGGTGCCTTCCCAGGGGGCCCTCTACACAGTGGAAGGGATTAGATCCTTTCATGTCCTTTTTAAATTGCTGCCAGACATTCAAATAATTAGTTTGTAAGTTTGTTTGGGATAATTGTATATTATGCTGTTATAATTCTAAAATATCTAGAGATGTGTTATCTTTGTCTCCAAGCACCAAAAAGATGATTTTTTTTATTGATACCCAAGGGTGTGAGGTACTATTATAGGTAATGGGGGTAACACAAATCTGGGAAAAATTATAATGATATTGTAGAATAATATCATGTAAGGATATTCTTTGCTCTAGGCCATGGCAGTTCCATTTCAAACTGGCTGCCAATTTCTTTTTGTAGAGACAAGGTATTAGTTACATTTTCTAAACCTCTCCCAGGAGCAAGTAGTGATAGTCCCTTTCTTTGGTGTCCACACAAGCCAAAAACCTCTCTTTAATTTTACATACAAAGGAGCAATGGTTTGATTTTGTATCATAAAAAATGGAAGCTGGGTGGAGACCCCTGTGTAATTATACTTCCTTGTCCCACCCATGGTCCTCCTGGATGACCAAGGTGTTTGGTATTATTGGTAACTACATTAGGAGGGGGATCAGCCCACGTAAGGGCTCTTACCCATGAAGGGTGGGGAACATAAGTCCAAAATACTTCCCCATTTGCCCCAGGTAATATTAGCGTACAGCTGATGACTGCTAGCATGGCAAGAAAGATGTTCTCAGGCATCCTTGGGGTTCTTGTTACCTCACAATTTCTTTTTTATTTTTTTAAACTTTTTATTTTTATTATTATTATTTTTTATATGTGTCCTTATTCCCCCATTACTCCCCATCCCCAATTCGTGCCCCACCCCCTGTTGTCTGTGTCCATTGATTAGGCTTATTGCATGTACACAAGTCCCTTGATTGATCTCTCTCCTTTCTCCCACGGACCCCCTCCTTCCCTGAGGTTAGAGGTTCTGATCGACGTTTCTCAGTCTCTGGATCTGTTCTTGTTCATCAGTCTATGCCATTCATTATATTCCACAAATGAGTGAGATCATGTGATATTTATCTTTCTCCAACTGGCTTATTTCACTTAGCATAATGCTCTCCATCTCCATCCATGTTGTTGCAAATGGTAGGATCTCCTTCTTTTTTTACCACAGCATAGTATTCCATTGTGTAGCTATACCACAGTTTTTTATTTATTTTATTTTATTTATTTTTTTAAATTTCTTTATTGATTAAGGTATAACATATTTGTCCTTGTCCCCCCATTCCCATCCCACACCCCTCCCCACACATGCCCCCACCCCCCTGTTGTCCTTAACCGCTGGTTAGGCTCATATGCTTGCACACAAGTCCTTTGGTTGATCTCCCTCTTTACCCCCACCCTTCCCTACCCTCCCCCTGAGGCCCGACAGTCTGATCCATGCCTCCTTGTTTCTGTGTCTGTTCTTGTTCATCAGTCTATGTTGTTCATTATTTCCCCTAGATGAGTGAGATCATGTGCTATTAGAAATACACTTATAAGAACCGAAAATGAGACAAGCAATAATGGTTACGGTGACAGAAAATGAATCAGTCTGTAGTGAGTTTCTTTCTGGGCCAACAGTTCTTTTGAAACCAAATTACAATGTCCAACAGTTCCTTATGTGTACATGTCAGCTCTGACATTACAGTTCTGGATGGTGGACAAATGGTGGTAATGCAGGTCTGACTCTGTCTGGTTTGGTCCTGGACAATCTGCAGTGATGCACAGCTGCTAACTGCTAGTATGGGAAGGCCACATCAGCGTCTTCCGTGTCTGGACTGCTTCTCTTCTGTCTTCATGGCTGGAGTAGTCCTATTGATTCCTCTCTGTTGCTGGAATCCACATGGCCTCGGAGTTGTTTTCTGAAAATATACAACATATTCTCAACCAAAAGTTAATAAAGGAATATTTTCTATAAATTTGACTGGGGATCCTTTTTCATTTTTGCCCAAATGATTTTCTTCTGGCTTGTTTTGTCACCTTGTGTGTTTTCATGGGTGTCTTGCTTTTAGCTTTACAATTAATTTTCTAAAGTATTAATTTTCTAGATGTAATTTACTTACAGGATATTTTTCCTTACATGATATCCCTCTACTATCCTCTCCTTTTTTGATTTAAATGTTAGGAGGCTTTCGAAAATTTTATAATGTAGTCTTGATGGCTTTTAAATTTTAATTTTTTGCACTATAATATTACTGTTTTAGGTTCATTATATGGTGCACAATTTTATCATGAGATGAAGTACCAATAAAAATTTTAGTTGACACTTTAGGAACACCTTTTTGTCCAGTACAATTAATTTTTCTAGAATATTCGCTTGTTTAACTAGCCAATTTAAATTTGCCTGAAAACTTGACTACTATTTTACTGCCAAATTTATTACTCTAACAATAATCTTGTTTTACCCTGTAAATATTGGTGGAAGGGATTGTTTGCCTTCTTGAGTAGGTCCTGAGCATTCCTGGTGGTAGGCTGGATTTAGATATCGTAAACCCACTTCCCCACACCATGAGTACAAGACAATTCAAACAATTCTTGTTGGAGTGAGAGGGCAGCTGCTGTCGGCCAAGTCTCTGTCGGTCACCTGGGTCCTGATCTGAGCTGGGCATGGGAAGCACGAAGCAGCCATGGGGGCAGGAGACCTCCCTCAGAAGGGGCTAGGATTCAGGCTCCTGCAATGTTGCGGGGGGTGAGGGTCTGTGCCCCACCTCTGTTGATCCCCAAATTCTCTCCTGATGGCCCCTCTGCGACTGTACCTGTCTTAGGTTGTTCCTTCCTTGAGGAATCGTACCCGTCTCTGGCTAACCAGCCATCCTCCGGGGCCAAGCAGGGTGACGTGAGGTTCAGTTTTGTCTCCTTGGTAGCCTATGCCCCCATGGCCTCCATGCCCAGCACCTGCCTTGGGATCCCCTCGCCTGCTGGCGGGGCCCCAGCACTGATCACATATCTTTTGGAACCCTGGTTTCTTCTCCAGGGAGGGCTCAGTTCACCCCACTGGGTGAGAGACAGATCCATGGCACCAGTCATCACGAGACTTCAACCTCGACATGAATAGAGAGCTCATGCAACAGCTGTGAGCAATTGAATTGTGAGAAGAGGGTCTCTCTTGGCCTAAAGGATAAGAGGGACCAATATAGAATGCTCAGGTGCCCTCCCAGGAGGCCCTCTACACATGAAAAGGGTTAAATCCTTACATGTCCTTTTTAAATTGCTGCCAGACATTCAAAGAATTTGTACGTTTGCTTGGGATAATTGTATATTATGCTGTAGTAATTCTAAAGTATCAAGAAATGTGTTAAGTTTGTCTCCAAGCACCAAACAGATGAATTTTTTTTTTATCCCCAAGGGTGCGAGGAACTATTATAAGTACTGGGGGTGATCCAAAGCAATATACCACAGTTTTTTAATTCACTCATCTGCTGATGGGCATTTGGGCTGTTTCCAAATCTTAGCTATGGTGAATTGTGCTGCTATGAACATAGGGATACATATATCCTTTCTGATTCATGTTTCTAGTTTCTTGGGATATATTCCTAGGAGTGGGACCACTGGGTCAAATGGGAGTTCCATTTTTAGTTTTTTGAGGAAACTGCATACTGTTCTCCACAGGGGCTGTACCAGTCTGCATTCCCACCAGCAGTGCAAAAGAGTTCCTTTTTCTCTGCATCCTCACCAACACTTGTTTGTTGATTTGTTGATGATAGCCATTCTGACAGTTGTGAGATGGTACCGCATTGTTGTTTTGATTTGGTTCTCTCTGATGATTAGTGACTTTGAGCAGGTTTTCATATGACTCTTGGCCTTCTGTCTTCTTTCGAAAAGTGTCTATTTAGATCAGTTGCCTATTTTTTGATTGGGTTGTTTATCTTCTTTTTCTTAAGTTGTATGAGTTCTCTGTAAGTGTTGGAGGTCAAAACCTTATTGTTGATATCATTGGAAAATATGTTCTCCCATGCAGTGGAATTTCTTGTTGTTTTATTGATGGTTTCCTTTGCTGTGCAAAAGCTTTTTATTTTTTTATTTATTTATTTTTTAAAAAATATATTTATTGAGGTATTATATGTGTACATATCTTACTATTACCCCCCACCCCACTGATTCCTGGTGGGGGGTAATAGGAATGGAACTCCCATTTGACCCAGTAATCCCACTCCTGGGAATATATCCGAAGAAACTAGAAACACCAATCAGAAAGGATATATGCACCCCTATGTTCATAGCAGCACAATTTACAATAGCTAAGATTTGGAAACAGCCTAGGTGCCCATCAGCAGATGACTGGATCTGGATCATATAAGCATAAACAATGGACGCAAAACTCCCCCCCCAGAGTTTTGCCCTCCCCCCCCAGAGTTTTGCGTCCATTGTTTATGCTTATATGCATGCATACAAGTCCTTCGTTTGATTTCATAACTCCCCCACCTTTCCCAAACTTTCCCCCTGTAATTTGAAAGTCTGTTTGATGCTTTACTGTCTCTGTATCTATCTTTTTGTTCACCACTTTATAATGTTCTTTACTATCCCTAAATGAGTGAGATCATGTGGTATTTTTCTTTCATTGACTGGCTTATTTCACTTAGCATAATGTTCTCCAATTCCATCCAGGTTGCTGCAAATGATGAGAATTCCTTCTTTTTTATGGCAGCATAGTATTCCATTGTGTAGATGTACCACAGTTTTCCGATCCAGTCATCTGCTGATGGGCACCTAGGCTGTTTCCAAATCTTAGCTATTGTAAATTGTGCTGCTATGAACATAGGGGTGCATATATCCTTTCTGATTGGTGTTTCTAGTTTCTTCGGATATATTCCCAGGAGTGGGATTACTGGGTCAAATGGGAGTTCCATTTTCAGTTTTTTGAGGAAACTCCATACTGTTCTCCACAGTGGCTGCACCAGTCTGCATTCCCACCAGCAGTGCACGAGGGTTCCTTTTTCTCCGCATCCTCGCCAACACTTGTTGTTTGTTGATTTGTTGATGATAGCCATTCTGACAGGTGTGAGATGGTACCTCATTGTTGTTTTGATTTGCATCTCTCGGATAATAAGTGACTTTGAACATGTTTTCATGTGTCTCTTGGCCTTCCTTCTGTCTTCTTTTGAAAATATTCTGTTTAGGTCTGTTGCCCATTTTTTTATTGGATCATTTATCTTCCTCTTATTAAGTTGCATAAGCTGCCTGTAGATGTTGGAGATTAAACCTTTATCAGTGATAGCATTTGCAAATATGTTTTCCCATGCAGTGGGCTTTCTTGTTGTTTTGTTGATGGTTTCTTTTGCTGTAAAAAAGCTTTTTATTTTTATGTAGTCCCATTTGTTAATTTTCTCTTTAGCTTCCATTGCCCTAGGGACAGTGTCAGTGAAGAATTTCTTTTGGCATATGTCTGAGATTTTGTTGCCTGTGGATTCTTCTAGTATTTTTATGGTTTCCCGTCTTATGTTTAAGTCCTGTATCCATTTTGAGTTTATTTTTGTGTATGGTGTAAGTTGGTGATCTAGTTTCATTTTTTTGCATGTATCTGTCCAGTTTTCCCAACACCATTTATTGAAGAGACTGTCTTGACTCCATTGTATGTTCATGCCTCCTTTGTCAAATATTAATTGAGCATAGTGGTTTGGGTCGATATCTGGGGTCTCTATTCTGTTCCATTGATCAATATGTCTGTTCTTGTGCCAGTACCAGGCTGTTTTGAGAACAGTGGCTTTGTAATACAGCTTGAAATCTGGTATTGAGATCCCACCTACTTTATTCTTCTTTCTGAGGATTGCTGAGGCTAGTCGGGGTCTTTTTTTATTCCAGATGAATTTTTGGAGAGTTCTTTCTAGGTCTGTGAAATATGCTGTTGGTATTTTGATGGGGAGTGCATTGAATCTGTAGATTGCTTTGGGTAGTATGGACATTTTAATGATGTTGATTCTACCAATCCAGGAACATGGTATGTTCTTCCATCTGTTTACGTCTTCCTCTATCTCTTTTTTCAGTGTCCTGTAGTTTTCTGCGTATAGGTCTTTTACCTCCTTAGTTAAGTTTATTCCTAGGTATCTTAATTTTTTTGGTGCGATGGTAAATGGGATTGCTTTTTTAGTCTCTCTTTCTGTAAGTTCATTATTGGTGTATAGAAAAGCCATAGATTTCTTGGCGTTAATTTTGTATCCCGCTACATTGCCGAATTCATTTATTAAGTCTATTAGTTTTTTGATGGAATCTTTTGGTTTTTTTATGTACAATATCATGTCATCTGCAAATAAGGACAGCTTCACTTCTTCTCTTCCAATTTGGATGCCTCTTATTTCTTCTTCTTGCCTAATTGCGATAGCTAATACTTCCAGTACTATTTCAAACAGGAGTGGTGAGAGTGGGCATCCCTGTCTTGTTCCTGTTCTTATGGGAAAAGGTTTTAGTTTTTGCCCATTGAGTATGATGTTTGCTGTGGGTTTATCATAAATAGCTTTTATTATGTTGAGGTATGAGCCTTCTATTCCCACCTTGTTGAGAGTTTTTATCAAGAAAGGGTGTTGGATTTTGTCAAATGCTTTTTCTGCATCTATTGATATGACTATGTGATTTTCATCTCTCAATTTGTTTATGTGATGTATCACGTTTATTGATTTACGTGTCAATGTCGTTTATCTCCGCTCTGATCTTTATTATTTCTTTCCTTCTGCTTACACTGGGCTTATCTTGTTGCTCTCTCTCTAACTCTTTGAGTTGTTGGGTTAGGTAATTTATTACCATTGTTTCTTGTTTTTTGCAGTAGGCTTGTAGAGCTATGAACTTCCCTCTCAGGACTGCTTTCGCTGTGTCCCATAGATTTTGGATTGTTGTGTTTTCATTGTCGTTTGTTGCCATGATGTTTTTTATTTCTTCCTTGATGTCTTTGGTAACCCAGTCATGGTTTAATAGCATGCTGTTTAGTCTCCAAGTGTTTGATTTCTTTGGGTTGTTTTTATTGTAGTTGATTTCCAGTTTTATGCCACTGTGATCTGAGAAGATACTTGATATGATTTCTATCTTCTTGAATTTGGAGAGACTTTGCCTATGTCCTAACATATGGTCTATCTTTGAAAATGACCCATGTGCACTTGAGAAGAATGTATATTCTGTGGCTTTGGGGTGAAATATTCTGAAGATGTCGATTAATTCCATCTGTTCTAGTGAGTCATTTAGGATTGATGTTTCTTTGCTGATTTTTTGTTTAGAGGATTTGTCCAATGGTGATAGTGGGGTATTGAAGTCTCCTACTATGATTGTATTACTGTCAATCTCTCCTTTGATATCTTCCAGGAGTTTTTTAATGTATCTTGGTGCTCCTGTATTGGGTGCATATATGTTTACCAGAGTTATTTCTTCTTGTTGGATTTCTCACTTTAGTATTATGAAGTGGCCTTCATTATCTCTTGTTATGTCCTTCACTTTGAGATCTAATTTGTCAGATATAAGTATTGCAACCCCAGCTTTTTTTTCATTTCCATTTGCCTGGAAAACCTTTTTCCATCCCTTTACTCTCAGTCTGTATGCATCCTTTTTTTTGAGGTGGGTTTCCTGTAGACAGCAGATATCTGGGTTTTGTTTTCTTATCCAGTCTGTTACCCTGTGTCTTTTGATTGGGGCATTCAATCCATTTACATTTAAAGTTATTATTGATAGGTACTTATTTGATGGCATTTTTATTCTATACCCCTGTGTACCTTCTTTGCTTCCTATTTCTTTCTTTCTTTCTTTCTTTCTTTCTTTTTTTTTTACAGCAGACCCTTTAGCATTTCTTTCATTGCTGGTTTGGTGGTGATAAACTCCCTTAGTCCATTTTTGTCTGTGAAGCTCCTGATTTCACCTTCAATTTTGATTGATAGCCTTGCTGGGTACAGTATTCTTGGATTTAGACCCTTCCTTTGCATGACTTGGTATATTTCATTCCATTCCCTTCTGGCCTGATGAGTTTCTGTTGAGAAATCAGTTGCTAGTGTGATGGGGGTTCCTTTGTACGTAACTGTCTGTCTCTCTCTAGCCGCTTGTAAGATTCTTACTTTGTCGTTGGTGTTTGCCAACTTAACTATAATGTGTCTTGGGATTGGTCTTTTGGGGTTCATTTTGCTTGGAACTCTGTGAGCTTCTTGGATTTGTGTGGGTTTTTTCTTCCCTATATCAGGGAAGTTTTCTGTTATTATTTCTTCAAACAGGTTTTCTATTCCTTGCTCAGATTCCTTTCCTTCTGGCACCCCTATTATCCTGATGTTGTTTTGTTTTGTATTGTCCCGAAGTTCCCTTTCGCTCTCCTCAATCTTTCTAATTTTTGTTTCTAGAAGCTGTTGTAATTGGGTATTTTTTTCCATCTTGTCTTCTAGTTCACTTATGCGGTCCTCTGCTTCATCTAGTCTACTCTTGATGCTTCCTATTGAGTTCTTTACAGCAGCGATGTCATTTTTCATTTCTTCTTGGTTCTTACTCATATTGTCGAATTTGTCTTCCATCCTTTTCAGCCACTTTATGACCATTTCTCTGAATTCTTTCTCTGATAGGTTGTTTGCCTCTAAATCGTTTACTTCCTTTTCTGGTGATGCCTGCTTCTCTTTCCTGTGGGGCTGTTTCTTTGTCTCCCCATGGTCTCTCTTCTCCGGATGTCTGGTTATATAGATTTCTCTCTCTGGCGTTGATTTAAAGGTATAAAATACAACACAACCAGGCACAACAGACAAGGCACTGAACAGAATTGTATTCATGATATTAATAACCTCCAATAAAGGTAACCACCAGAGAAAGACAAATTAGGGAATAGGAGTGGAAGAGGGAGAGTAAAAAGAAAGAACAACAAGGAAAAAACAAACAAAAAAAAAAAACAAAGAGTGTGAATCTGAACTTGGGAAAAGAGCAGAAAGAAAGAAAAGAGAAAGAAATAACAGAAAAGAAAAAGAAAAGAAAAAGAAAGTAAGAGAGACAAGAATGATACTAAGACAGAAAAGGGGAACAAACTATATATATGGGGAGTAAACTCCACTAGAACAACCACTATTCCCAGCAAATTCCAGCAACACGAGCCTGGAGATTAATACAAACTGCAACAGCAGCTAATATCAAGTGAGGCAAGGGAAAACAAAAGTAAAAAACAAACAAAAACAAAGCAAACAAAAGAACCAACCAAACCAACAAAAAGAATAATCAAAACAATCTCATAAAAAAGCATAAAAATTCAGTCTAATCAACATTCAAGCAAACAACAACAAAAGGCCCGAGAGAATAATAATTTTTTTAAGGTAGCGTAGAGAGAGGTTTGTATGGATTTGGAGCAGGGGGTTGGGAATTAGATATATAAGTAGGGTGAAGTTTTAGCAGGGAGTAAACTGAAAAAGTAGGGAAAATCTAAAGCCAGAAAGGGTTAAGATAAACTGGGGATCAAAAGGGGAAAGGTTAGGAGGAGAGTGATGGCATAATGTTAGCTTTGAATTAGGGTAAAGCGATTGTAAGGGAAAGATGCAAATCGAATGTAGGACACTAATCCAAAAATAAAAGAAAGAGAAAATCAAATGACATTAAAAAAAAAAAAAAGTAAAATAATAGTAATAATAGTGCTGATTGAAAATAAAAATGTAATAATTAAAAAGGTGAAAATCGAGTGAGGAAAAAAAATTAGTTTCTTAAGTAAAAGATGCAAAAAATGAAAATAAAAAAATATGAGAATAAAAAATTAAAAAAATTGAAAAAAGAATTGAAAATTAAAAAATAGGAAGACTAAAATGTGCAGTAGCGGCTGTCATTCACTTCCTCTATTATTCTGTTTGGTACGCCTTTTTCCCAGTCTGGGCGGTATTTCAGTTCAGCTTCATTCCAGGGCTCCTCAGTGTTGGAAGCCAGTCCTGCTTTTTAAGCCAGCCGTGTCTTAATTTCTCGTATTTATTTTTTATTACACCAGAGACAATCAGCGTTTCAGCCCCTGGGTGGCAGTGTTTCTGAATTGACTACCGGGCCTCTCTAGTTTTTTTTTTTTTTTCCCCTCTATGGCACTCACTACTGGTTTGTGGAGGTGTGCGCCTCAGAGCTTGTGGAGGTGTGCGCCTCAGAGCTGCCTCTCTGATGGTCACACGCAGCTCTGGTCCCCAGGTTCCGAAAAAACACCTTCCCCCTGCAGTCTTTCAGGGCCCCTCTACCTGGGTTTACCTCTGTATTGGGCTTAGCAATCAGAGTCGGAAAGAGCCCAGGTGTGCGGACCGTGGGTCTGTGCGCCAGACCAAGGAGCCTGCACTCCTTTGAAAACTCCTAGTCTGACCCTCCTCGTCAGATTAAAATGAGTTGCTTTCAAGAGGTCACTTCTGTTAGCAGCTCAGAAGACCCCCCTCCTCATTCACGGATCATGGCAGTTCCAACTGCCACCGACTTTTCTAGGCACAGACCTCCTGGCTCCTGCAGGTCCTGCGGCCACCGCGCTTCCCTCACCCAGCTATGCATCACTTTGTATATTTCATTCCATTCCCTTCTGGCCTGGTGTGTTTCTGTTGAGAAATCAGTTGATATTCTAATAGGAGATCCCTTGTAGGTAACTTTCTGTCTCTCTCTGGCAGCCTTTAAGATTCTTACTTTGTCATTGGTGTTCGCCAGTTTAATTATGTTGTGTCTTCATGTCCAACTTGTTTTGGACTCTATGTGTTTCTTGGACTTGCATGGTTTTTTTCTTGCCAATATCAGGAAAGTTTTCTGTCATTATTTCTTCAAACAGGTTTTCTATTCCTTGCTTCTCTTTCTCTCCTTCTGGTATCCCTATTAAGCAAATAGTGTTTGTTTTGTGTTGTCCCAAAGCTCCCTTAGGCTCTCCTCTTGCTTTTTAAGTCTTCTTTCCAGTTGCTGCTGTGTTTGTGAGTTTTTTCCTACTTTGTCTTCTAATTCGCTGATGCGGTCCTCAACCTCTTCTAGTCTACTGTTTAAGCCTTCCATTGTGTTCTTTATAGCAGCTATGTCGTTCTTCATCTCCTCTTGGTTCTTTTTCATGCTGGCAACATTCTCATTCAGCTCCTTATAATTCTCATTGAGTTGTGTGTATTTGTCATCCATCCGTTTAAACATCCTTATAACCATTACTCTGAATTCTTTCTCTGATAAGCTGCTAGCCTCAATTTCATTTAACTCCCTTTCTGGTGATTTCTCTTTTTCTTTCCTTTGGGGATTGCTTTTTTGTCTTCCCATGTTTTCCTGTAATGTTTTAGTTGTAGATCCTCTTGCTTTGCTACCCATCTTTTGGGGATGGTGCTACTGGTGTAATCTCTCAGTTCTCCTGGGCTTGGTAATCTAGTGTAGCTCCCTACTTGAGGTATTTGGGTTCTGTTGATGTAGGCCTGCAAGCTTGTGAGGCACAACTGCGGTGTCTAGAAGTCAGCAGCTATGGAGGGGAGTGTCCCAGTTTTTGCTGTCTTGCATTCTTAGTTGAAATCGCACATGTCCAGTGGGGACTCACAGTGGCACCCAGGAACCGTCTGTTTGGAGAGCTCACAGTGGCTCCCACTAGCGCCCTGTGTGTAGATGGGCTCAGGGTGCCTGCCTGTTGGAAATTCACATCTGTGGAGGTGTGTTTGCAGGCGCAGAGCTCTGATGTGCTCTGAGGGGTCCTGGCACTGGGGTTGAGCAGCTAGGGTGAATGTGGGCAGTTATTCAGGAAGAAGGGTTTCAGAATTTCTGCTGTGGGGCAGTGTGTCCTTGTCTGTACAGAATCACACCCAGCAGGGGCTCAAAGCAGCTCCCCAGAGGACCCTGTGGATATATGGGCTCAGGGTGCCTTCCCTTGTCTGTGGCCCTGAGTTTGCCGGCTCTGGGAGTGTGTGTGTGAACTGGTGGTGCGTT
Organism: Eptesicus fuscus; assembly: GCF_027574615.1. Lineage (NCBI taxonomy): Eukaryota > Metazoa > Chordata > Mammalia > Chiroptera > Vespertilionidae > Eptesicus > Eptesicus fuscus. The sequence goes on from NC_072473.1 coordinate 114,131,178, forward strand.
TGCCCATGCAGAGCTCTGATGCACTCTGAGGGGTCCTGGCACTGAAGTTGCACCGCTGGGGTGTCCATGGGCAGTTATTTAGGAAGAGGGAGTTCAGAATTTCTACTGCAGGGCCGTGAGCCCTTGTCTGTGCAGAATCATGCCCTCGGGAGCTCTCAGTGGTTCCCAAGCACTGCCTAGGTAGTGGACAGCCTGGCTGCCTAGGGGACTGGGAATGCGGGGAATCCTGAGTTCCGGCGCTGGGAAGGGGGAGTTTCTACTTACTGCTGTCAGGGGGAGCACCTTTGGAGGTGAAGTTCCCAGGGTTCTCCCAGGGTTCTGCAGCTGTGGTGGCAGGTTTTCTACCAGAGAGGCTGTAGTGTCCTGGTTTGCTTGCGAGGACAGACGGGGTTGTGGCGAGGCTAGGATTCTAGTCTCAAGCAGTTCTGTTCTTCAAGATGGCGTGGTCTCTGTGCCGCTGGTGTCCTCCCTGAGGTGTTTGCAGCAGCCGCGGGGTTTTGCCTTCTACGACTGCCCAGATTGGAAGCCCCCTGGAAGAACTGCAGGGTCTAACTGTCCCTATTTCACTCACACACACACCCACACACACCCACATACACCTCTATCACTCCTTCATTCGATCACACACTCTCCCTCCCTACCTTCCTGCTGGTTGTCCTCTTTTTTTGTTGTTCCCTCATCTTTAAAATTGAGATTATAGCAGCACCTACCTCATAGGCTTGTTGTGATGAATGAATGAGATAATCCAGGAAAAGCACTTAGTACTGGGATAGTTGCTTTAAACACATGGTCTTAACAAATATCTTAAGTCTGAGGAGCCTGTATCCATTTAGGATTAGGTGGGAATAAAAATAAAGTGATTCTATGCTCTTACATTCTGTCAATGGGGAAATGTAGTTGTATTTATTAACAATGCTTCAGGGCTCAACTATTGCATAAATAAGGTACAATGTGATTATAGTTTCTATTTATAAAGCTTATAGGCATTGACCCATTCCTTTCATTACCTATAACTCTGACCCTTAAGGCTGAAACTCTCAAGGTAAAGATGCTTCTATATAACTTTGGTTGAAGATCAAATATTTAGGTTATACCACTCTAACAACAGAAACATATTTTAGTCTGACTCACCATTATATTAAATGAAATGTTAAATGAAACTGTAATCTAATGAAGGACAGAGATCTTATCTTTTCCTCTTATATCTCCTCAACATCTAATATAGTATTTGTCAACTATGGGTAATTTTGTTCCCCTAGGGGACATTTGACAATATCTGGAATCATTTTTTGTTGTCATCACTGGGGAGGAGGAGGTGGTTGCTAATGGAATCTAGTTGGTAGAGGCCAGGAATGCTGCTAAACATCTTACAAGACAGTCCCCACAAGAAACAATTATCTTGCCACAAATATCAATATTTCTGAGGCTGAGAAACCCTAAATGAAATGCCTAAATACAAGGAACATTGTTGCCTCTTGAAAAATGTGTGTTGAATGAATGAAGTTTGGGGGGGTGAAAATTGGATTTGTTAGCAAAGACAGAGCGTGACAGAAAATCTCATGGAAAAGGAATTGCAAAAAAAAAAAAAAAAACCCAAAAAACCCTGGTATTTGTCCAGTTGGCTTAGCATGGCACAAAGACCAGTTTTTGGCCTTTTGAGGCATTCTTTAAAATTTATCTGTGCCTGAGCTATATGGTTGTTAAGTATTTCAAATAACATCACTAAATGGTGGTATACTAGTATTTTTAGAAGTTGTGAATGATTGCTTTTGGAAATAAGTTGTCTTAGAAACTACAGGGAAGGTAAATAGACTGATTTTTGCCTTAGAGAATAAACAGGAAATGGTACAGGAAGTGGCTGTGGATCAATCACATTGTTATGGTAGGGATAGAAAATAGAGCTCATCATTATGGTGAAAGAGGAAAATTAGATCATTCTAGTCCATAGTCTTCTAGTCTTAATCAAGGCAATGGTCCCCAAAATAGTAAATTAGTAGGGGAAATGTGAGAAGTAGTATAGAACAAATTAAAGTGGTTACATGACAAAAGAAAAGATGCTATTGTGTGTAATATGGCATTGTTTAGTCCTTTCGGGCTTTTACAACAAAATATAATAGAATGGTTGGCTTATAAAGAACAGAATTTTATTTCTCACAGTTCTAGACACTTGGAAGTCCAAGTTCTATAGGCTGGCAGATTCAGCGTCTGGTGAGAGCCCACTTCCTGGTTCATAGACAGCTGTCTTTTTGTTGTATCCTCTCAGGTCAAAGGGGCAAGGGAGCTCTCTGGTGTCTTTTTTTATGAGGGCATTAATCCCTTTCATAAAGGTTCCATCCTCATGACATGATCAACTCCCAAAGGCCCCACCTCCTAATGCCATCACATAGAAGGTTAACTTTTCAACATATGAATTGGGGAAACAAACATTTCTATAGCAGGAATCTTTCATAAATTGCAGAGTATCCCAAGTGAAGAGAACATGAAAGTCCTCTCAAAAGTAACTGACTAAATAATCAATGGGACAGTCCTATTCTGGAATATTTTCTAACAAATAAAAAGAGTAAGTTAAAAAAAATGAGTAAGATAGCTCTGTATCTACTAAACATAGAAAATCTCCAAGGCATCTTGCTAAGGAGAAAAAGCAAGTGGAATTGTATATTATATAATGTATATCAAATACTATATAGGGTGGGGCAAAGGGAGGTTTATAGTTGTTCATATGAAAAATAATACAATAATTAATAAATAATAACACAAGAATAAGCCTTGTGTTTCACTTACTCGCAACTGTAAACCTACTTTTGCCCTATCCTTTGTATGGCTTGATACTATTTCTGTAAAAGAAAAATCCCACAAAACAGCTTTGTAAATTTAAATACTAGTATATACCTACACAAGAACAAGATGAATAGGAAATCCTTCTGGTGACTCAGCTTAATGCTATGGTTCACTCTTGACCATCCACATATGAATTGACTGTTTTGGGAATGGCACCTCCTCTTCTTCTCAAATAGTTTTCTGGGCCTTAAACAGTTCTCTCCAACACTTAAGTATTTAAGGAATACTTAATAGTTTCTCCTGTCACTATCTCACTTATTTCAGAATTTTTGGAGAGGTTGAGTAAGTTTCACCAGTGGCACAGTATAAAGAGTGCTAACTATACCTCAATATTCAATGATCATTCAGGACTATTATTCCTACGGCCCCAACACTATGCTTACACATATATCTCAATCCTTCTCTGCTCTCTGTGTTCACTATCTTTATCTGTGTTCTCCAGTTTCTGAGTCTTTTCAGTCAAAGCTCCAACTTTGGTATCTGACTTTAACTTGTTAGTTTTCAACTTTTCTTCTTTCCTAGCTTGGTCTCAGAACCTTGTCTATTAATGTGTACTTGTAGTAAACAATTATAGAAGCTGCTAGTAACACAGGTCAACAATTTTCACCACAATGGATGGGGCTAGGTACCAGCCAACCCTCAAAGATCTAGACCTCTTTCTGTACTCACATATATTCTGTTCCCATTTCCTGGGCTCTCCCCTAGGGTGGATTTGATCCTTGAATCTGTGCAGAGGTCCTAATGACTTTGTGTTTGGTTCATGCCCAGGCAGGGTTTACAGTCAAAAAATAAAATATGCATACATTCTTCATCCTTAAGGGCACATTGGTTCTATTTAATGAAAGGTTGACTTTTTCTCATTATCAACAAAGCTATAGTCTCACAGAACACTGATTTTTAAATTTTAAAAAGTTGTGATAAAATTTACCGTTTGAACCATTTTAAGTGTACCATTCAGTGGCATTAAGTATATTCACACTGTTGTGTAACCATCACCACCATCCATGCCCAAAACTATTTCTTCTTCCCAAACTGAAACTTTGTACCCATTAAACAATATCCCTCCATTTCGCCTTTCCACTAGCCCCTGGCAACCATCATTCTACTTTCTATCTTTGTGAATTTGACTAGTATAGGTACCTTATATAAGTGAAAAATCACAGTATTTTTTTCCTGTGATTGGCATACTTTATTTTGCATAATGTCTTCCAGGTTCATCCATATTGTAACATGTCAGAATTTCCTTTCTTTTAAAGACTGAGTAATATTCCATTGTATGTATATATCACATTTTGCCTATCCATTTATCATTGGCTATTGTGAATAATATTGCTATGAACATGGGTGTATAAATATCTGCCTTCAATATTTTTGGATATATATCCAGAAGTGGAATTTCTGGATCATATGGTAATTTTATGTTTAATTTTTTTAGGAACAACCATACCATTTTCACAATAGCTATAACATTTTTACATTCTCACCAGCAATGCATAAGTGTTCCAATCTCTCCACATCTTCACCAACACTTGTTATTATTTTTTTATAATACCCAACTTAATGGGTGTAAATTGATATCTCATTGTGATTTTGATATGAATTTACCTAATGATTAGTGATGTTGACATATTTTCCTGAGTTTATTGGCCATTTGTATATCTTTTTTTTGAGAAATGTCTATTCAATTCCTTTTTCCATGTTTTAATTGAGTTGTTTGTATTTTTGTTGTTGGATTTTTAAAATCCTGGGACCCTGTATTCAAATGAAGTATTTCAGAAAGTTTCAATCTGTAAAATAGATGTGCTTCAGGTACAGTTAGGAAGGAGATGGAGTATACTTGTTTACTCTTTACTTCCATGCAACCCCTGAAAGTGTTCCTTGACACTTTGATGCTGTTTCTCAGCAATTAAAAAAATTCCCACTTCCCCTTGGCATTTAGAAAGGAATCCATGCTTCAGAATATCTGAGGAGACATAGACTCACCTCTCTGTTTTACCAGCTTCAGGTATTGGCCATGACAAGAGAAATATGGTGCTTTTTTTCTGGAACATGTAAATGTTGTTTTGTCACTTAGTTCCCAAAGACACACATAGCTATTGATCCTTCCACATATCAAGGGAAACTCATAAATTATTGGGGAAATGTCAACAAAAATGAAGAAAATGACAGAAAGTTTTCCAAACCCAGAGAAATACATTATTTTCAAATTCATGTCCCCCAGTATCAAGAAAATCCTCAGAGGCAAAAGGAATGTGTGAGAGAAAATAAGCCACTGATCATATTGCTATTTATCACATTGCTCAATTCTGATTCAGACTTTAGACCTTGTTGAATCAGGAGAATTTTTAAAAGTGAGCATATGTGGAGTTTAAAGGTTTTTTTTTTTTTTTAGTTCAAAAGTGAAGTTCTGAGACTAGTCCTATTATTCTGGGAGCTAACATCTAGCCCTCATCCTAGTGGTTAAGGCTCATCTCTATTTTGAGAGTCCTACTCACTGATTTGAGTAAACCCAGCTCTGACAGTTGTTAGCCTGCTATCTATGAGTCTGTTTCTTTTTTAAAAATATATTTTTATTGCTTTCAAAGAGGAAAAGAGGGAGAGAGAGATAAAAACATCAATGATGAGAGAGAATCATTGATTAGCTGCCTCCTGAAAACCTCCCATCTTGGTTCACAGGTCGATGCTCAACCACTGAGCCATGCTGGCTGCGCTATGAGTCTGTTTCTATTTTGCTTGTTAATTTATTAGATTCCACATATGAGTGAAATTATATGGTACTTGTCTCTCTCTCACTGGCTTATTTCACTGAGCATAATGCTCTCCAGGTCCATCCATGCAAAAGGTAAGATTTCCTTCTTTTTATGGCTGAGTAGTATTCCATTATGTAAATGCACCACAGCTTTTTTATCCACTCATCTTCTGATGGAAACTTGGGCTGCTTCCAAATCTTAGCTATTATAAATAATGATGCAATGAACATAGGGGCACATATATTTGTTTGAATTACTGTTTTGGGTTTCTTTGGATAAATATTCTGTTCAACAAATGGTGTTGGAAAAATTGGACAAATATGTGCAAAAAAAATGAACCTAGACTACCTTCTTACACCATTCATAAGAATAAGCACAAAATGCATTAAATAATTAAATATTAGTCTTGAAACCATAAAAATCCTAGAAGAAAAAATAGGCAGTAAAGTCTCAGGCATTTCTCATAGCAATATTTTTTTTTATGATATATCTCCTCAGGCAAGGGAAACAAAAGAAAAAAAATAAACAATGAGACTACATCAAACTAAAAAGTTTTTGCACAGCAAAGGAAATCATCAACAAAATGAAAAGACTACTCACTGAATGGGGAACATATTTACTAATGATACATTTAATAAGGGATTAATAACCAAAATTTATAAAAAACATAAAACTCAACACCAAAAAAAAAAAACAAAACCCCAAAAACAAAACTACATCAAACAATCAATTAAAAATGGGCAAAGGACCTGAATAGACACTTCTCAAAAGAGGACATACAGGTGCCAATAGACATATGAAAAGATGCTCAACATCACTAGTCATCAGAGAGATGAAAATTAAAACCACAATGAGATATCACCTCACACCTGTCAGAATGGCTATCAACACCTTGAATCCTGAACCAACAGATATTAAAGAAAAAAGAGCAAGGCAGATGGAAAATGAAAATAGCCCTTTTATTCTCAATTAACCTGATATTAGAAAATCTAGCTTATATTTGTGGATAAGTGAGATTCCTAATAGTGCATTCCAGACTTATCCACCCAGAGGCAGCACTAGACCATCACATTGCCCTTTCCCTCCCCATGAATATTTATATTCCTGTAAAACTTTCCTCATGGAAGAGCAGAGCAGGACACACACGCTGTTGTGAGCTGAACTCTCAAGAGCAAGAGTAGATAAAGGGGATGGGACAAATGGCTTTTACTGACCACTTAGGTGGTCCCATCTTCCTGGGAAGAAGTGAGGAGATGGAATCATGGAAAGCAACATGAGTGAGGAAATGTATTCTCTGCTTTTCATAGTTATCAGATAAGATTGATTAATATCCTAATATGGTGATAATACATGGTGATCATTCAGGGTCTTTCAAGGGGTGGTATAAATTATGAAGGAATTATTCAATGCTTAGAGATGAGGAAAGCCAAGAGGGCTGGCTCTTGGGCAAATTGCTTAGTTGCTGATATGATTTTATGTCCTACCACAAGTTCTTTCAGCATCTGCCCCACCTCCCTCACTCTAGATGCCAGGACCTCCTCCAGATCTATATTCCATTGGAAGTATCCAAATGCTCTGGCTCTATCAAGATCAGTCCCCCACCCAGCCACCCTGACTCAGTGGTTGAGCGTTGACCTATGAACCAGGAGGTCATGGTTTGATTCCTGGTTAAGGTATATGCCTAGGTTGTGGGCTCAATCCCCAGTGTGGGGCGTGCAGGAGGCAGCTGATCAATGATTCTCTCTCATCGTTGATGTTTCTTTTTCTTTCTCCATCTCCCTTCCTCTCTGAAGTCAATAAAAATATATTTTAAAAGAAAAGATCAGTCCCCCTTCCTGATAAAACAATATATGAATACTCTTATTTTGGGGTGATACCTTTTAACAAGCACCCCAATGAATTTTGATACTATATGGAAATATAGTTAAAGGAATGAATTTTGATACTATATGGAAAGATGATGAGGAATTAGCTATAGACAGCCACCTCCTAGTGAGGCTGATCCTGGTTTGTACTTAAAATTGACTGTATTAATTGTCCTATTCCCTGATGTAGTACCTTTGATTTATTAAGCAGACATCAGTCAGGATCCCTGGACAATTCCATTTTCTTGGGTAAAACCATTTCTTGTTTGGAAAGCTTGCACTGTCCCACAACCAAGAGAATTCAGATTTGGATTTTTGGAGAATTTACTGAGGATGAAAAAACCTCCTGGAAGAGATTATAAATTGAGAAATAGGATGGCATTCAGTATTTTCAATTTCACTGGGATGAGCATATGACTTACCCTTTTGTTTTATATAAAGAAGCTTTACCAGTGTCTTATTGAAATGTAAAAATCTACGGCAGCCAGATACCCTAGCCAGGATCTTCTGCTCCTCTGGAAAGATCATCTTACATCTAAAAGATTTTATCACTCCTTATAGGGCATCAGGGCGTTCAGAAATAACCATGGCAAATCAAATATTCTCAGGAAGAGAAGGTCCTGATTTTGTTTTGTGTTCAGCCCTTTTATGTTTATCAATTCTGAGAAGCACAGAGGTATTTTTGCACATTTCTGACAACACCTGTGCTCTCACCTTCTCATGCATTATTTCTTATCAAATGCATTTGACTACAGCACAATGCAACATTTACTTTTGGCCCCACCATGACAGAACATTATGGTCTTTTTTACACAGTTTACCTGGTGTCCAGATATTTGCTTATGTGTGTTTGTGTCGGGGTATAGTAGGCTAGGATGCAGGGAGGGAGGGAGCTAGGGAGGTTGGAATAATAAGTTGTTTGGTTTTGTTCTTTTTGTTATCTTTTTTTTTTTTTCAAAATAGCATTTTCAAATAGCTTAACTTGAAAGTCAATTTCTGGAATACCTGATTAAACCTGTTCTTCCCTCTTTTTTTTTTACATTTCGAGTCAAACCCAACCAGTCAGTCCTGGATCTACACCAGATGGAATAAGGGTCTGTCTATAGAATGTGGATGGAGCCAAAATAAAACTAGCCTCCAAATTTCTTTCTTTGGGGCACAGCCCTTTTGTTTTTGTTATTCTTCAAGACAAGTATTTCAAGTATCTTGTTAAAATGCATATGTATTATCAGATGGGGATAACATTAAATTATCATCAGTAGGTTATGAGGTGTTTCAACAGATTAGGCAAGTAGACATGGTCTTAAGGATAAATTAGATGTTTTCATTGGAAGTAGCAATGGAATGCTCTGGAAGCTAATTATAATTAATACTACCACTGCAATCACTGCTATGGCATACCATCATCATTTATTGAATTGTTAGTATGTGCCTGGTGTTTTACAGACATCACTACATTTCCCACAATCCTTGTGAAGTGGATACCACTATTATCTCAATTTTACATTTGAGAAAACTGAGGCTTAGAAAAAGGGAAAGTAATTTCACAGTGTTTCTCAGATAGAAGATGTGAACTCAGGGTTCTAATCAAGTCAAGCAGGAAGCAAGTATAGTCTACCCTTGAACAAAAAAAGTGTCAGGGGTTAAGCTCTAACCCCCACTTAGTCTAAATCCATATATGAACTAAATCAGTTTGAATTGTACAGGTCCAATTACAGGTAGATTGTTTTCAATACATAAATACAGAAGGCCTTTGTATCTGTGGGTTTCACATCAGCAGATTCAATCAAAGGTGGATAAAAAACAGTATTTTCTCTCCCTGGTTGGGTGCTCAGTTGGTTGGAACATTATCCTGTATACCAAAAGGTTGCAGGTCGATTCCTGGTCAGGGCACGTGCTAGAGATGGCTAATCAATGTTTCTCTCTTCCTCTCTCTCTCTCTCTCTCTCTCTCTCTCTCTCTCTCTCTCTCCTCTATCTCAAAATCAATAAAAAACATATCCAAAGGTGAGGACTTAAAACACAGCACTTTCTCTCAGAGGTTGAAAATGTGAAACTACTAATCTCGATTCGCCATTGGTTGAATCTGCAGATGTGAAGAGGGTGACTGTAGAGTGCCAAGTTATATGTGGGTTTCGACTGCGTGGGGTTAGTTGCCCCCACACATTGTTCAGGATCAGCTGTACTACCATTGGAGACAATTTGGTCAGACAATGGAACAAATACTGCCTTCTTGAACATTTTGCTCAGGATGATTCAATTTCTAATTACGAGTGGGAAAACATGAACAAGCTGAAGAATTAAAATGCTGTAAGTCTCACTAATTTTTGAGAGGAGGGGTGGGCTCAGGATTCACAGATCCCAGCTTGGTTTGGGCGCCTACACTAGAAAATATTGTCAATTGTGGGAAAACATCAATATGTTCAGAATTTCACTGTCAAGATCTTAAATCTAAGCTGTAGCAGCTCCCTACTTTATACAAAACTAGAGACTTGGTACATGAAATTCATACACAGGGGGGTCTCTTAGCAATCCAGGACTGCTGGCTCCTAACCGCTTGCCTGCCTGCCTGCCTGATTGCCCCTGACCACTCTGCTTGTCTGCCTGATCTCCCCTAACTGTTCACCTGCCTGCCTGCCTCATAGCCCCTAACCGCTTGCCTGCCTCATCACCCCTAACCACTCTGCATGCCTGCCTGATTGCTCCTAACTGCTTGCCTGCCTGCCTGATCTCCCCTAACCGCCTCAGCCTTGACCCTCACTGCCGCAGCTTCATCTGGAAGGACGTCTGGAATGATGTCTAGAAAGTCATTCAGCTTTCTGGTCTAATTAGCATATTATGCTTTTATTATTATATCCATCAAAACTCATTTGACTCTTCTTATATAGCTAAAGAAATACAACTGAATGCACAGCTGTCTTGCTGGACTACATATCCAACATTGCTTGTGGATAGGTGTGGCCAAGAGACTAAGTTTTCATCAATAGAATGTTAGCAGAAGTGTTAGTCAGGGGTTTGTGACATTTGGACTTCCTCTATACCCCTGTCATCTTTTTCTGTATGCTGGAACCTGGATATCTGGGATTCCAGTAGCCCTCTACCTCACTCAGTCTCAATTAATCATGTTATTTTACAGCCAGAAGTTACCCAGATTTCTCTGCCTGGCACTGAAACCCTGGGCTTGGGGGCCTGGTGTAGGGCTGGGATCCCTCCCTCCTCAGAGGGGGGGGGGGCGCTCTACAAGTTAAGATCTCCCTCATTATTTTTATCTGCCACATGTGGGTTTGAGACCAGCTCTTTCTGTGTCTCTGCTCCTCCTGCCAGTTTCATTATGGCTTCTTTAAATCCCTAGGTTTAGGACTTTTATTCAGGTAGATTTCAGGTGGTTCTGATTGATAGTTGTTCTGTAGTTTAGTTGTAATTTTGGTAAGACAAATTTTAATGTTCATATGAATCACCCAGGTATCTTGTTAAAATGCAAACTCTGATTTAGTAGGCTTGGGGTGGGCCTGGTGTTCTGCATTGCTTACAAACTACCAGGGTATGCCGATTCTTCTGGTCAATCAACCACACATTGAGTAAAAAGGCTTTAAGCTAAAAAAAGATAGTGGGAGTAGCTATCTCCAATAATGGCTGCATGGGGTTCCAACATATGATCTTGGGGAAACACAAACATTTAGCTCATAACAGTGAACAAAGACCTAGGTAAAGTACATCCCTTCATTTAGGATACCTGTGTTAGGTAATTTGGTGGATTCTTGAAAGGACAATAATGCTTTCTTGTCCTTTCAAGAATCCTAAAATTCCCATCGTCACATAATTCTTTTGCCTTACTGCATTTAGATGCCAGAAGTTCCCCATGACAATTGAAATGCCCTGGCAACTATTTAATAATCATGAACAGGGTTTTTGTCTCTAGGGCTTCTTATTTAGACTTCAGGGGATCTCTGAACTCCCCAAATTTAATGAAATATTTATGTATGCACATAGTACATGTTGTCTGTAAATGTTTTTTCCTAGGGAGAGAGTTCATACCTTATATTGAATCTTCAGATGGATTCTGCAATTCTCTTAAGGCAAAGAATCTACTTAGATATGAGGAGACAGAGCTTAGGATAGGACCGTGGTCGGCAAACTGCAGCTCGCGAGCCACATGCGGCTCTTTGGCCCCTTGAGTGTGGCTCTTCCCCAAAATACCAGGGCCTGGGCGAGTCTATTTTGAAGAAGTGGCGTTAGAAGAAGTTTAAGTTTAAAAAATTTAGCTCTCAAAAGAAATTTCAATTGTTGTACTGTTGATATTTGGCTCTGTTGACTAATGAGTTTGCTCACCACTGGGATAGGAGATTTTGAATGGTGGAGAAAAATGTACACACTTTATTCCAGTTTGTTTTGTGTGTCTATTTCCCTCCATCAAATTGTGTCTTCCTTGAGGGAAAGTCATATTTATCTGTGTATCCCTGAAGCCCAGAATGGTGTCTAGCACTGAAAAAGTATTCAATATAAGACTTGAAGTAAAGAATGAAACTAGGTCACAGGGGGACTTGGGAAGCAGGGTAAGATGGGAGGAGAGGATATTGAAGCACAGATAGGGTTCTGAGTATCTAAGCCTCTACCTAGGTGGGCATGGATGAAGAAGACAGAGGTTCCAGGATATCTAGAAAACTTTAGTTAGTTGATACTTTTTACAAGGCTCAATTCCATATACACATATTCTTTTTTGGGGTCATTTTCGATTGCAGTTAAAATCTAAGTATAGCATCTCAGCTCTTTTCTTCTTGTTTCCTACTTAAGATGTGCTGTTCAATCAATAAAAATGAATAATTTAAATTCAATATCCGTCTGTCACTATCAATAATACTTTTGTGAGTGATGTAGTACTATGGTAATTCAATTTGTTAGTCACTGCCACACTTTTACATGACAGTCTGCTGAAGTTGTAAACTTAATTTACTCTAGGCACTTGACACAAGTAACATTGATGGGTTTTATCTTTAAAGGTATTGATTTCCCCCCTAAAAATATCTCCTCTGTATTTGTGTTTATTGAGTAAATAGGCACCTGTCTGGTTCAGAAAAAACTTTTTTAAGCTAAGGAAGCTTCCCACTTGGTTTTAAGCAGAACTTTGTTGAACAATTTAGACTCAGAATCTTAGGGTTGAGAAAGACCTGGGATGTTGTGTTGTCCTTTCTGTTTATTCAATTCTAGGGACAGCTTTCTATTATCTAGGGCACAGAGTCTACTTCTCAATAGCTCTCACAGTTAGAAACTTCTCTCCCTATCTGGTTTGGCTCAGTGGATAGAGCATCGGCCTGTGGACCGAATGGTCCCGGGTTTGATTCAGGTCAAGGGCACACACCTCAGTTGTAGTCTCCTACCTGGCCCCGGGCCCTCGTTGGGGCTTGTGCAAGGAGGCAACCAATCAATGAATTTCTCTCACATTGATATTTCTCTCTGTCTTTCCCTCTCTCTTACACTCTCTCTAAAATCAATGGAAAAATATCCTTGGGTGAGGATTAACAAAGAAAAGCCACAACAACAACAAAAAGAAACTTCACAGTGGAGACAAAACTGACTATTCTGAAACTTGAATCTATTATTAGGGTTCCTGAGTGACACATTGTAAATCTACCCACCAGCTGCTTGCCAGTCCTTTCATATATAGAGTGTTCCTAAACAATGTATACATACAATTTGAATAATTATAAAGGCAGTGTTTCTGAAAATACATTTCATTTTCAAAATTGAGCTATCAGGTGTTAAAGTGTATATACATTTTTTGGGGAAACACCCTGTATTTACCCTGTATATTACAAATACTCACATAGGAAGAGAAAATCTTTGAAGAAAAATATATTTATGAAGAATATATTCTTGAATACATTTTAAGTACATTTAATGCATTTTAAAAATTTTTTGCTAATCCTCACCCGAGGATATTTTTCCATTTTAATTTTTAGAGAGAGTAAAATGGAGGAGGAGAGACACAGAGAGAGAAACATCAATGTGAGAGAGACACATCGATTGGTTGCCTCCCAATTGGTTGCCTCCTGCATGCGCCCTGAGCAGGATCAGGATCCAGCCTGCAACTGAGGTACTATGTGCCCATTACTGGAATGGAACCTGGGACTCTTCAGTGCTTGGGCTGATGCTCTATCCACCAAGCCAAACTGGGAAGGGCTGCATTTTGACTATATATCTGAATATACATTTTAGCATAAACATCTAAGCCAGTGGTCCTCAAATGTTAAAGTGCCCCAGAATCTGCTGAAAGACTTGTTAAAACACAGATTACTGGGCCCCAGCCCCAGAGTTTCTGATTTAGTAGGTCTGGAGTGGACTCCAAAATTTTGCAAAAACAAGTTCTCAGGTGATTCAAGTACTGCTGGTCTGGGGACCACACTTAGAGGACCATTGCATTAGATTACTATATCCTTCACTGGCTTTACCCAAAAATAAGCACTAAGAGAGTTTTTCTTCAGAATCTTTCTTTCAGGAACCCACTGCAAGTACATGGAATTGTATCTATTATCTACACATTAATATGGACACATATATTCACACATTTATACCACATTTATTTTACTGTTAGTATCTCAAGGTCTGTGATTAGGCCTTACTTGTTTTATGAACTCCAGCCCTCTAGCTGAGTAAAAATTTGATAGATTAAATTGTGCTGTTTGTTATTTTCCACAAATAATTTTTTCTAAAAATTCTTAGAATTCAGTGCTAAGACAAAGTTATCCCATTTTCCTTTTTTTTAGATAATGAGTGTTGGGTAATCACTCTATACCACTCTTGCACTGGCTGCAGGAATCTCAGAAGACTTTTCTTGCACAACTGCTATACCTATCATTTATTATATTATATAATCATATTAATTATATTTTCTTTTATAAATATTTCTTTCTTATCTTTATTATAAAACTTTTGCTCCATTATTCTGATTTTTATGGCTCATGTTTCTTTCCTCTCTGTCTCTCTGTCTCTCTGTCTCTCTCTCTCTCTCTCTCTGTTTCTCTCTCTCGTCCTACACCCTCTCCCTCTCCCCTATCATATCTTTAATTATAAGGTATATCAAATCCTTTACCAAATATAAAAAGTCAGTGGGTCCCTAACTGGCTTGGCTTAGTGGACAGAGCGTCAGACTGTGGACTGAAGGGCCCCAGGTTCGATTCTAGTCAAGGGCACATGCCTGGGTTGCGGGCTTGATCCCCAGCGGGGGATGTGCAGGAGGCAGCCAATTAATGATTCTCTCTCATCATTGATATTTCTATCTCTATTTCCATTTACCTTCCTCTCTGAAATCAATAAAGACATATTTTTAAAAAAGTCAGTGGGGGAAAGTAACCGATTAGTGCTCGTAACAGCAGGAAGAACAGTGGATATGAACATTTTGGATAAATGGCCTTCTGCATCCTTGTGTGCAGGCACCAATTCCCAAACTCCTACTTTCATTTGGGGTAGGATAAATGTTACCGTGGCATTGTCTGTCTGCTAGAGTGGGTTTGATGTGTCTGCTTGTACAGTGAATGATACTTATTACATTTTACCTCTCCAGTCCTTTGTCTAGGAAGAAGAAGGGGCATGAAATAGCTCTCCTGAATTTGTGTATTTAAAAACACTTAGATTATACCTGGGCCTGCTTATTACAGATATATGTTATTTCTTTCTACTTTTAGGTTTTAGTTTTAGAAGATATGGTTGAGGGAGGCTAAGCGGAACAAATCTTCAGAAAATATAATATCTTGTTTTTCATTTAAGAGGTGTACATAATCAGGGACAAAGAGAAAAACTACATTACTCAGAAAGAGGGCTTCGTGTAATACCCTGTAAAGCATCGGATGCTCTTTAAAATTGACTTATTGATGTTGAGAGAGTGAGCATAATGAACACAGCACAGACGTGATCAAGAAATGTGGCCTATGTAAAAAACCTAATTGCTACTTGCTGAATCCATCAAATAAGATATGTTGTCCCACTAGGCAGGTTTATGGAAAGAGCATTACAAAAAGCCACCCATTACCACTTATAGCAGAAGCTGAAATGAAACTCTCGGCATCCAACACAAGACATACAGAGTTTCTACATGTTCACCCCAAAATCCTATACCTTCATTGTCATGATCTATGTCTAAGAGACTTGGTGTTCAGATAATTGCCATTCAAGATTCTCAATAAATGAAGGTTTGTGAGGTTTGCTAGGCTTGGTAAGTTATCTTGGTTTGTACTATGCTCTTTCAACTGAAGGAATATTTGTTGAGTACCTATTCTGTTCAAAGTACTGTGTTAGCCACCTTGGGAGATACAAAGCCTAATGAGAGGAACAAGTATACTGCAAACATAACTACAGCTGATGTCAGAATATGATAAGGACCTTAAAAGGAATACACAATGTTATGGGATTTCAGAGTAAAACAAGATCTGAGCTGATGGGGGAATCAGGGAAGGCTTAAGAGGAAAGAATAGGCACAGAAAAAGGGTTTGGTGAAGTAGGGTGGGGTGGTAGTAGTGGAATCCTAATTAGCAGCAGCTAGGGACCCTACCTATGCACGAATTTCATGCACTGAGCCTCTAGTTCTTAATAAAAGAGTAACAAATTAAGCAGGCTCCCAAGTCTCTCCCCCAAAAGAATGTTTTGAAATTTTGATTTTATAGATTACATACTTTATTCCTCCCTTATTTTCACAAGAATCAGTTTGCTAAATACATATTTTTGTTTGTTTTTTAATTGAATTTACTATTGAATGACATTGATTAATAAAGTTATATAGGTTTTAGATGTACAATTAAAAAATATTTTATTGATTTTTTACAGAGAGTAAGAGAGAGGGATAGAGAGTTAGAAACATTGATCAGCTGCTTCCTGCACACCTCCTACTGGGGATGTGCCCGCAACCAAGGTACATGCCCTTGCCCAGAATGAACCTGGGACCTTTCAGTCCACAGGCCGACGCTCTATCCACTGAGCCAAACCAGTCAGGGCTATATGTACAATTTTATAATACATCAACTATATATTGTATTGTGTGTTCACCACCCCCCAAGTCAAAACTCCTTCCATCACCATTTATCCCCAGTACTAGAGGCCTGGTGCATGAAATTCATGCACGGAGGGGGCGTGTCCCACAGCCCAGCCTGCACCCTCTCCAATCTGGGACCCCTCGAAGGATGTCCAACTGCCCATTTAGGCCCGATCCCACCAGGATCCCTCTCACAATCCAGGACTGCTGGCTCCCAACTGCTCGCCTGCCTGCCTTCCTGATTGCCCCTAACTGCTTCTACCTGCCAGCCTGATCACTCCCTAACCACTCCCCTGCCAGCCTGATTAATGCCTAACTGGTCCCCTGCCTGCCTGTTTGCCCCTAACTGCCCTCCCCTGCAGGCCTGCCCCCCCCCACAACTGCTCTCCACTGCAGGCCTTGGTTCCCCCCAACTGCCCTTCCCTGTAGGCCCGGTCACCCCCAACTTCCCTCCTCTGCCGGCCTGATCACCCCTAACTGCCCTCCCCTGCAAGCTTGATCACCCCTAACTGCCCTCCCTTGCAGGCCTGGTCCCTCCCAATTACCCTCCCCTGCTGGCCATCTGTGGTGGCCATCTTGTGTCCACATGGGGGCAGGATATTTGACCACATGGGGGCAGCCATCTTGTGTGTTGGAGTGATGGTCAATCTGCATATTACTCTTTTATTAGATAGGATAGAGGCCTGGTACAGGGGTGGGGTCCAGCTGGTTTGCCCTGAAGGTGTCCCGGATCAGGGTGGGGGTTCCCTTGGGGTGCGGGGTGGCCTGGGCGAGGGGCCTGTGGTGGTTTGCAGGCCAGCCATGCCCCCCGGCGACCCAAGCAGAGGCCTTGGTATCTGGGATTTATTTATCTTCTACAATTTAAACTTTGTAGCCTGGAGTGGAGCCAAGCCTCCTGCTTACTCTGTGGTGGCAGCCATTTCTGTTTGGATTTATGTATCTTCTATAATTGAAACTTTGTAGCCTGGAGCGGAGGCCAAGGCAGGCCAGGGCTTCAGAAGCTTGGCTTCCTCCATTGCTGGGGGCAACCCTAGCCTCCTCTCTTTCCAGCTCCGTGGCTGCCGCCATTTCTGTTTGGATTTATTTATCTTCTATCATTGAAACTTTGTAGCCTTGAGTGGAGGCCTAGGCCAGCAAGGGAAGGTGGAAAGCTTGGCTTCCTCCATCACCAGGGAAACCCAAGCCTCCCTCCTCCTCTCTGTGGCCGCAGCCATCTTGGTTGAGTTTATTTGCATATTTGCTCCTGATTGGCTGGTGGGCGTGGCTTGTGGGCGTAATGGAGGTACGGTCAATTTGCATATTACTCTTTTATTAGATAGGATACCCTCTTCTATTTCCTCCTTCCCTCTTCCTCTCTGGTAACCACCATGCTGTTGTCTGTGTCTATGAGTTTGTTTTTTGGGTTTTTGGGGGTTCCTTTGCTTAATCCCTTCACCTTTTTTACCCAGCCCCTCACCCCACTTCCCCTCTGACAGCTATCAATCTGTTCTGTATCTATAAATTTGTTTCTATTCAGTTTTTTTATTTTGTTCATTGGATTCCACATATGAGTGAAATTATATGGTACTTGTCTTTCTCTGACTGGTTTATTTCACTTAACAAACATTATGCTTAATACATATTTTTAAAGCAGTATTACTCCAAGTGTGTAGGTGATATTTATATGTGATATACAGGTCAATATTTCCTATTTCAATAGTCTTGTGTTTATACACAGTTGAAAAACATTAAAACTCATGTATCAGCCCCATGATTTCATGAATATTATGGCTTAAGAGGTGTAGAAAGTATGGGACTTGGATTGAAAGGAAATATTGAATAAATAATAAGGTCTAGGTAATTCCTTTTCCTAGCCACAAGCATATCTTTGAGTATTTTAAAATATTGGAAAATAACTCTAAAGCTTATGACAACAACAATTAATGCAAAATTGAACTCTAAATTAAAGATACCATTTCTGCCCATTAATGTGATCATAAGATTTTAAAGAGGTGTATGGTATGAGAAATACAGTGATGATGAAAAATACAATTTTCAGTCACATTGTCCCTAAGCTCCCCTAGTGAAAGACTCATTATTTGGTAGGAACAATCCTATGTGATAATGAACTATTTTCTATTCAAGATAGCGAGTCAAATATTCATTTCTCATTAATAATTCAATGTGACAAATTTATTACCTTGAAGGTGCTGCAAGTCAATTAGACAACGGGAAATTGTGTCTTCCTTTCAGCCCTTTTAATTGGCTTCCAAGTGTGACATTCATCAAAACCTTGACTTTTAATGTAAACTTTATTATATGAGCTGGAGTTGGGTTTGACACTGGGTACACTTGACTAACCCTCAGAGGTTGAGGGCTCTGGAGACTTCAGAGAAGCCTGGTCAATCATTGCTGACATTTTGCTGTAGAATATCATAGCATGGTTATTTAGTGTCACTGTTGCTGATTTTGGGCCTGGAGAAACAGTCTTTAAGATAATTTTGAACTGTATAGATATTTTGACATTTGCATACTTATCATTGATGAAATTTCATGATTTTTGAAATCATGGGGCTAGACTAGTTTAATTTCCCAAAGTATGGTATATGTGCCACTAGTAGATATCTAAATTATTTTATATTCATTTCATTATAACTATAGTAATTAATTAATTATTATATTAATAAAATAAATATTGAAAGAGAAATACTTATCGATGTACATTACAATAAATCCATAAATATTAATATAAATATTAATTTATGCACTACCTAAATAAAAGGTTACATACACTAGCACAAAGACTCATGATTTCATAGATATTTTAGCATAGAATGAGATTAAGGTAGACATTTAAATAAAAGTTAATTTAAATAAAATATTGAATAAATAATAGTACTGCTGATACTTAATGCATGGATATTTATAGTATTGGCAATTCATGAATAGGGAAAGAATTGTGAAAGTGAATATGGATGTCTGAATTTGGGGAACACAGCAATATATGAGCAAGATTGTCTTTACACATTAGGTAGAATTGATAGTTGATGTGAAGGGCATCAGAAGTCCTCCTCAATTTAATATATTTTATTGATTTTTTACAGAGAGGAAGGGAGAGGGATAGAGAGGTAGAAACATCGATGAGAGAGAATCATCGACCAGCTGCCTCCTGCACACCCCCTACCAGGGATGTGCCCGCAGCCAATGTACATGCCCTTGACCGGAATCGAACCTGGGACCTTTCAGTCCGCAGGCTGACGCTCTATCCATTGAGCCAAACCGGTTTCGGCAGTCCTCCTCAATTTAAAGGGCTCTGCCACATCAGCCTGCCTGAAGGGACCCCCATCATCAATATCACATTCTAAATATCTGAGTCTAAGGCTCCAAGGAAATTTGTATTTAAACTGGGTGAAAAAATTAGGTCACATGAAAATGTACCCAAACAGCATTAAGGGTTAGTTTAATCTGATTATCAAATCCATTATTTCTTATTCACTGCAGCAGAAAGAAGAATCATGAGTAACAGGGACATAGGATCTATAAGGTCTTATTGTTGAGATGGGGAAGGAAAAGTCATATGTGTGCATTTCTACTTCTGTTCTACCTATGTGTTTGAGTAGGGTACCTTGAAAAGAGGCCCTTTGCTTTTAGGACCCCAAGCTATTGCTTCAGCTATTAGACTCACTCAGATAGGTTTTTCTTCAAGAAATCTTACAGGGCCCTAACCGGTTTGGCTCAGTGGATAGAGTGTCGGCCTGTGGACTGAAGGGTCCTGGGTTTGATTCCCGTCAAGGGCATGCACCTTGGTTGCGGGCACATCCCCAGTGGGGTGTGTGCAGGAGGCAGCTGAATAGATGTTTCTCTCTCATCGATGTTTCTAACTATAACTCTACCTTCCTCTCTGTAAAAAATCAATAAAAAAATATTAAAGAAAAGAAACCATAGAGGAATGCCTCATTATATTGCCCATTTCTTTATTGAGCTTCACAGATACTGTGTGTGTGTTGTTGTTGTTTTTTTTTTTACAAATTAAAGGTTTGTGGCAGTCCTGAGTGGAGCTAATCTATAGGACCCATCTTTTTTTTTTTAACCAGCATTTGCTCACTTTGTGTCTCTGAGTCACATTTTGGTTATTCTCACAGTATTTCAAACTTTTTATTATGTTTATATCTGTTATGGTGATCAGAATTATTTTATGATACTATTGTAATTGCTTTGGGACACCATGAACTGCACCCATATAAGATAGCAAATTTAATCAATAAAAGTGTATGTGTTCTGATTGCTGCACGAACTGGTCATTCCCCCATCCCTATCCTTCTTCTCATGCCTCCATATCCCATGAGACACAACAATATTGAAATGAGGCCAATTAATAACCCCGCAATGGCCTCTAAGTGTTCAAGTGAAATGAGTCTCATATCTCTCACATTAAATCAAAGCTAACAATGATTAAGTTTAGTCAGGAAGGCATGTCCAAAGCCGAGATAGGCTGAAAGGCAGCATCTTGCACCAAACAATTACCCAAGTTGTAAATGCAAAGGAAAACTTTTTGAAGAAAATTAACTTTTTGAAGTTCTGTTCCTGTGAACACATGAGTTATGAGAAAAAGAAACAGACTTATTGCTGTTATGGAGAAAGTTTTAGTGATCTGGATAGAAGATTAAGCCAACCAGAGTATTCCCTTAAGCCAAAGCCTAATCCAGAGCAAGGACCTGACTCTCTTCGATTCTATGAAGGCTGAGAGAGGTAAGGAAGCTGCAGAAGAAAAGTCTGAAGCTAGCAGAGGTTTGTTCATGAGGTTTAAGGAAAGAAGCCATCCCTATACATACAAGTGCAAGGTGAAGCACCAAATGCTGATGTAGTAAAAGCTGCTGCAAGTTATTCAGAAGATCTAGATAATATTTTTCAATGTAGACAGAACAACATATATTGTAAGAAAATGCCATCTAGGACCTTCATAACTACAAAGAATAAGTCAATGCCTGGCTTCAAAGCTTCAAAGAACAGGCTTAATCTCTTGATAGGGGCTAATGCAGCTGGTGACTGTATGTTGAATCCAATGTTCATTTACCATTCCAAAAATCCTAGAATTAAGCAAAACTTACTCTTTCTGTGTTCTATAAATAGAACAACAAAACCTGGATGACAGCTTATCTCTTTATACCACAGTTTACTCAATATTTTAAGCCCACTGTTTAGACCTGCTCAGAAAAAAAAATCTTTACAAAATAGTACTATTCATTGACAATGCCCTTGTCACCCAAGTGCTCTGATGGAGATGTACAATGAGATTAATGTTGTTTTCATGCCTGCTAGCACAACATCCATTCTGTAGCCCATGGATCAAGGAATAATTTTGACTTTCAAGTCTTATTATTTAAGAGATACATTTTGTAAGGCTATCACTACCATAGCTAGTGATTCCTCTGATGGATCTAGGTAAAGTAAATTGAAAACTTTCTGGAAAGAATTTACCATTCTAGTTGTCTTTTAAGAAGATTTGTGATTTGTGGGGAGGCTCAAAATATTCACATTAACAGCAGTTTGGAAGAAGTTGATTCCAACTCGCATGGGTGACTTTGAGGGGATCAAGTCTTCGATGGAGGAAGTAACTGCAGATGTGGGGGAAATAGCAAGAGAACTAGAATTATAAGTGGAACCTGAAAACATAACTGAATTTCTTCAATCCCATAATAAAACTAATGAATGAGGGGTTACTTCTTATGGATGAACAAAGAAAGTATGTTCTTGATATGGAATCTATCCAGATGAAGATTCTGTGAAGATTGTTGAAATGACAACAAAGGACTTAGAATATTACATAAACTTAGTTGATAAAACATTGGCAGGGTTTTGAGAGGACTGACTCCAATTTTGAAAGAATTTCTCCTGAAACCTCTATACTGTTTTCGATAGTGAATGTATCAATTTATATTCCCACCTGCAGTGTATGAGGATTTCTTTTGCTCTACAACATCTCCAAGAAGTGTCCCTCAATAGATGATTGGATAAAGAGGATGTGGTACATATATTGGTATACAATGGAATACTACTCAGCCACAATACTGTATGTTAACTGTAATTGAAAAATAAAAATGGTTAAAAAGGTGCAGCTACTATGGAAAACAGTATGGAATTTACTCAAAAATTTAAAAATGGCACTACTAAACTGATGAACAAAAACAAATCCAGAGACAGAGAAGCATTGATCAGATGCTCAAACCTCAGAGGGAAGGTAGGGGAGGGTGGGGGTAAGGGGGGAGAGATCAACCAAAGGACTTGTGTGCATGCATATAAGCATAACCAATGAATGTAGACAACAGGGGGTGAGGGTGAGGGCAGGATTGGGGGGTGAGGGGCAATGGGAGGATAAGGACACATTTGTAATACCTTAATCAATAAAGGGGAAAACGTAGGTGTACAGTTGTTGGCATGGAAATGAATGCAATAATTAATAAATAATACAAAAAGAAAAAAATGGTACTGTTTGACTCAGCATTCTCACTTCTAGGAATATATCCTAAGAAGCCCAAAACACCAATCAGAAAGAATATCTGCACCCCTATGTTCATAGTAGCATTGTTTACAATAGCTAAGATCTGGAAACAGCCCAAGTTCCCATCAGTAGATGAGTAGATAAAAAAGTAGATAAAAAGTGGTACATTTACACAATGGAATACTACATGGCTATAAAAATGAAGGATTTATTACCCTTTGCAACAGCATGGATGGACCTGGATAGTATTATGTTGAGTGAAATAAGCCAGTTAGAGAAAGACAAATATCACATGATCTCACTTATAAGTAGAATCTAATGAATATAATAAATGAACAAAATATGACCAGATGCATAGAGGCATGGAACAGATTGACATATGTCAGGGGAGGGGGGGAGATGGGAAGAAATGAACTAAAGAACTCATATGCATATATGCATAACCAATGGACACAGACAATAGTGTGGTGAAGGCCTGGGGGTCAAGGGCTGAGAGGAAGGGAGTAAAGGGGGGAAATTGGGGGACACCTGTGATACTGTCAACAATAAAATAAATTTTAAAAAATTTAAATACTATTAATTCACCATCAACAACAAAAGAAAAGAGGAAATACTGCCATTTGTGACTTCATTGATAGATCTTGAGAATATCATGTGAAGCCAAATAAGTCAGATGGAAAAGTCAAGAACCGTATTATTTCACTCATATATGGGATATAAAACTGAAAGCAACAAATGAACAAACAAGACAAACAAACAAAAAAACCTCATAGGCACAGGAAACAGCAGGGTGGGGAAGAATAAAGAGGGTCAAGGAGTCAAATATATGGTGATAGAATGAGATTTGACTTTGGATGGTGAACACATAATGCAGTATACATATGATGTATTATAGAATTACACACTTGAAACCTATATAAATTTATTTACCAATGTCACCCTAATAAATTTAATAAAACTAAAAATAAAGAGGTTCTTTTGCGGGTAAAATGCTATCAAACAGCATTATGTATTGCAGAGGAATTGTTTGTAAAAGGAAGACTCAATTGATGTTGCAAACTTCATTGTGGTCTTACTTTAAGAAATTTTCATAGCCACTATAACCTTCAACAACCACAACTGTGATCAGTCAGCAGCCATCAACATCAAGGCAAGAACCTCCACCAGCAAAAAGATGATAACTTGATGAAAGCTCAAATGATGGTTATCATTTTTAGCAATAAAATATTTGTAAATTAAGATATGTACATTGTTTTTTAGACATAATGCTATTGAATATTTAATAGACTACAGAATAGTGTAAACCAACTTTTTAATGCACTGAAACCAAAAAATTAATGTGACTCACTTTATTGCAATATTCACTTTGTTTCTGTGATCTAGAACCAAACCCACAATATCTCTGAGGTATGCCTTTGCTATACTAATTAACCTAAGGAAACATATAAATTAGGAAGACTTATTCCAATGATAAAATAATGAGTTGGTTTACCAAAGGATTCAGTGCTGGGCTCTTTTAAGTAGAGAGTCGCCTTAGCACATTATTTGTTGTTAGATTATAAGATCTTGAGAAAAAGACCAAAGGGGTAACCAAAACTGTAGGACCAAATGTCCATGGGAGTTCCATCTAAATTAAAAAGAAAACAACTTGGAGAGTTAAGTGAAGAAGGTCAAGTTTGTTTTTCCGTTCAGTTTACTTGCAATATATTCAGGAATTTGTATTATTAAATGAAACTCATGCTATAGGTACTTGATTTTCTTGCACCATATTTTTTCTTTGTTTTTCCAGTGGTTCCTAGATAACAAAATGACCTTTAGAAGCTTCCTCCTAAACCTCTTCATCTCAGGAGATACTTTACTCCAATCATTCCATTTGCATATTTGTAGTGTGTGTTTGGCCATAGAGAGTCATACTACTCTCTGTTGAAGTAGGTGCTGATTTAATTTTGTATCTGTGGATGGTCTTAATCTTTTAAAAATATTCTTATAAAATGATTCTTCAACCCTAGAGGTCCTCTGAAAGTAATGTGACTACCTTGTCAATATAGAATACTTTAAAAAAATTAAATTTATTGGGGTGACATTGGTCAACATGATTATATAGGTTTTAGGTGTGGGTTTTTATGTTATAAGATCTGTGTATTATACTGTGTGCCCACCACCCAAAGTCAAGTCTACTCCTGTCACCATACATTAGGACTCCCTTCTCTTCCCACCCTCTTCTCTCTGGCAATCATCACACTGCTGTTTGTGTTCATGAGCTTCAGTTTTATATCTCACATATGAATGAAATCATATGGTTCTTAGCTTTTTCTGACTGACTTATTTCACTTAACATAATATTCTCAAGGTACATCCATGTTGTTGCAAATGGTAGTATTTAATCCTTTTTTATGGATGAGTAGTATTTCATTGTGTATATGTACTACATCTTTTTCCAGTCCTCTATCGCAGGACACTTTGTTTCCATGTCTTGGCCACCATGAATAGTGCTGCAATGAACATAGGGGTGCATATGTTTTTGCAAATACATGATTTTGAGGGGTTTTTTGGTATATACCCAGGAGAGGAAGGATTGCTGGGTAGTATGGTAGTTTACTCTTAATTTTTTGAAGAATTGCCAGACTGCTCTCCATAGTGGTTGTAACAGTCTACATTGCCACCAGCTATGAATGAGGATTCCTTTTTTTCCCACAACCTCTCCAACAGGAGTTATTGTTTGTTTTGTTGATAATGGCTGCTCTAACAGGTGTGAGGTGGTATCTCATTGTAGTTTTGATTTGCATTTACCTAATTGCTCATGAGGTTGAACATTTTTCCATATATCTGTTGGCTGTTCGTATGTCTTCTTGGGAGAGGTATATTTTCAGTTACTCTGCCCACTTTTTGATTGGGTTGTTTGGTGTTGAGTTTTATGAGTTCTTTGTATATTTTGGAAATTAAACCTTGGTTGGAGCCACTGTTTGCAAATATCACCTCCCATCTGTTTGGCTGCCTTATAGTTTTGTTGTCAGTTTCTTTTGCTGTGCAGAAGCTTTTTAGTTTGATATAGTTACATTCATTTATTTTTTATTTTACTTCCCTTGCCTTTGGGATCAAGTTCATAAAATGTTCTCTACAACCAAGGTCCATAAGTTTGGTACCTATATTTTCTTCTATACTAGAGGCCCAGTGCACAAAATTTGTGCATGGGGGGAGGGGGCGGGGGTGTCCCTCCGCCCAGCCTGCACCCTCTCCAATCTGGGACCCCTCAAGGGATGTTCAACTGCCCTCCCCTGCAGGCCTGGTTCCCCCTAACTGCCCTCCCCTGCAGGCATGGTCCCCCCCAACTGCCCTCCCCTGCAGGCCTGGTCCCCCCAACTACCCTCCCCTGCTGGCCTGGTCCCGCCCAACTGCCCTTCCCTGCTGGCCTGATTGCCCACAACTGCCATCCCCTGCTGGCCATCTTGTGTCCACATGGGGGAAGCCATCTTGTGTTGGAGTGATGGTCAATTTGCATATTACTCTTTTATTATATAGGATAACTTATTGTTTCAGATCTTATGTTTAGGTCTTTGATCCATTTTGAGTTAAGTTTTTTTTACATGGGAGCAAACTGTAATCCAGATTCATTCGCTTGTATGTGGCTTTCCAGTTTCCCCAGGACCATTTATTGAAGAGACTATCTTTACTTCATTTTGTGTTTCTTGCTCCTTTGTGGAAAATTACCTGCCCATATACATGTGGTTTTATAGCTGGGCTCTCTAACCTGTTCCATTGAATTATTGATGCATGAGGATTTCCTATAGCCATTTTATCTTTTGTTTTCTGGTAGCTCTGTGCCTCCATTGGTTCTTTTCCTTTGTGTTTCTGTTATTTTTGTTTGGTGGTATTCCATATTGCTTTCCTTTTTTTTTTTTTTTTTTCCTTTGTGTCCTGGTTTGGGGATTTTTCTGTGTGGTTACCATTAGGTTTATAAAAAAATAAAATTGCATATACAGTAGATTTTTTTTCTTTTGAGTGCATCTGATGTTCACACTCATTTGCCAGTTTTGACCTTTACCTCCTCCCCTTTTATGTTTTTGTTGTTACAAATTATCCCTGTTTGTGCTGTATGTTTTTTGGTGGTCTTATTTGTAGTTTTGTGACCTTATGTTCTGTGTTTCAGGTAGAATAACTCCCTTGAGTATTTCCTGCAATGGAGATTTTCCAGTGATAAAAAACCCTCAGTTTCTGTATGTCTGGGAACATGTCTATTACTCCTTCATATTTAAAGGATAATTTTGCTGGATATATTACCTATATGGCTGGTAATTTCTCTCTCTTTCCAAATATTTCTCTTTATTTGAATATTTGGTTCCACTGTCTTCTGGCTTGTAGAATTTCTGCTGAGAAATCTGATGAAATTCTCATGTGTTTTCCTTTGTAGGTCACTTCCTTCTTTTGAGAATTTTTTCTTTGTCATTAATTTCTGACAGTTTTAATACCAAGTGCTGTGGAGAGGGCCTCTTTGGATTGAGGTAACTAGGTGTTATGTTTGCTTCTTGGATTTGAGGATCTAGTTCTTGCCATAGATTTGGGAAGTTCTCACCCACTATTTGTTTGAATAGACTCTCCATTCCCTGCTCCCTCTTTTTTTCTCCCAGAATGCTTGTTATTATAATATTTGGTTTTTCTGATGGAGCCAGATAGTTCTCGAGGAGCTCTTTCATTTTTCTTTATGCTCAGGTTTCTCTCTTTTCCCCTATGAATTGATTCTTATCTTTGATATCACTAATTCTTTCCTCCATTTGGTTGGCTTTGTTTTCTATGCTCAGTAGTTTACTCTTAATCTCCTTAATTGCATACTTCATTTCCAGAATTTCTGATTGGTTCTTTTTCTAAAGTTTTAATCTGTTTAGTAAAGTACTAATTTTTGTTCATTGATTTGTTTTTTGAGTGCATTGAATTACCTGTCTGTATTTTCTTGCATCTCGTTAAGTATTTTTAGAACTACAATCTTGAAATCTATGTCATTTATATCATATATTTCCATGTGTTCCAGCATGTTTTCTGGGGATTTTTCATTTTCTTTCTGATCTTCCTTGTTACCATGGTTATTTATGGTATTTGCTGTTACTTAAATATTCAAGTGTATACTTTAAAGTGGTGAATTTTTGATATTGAATTATAGCTAAATAAAGTAGTTCTAAAAGTATATATATTTGTCTTGTCTGTGAGATCTTAGGCACATCACTCAAGTTTTTTCATCTAACTTTCTTCCATTTTGTCATATACTAGTATATCTGTCTTATTAATGGCTGATAGCAGCTTCCTCTGAAGAGGTCTTTCTATTGTTTTCCATTAGATGTCGCTGAATCACAAGAGTTTTTACTTCTGTGTTCTCCCAGTCTTGACCTCCATGGCTTCTGTAAGACAGTACTGCCCTGCTCTTTGGAGGTGGACTTTGTTTTGCCCTCATCACAATGGTGACCCCTGGCCTCCATGGGGTCCTGCCCCAAGCACCTCATCTGGGGAACAGTCACAGAAGGAAACAGTGGTTCTACTGCAATAGATGTTGATTTACAGATATATATGCTCCTTGACCTGACTCAATGGAAGGCGAGTTTTGGGAGTCCAAGCAGCAGCAGGGCTCTGTGGTTCTGTTTCTTTGTCTGAAACACCATCACCTGGCCCAAGAGTGGAGAGCTGCCCGGTAGAACCTCGTGCCCTGTCAGGTGTCTGCTGGCTCAGTCATGGTTAACTCTACTCACAGCTGGTCTTGCTGGACTGCCCCCAGCAGCTCTCTGTTCCTCCCAGCCAAGGGAAGCACCTGCTATGGCTGGCTTCCTCCCCTCTCCAGCCTGAGCTGTGGGCTCTTGGCTGCAGGGCTATGTCTGTGGGCCATCTCTGCTTTTTCCTCCCTTCTCATCTCCCCAGTTATTCCAACTTGCCCACCTTTAGATGTTTCAATGTGTGGGTCTCTCAGGCATGCCTCTGTATTCAATAGGGAATTCTTTATTGAGTTATAGTTGGTTAACTTGTTACCATTTCAGAGGGAGAGATTTAGAGGATCTCTCACACTACCATTCCTCTGACGTCACTCCCAGTATACTTTTAAGTAGTAAAAGTTCCATCAAGGTAGAACCTAAGGACCAACAGACACTCAGAAGGCCTCTTGCCCCTTTGCTGCTGGAATGTCTCACCTCACTGAATAGGCTGCTGACTTAGCAGTAACATTCAAACTCTTTCCGTCCCAATCTGACAGCTATCTGGTATGTGAATGTGTGCTGGGTGACAGAGTGGATTTTTTTTTAAAACACACAATAAAAGTTTGTGCTTCAAGAACAAATCATGAATGTGAAAAGACAACCCAAAGAATGTGAGATATTTGCAAATCATATATCTAATAAGGGATTGTATTCAGAATACATAAAGGACTCTCACAATTCAATAATAGAAAGATGAATAATCCAATTATAACTTGGCAAACAATTTGAATAGGTATTTTTCCAAAGAAGATATATAAATGGGTTATGAAAAGATGTGCAAGATCTTTAGCTATTAAGAAATGAAATTCAAGACCAAAATAAGAAACTAATTTAGGTCCACTAGGATGGTTATAATAAAAGATACAGATAATAAAGTATTGGCAAGCATGTGGAGAAATTGAAATCCTCAATCCTTTCTCGGTGCGTTTGCCAGCCACTGTGGAAAACAGTTTGGCAGTTCTTCAAGAGTTAAATGTAGAATTACCATATGACCCAGCAATTCCACTCCAAGGTATGAAATATGAAAATCTATGTCCACAAAGCTGAAAACAATCGAAATGTCCAACTACTGATGAATGGGGTTTAAAATGTCTTATATGTATACAGAATATCATTTGGGCATAGAAAAACATGCATGCTACAACATGGATAAACCTTAAAAACATTTTGTCAAGTGAAAGACACCTAACCAAAAAAGCCACATGTTGTATGATTCCATTTATATGAAATGTCCAGAATATGCAAATCTATCGAGACAGAAAATAAATTAGTATTTTCCAGGGCCTGGGAGGAGGTAGGAGGTGGAGAGTGACTGCTAATGGGTATGAGGTTTCTTTTGGAGGTGAGAAAATGTCCTGGAATTAGATAACAGCGATGCTTGCACAACCTTGTTAAAATACTAAAAAAGCAAACAAACAAAAAACATTCAAGTGTATACTTTAAAGTGGTGAATTTTTGATATTGAATTATAGCTAAATAAAGTAGTTCTAAATGTATATATATATATATATATATATATTTATATATATATATATATTTGTCTTGTCTGTGAGATCTTAGGCACATCACTCAAGTTTTTTCATCTAACTTTCTTCCATTTTGTAAAATTTCTGCCCTTTCTACTATGCAATGAGTAGGATGAGAATCAAATTACAGAGGGAATCCGGGTGAAGCTGTGCCCCTGGGTCCGGCCGAGACCAAACCAGAGGGAGTCGGACCTGCATTACCACCATTTGTCCACCATCCAGAGCTGAGGGGTCAGTGCCGACATATACACATAAGGAACTGGTGGACATTGATATTGGGTCTCAAAAGAACTGTTGGTCCAGAAAGAAACTCACTACAGACTGATTCATTTGCCTGTCAGCATAACTATTATTGCTCGTCTCACATTCAGTTCTTATAAGTATATCTCTAGTGACACATGATCTCACTCATCTAGGGGAAATGATGAACAACATAGACTGATGAACAAGAACAGAACCAGAAACAAGGCGGCATTGATCGGACTATCGGGCCTCAGAGGGAGGGTAGGGGAGGGTGAGGGGAGGGGGGAGAGATCAACCAAAGGACTTGTGTGCATGCATATGAGCCTAACCAATGATTAAGTTCAACAGGGGGTTGGGGCATCCGTGGGGAGGGGTGTGGGATGGGAATGGGGGGATGAGGACAAATATGTGACACCTTAATCAATAAAGAAATTTAAAAAAAAGAAAAAAAAGAAAAAGAACTTGGAGAGCATCCAAGGAAGAGCAGTGACACCGTGGGTGGGGTAATAAATAAGAATGTTTAAGGAAAAAAAAAATTACAGCGGGAAGGCTGGGGAGTGTTGGGGAGGGGGGGGGAAGAGATCAACCAAAGGACTTGTATGTATGCATATAAGCACACCAATGGACACAAGACACTGGGGGGTGGGATGAGAGCATGTGAAAGGGGATAGGGAAGGCTGGGGGGAAAAAATTACTTCCATGAAGATTAAAAAAAAATTTGATAAAGAAGTAAAGCATATGTAAGATGCTTTATAAATTTAAAGGTGTATTTCTTTTATACTTCTTATTTCTCTCCTGCACTTATGTCTGAGTGCTTCTGCCATCTAATATAACTGAATCTAGGATGTCTGTGTGTAGTTATCACTGGGGTCATGAGGTTAGAAAAGCCAACTATTTCATTCTCTTATCATCCTTCTTTTATCTCAGTGCACCCGCCTGCAACATACACATACAACTTTTTCTCTATGTTATAAGGAAAGTCCTGTTTTCTTCATTCTCAAAGGGAAGAGGCAAGCTATTACATTAAGATGCATGGCAAGCTTTTAAGAAACTTCATTTTAGGATAGAGAAAATAAATACAGCCTACATTTAAAAGCTGTATATACATACATCCAACAAGGGGTGGAGATGCAAAGGAGCTATGTGACCAATTTCCCTGTTCTTCTTAGAGCAGAACTTTTTTATACTGTTCAAGTTGTTTTAGATCAAATAATGGGCAATAAACTCACAAACTACCATGTGCTCTTATTTCTGCCTTCTTGATTGAGGCCAGGAAGACTGGGGTTTGAGTAGAACCTGGAACTCCTAACAGAAGCATAGTCAAATGTAGGTGAAGAATGTGTCTATAAATAAATATAGACCAGCGATTTTCAACCTTTTTCATCTCATGGCACACATAAACTAATTACTAACATTCTGCGGCATACCATAAAATATATTGTTTTGCCCTAGCTGGTTTGGCTTAGTGGCTAGAATGTTGGCCTGCAGACAGAAGGGTCCCAGGTTCGATTCCAGTCAAGGGCACATGCCGGGTTGTGGGCTCAGTCCCTAGTAGGGGGTGTGCAGGAGGCAGCTGATCAATGATTTTTCTCTCATCATTGATGTTTCTATCTCTCTCCCCTTTCCCTTCCTCTCTGAAACCAATAAAAACATTATAATTTTTGCCAATCTGACAAAAAATAGTGTAACTTTGATTCATTCACACTGGACAGCTATTGTTATGTTGGGTGTTATTTTTTTTATTTGACATTCTAAGGGAAAAGAGGTCAGTGCCCCTGACTACATAGTCAAGTATTGCATGTTTTAAAAATTCTTGTGGAACACTAGTTGAAAATCGCTGGTTTAGACACATGCAAAGTTGTGAACATGTCTTCCTTTATTTTATTTGATTGTGCCATTTGTGTATAACCCCACAGCTTATAAATCAGTTTAACATTAACTAAAGTGTATGAAGCCTCATCAAATGGTATTAAAATGCCAGGCTTTAGTTTCTACCCCTTTAGAAAAGGTCTATAAAAAAAGATAAATCTTGCCCTGCTTATCTTTTTTTTTTTTACCCTGTCCTTGTTACATTCACACACAAATATACACACAGAGCACACAAACCCTTTTTCTATTGGACTTTATTTGAGTCTCTATAATAGCTCCTTGTTGCCATTGGGGTCAACTGTGAATGCTTCAGCTTGGGTTTTGTGGCCTGTCATAAACTGGTCCTGACTTATCTAAGCATACCTGTCTCTCTTTGCTCCCTAACAGAAATCCTCCACTTCAGGTCTGTATCCTCAGTTCTTCCTGTTCACTCCATGTTTATTCTCTCTTCCACACTCCTCGTGGCCTATCTATAGCTTTCTTACCTACTTTCAGGAAGTCTTTTGTTCTTTGCCTCCATGAAGTGCTTGGGAATTATTTCATCCCATAGTAATCTTTATTTTAGCTGAGGTCTTATGGAACCTGAAGTTTCTGCAGAGCATGCTCAACCATGGTGTTGCAGCACCAATTGTGAAATGTGTTTTAATTTGTTAGTAATAATAATACATTTATTTTGGGAGAGATTATGTATATATACATATACACTAGTAGCCCTGCGCACAAATCCATGCACCAGTAGCTCTCTAAAGGGCCTGGCCACTCAGCGCCCGCTGCCCAGAGGCTCTCCACAACCCATAGGCCAATCCGTGGCCGGGCGCAGAATGCTTGCCGCTGCGATAAAGCAAGCATTCCGCCAGGCCGCTCACGCTGCCTACTTTCAGCAGCCGCCCCCCTGGACTGGGGGACTCTGGAGGGGCTGAGAGGACTGGGCACTGCCATCTTGTGGCTATGGGCACCACCATCTTTGTGATGGAGTCACAGTTAATTTGCATATTATCCTTTTATTAGCTAGGATAATCTCTCCCAAAATAAATGTATTATTATTATTAACAAATATATATATATATATATATATATATATATATATATATATATTCCACTTGTATATATACACATGTGGATTAGTCCTATAATAGACATCCCTTTCAATCACTTGTATATCACTTGTATTCAGATATATATAATTTTTTGGATGGGAGAGAAGGGCTGGAGTTATCAGAATGCTGGATACTCTTGTATGATTATCTTAAGCATGTGAAGATTCATTTATACATTCATTCAATAAATATTTATTGGGTCACTATCTCATTCTAAGTATAGGCAATATTATTATATATGTTTTTTTCTTCAGATTTTTTATTAAGGTATTATATGTGTACATATCTTACCATTGCCACCCCCCACCCCACTCCCATATATGCCCTCACCCCCCAGAGTTTTGCGTCCATTGGTTATGCTTATATGCATGCATACAAGTCCTTTGATTGATCTCTTATCTTCCCCACCTCTCCCTGTAATTTGACAGACTGTTTGATGCTTTACTGCCTCTGTATCTATCTTTTGGTTCAAGTTTATAATGTTCTTTATTATCCATAAATGAGTGAGATCATGTGGTATTTTTCTTTCATTGACTGGCTTATTGCACTTAACATAATGTTCTCCAATTCCATCCAGGTTGCTGCAAATGGTAAGAATTCCTTTTTTATGGCAGCATAATATTCCATTGTGTAGATGTACCATAGTTTTCTGATCCAGTCATCTGCTGATGGGCACCTCGGCTGTTTCCAGATCTTAGCTATTGTAAATTGTGCTGCTAAGAACATAGGGGTGCATATATCCTTTCTTATTGGTGTTGCCAGTTTCTTAGGATATATTCCTAGGAGTGGGATTACTGGGTCAAATGGGAGTTCCATTTTCAGTTTTTTGAGGAAACTCCATACTGTTCTCCAAAGGTGGCTGCACCAGTCTGCATTCCCACCAGCAGTGCACGAGGGTTCCTTTTTCTCTGCATCCTCGCCAACACTTGTTGTTTGTTGATTTGTTGATGATAGCCATTCTGACAGGTGTGAGATG
Source organism: Eptesicus fuscus (assembly GCF_027574615.1). Classification (NCBI taxonomy): domain Eukaryota; kingdom Metazoa; phylum Chordata; class Mammalia; order Chiroptera; family Vespertilionidae; genus Eptesicus; species Eptesicus fuscus. The sequence continues at coordinate 114,165,567 of NC_072473.1, forward strand.
GTACCGCATTGTTGTTTTGATTTGCATCTCTTGGATAATTAGTGACGTTGAGCATGTTTTCATGTGTCTCTTGGCCTTCCTTCTGTCTTCTTTGGAAAAGATTCTATTTAGGTCCGTTGCCCATTTTTTTATTGGATCATTTATCTTCCATTTTTTAAGTTGTATAAGCTGCCTGTAGATGTTGGAGATTAAACCTATATCAGTGATGCTATTTGCAAATACGTTCTCCCATGCAGTGGGCTTTCTTGTTGTTTTGTTGATAGTTTCTTTTGCTGTAAAAAAGCTTTTTATTTTGATGTAGTCCCATTTGTTTATTTTCTCTTTAGCTTCCATTGTCCTAGGGGCAGTGTCAGTGAAGAAGTTCTTTTGGCATACGTCTGAGATTTTGCTGCCTGTGGATTCCTCTAGTAGTTTTATGGTTTCCCGTCTTATGTTTAAGTCCTGTATCCATTTTGAGTTTATTTTTGTGTATGATGTAAGTTGGTGATCTAGCTTCATTTTTTTGCATGAATCTGTCCAATTTTCCCAACACCTTTTATTGAAGAGACTGTCTTTATTCCATTGTATGTTCATGCCTCCTTTGTCGAATATTAATTGAGCATAGTGGTTTGGGTCAATATCTGGATTCTCTATTCTGTTCCATTGATCAATATGTCTGTTCTTGTGCCAGTACCAGGCTGTTTTGAGAACAGTGGCTTTGTAATACAGCTTGAAATCTGGTATTGAGATCCCTCCTACTTTATTCTTCTTTCTCAGGATTGCTGTGGCTATTCGGGGTCTTTTTTTATTCCAGATGAATTTTTGGAGAGTTCTTTCAAGGTCTGTGAAATATGTCATTGGTATTTTAATGGGGAGTGCATTGAATCTATAGATTGCTTTGGGTAGTATGGACATTTTAATGATGTTGATTCTACCAATCCATGAACATGGTATGTTCTTCCATCTGTTTACGTCTTCCTCTAACTCTTTTTCAGTGTCCTGTAGTTTTCCGTGTATAGGTCTTTTACCTCCTTAGTTAAGTTTACTCCTAGGTATCTTAATTTTTTTGGTGCGATGGTAAATGGGATTGCCTTTTTAGTCTCTCTGTCTGTAAGTTCACTATTGGTGTATAGAAAGGCCATAGATTTCTTGGTGTTAATTTTGTATCCTGCTACATTGCCGAATTCATTTGTTAAGTCTATTAGTTTTTTGACGGAGGCTTTCTGATTTTTTATGTACAATATCATGTCGTCTGCAAATAAAGACAGATTTACTTGTTCTTTTCCAATTTGGATGCCTTTTATTTCTTCTTCTTGTCTAATTGCAATGGCTAATACTTCCAGTACTATGTCACACAGGAGTGGTGAGAGTGGGCATCCCTGTCTTGTTCCTGTTCTTAGGGGAAATGTTTTTAGTTTTTGTCCATTGAGTATGATGTTTGCTGTGGGTTTATCATATATAGCTTTTATTATGTTGAGGTATGAGCCTTCTATTCCCACCTTGTTGAGAGTTTTTATCAAGAAAGGGTGTTGGATTTTGTCAAATGCTTTTTCTGCATCAATTGATATGACTATGTGATGTTTATCTCTCAATTTGTTTATGTGATGTATCACGTTTATTGATTTGCGGATATTGTACCATCCTTGCATTCCTGGGATAAATCCTACTTGGTCATGGTGTATGATCTTTCTGATGTACTGGTGGAGCCGATTTGCTAGAATTTTGTTGAGGATTTTGACATCTATGTTCATGAGGGATATTGGCCTGTAGTTCTCTTTCATTGTGTTGTCTTTATCTGGTTTTGGTATTAGGGTGATACTGGCTTCATAGAAGGAGCTTGGAAGTGTTCCTTCCTCTTGAATTTTTTGGAATAGTCTGAGGAGGATAGGTTTTAGTTCTTCCTTGAATGTTTGGTAAAACTCTCCTGTGAAGCCGTCAGGCCCCGGGCTTTCGTTTGCTGGAAGCTTTTTGATGACTGCTTCAATTTCGTCCATAGTTATTGGCCTATTGAGCTGTTTAGATTCTTCTTGATTTATTTTTGGAAGGTTATGTTTTTCTAGGAATATGTCCATTTCCTCCAGGTTGTCCAGTTTGTTGCAATAGAGTTGTTCATAGCATTTTGTAACAATCCTTTGTATCTCCGCGGGGTCTGTTGTTATTTCACCTCTTTCATTTCTGATTTTGTTTATTTGGGTCCTCTCTCTTTGCTTCTTGGTGAGCCTGGCTAGAGGTCCATCAATCTTGTTTATCCTTTCAAATAACCAGCTCTTGGTTTTGTTGATCTTTTGTATTGTTTCTTTGGTCTCTATGTCATTTATCTCCACTCTGATCTTTGTTATTTCCTTCCTTCTGGTTACACTGGACTTTTCTTGCTGCTCTTTTTCTAGCTCTTTGAGTTGTAGGGTTAGGTAATTTATTACCATTGTTTCTTGTTTTTTGCAATAGGCTTGTAGAGTTATGAACTTCCCTCTCAAGACTGCTTTCGCTGTGTCCCATAGATTTTGGATTATTGTGTTTTCATTGTCATTTGTTGCCATGATGTTTTTTATTTCTTCCTTGATCTCTCTGGTGACCCAGTCCTTGTTTAATAGCATGCTGTTTAGTCTCCATGTGTTTGATTTCTTTGGATTGTATTTATTGTAGTTGATTTCCAGTTTTATGCCACTGTGATCTGAGAAGATGCTTGATATAATTTCTATCTCCTTGAATTTGAAGAGACTTTGCCTGTGACCCAGCATATGGTCTATCTTTGAAAATGACCCATGTGCACTTGAGAAGAATGTATATTCTGTGGCTTTGGGGTGAAATGTTCTGAAGATGTCAATTAATTCCATCTGGTCTAGTGAGTCTTTTAAGATTGATGTTTCTTTGCTGATTTTTGGTTTAGAGGATTTGTCCAATGGTGATAGTGGGGTATTAAAGTCTCCTACTATGATTGTATTGCTATTAATCTCTCCCTTGATATCCTCCAGGAGTTTTTTTTTTATGTATTTGGGTGCTCCTATGTTGGGAACGTATATGTTTACCAGAATTATTTCTTCATGTTGGATTTCTCCCTTTAGTATTATGAAGTGGCCTTCCTTATCTCTTGTTATGGCATTTACTTTGAGGTCTATTTTGTCAGATATAAGTACTGCTACCCCAGCTTTTTTTTCAATTCCATTTACCTGAAAAATATTTTTCCATCCCTTCACTTTCAATCTGTGTGAGTCTCTTGTTCTGAGGTGGGTCTCTTGTAGACAGCATATATATGGGTCATGTTTTTTTATCCATTCAGCTACTCAATGTCTTTTGATTGGAGCATTTAGTCCGTTTACATTTAAAGTTATTTCCGAAACCGGTTTGGCTCTGTGGATAGAGCATCGGTCTGCGGACTGAAAGGTCACAGGTTCGGTTCCGGTCAAGGGCATGTACATTGGTTGCGGGCACATCCCCGGTAGGGGGCGTGCAGGAGGCAGCTGGTCGATGTTTGTCTCTCATCGATGTTTCTAGCTTTCTATCCCTCTCCCTTCCTCTCTGTAAAAAAATCAATAAAATATATATAAAGTTATTACTGAAAGGTATTTGTTTGTAGTCATATCTATTTTTGTGTGTGTATTCCTTCTTACCTGTTTATTTCTTCTTTTTACAGTATTCCCTTTAGCAATTCTTGCATTTCTGGTTTGGTGGTGATAAACTCCCTGAGCCTTTTTTTTTGTCTGTGAAGCACCTGATTTCCCCTTCAATTTTGATTGATAGTCTTGCTGGATATAGTATTCTTGGATTCAATCCTTTGCTTTGCAACACTTTGTATACCTCCTTCCATTCACTTCTAGCTTGTTGTGTTTCTGTTGAGTAATCATTTGACAATCTGATGGGTGTTCCTTTGTAGGTAACTCTCTGTCTCTCTCTTGCTGCCTTAAAGATTCTCTCTTTATCATTTATATTTGCCATTGAAATTATGACATGTCTTGGTGTGGGTCTTTTGGGGTTGATCCTGCTTGGGACTCTCTGTACTTGCGTAACTTTTATCTTTCCCATATCCGGGAAGTTTTCTGTCATTATTTCTTCAAATAGATTTTCTAATCCCTGCTGCTCTTCTTGTCCTTCTGGCAGCCCTATTATACACATGTTACTTCGTTTCATGTTGTCCCGAAGCTCCCTTAGGCTTTCCTCCTGCTTTTTAATTTTTTTCTCCAATTGTTGTTCAGATTGAGCTTGTTTCTGTACCTGATCTTCTAACTCACTAATTTGGTCCTCTGCTTCTTTTAGTCTACTGTTGAAACTTTCCATGGTGTTTTTGATTGTAGCTATATCACTTTTCATTTCTTCCTGATTCTTGCATAAGTTGTTGATTTTCTCATCCATCCGATGTATAAATTCCACGACCATTACTCTGAACTCCTTTTCGGTCATGTTGCAAGCTTCAGTTTCACTAATTTCCTTTCTTGGCGACTCCACATTTTCTTTCCTCTGTGAGTTGTTTCGTCTCCCCATTCTGACTATCACCAGAAAGCTCAAGATTCAGTTTGCATGGACCTGGGCCTTGTGCTGTGGGGACTTCGCTCCACCCGAGTTTCACTGAAGTGCTCTGACACTAGGACATGTGGCTGCCTTTGGTTGGTGGGAACCAGACTTTCCCAGGGTCAGTGTCCCCAGTGTTCCGTGTGGTCTCGTGTGCACACTTAGAATCAGGGGTCCTGTCTGCACCACACTGTTGGTATGTGCCAAAAATGAGATCCTTAGCATGTGCCAGGAGTCAGAGTTTCCCTGTGTCTGCACCAAGAATCGAGTGTCAGAGTCTCTGTTGCCTTGTGCGGCTTTTCATTGAGATTCAGGGTCCCTGTGTGTGCATGCACCAACAATTGGGGTCACTGGCTCTTAGTGTGAATGCGCTGGGAGTCAGGGATCCCAGGCAGCTGTGTCCGGCTTGCCAAATTCCCTGAAGTGGAGCTGTGTCCTGTGTGTGCTCTCTCTACTGAGCCAAACTGGCTAGGGCGCACACTCTCAAATTCCTGAAGGTGAGCTGCCTCTGTGCACTCTCCCAGATTCCCCGAAGGGGGGCGGAGTCTGCCCTGCGCGCCTAATTCCCCAAAGGGAAGCCCCTCTGTGCATGCTCTAAGATTCCCTGGAGGGGAGCTGTGACCCGCAAGCCAAGTTCCCCCAAATTCCCCGAAGGGGTGCCTTTTGTGTGCACTGACAGATTTCTCCAAAGGGGAGCTGCTTCTGTCCCATGCACCAAATTCCCTAAGCGTCCCTGCTCAAACCTCTGCAGCTTGGGTGAGGGGCGAGTCTATCAGTTACTTTGGTGCTATCGCGAGGCTGAGAGCTCTCTGCAGCTTGGGCGCAGGGCGGGTCTATCAGTTACTATGTCGCTATCAGCACGCCTGCAGGCAGGGGGATAAGCTCTTTGACTCCGGGAAATCTGCAGGGAAGTCTGGATTCTTGTTGTTTGTTGGTCTGATGCTGTGATAGCAGTTCTTTGTCCCCAGTGGCTGCAGGGTCCTGGTTTGTGTCAGAAGCCAGGATCCGAGTCTCAGGCAGCTGTGTTTCTCAAGATGGCATGGTCTCCGGCGTCCGCACCAGCCACCAAGAAGTGTCCGCTTTGTGCGCGGGACTCCGCCATCTAGGACTGCCCAGTTAGGCAGCCCCTTGGAAGACCTGCAGAATCTAACTGACCCTAGCTCATACATACAGACACACCACACACGTCTACACTCTCCTCTATGGGTTCCTCACTCACACTCTCTCTCTCCCTACCTTCCTGCCTGTCGCCATCTTTTTTTTCCAAGAAACAATTACTCTATATATGTGTTAGAAGTGAAAAAAAATTGAGAACTGCTTACTTATACCACAGAATTTGGGACTTAATTGTATAGTATCTAATATTAGTCCCTAATTGTTTCTTGGGATTAAGTTTTGTTTCCTCTGGGCCAAATTAAAGCTTTTTGCAGCCAGAGAAATCTATTTTAATTCTCCGCAGTAACTAGGACAGTAATAGGCATTCTGTATGTAGATGCTTAATAAGTACAAGTGGTTGGTTAAAATATTTTTTTCTTTATCTTTATTGTTGACACTATTACAGATGTCCCATTTGCCCTCCTCCACCAAGCCCCAGACCCCCCTCCCTTGGCCCTCAACACAATATTCCCTGTGTCTATTGGTTATGCAGATATGTTCTCTATCTAATCTCTTCACCTTCTTTCATCCAGTTCCTCTTTCTCCCTTCTCCTCTGACAGCTGTCAGGCTGTTCCATGTATCTATGCCCCTGTTTCTATTTTGTTGGTCAGTTTATATTCTACATAAAAGTGAGATCACATAGTACTTGTCTTTCCCTATCTGGCTTATTTCACTTAGCATAATAATCTCCAGGTCCATCCATGCTATCACAAAAATTAAGATTTCCTTCTTATTTACAGCCATGTAGTATTCCATGGTGTAAATGTACCACAGCTTTTTTATTTACTCATGTGCTGATGGGCACTTGGGCTGTTTTCAGATCTTGGCTAGACTGTTTTCACAGTGGCTGTACAGGTGTGCATTCCCACCAAGAGTGCACTAAGGTTCCCTTTTCTCCCCATCATTGCTAGCATTTTTGCTTATTTATTTATTGATGATAGCCATTCTGGCAGGTGTGAAGTGATACACCCTGAGTATGCCCAGACTTCTCCCACACCTCCCACCCACCCTGCCCCAGCCTATGCTTCTGACTCCTCAGCAGGCCTTAAGATCCACAAAGTGGACAGTGTTGAGGAGCCAGATTTCAGAGGGCAGGATAATTTCTTTTCCCCAGGCTGATGCTGCTTAAATGGGATTGACCTGCCTAAAAAAGATGGCTGCTGCAGTATTGGAGGATGACTTAGTACAGGGATCCTGGCAGCTGTTCCTCCACACCTCTCCCCAAAGCCACAAAACCCAGACTCTCCTCAGGTGACTCCAGTCTACACCACCCTCCCTCTGTCAGAGCCCCGGCTGAGTGGCTGCCAACAGAATTTTGTGTGTTGGCCTTTTAAGAGGGTGTCTGTCTCCATCAGGCTGTGCCTCTCCTTGGCAGACAGAAACAACACTGCTTTTCACAGCTGGATGTGTGGTGGGCATCTCTTTCCAGCTCTGACATTCTTCTCTGGGGAGCCTGGTCTGGGGTTTAGGCTTCATGCCTCTTCTAGGGAACCTTCTGCCTCTGAGATATCCTTCTGTAACCTCGGCAACTGCTGGGGGTGGGGGGAATGGGGGAGAAGCCCCTTTCACATCTCTGCCCTTCTTCTAAAGTCATTGGTTATAAGATTTCTCTTCAGATAGACTTTAGTTGGTAATTCAGGGTGATTTTTCCCCAGTTTAGTTGTATTTCCAGTTTGGTTCTGGGAGGAGGAGAGAGCAAGATCAATCTTGAAAAAAATCTGGTTAAAATATTATTGATGATAGATTAAGCTATTGGGAAATTGAAGTATACATGAAAAGCCAGAGAAGCTGACATTCATACTGTCCACATAAAATTATAAGCTATTAAGTTGCCATCACTCTAGCTTTTTAGTCTCCACCTGAAATTACATTAATTAATAAAAGGATTGTTAGCCTGAATTTTCTAGGGTGTTTAATTACTTCTTTTTTATGTACCTAAAATTTGATAGTTTAAGAACTAAACTATGTATGTAGAATATATATATAGTTTTTAAACTATTATATATATATATATATATATATATATATATATATATCCTACCTAATAATAGACAAATATGCAAATTAACCATACCTCCAACACACCCAAAAACCACGCCCACCATCCAATCAGAGCCAGCATGCAAATTAACCCAAACCAAGATGGCTACAGCCACAGAGAGCAAGGTTTCCTAGGTAACAGAGGAAGCCAAGCTTTCCGCCTGCCCTTGCCAGGCCTAAGCCTCCACTCAAGCTACAAAGTTTCAATTATGGAAGGTAAACAAATTCAAACAAATGGCGGCAGAATGGAGCTTGAGAGAGCAGGCCAGGGTTGCCGCTGGCAACAGGGGAAACAAAGCTTTCTGCATACCCTGGCCGGGCCCACCCGCTTAAGGCAACAAAGTTTCAATTATAACCCCAACAGAAATGGCTGCCGGCCTTGGAGGGAGCCCCAGGCTTGGCTCTGCTCCAGGCTACAAAGTTTCAATTGTAGAAGGAAAATAAATTCCAGATACCAGGGCATCCGCTTGGGTTGCCAGGGGGTGTGGCCGGCCTGCAAACCACCACAGGCCCCTCGATCAGGCCACCCCACACCCCAAGGGAACCCCCACCTGATCTGGAACACCCTTCAGGGCAAACCAGCTGGCCCCCACCCCTGTACCAGGCCTCTATCCTATCTAATAAAAGAGTAATATACAGATTGATCATCACTGCAACACACAATATAGCTGCCCCCATGTGGTCAAAGATCCTGCCCCCATGTGGACACAACATGGCCACCACAAGATGGCCAGCAGGAGAGGGCAGTTGGGAGGCACCCAGCCTGCAAGGGAGGGCAATTGAGAAGGACCAGGTCTGCAAGGGAGGGCAGTTGGAGGTGATCAACCCTGCAGGAGAGGGCAGTTAGGGGTGACCAGGCCAGCAGAGGAGGGAAGTTGGGGGCAAACAGGCTGGCAGCGGAGTGGTTAGGGGGTGATCAGGCTGGCAGGCAGAAGCGGTTAGGGGCAATCAGGAAGGCAGGCAGGCAAGCAGTTGGGAGCCAGCAGTCCTGGATTGTGAGAGGGATGTCCGACTGCCTTTGAGGGGTCCCATATTGGAGAGGGTACAGGCTGGGCTGGGGGACAACCCCCCTCTGTGCACGAATTTTGTGCACTGGGCCTCTAGAATGTCTGTAGGTAGAAGGGGATTTTAAAATAAAGTGCATAATTTTCTAGTAAGTTGAATTAGAGTTCAAAATAGAATCAGAGTATTTTAGAGATAGAAGGAACTTTAGCAAATATCTACTTAGTTATTATTATTATTTTTAAAAATATATTTTTATTGATTTCAGAGAGGAAGGGAGAGGGAGAGAAACTTCAATGATGAAAATCATTGATTGGCTACCTCCTGTATGCCCCCTACTGGGGATTGAGCCCATAACCCAGGCATGTGCCCTTGACCAGAATTGAACCTGAGACCCTTTTATCCACAGGCCGATGCTCTATCCACTGAGCCAAACTGGCTAGGGCAGCAAATATCTATTTTAAATCATTTTACAGGTGAGGAAATTGAGATCTAGTCAGGGTAAGGACTTGTACAAAATCACACAGACTGGGGACAAAATGAATGTTCTCAGTTATTTAGATGCACATGGATGGCTCCAGTATCCTGGATTTTATTTGTTAAGAGTAGCAGAAGCATAAAAAGATAAAATGAATGTTTGTTACCTGGGAAATAACCCGTGAAATGACAAAGCTGACACATTCATCGACATGGTAAATTATAAGTGGTTTAAATAAATTGTTAACCATTTTTCTGGCCAAATGACACAAAGTGAGAAAAGATAATAAATAATCTTGAATTTATTGATGTGGAGATGGCCTCCTGAAGAGGACAAAGGGCTAACAAGTTTTATGCTTCTCACTTAATCCCACTTAATCATAGATTATTTCCTAAACTTCTGGCATGCTTTCAGAATATGTGAACAAGGAAGTGTTTTAAAAATAAGAAAGTATAACTTTCTCATTGTTTTCAGGATAGGTCTGTTTCAGTTCATTTATTTTTTATACCATCCCTCCCAAACATCAATAGAAATATATTTTCTTCTTCATTATCTAGTTGATAAACATTTTCCTTTTTTTTAAATTTCTTTATTGATTAAGGTATCACATATTTGTCCTCGTCCCCCCATTCCCATCCCACGCCCCTCCCCACACATGCCCCCACCCCCCTGTTGTCCTTAACCGCCGGTTAGGCGCATATGCCTGCACACAAGTCCTTTGGTTGATCTCCTCGTTTACCCCTCCCTTTTCCTACCCTCCCCCTGAGGCCCGACAGTCTGATCCATGCCTCCTTGTTTCTGGGTCTGTTCTTGTTCATCAGTCTATGTTGTTCATTATTTCCCCTAGATGACTGAGATCATGTGCTATTAGAAATATACTTATAAGAACCGAAAATGAGACAAGCAATAATGGTTATGGTGACAGGCAAATGAATCAGTGTGTAGTGAGTTTCTTTCTGGGCCAATAGTTCTTTTGAGACCCAATTTCAATGTCCAACAGTTCCTTATGTGTACATGTCAGCACTGACATTTCAGTTCTGGATGGTGGACAAATGGTGGTAATGCAGGTCCGACTCTGTCTGGTTTGGTCCTGTGAAATCTGCAGTGATGCACAGCTGCTAACTGCTAGTATGGGAAGGCCACATCAGCGTTTTCCGTCTCTGGACTGCTTCTCTTCTGTCTTCATGGCTGGAGTAGTCCTGTCGATTCCTCTCTTGCTGGAATCCACATGGTCTCGGAGTTGTTTTCTGAAAATATACAAACATATTCTCGACCAAAAGTTAATAAAGGAATATTTTCTATAAATTTGACTGGGGATCCTTTTTCATTTTTTGCCCAAATGATTTTCCTCTGGCTTGTTTTGTCACCTTTTGTGTTTTTCATGGGTGTCTTGCTTTTAGCCTTACAATTAATTTTCTAAAGTATTAATTTTCTAGATGTAATTTACTTACAGGATATTTTTCCTTACATGATATTCCTCTACTATCCCCTCCTTTTTTGATTTAAATGTTAGGAGGCTTTTGAAAATTTTATAATGTAGTCTTGATGGCTTTTCAATTTTAATTTTTTGCACTATAATATTACTGTTTTAGGTTCATTATATGGTGCACAATTTTATCATGAGATGAAGTACCAATAAAAATTGTAGTTGACACTTTAGGAACACCTTTTTGTCCAGTACAATTAATTTTTCTAGAATATTCACTTGTTTCAACTAGCCAATTTAAATTTGCCTGAAAACTTGTCTACTATTTTACTGTCAAATTTATTACTCTAACAATAATCTTGTTTTACCCTGTAAATATTGGTGGTAGGGATTATTTGCCTTCTTGAGTAGGTCCTGACCACTCCTGGTGGTAGGCTGGATTTAGATATCGTAAACCCACTTCCCCACACCATGGGTACAAGACAACTCAAACAATTCTTGTTAGAGTGAGAGGGCAGCTGCTGTCGGCCAAGTCTCTGACGGTCACCTGGGTCCTGATCTGAGCTGGGCATGGGAAGGATGAAGCAGCCATGGGGGCAGGAGAACTCCCTCAGAAGGGCTAGGATTCAGGCCCCTGCAATGTTGGGGGTTGAGGGTCTGTGCCCCACTTCGGTTGATCCCCAAATTCTCTCCTGATGGCCCCTCTGCGACTGTGCCTGTCTTAGGTTGTTCCTTCCTTGAGGAATCTTACCCGTCTCTGGCTAACCAGCCATCTTCCAGGGCCAAGCAGGGTACATTTTCCTTTTTGATTATAGCCTATATTCTAAACACACAATGTACTCCATGGTCTACTATAGTATTTACTAAAGAGTAGCTATTGGTATAAAAGGGACTAGGATTGTACCTTATTTTCATTCTTTTGGTTAATTGAGATATGATTACATATATGGGTCATATCCCTTAAGAGAAAATGTGGAACCAACAGGGTCTCCCTCTGAGGTGATTGTGCTCATCACTGAATCTTTTGGAACTGGACTACACCTTGGAGGGCATCCATACAGTATTTACCTGAGTGTCAAACTGTGCCCCTTGGCATACTATTTCTAGGGTGTGACCAGTGAAAGTGGTTCCTTATCAATTAACTTTTGGAAACACACAGCACCATCTGTTTTCTTCTTAGAGATTCTCAATCTATGTGAGTACACTTGGGGGTTCTGAGAAACATTGCAGTGAAGAAACCTGCTTAACTCTATCCAGTATTACACTCGTTTTTTTTCATAACATTTACTAACTTCACAGCAAATAAGATTCTTGATGGATACAGTTAAAAACAAACAAACTGATTTAGTCAACCTTCTTACTTACTGATTAGAAAGCCTGAGGTCTGTGAGGGAAAATGACATACCTAAGGTTACTAGCACCTTAGTAGCAGAGCTGGGCAATACATCCATCTTTTGTTGCTAGGTGCAATATACTTTAGCACCTTTCATCAAAGGGTATTATGCTAAGGGTAATGATAAGACAATGTGCTACCACTGTATTTCTGTTCTACCCTTTTGCTTCCCTTTTTATATGCAACAGATTTCTTTTTCTTTCTCATGGCATCTTTCTCTAAAGCACTTACAATGACACTCATCATATAATGCCTTTTGGTCCTTTAACTTTCTCATCAATGTTATAGGTAATAAACTCTGATCTATACCTCTTGATTATGTGATTTCTCTAGTTCTTCATGTGGATAGATCTTTCTCACCCTTCAGGTTTCAGCCTATATGCTACCTCTTCAATGAGACCTCCCCTTACTACTCTAAGTTGTCCTTTTCCCCTCCACAAGCATTATTCTCTATCACAGCATTATGTTCCTTTCTTTTATGGCAACACACAGTTGTAAGTATCTCAACTGTTTTGCTCACCATGTGTCCTCAACACAGTGTCTGGTCCACACTAAGTACTCAATATATATTTATTGAATGAGTGAATAAACTAAGGAACTAAAACTGTCTTTGTTATCAGTTTTCATTTGATAAAAGTGCCTCTCCTCACCTTCCTTGACCTCCTGGATTCTTTTTTTTTTTTTCTGGTCTTTTTTTTTCTTTATTGATTTAGGTATTACAAATGTGTCCTTATCCCCCCCCCCCCATTGTCCTCCCATCCCCCTAGTCCTGTCCTACCTCACCCCCTGTTGTCTGCATCTATCACTTATGCTTATATGCATGCTTCTGGATTCTTTATAACATTTTTTTAAGGATCCACTGGGTAATTTGTGGGCTTCCTAACACATCAAAGTGACATGATTTGTCTGCACATTCTACCAATGGCCCATTCCTCTTCAAGTCAAATAAAACCATTTATTACGTTCACTACAGTAAAGGTGGGATTCAGTATTCCCTAAACAGAATATTTTAAGATTTCTAGAAGTTTAATGGGGGAGGTTTTGTAGGAATATTTTCCAGGAAGGTAGCAGACAAAAGATAGGTCTTCAGCACAGAAATGACATATTTTGATTGATGTGGTAGATTAGATTACTGTTCAACAATATCTACTTCCTCCTCCCAACTCCATGAAATGAATATACCTGCCGACACCTTGACTTTGAACTTAATTATATGACTTACTTTGGTCAGTGGGATGTTAACAGATGTGAGGTAATTAGAGACATGAAATATGCATGTGTGTCTTGTGCTTCTGTGATCACCATAAAAAGAGCTGCACCTTCAGAATGGGTCCCAGAATAAATATACATAAGCAGACCCAAGTATGTTTTATTACAAGGAGCCAAATCCAGCTGGATCTGGAGCTTGAAGCAGAGCTGCTCGTCTGAACCCAGTCTAGATGAGCCAACCACTGTCAATATACAGACTTGTGAATGAGAATAAATGGTTGTGTAACCAGACAATCAATGGGTCCAGGTTGCCTGTCACTACTGAGCCAATTAAGCAGAGACAGGGTTGAATCATTATCAGCATTTACAGCATTATGGGAGAGCAGCAGGTCATCCACAAAAATTTGCTCTACAACCTCCCATAAACCAGCTGCTTATATAGGATAGGACAAAGACTATATGGGAAAGTAGGGATTATAGGCATGGGGAAGTAGGCAATTTGGGCTGGGCTGGGACTCCATTGTTTGGGCAACAAGGTTGTTAATCTTTCTATGATAATAGGCAGTTCTTGAATGAGAATGGACCGAATTCCAAGGTTGACTCCCAGGTCCTGGGGACATACAACTCCCAGCCAGGTTAGAATATCCTTTCTTTAACCAACACAAGGTAATCATGGTTAACAGAGCATGATTAATATTTCCCATAACCATAACTAGTCCCCAGTATTCTATTTCTGCCCCTAACAGTTGTTCTTTAGAGTCATTGAGTGTGAGGTCCTTTCTGTTTAATTTTTCCTTTGGTATTACTGTTCATTTTACCAGGCCATTTCAGGTATCTTTGAATAATTTCTTATGGCCTCTGTAGGATATCTTTAGGACAATGCTTGCTATGTCTTTCCGGTTTAGGGAGAGAAGACACACTTTTGGATGAAAATTTTGATAAGATAGCTGGAAGCTTATCAATTTAGCTACTCCTCAGATTGAGAGGTAGAAGGGAACTAAATTGATCTCAACAAAAAAGGGGTAAGAAGGTTAAATGAGGATACCAATAATAAGAAGAAAGAATAAGAAACTGGCACACTGGCAGCTGGTTATTGAAAAGGTACTTGGGGGAGATGACTATTGAAAATTTTGAATATTGCTTGCTTTTTTATTTTTTAATTTCTTTATTGATTAAGGTATTACATATTTGTCCTCATCCCCCTATTCCCATCCCAAACCCCTCCCCACGCATGCCCCCACCCCCTTGTTGTCTGTGACCACTGGTTAGGCTTATATGCATGCATACAAGTCCTTTGGTTGATCTCTCCCCCTTACCCCCACCCTCCCCTACCTTCCCTCTGCGGTTTGACAGTCTGATCGATGCTTCCCTGTCTCCGAATCTGTTTTTGTTCATTGGTTTATGTTGTTCATTATTTCCCATAGATGAGTGAGATCATGTGATACTAGAAATACACATATAAGAACAGAAAATGAGACAAGCAATAATGTAAACTTTTTCCTCCTCCTCACCAGAAAATCTCCAGTAAAATCAACACTTTCTTCTACTACTTTAAAGATTGCTTTTTAAAAAAAAAAAATGTGGTGTATGTCTGAATCCTGCTTTGGGGTTGACTTAGACAATACCAAAGGCTAACCAAAGGCTTTAACACCTAGGTTAGAACTGCTGAACTATGGAAACATTGGTTATATCTATAAAATGCAAGAAGGGGGACCACTCACAGGAAGAAAATGGTTCTTCTAAAACCTAGTAACAACTTTGCAAGCTCTCGGTGTTTCCAGGTATTCTTTTTTTCTTTCACTGCCTGCCCTCCCCACCTTTTGCCCTTGCTTTTACTCTCTCATTTCTCTTTTCTGCCCAGATCTGAATTAGTATTTGAAAGATCCCATGAAGGCTCCTCCTGCTGGTTCCTAAGTCTTAACTACTGGTCTGTCTTGGAACGTGAAACTCCAATATGAGAGCTTCATTTATTTGGATTCAGGTATTTGTTTTAAAGTATGATTGATAGGAATATAGTGGACACTCAGGAAACATTTGCTAAGCGGATAAATACCTTAGTAAGAAATCGCTCAAAAGAGAGTGCATTGGAGTGGTATTTTGATAGGGTATAGGATACTATCTAGTTATTTTATTTTGTTATTTTTAGGTTATGAACTATTTCAAACAGAAAAGTATAAAGAGCAATATAATGAATGCTCATGACTCTAATCCAAAGTTAATAAATGCTAATATATTTCCCTTTTGTAAGAAATAAAGTGTTATAGAGTTGCATCTCCTTTGTACTCCACCCTCCCTGATTACATTGCTCTTTCATCTCTCCTTAGAGATTTCCTGTAGTTAGTGTGTATGCTTCCCATGCCTATTACTATATTATTTTTATATGTGTGTTTTCACAGATAATATACAGTGTTATTATTTTTAAACTTTATGTAAATGACTGCTGGTCTACATGTCATTCAGCAACTTGCATTTTTCATCTAACATGATTTTACTAGTGTCCTGGTGCATGGATTTGTGCACATTGAAAAGAAATTAATTAGAAGAAATATTTTAATATTGCTATTCGTGTCTTGCTAATAAATAGAAAATAGGATTCTATGGAGTCTCCTATCTACATACTCCAGGACTTCTGTGAGGAGCAAATGAGATGAGGAACAGGAAAACACTTCACAAACATTTGGTTAAACTGTAAAATGTTTGCACCTGGCTATAAAGCAAGTCAGGTTCCTGGGGGGAAGAAACTCCAAGGAGGCTAGTCACTAGGGAGAAGAAGCCGGGCGTTGCTACGTGATGTCATTTCCCAGTGCCCACAGCAACCATTTTTGGGCTGAGCTGGGCTGTAGGCTGCATTTTGCACCCTGGGGTCTTGGCATTGTTGGCTGCAATTTGGTGGGGTGTCACTCTGGGGTGGTGGCGGGGCCTATGTCCCACTTGGGGGAAGCCGAGTGTTGGTTTGTTGGCATCCCGTCCGTGGTGCCGTTTATTTTAATATGGCCAGTGCGTGTTATGGCAGCTCCTATGTTGAGCGTATGCCCCCTGGTGGTCAGTGCACGTCATAGTGACTGGTCAGATGGATGGACACTTAGCCTTTTATATATAGTAAATAAATTAATCCATGTTGATACATGCATATGTAGATCATTCATTTTACCTGCTGCCTTGTATCACAATGTATGACTATAATACAATTTATTAATTTCTCTTTTGATGAATGCCTAGATTGTTTTGTATTACAATGCTGTGGCAAATACCAATTAACATACTACTTCTTCATGTGTGCAAATTTTTTTTCTAAAATAAATGACTAGAAGTGGAACTACTGGGCATTAGGGAATACACATGTTCAGATTGACTAGATATGGCCAAATTGTTCTTCTATGTGATGTCTCAAAGTACATGAAATTCCACCAGTGTGTGAAATTCTTTTTTTTTTTCTCTATTCTCTTCACAATGTTTGGTATTTTCAGACTTTACATTTTTTTCAGCAGTGGAAATGGTATCTCACTGATTTAATTTATATTATTTTGATAACTATTGAGGTTGAATGTATTTTCACATGTGTACTGGGCATTGAATTTCCTCTTCTGTGAAATGCCTGTTCAAGTATTTTGCCCATTTTCATATTGTGTTGTTTTTCTTACAGATTTGCAGGAAATCATTATATATCCTGGATCTCTATCTTTTGACGGCTTTATGCTTTGTAAATCCGGTCTGTGGCTTTTTTTTTTTAAACCTGTTTATGGTACATTTTTGTACATAGAAAATGTTTTTACATTTTCATGTAGTGAAACCTATCCATCTTTTCATTTATAGCTTGTTCGTATGTGTTCTATTTAAGGAGGCCAGAGTTTGCCTGAGTACCTAAGGAAAAGAGCGTTAGAGGGGAAGGTGATAGAGGGTGGAAGCAAATATCCCCATTCATTCTTTTTTCTTCTTCTTCCACCATTTCTCCCTTATCTCCATCCTGAAATTGGTGCCTTTAACAAACAAATTAGACTGCCTTAGCTGTGATTTGTTCAATTTTACACCTAGATATATTTTTGGCTCTGTTCTGCCATGCTGCTTTCTTCAAAAACTTTTCCAAATACTTGATGTCACCTGTAAACCCCAGTGGAGAAGATTGATCTGTGCCTTTAGGAATAAAATAAATAAATAAATACACCTCAGATTTATATAATTGTACCAAATGAATTACCTCATATAATGAAAAGTAACAAGCAATAAGCAACAGATCTCATTTGGTGAATCTCTATTGTTTTCTGGTTTAGGATATCTTTGTAAACAATCATTTTATAAACCTGTATTATGGTTATTGCAATAGAGATCTACCGCAATGCCACATCCATAAACCCCCTCACAATCTAATCAAACTTGTAACCTGGGTTGGGCATCAGAGAACTAAAAAAACTGAAGGCAGTGATACATCAAGCTTTCTCAGTCTCCCTCTAATCCTCTCTCTTTCCCCCCACCCTCCACTACACATTGCAGCTTAAATTATTTAATTACTCAGATCAATCCATTTTCTCTGTTTAGTGGTTGGACAATAAAAGTAAGATTTACTGTAGCAAGTGAAAAATAAAAAGTGAATTAGCTGAAAACAAACAAAAAACTGCTTACGTGGCAATCTTCTGTATTAATCAAAACCTTGAGGACAGGTTGGAGGATCAATATTTGACTACAAGATGTAAAGAAATAAAGCTTTCATTGAGGGTGGGAGAAGAGGGGGAATTTTGGAGGAAAAAAGACCCAAGGGCAGGGTTCATCAAAAGTGGCCAATGGCAAAATTTTATCCAGTTATCAAAAAACTGGTGGCCTCTGAAGGAGACCTCCACTGTTTAAGGAATGACAGTGTTTTTTATGCACATATGAAAGTTCAGCTTGTCTCATCTGGGGAAGGAAGCCATCTGTCAGTATTCTCCAAATAATGTACATAATTGACTTTCAAACAAGCCTCAAAGAAATAGGCATTTATCACCCTAACTATGGCAGGTGGAGTGTGTGTCTTTGCCATTTTATCTAGATAATGGTAAATGGCACCTGGGTTTCTTCTGTCTTCTCCCAGATTTCTTTCAATTTATACATATAGCTACATTCCCCTTTGAGACCACATTCAGAAAAATGCCAGCTAGGCTGACTGGGCCTAGAGCAGGAGGAAATTTGCTTGCCTTTTGACAAGCCCTGGAGTCAGCTACCAGCCACCTGCCACTCTTCACTCTGCTCCTAGGGACTCAATTCAGGGGTATTCAGTATGTAACCGAACAACCAAGGGGTCCAGGCTGCCTGTAACTACTTCAGCCAATTAAGCAGAGAGAGGGTTGAATCATATATGATTGTTTATCCCACTACTGCAGTATGGGAGAGCAGCAGGTCATCCACAAAAATCTGCTCTGCCCCCTTCCATAAGCCAGCTTCTTAGATTGGGTAAAAGGACGAAGATTAAGTGGGGGAGTAGGCAAAAGGGATAAGAATGGGTATGCCAAAAGGGCAGTTTACAGGTAATGTGGGCTGGGGTTATGCAAAGGCTGGGGTTCTTCAAAGGACTGGTGGCTCTGGTTTCTGCAACAAGGTTGTTAATCTTTCCAGGATAATAGGCAGTTCCTGGATGGGGAGGATGGGCCACATTTCCAGGTGAGCTCCAAGGTCCCACGTGCAACCCCCAGCCAGGTTAGAATGTGCCTTCTTTAATCAGAACAAAACAATCACAGTTAGCAGAGCATGGTTAATATTTCTTATAACTATAGTTAGTCTACAATATTCTATTTATGCCCTTTACAAGTAGAGGAACATCACTAAAACCATCTGTACCAGGGCTGAACCCTTGAGAAGCCTGAATCTCCTGGCTTGAAGTTCCCTTCATGTATTGGTGGTGGGAGAGGGATGGATAGCCTCTGAACTAGCTTGTCCTTAGCTTCTAGCCCTAGCAAAATAGGCTATATCGTTTCCAGTATATAAGCAGAATATGTTAAGGGATAGTGTCCTTGTTCCTTCAGGGTGGGACTGAGGGGGTATTGAAATTATCATAGGGTGTTTTCTTCCACAACTGAATCCAGTAACTCCTATCTGTAGGAAATTGCTACCCCACAAAATATATATTAAAACCCATATTAACTCTCAGATCCTCCCTCAGAATTCAAGATCCAGGACAACTCTCCCTTGAAGAATAGTCTTTTGTAATTTTCAAGGCAAAGAGAACTCTTTGCTTTATCTTTCCAGACTCTGTAAAATATGCATCTTAATCTGGCTAGCTTTAGAGGTCTCCATCTTTCCTGTTTGTACATTGAGACTAAAGACCTAACATTCCCCAATATTTAGCAGAGGAGCAAAAAGCAAATTGCTAAACTGGGGTGAAATTGAAAAGTTTTCCCCCAGAGGATTGTAACCACAGAAGAAATGGAAGTGTGTTTGAGTTTTCAAAGAATGTTTGAAAATCTCATTTCCTCACAGATAAACAACTTTAAAAAGTAATCCATTAATAGGGTGGTAGAAATTGAGGTGGAAGACTCTTGTTAAAAATAGTCCATGAGGATAAAAATATAAGTGGAAATAGCAGTCACATATCTGAGTATTGTTCTCCTTTCTTGTGATGAACCAGTTTTTAGTCTCTATCTATTGTGTACCGATTTAGGCATATAGACATAATATTTCTGCACTTTTATGCATACACAAAATATCATTATTTTATTTTTATTTGCATTTTAATGTATTTTTTACTGTTGATAGTATTATAGGTATCTCCCATTTCCCCCTCCCCTCCCATTGCCTCCTCCTCCAAGCCCTTATCCACCCCCCAGATCTTCACTATCCTATTGCCCATGTCCATGGGCTATGCATATCTATAATCATAAAAGGGTAATATGCTAATTAGACTGGAAGTCTTCCGGACATCATTCCGGATGTCCTTCCTGACAAAGCCGGGGCTGGAGGGAAGCCAGCCCGTTCCCGGGTGCCTGTGGGCAGCAGGAGGAGGGAAGCTTGGGTCTTGGGTGCCAGAGGGAAGTCAGTGCCGGCAGTCAGGGGAATGAAGGCCTACTCTTGCACAAATTTTCGTGAATCAGGCCTCTAGTAAGTATATAAATTCATTGGTTTATCTCTCACAGAATATCATTAATCATAACAATTTCCCAGTGTTGGAAGTAGGAAATATATAAGGCTTGAGTCGTATATAAGACATTCTTTTTTTCCCTACCCAGTTAACTCCAGTATTGAACTGTCTTTTTTTTTTTTTTTTTTTTTTTGGCATTCTGTATTCTGATTAGAGTAGAAAACAGCAGCATCTGGGCTGAATGGGATTGGGAAAATTCAACTGGTGCAAGCAGTTATGATAGGCAGTATTATTCAGTGACCTAGTGAGGAAATGAAGGTAGAACAAAACCTGTCATAGGGAGGCAAATGCACTTGTTTCATTTGGAGTGAATGTCTGTCCCCAGTGGTTGTCACCCAGTGTGATATAGTACAGCAGTGTCTTTGGAGCCTTCTCAGTTAGTTGCACAGTGAAATTTCAATCATCATGTAAATTGTCTGTGTGTCATAATTGAGGAATGAAAGTAGAGCCAAGTACAACCTGCTTGAGGGAGACATAATATGCATAGTATGTCAGGACACATCAAGGCAAGATCGTGTGTGTCCTGGAAGATAAGAGAATTTTTCTTGTGGAGAAAACAGACTTAAATGATTTAGGGCTGAAGGGCAGTGAAATGAATACATAACTGTGGTTGTTTTTATAAACATGGTGAGATACTGAAACACTGTGGTGGGAACTGTTATGTATTTGTTGCTCACTTGCCTAATGTTGTTTTGAGTCTTTTAATCCCTTCAAGTATGCTGCCCCAAATGTTAATGTCTGCCCAGATGCAAAAGAGTAAATGCTGTATGATTCCTTACATATGAAGTTCAAGAACAGGCAAAACTAATCCATAGTGGTAGAAGAATTGACAATAGTGATTGTCTTTGTATGTGTACATGGAAAGAGGCAAAGAGAACGTTTTTGGCTGATAGGAATATTCTATATCTTACTTTGAGTGGTGGTTACGGGGATGTATACATTTGTCAAAACTTACCTGAAAACTTAAAATCTGTGCATTTTAATGTTTGCTAATTCTCCCTGAATGAAAACAGAAAAATGCAGAAGTGTTTCCAAATCACAAGAACACTGAGAGGCACTGCTGTTCTTGCTAATTCAAAGTTCAACTACATGGGTTTGGGGCTATTTGTCATGGGTTTGTGAGGTATGCTATGAAAAACTTCCTTTACATAAAATTCACTTTAGATAAATGAAACCAAAGGGCAGCTCCCTCATATTTTTATTGTAATTTTATTTTAAATGATATATTTCCCAAAATGAGAGCTATGCAGTCTTAAATGTTACCCCATGTGGAATTCATTCCCTCCACAAACCTTTCATTCTGATGCTTCTCCTGCTACATTGCCAAATTCATTTATTAAATCTAATAGTTTTTTGGTGGAGTCTTTAGGGTTTTCTATGTACAATATCATGTCATCTACAAACAATGAGAGTTTTACTTCCTCCTTTATTATGGTGCTTCTCAACATGGATATGGTGCCCTTGTGATTTTGTTTCATTGATTGTCTCTTCTCCCAGAAGGTCTACCTAAGGACTGGACCTGTGTCTGATTTATTGTTGTATCCTCAGCATTTAGCACTGGGCCTGGCCCACAAGGCAAGGAAGCTAAGCTAAGATTTGTTAAATTAATTCATTAATTAAACAGTTCAGAGGATGGTCTCTGCTTTCTAGGAGCTCAAAGAAAAATCATTTGGGTAGATGACTACTTACTACATGGTCTAGTTGATGTAGCTCTTAAGAGACTACATAGTATCCCATGTATTGCTTACCCCCCAACCTGCCTTGGTTCTGCCATTAGTAAAATTAGATTAGACAACAAAGGTTGGGACACCACTTTTCCCAGAAGGCTCCAGGAGAAGTGCATCTATGCTAGTTTCCTGTAGACTCCTTTAGTCCCCTTCCATTATTATACCAGTACTAGAGGCCCAGTGCATAAAACTCGTGCACTCGGGGGTGGGGGGGTCCCTCAGCCCTGCCTGTAGCCTCTCACAGTCCAGGATCCCTCAGGGGGTATCCGACTGACAGCTTAGGCCCGGAGCAGGCCTAAACCATCAGTTGGACATCCTTAGCGCTGCTGCAGAGGTGGGAGGGGCTCCCACCACCCCCGCTGCACTCGCTAGCCATGAGCCCGGCTTTTGGCTGAGTGGCACTCCCCCTGTGGGAGTTCACTGACCACCAGGGGGCAGCTCCTGCATTGAGCGTCTGCCCTCTTGTGCTCAGTACACATCATAGCGACCGGTCATTCCGCTGTTGGGCTGAAACTGGCTCTCCGACATCCCCCGAGGGGTTCTGGATTGTGAGAGGGTGCAGGCCAGGCCAAGGGACCCCACCAGTGCACGACTGGGGCTGGGGACGGATGCGGAGGTTGGCCAGCTGGGGAGGGACCATGGGAGGGCTCCAGGGTGTGTCTGGCCCATCTTGCCCAGTCCTGATCAGCCAGACCCCAGCAGCAAGCTAACCTACTGGTCAGAACATCTGCCCCCTGGTGGTCAGTGCATGTCATAGTGACTGGTCAACTGCCCCCTGGTGGTCAGTGCACATCATAGCTAGCAATTGAGTGGCCTTAGCATATTATTAGCATATTAAGCTTTGATTGGTTGAATGGCGGACTGGATGACCGGACACTTTGCATATTAGGCTTTTATTAGGTTTAGCATTAAAATTTAGTTAGCTGTTACAGGGAGATAAGGTAGTGGGAACTATAGGAAATGAAAACAGTCTGGCCTTACACATTTTCATTCTGTGGTTTAGAGTGGTGTGGTGTGGTATTAAGCTACTGGACTAGACTCAGCAGGCCAAGGGAGGAATTGGGCTCCATAGGGTTGTGATGGATTAGGATTAGAGAACATTAAAGGCACACACTTCAAAGATATTATAGCTAAGGATCCCTTTTTTGACATTCGCAAGAGACTAATTTGTGACATAGAAAATACATTATCTCAAAAGGTGTGGTGCTTCTGCTGAATGTATAGTTTTAGGAAGGCTCAAAGCCATGGATAAAAATCCACACTGAGTTAATGAGGGCAATTGGAATGGTTAGGGAGCCTCAAACATTTCTGCCTGGGAGGTTGACAGGTTACAGGTTGAAGAAAACAACCAAGTCCTTCTAATCTACATAAGCCTCTGAATACAGTAATTACTGGTAATCTAGCTGATTTGGTGAACACAGAGATGTTTTCTGATGGTAAGAAATAGGTAAAAAAGTAAGACAGACGATCAGTGGAGCAGTTCTCTGTGTAAACTTAAGACCTTGAAGAATAGTTTGCTCTTTAAGACTATTATGAACTTATCCTTTTCATGAGTATCCCAGCTCTCAGCTCCATAAAACCTGCAATAACTGCTGTTTTATGACTTACACCTGGTCATAACACAAAAGATTGATTGAGTCTCCCATCTTACAAGGTGGGAAGATAGTACTTTTAAATATATGATGTCCCAATAGATTTTTCATGAGATGAGCCAAAAATGCTTCCTCAAGGTTCATGCAAGAAAATGTGGTCAGTGCCCAAGTCTGTGAATAGCATGTAAGTCTTTAAAACTTACACTCTGATCCTTCTGAGTTTGTGGTATCCTTACTAGGTCCAATAATGTGTTAGAGAGATGAACTATGCTTTTACCAAAATTTATTTTTAGATAAGAATCCTTTAGGGAAAACTCTTGTCAAACTCTGTATTCTTCCATTTTCTTATCCCCTCTCCCCACTCTCCACCCAGTTCAGGAAAACTTCCCTTACATCAGCTTTTGATATTTTCAAGATAAGCATAAGCTGCTGACAGTTTTATGTGACTAATAAAGAAAATTAAAAAATAAACAAACTCTGTAACTTTCTGGATTCTGAAATACATTAAAAAAAAAGCCTTGTGTGGGAAACATTAAATGTTATGGGAAATGTTAAATGCTGCTTTATCAGAGAGTGCTGGAAATATGATAGGAAGAACGATTCCCATATATCTAAATGGCATCCGAAAAAACAAAAATCAGAGGCTATTAATGTAGCTAGATTTGGGGATTCAGGTAATATGTCCTATAATTCATTTTGACATTTGTGAGGAGAAATCAGAGTAGGGCTGACCAAAATACTATCCCTTGAAAATACCAGCAACAGGACTTCAAAACTGATCCCTCACATATCAACCTGATCTCTCCGAGGGGACTCCTTCCCAGCTAAATGCTGAATTTAATTCTGTACATCACAGTTCTTTGGAGAGATTTAGTACTTTAATTATATTTTTTATGTGTCACAGAACAGTAAACATAAATTATATTTTTAGTTTATCTTTGAAGGAGAGCTTAGAAAAATAATAATGATTAAAGGAATATGTGATTCTTCTTTGAGTCTTTTCATGGCTTGTGTGGAAGGAACAATGGTTCTGTGTGTTTGTGGCTAAGGAACCCTCTGGCCATGACTCCAGGCCATCTCAGGAATTACGGGAAAGTCTAAAGGCCACTCAATCCACTATCCAGAGATAGTGATTATTTTGAATTTTTTTTCTTCCTAAAATGCTTTTAACTGAGCATTCATTTCTATATAGTATGAATTTTACTTAGTTGCAGCATGGGCTGGAGTAAAATAATCAGAAATATATATTTTTTAAATTTTTAAAATATTTTATTGGAAATGTGTGCCTCAGACCCAGAAAAAATCTTTTCAACCCAAATGTTGAAATCATTGGTATTGTATAACATAGGCAGAGTTAATAATCTAACAGAACCATCTAGGCATTTATTTGCATGTTGATACCTCATGGTACGGAGTGAGATATTTTTTTAATTTCTTTATTGATTAAGGTATTACATATGTGTCCTTATCCCCCCATTAGCCCTCCCACCCCCCCACTCATGCTCTCACTCCCCTGTTGTCTGTGTCCATTGGTTAGACCTATATGCATGCATACAAGTCCTTTGATTGATCTCTCCCTTTTCCCTCACCGTCCTCTACCTTCCCTCTGAGGTTTTACAGTCTGATCGATGCTTCTCTGTCTCTGGATCTGTTTTTGTTCATTAGTTTATGTTGTTCATTATATTCCATAAGCTAAGTGAAATAAGCCAGTCAGAGAAAGATAAATATCACATGATCTCACTCATTTATGGAGTGAGATATTTTAAAACCAATTGATGTTTCAAAAATCTTCATATATCATGTCAGCAGTTGTTTCTCCTACATATGTACAGTTGTTTCTCCTACATACGGGCAGAAATAGAATACTAGGGAACAGATATAGTTGTAAGAAATATTAATCATTCTCTGTTAAGCATGATTGTATTGTTCTGATTAAAGAAAGCACATTCCAACCTGGCTGGGAGTTGAAAGTGGGACCCAGGAGTTCACCTGGAAATGTGGCCCATCCTCCCCATTCGGAGCTACCTATTATCATGGAAAGGTTAACAACTTTGTTGCAGAAATCAGAGCTTCTAGCCCATCCCCCTCAGCCTTTTGAAGACCCCCAGCTTTTGCCCACCCAAAAGCCTTTGCAAATTTCCAGCCCGCATTACCTGTAAACTACCCATTTGGCATACCCTTTTGCCTACTTCCCCATGTAATCTTCATCCTTCTCCCCAATATAAGCAACTGGCTTATGGTGGGGGGAGAGCAGATTTTTGTGGATGACCTACTGCTTTCCCATACTGCCAGCATTATTGGAATAAATGCTCCTATATGATTCAACCCTGTCTCTGCTGACTTGGCTCAAGTAGTGACAGGCGGCCCAGACCCATTGATTGTCGGATTACAGAGATACTTGTAATGGTGAAGATTGTTAGAAAGCTTTGTTACTCAAATACCAACCTCTTTTCTGCCTTCATCTGGCTTGTAAAGCATGCCAACAGTGTTTAATGTAATGGGTCACATATGTCAAGGAGGATTATAAATTGTACCTGTGATGCCCTGTAATTAGTAACCCTCAAATGCCTCCAGATGCTATTTCCCTGAGCATTTGCCTTAGTAACATCTTAAAGGAAATAAACTCAGAACCAAGAGTATTTAGGTACAAAGGACACTGTAGTGAAATAGGAGAACTTTCCTTTTATCTAAAAATCTATCTTTTCTTGTTGTTATCCCCAAGTTTACCAAAGGGCTTTTTATCTGGAGACCAATGTGGAATGTGCTTCAGTTTGTTGAGGAGAAATTTAGTTGTTGACTTTGTTTCAGAGCAAAATTCACCCACGAGCTGTGTAAAAAGTAAATATGTCTGTATGCTCAGTGTTAGGGTGATTTGAGAGTGAATGTGAGTATGTAACTGGAGACTTCACACTGGGAAGTTGACCTTTTGCTTCAAAAGAGCTTTGCTATTTGCTTGGCTCATGGGTACATCTGCAAATGCTGGCATGCTGGGTTGTGTTTGCAGACCAGAATTCATTATTTCACTAGGTTGAGAGTCACTACACCCTTTCGAGGATTTATTTTGGTAAATTTTTAGTGAAAAATTCATCATCTCATAAATTGCCATTTACTAAAAATGAACTAAAATCAGGCCCTTACTGCATACCATTAAATAAAAATTTGTTAGATAGTTTAAAAATTAAAATTTGAAAATAAAACTATAAAATAACAAACAGAAAATATGGGTGTTTATTGCATTTATATATTCTTGTAGTAGCAACATCTGTCTACACATAAGAGCAAAGTCACAAAATTGGGAAGAAAAAGATTGAGTTAATACTACAAAAGCAAACAAACATATTAAGCCTCTTATGTAGGTTAAAAATCCATATTAAACAAAAATTAAAGAAAAACAACAAATGGGAAATATTTACAGCAAATATTAAGTATAATTGATGTACTTACTTCTTACAAGTTAATTTTAAAAATATGAAAATATAAATAGAAAATGGACAAAGGACATAAAATGTAATTGACAAAGGAAGAAACAAAAATGGCCAATAAATAAATGAAGAAATGCTTCATTAGCAATCAAACAGATTCAACCTAAATCCATCTATCATATTGGAAAATTAAAATAAATTGATAACATGCTTATGTTGACAAAGGTTTGACAAACTGAATTTTCATACATTGAAGTCAAATCTAAATAGGTACTAAAACTGCTTATGAGGTCATATGACAATATGTAATTCGCAAACTCTGCAATTCTACTTGTAGGAAGCTACCTTCAGAAAATAATTAGAGAGGTGTGGAAAGCATCCTATATAATAAAAGGCTAATATGCAAATCGACCAAACAGCAGAATGACCGGTCGCTATGATGTGCACTGACCACCAGGGGGCAGATGCTCAATGCAGGAGCTGCCCCCTGGTGGTCAGTGCACTCCCACAGGGGCAGCGCTGCTCAACCAGAAGCCAGGCTCACGGCTGGTGAGCACAGCGGGGGTAGCAGGAGCCTCTCCTGCCTCCACGATAATGCTAAGGATGTACGATTGCTGGGGAGTGGGCCTAAGATATCATTTGGATATCCCCCGAGGGCTCCCAGACTGTGAGAGGGTGCAGGCTGGAATGAGGGATGCCCCCAAGTACACCAATTTTGTGCACTGGGCCTCCAGTTGATTATAAAAATGTTCATTGCACCACTGCTTGTTTGTTTCTTTTTCTTTTTTGATGATCCTCACCCAAGGATATTTTTGCCATTGACTTTTTTTAGAGAGACATCAATGTGATAAAGACACATTGATTGGTTGCCTCCCACATGTGCCCTGACCAGGCCAGGGATTGAACCTGCAACCCAGGTGCCCGAGCCATTGCTCTAACTAATGACCAACACTTACCAGGGCTGCATCACTGCTTTTAATGATGGGAAATTTGAGAAAAAGATAATAGGAGATTGGTTAGATAAATTATGTATTACTCATAGGTTGAGATATTATCTAGTCATATAAAATCATGTGGTAAGAGAATATTTATTGACCTGGGAAAGCAACCACAAGTATGTGCTGTGTTTAAAAAATACCATTAAAAATACCATATTTTTAAATACTATAAACATACAAATGTGTGCACACATAGACACACACATGTAGATAAGTAGGTAGATAGATAGATAGATAGATAGATAGATAGATAGGGAGAGAGATTGAGGCATAGACATAGAGTTATAGACAAAGACATAGGACTAAAAGTAAATGTTCCAAAATAGTTGTCTTGGGGTGATGAGGGTACATGCATTTTTTTCCTTTCCTTTGACATATATTACTTTTGAAATTAGAAACAATAAAATTATCTATGAAGAGATACATGGTATTAAAAGACACATCAGCCTAGTCACAGGGAAGTATTGCCCATGACCAGCTTTCAGGACAATGGTTACGTAGGCCAAGATTGCCTTTGGAGTTCCACTGCCATTTTTGGGGTATCCTTCTATCTTTAAATCTTCATGTCCTGCAAATTTCCTGAATCTTCAGGATTTTCATTTACTCATTTATTCATTCATCCATTCAACAAACATTTGTTTTGTTCACACCATGTGCCAGGCTCAGTACTTGTCCCTGACCAACACTTCATACTGTAAACATTTTTGAGTTGTTACTTATCTGCACTTACTTACAGCCTTGGGGGCTTTCTCTCAGACCCTGTTAGGTGACTGACTAGGATATCTTTTTAACTATTCTCTATGTGTTAAATAGGAGATACTAGTAGGAAACTTGAACTTTAAGGAGGACCTTAAATGCCTTAACCCAAAGAGTGAGTAATGTGAAAATTGCAGGCAGCTCTATATGATATGCTTGCCAGATGATGCCATTCTCTCCTGCCCACACATATTCTAACTGGACAGCATGCTTCCAATTATGTTCCCCCTACTATCTCTGGGCTTCCTATATTAGGCTCAGTTCTCTAACCTGATGCTCTAATATCAAGGATGTTTCTGGATATTAGTAATACATATCAATTCTTCTACTTTCTTTGTCCTGGCCCTCTCCCCACTGTGGATTTCCTAGTTATTGCCATCTGCCCTGCTCTGCCTTCTGGCATTTACATCCTTCTACTTCTCCACCTGCTCTCTTGACTATGACTTCTACACTTGTTCTTATACAAACATTTGCTCTAACTTTCCTCAGCACTGGTATAAATTATCTATCACTACTGTAACAAGTTCCCACAAACAGTGGCTTAAAACAACACAAATTTATTATCTTATAGTTCTGGAGGTCTGAAGTCCAAAATGAGTTTCACTGGGCTAAATTCAAGCTGTGAGTAAGGCTGCATTTTCTTCTGGAGGCTCTAGGGAGAAATCAGTTTCCTTACCTCTTTCAGCTTCTAGAGGCCACCTTAGTGTGTGGCCCCCTTCCTTCATCTTCAAAACAAGCAACATTGCATCTGTGATCAGGCTTCTGTGGTAACAACTTCCTCCAACCATAGCTGGAAAAGGTTATCCACTTTTAAGAACATATAGGCTGAATTTTGCCCCTGCTTCCCCACTGAAGATAAGGTCCACATCCAAATTCCTAGAACCTGTGAATATGACATTGTTTAGAAAAAAGGTTATTTGAAGATATATAATTACAAGTCTTGAGATGAGAGATCATCCTGGGTTATCTGGCTGGGCTCTAAATCTAATGACAAGTATCTTTATAAGAGAAAGGCAGGGGGAAATTTGAGGTGCACAGAAGAGAAGACAGAGAAGAGGAGGAGGCAATAGGATCACAGAAGCAGAGATTGGAGTAATGCAGCTGCAACTCAAGGGACACCCAGAGTCACTAGAAGCTGGAAAAGGCAAAAGAGTCTCTCCAGAGCCTCCAGAAGGAGTGTGTCCCTGCTGACAGCTTGATTTCAGACTCCTAGCCTCCAGAACTTTAAGAGAATCAATTCTTGTTGCTTTAAACCACCCAATTTGTGGTAATTTGTTATAGCAGTTACAAGAAACTAGGACCCATGTGATTCCACAGAGTCTTCTCAGATAACCCAAGATAATCTTCCCATCTCAAATTCCTTAACCTCAATCACTTCTGAAAATCCTTTTTTTTTTTTCATGTAAGGTAATATATTCACAGGTTCCAGGGATTTGACCTGGACACCTTTAGGAGGCCATTATCTGCTTAACACAGTACATAAATATATGCTGGGAAATATATACTATACACATATCCATTTAGACTGTTCATCCCTAAAACCATTTTTGCTAAAGCCCTCCATGAGTACAGCCACCACCCAGGCTATTTTTCATACTTTGATTCAATCCTTATTTAATATGTAGGCTCTGTCTCCTGGGTGTCAATGTAGAATAATAGAAAGCACATAAGTATGGAATCAGGCAGACCTATGTTTAAACCCTTGCTCTTTACTTACTCTCTGTGAGCTTATTTATTCTTTACAAGCTTGTTTCCTCATCTATAAAATGTGAGTAGTCATACACACACCATGGAGTCATTGTGCGGATTAAAGGAGAGAACATATATAATATACTTGGCACATAGTAGGCACTTAATGAATGTTGCTTTTTTTTTTTTGCTATCATCCTATAATCTATGGTCCTGTGGTAATCTATAGTCTTGATGTAGGTGGTCTGGTAGAGGAGATCTTTTTGTATAGGAGCTTTCTAATTTTTCTAATCTGATTATACCTAAAGCTCCCCCTGATATCATTGTATTTTATTTTATACTGTGATTATAACTACAGAATGCTAAAGTTTCTGGTTGAAAAGGGAAAAGTCCTACCAAATTGGCTACTGGGAATAACACAGCTATAATAACAAATCAACGAAATATTTATCATGTAACTACTATGGGTTAAGTACTTGTCCCAGACTAACACTTCATACTGTAAACATTTTGTTGTAATCACTAGGGAATGATATTGACACAGTGCTTATGCTCATGAAGTGGAGAAGACTGAGAAGTAACTGATTCTAATATAGTGTGACTGGTGTGATGATAAGCACAAACACAGGGGAACAGGGGGATCACATAGCAGGGAATAAAGGCTCCGTGGAATAAGTGATGTCTAATTTAGGATCCGAAGGGTGAATAGAAGTTAATTTTGTAAAGTCTCTCTTGCCCTCCACAGAAAGGAAAGAGAGAAAAATAAAATCTTGTTTTAATAAATTTGATTGACTTAAGCATTAATGTTTGTAATAAATAGTCATTCTTGTTTACTTTTTAATTTTTAGATATAGTTGTACTACTGTTATGGGAATAAATGGTTCATTGATAGACTTTTTACAGGTCACATGGAGAAAAACAGGGCTTTTATTACATTTGCACACATGACCCCAGCACACGTAAATGCTATGTCACAAATGCCACTGAAACGTAAAGATCTGATTTGGGGAAAATGATGGATGTATTGTGTTGTGGTCATGGTACAATGTTGGATAGGAGCTGTGCCAAGTGTTTGGAAGACATAGTTTATGGTTTATAGGAATAATAATAACAGCAAAAGTATGTCATGAATTTATTATGTGCCAGGTACTCTTTTAAGCACTTTTTGCATATTAACAGATTAAATCCTTTCAGTGATCTGTGAGATAGGTTAACGTAACACACAGAGGTTAAATAACATTGTCTAAAGTTACACAGCAAGTGACAGAGCTGGGATCCAAGTTAATACAGTTAAATTTGAAAGCCTGTGCTCTTAACCCCTATAGAAAGTACAGCCCCGTTGAGGAAAGAGGGGTCTTGTGAGAATATATACACAGAAATAACATATGAAAGGGAAAACAGAAGTAAATGTTAACCTGACCATCCAGCTATATATCCATTACATGCCAAGAGACTGGTTGAATGAGTAGAGTTACTAAACACAGGATTAGGATATGGTGGGGATTACTTGATCAGAAAGGTTTATAAGAAAAATAAATTGTAAGCAGTATTTTGTTAAGTGAGGAATGTAGTTACAAAACTACTACTACTAACATTTTTGAGTCCCTACTATGTACCAATAAGTGCTTTACATAATACCTAACACAACTCAAAACAACTTCTGAGATAGTTACTATTACATTTCCATTTTTCTATGCAGAAATTGAGATACAGGAAAGGTCATTTACCCAATCTCATAACTCAGAAGCAGGGGAGCCAGGATTTAAACCAAAGCAGTTTGACTCCTCCTCAAATATATTAAATTGCTTCATCAATTCTTCCCTCTCTCCCTTGTATCAACATTTTCCCCTCTTTACTGAATTATTCTCGTCAGCCTTAAAACATACTGTAATCATTTGTGTTATTAAAAAAGTCAATTTCTCTGTCCCCCTACAGCAAAAATTTCTCAAAAAATTGTCTCTACTTACTGTGTGCATTTTGTTTTCCTTTCATTCTTTCTTGATCCCACTCCAGTAGGCTTCTGTCCTTACCACTTCACTGAAACGGCTCTTGTGAAGGTCACCAATGACCTCACTGCTAATGCAAAGGTCAGTTCTCAGTTCGCATCTTGTTTGACCTTCACCACTATTTGGCAAAGCAGACAATTCCCTTGGCTTCCAGGACATCACACCTGGTTTTATTTTCCTATCTCTGGCAGTTTCAGTTTCCTTCTGCTGATTCTTATCTCCCTAACTTTCAAACTTCAGAGTCCTAGATTGCTTCTCACTTCTACCCACAGTCATTCCCTCGGTGGTGTCACCCTATCTTGTGGCTTTAAATGCCATGTACATGCTATTTGATCCCAAATTTATATCTATAGCCAAGATTTCTCTTCTAAACTCCAGATCTGTATACCCAACTGCCTTGTTGTATCTATTCTTGTATATCTATAAGAATCTGAAACTTAACATGTTCAAAACTGAAATTCTGATATTTTCCTCACAATCTGATCCTCCCATTATCTGGACTATTTCAATTAATGGTCATTTATTCTTCCACTTACTCAGGCCAAAACCCCTGGTATGATCTGTGACTCTTTCCTTTTTCTCATCCCCTTCCCCCTCAATCTAAAAGCCATCAAAATATAATTAGAATCTAACCACTTTTTACCACCTTTACTGCAATCACTATGGCATACTTAGATTATTGTAATAGCTTATTAACTTATTAACTAGGCTCTCTGATTCCACTCTTAACCCTCTAACCCAGAGAAACCCGAGTGATCCTGTTAAAACCCAAGTCAAACCATGTCACTTTATTATCAAACTAGAGGCCTGGTGCACAAAATCCATGCACTGGGTGGGGGGTGTCCCTCAGCCCAGCCTGCACCCTCTCCAATCTGGAACCCCTCAGACATCCCTCTCACAATCTGGGACTGCTGGCTCCTAACCGCTTGCCTGCCTGCCTGCCTTATTGCCCCTAACTGCTTCTGTCTGCCAGTCTGATCACCCCCTAACCACTTCCCTGCCAGCCTGATCGATGCCTAACTGCTCCCCTGCTGGCCTGATTGCCCCCAACTGCCCTCCCCTGCCAGCCTGATTGCCCCCAACTGCCCTCCCCTGCTGGCCTGGTCGCTCCCAACTGCCCTCCCCTGTAGGCCTGGTCCCCCCCAACTGCCCTCCCCTGCCGGCCTGGTCACCCCTAACTGCCCTCTCCTGCTGGCCTGATTGCCCACAACTGCCCTCCCCTGCTGGCCATCTTGTGGTGACCATCTTGTGACCACATGGGGCCAGCCATCTTGTGCTAGAGAATGACAGTCAATTTGCATATTACCTTTTTATTATATAGGATACCTCCAATGACTCCTTATTTCATTTAAAACAAAAACTAATGTCTGTACAATGGATGATGGCCCTTCCCCACTTTTAAACCAGTATAACACATTAAAATCACCTGGAAAAATAATTTAAATACATTTTTATTGATTTCAGAGAGGAAGGGAGAGGGAGATAGAAACATTAATGATGAGAAAGAATCATTGATTGGCTGCCTCCTGCACTGGGGATCGAGCCCGCAACCCAGACATGTGCCCTTTGACCAGAATTGAACCTGGGACCCTTCAGTCTGCAGGTCGACACTCTCTCCACTGAGCCAAACAAGCTAGAGCTCACTTGGAAAATTTTAAACAAACAAAATTATCTGGGTTCTGCCTTCAAATAAATTACAGCTATATCTCCAGGAAGGTCACTAATGATGTGGCCCAGGTATCTGTAGCTTTTTAAAAAAATTCCCCAGGTGGTTCTGAAGCCAAGGGAGGGTTGAGAATCTGTGGCTTCCTTACCTTTTGATTTTCTCTTCTACTACTCACTATCTGACTTACTCTATTCCAATCACCTTGGCCTCCTTGCTGTAAGAAGCCAAGCATAGTCTTCCCTTGGGATCTTTGCACTGTTTTCTCTGCACGGTATGCCTGTTTCCAGTTCCCAGCATAACTCCCTCCCTCACTTTGTTCAGGTCTTTCTTCAATGCTGCCTTCTCAGTGAGGCCTTCCTTGATCTTTAACTTAAAAGTGAATCTACCTTTTCTGCTTTATTTTTACTTAATTAAAAATTTTTAATTTATTTTTAGAGAAAGAGGAAGAGAGAGGGAGAGAAACATCGATGTGAGAGTGAAAAATTGATCAGCTGCCTCCTGCATGTACCCCAACTTCCTGTATGTGCCCCATCCAGGGATCAAACCTGCAACCCAGGCATGTGCCCTAACCAGGAATTGAACTGGTGATCTTTTAGTGCAAGATTTGATACCCAACCAACTGAGTCACACTAGCCAGAACTCTGCTTTATTTTTATATATAGCATTTGCCATCCTCTTGCCTACTCCCGTTTTGCTTATTTTATCGCATATCTCAATCAGTTAAAATGTAAGCTCTGTGAGGGCAAGGATTCTGATCTGCCTTGTTTATTTCTTTATCCTCAGTGCCTGGTGCATAGTAAGTATTCAATAAATAAAATTTTAAATGAATTACTTCATAAAATGACACACAAAATTAAAGGAGGTTAGTTAAATGGAAGCAGTCAAGTTAAATGAAGAGCAGAAGGAAGTCCACAGTTAAGTAGTTCAATACATCTCTTGAGGGTAAAAAGGAACCCATAACTAAGCCTACATGCATACTAATAGAACTTGAGACCCATTCTCCAGCTAGCCAGGGGTTCCTAAAAAGCTTATTTTGCTAAGGTTTGTAAGTCTGGTAAAGCTTTTGGAACTTTTCTGAAAATAGTTTTTAAATGAAAAAAATAAAAGTCATAAAATTAAAAAGGAGACCAGTTATTTTGAAATATAGTTAGAATAATTATTTGAAAGTTGTAATATAGTAATAGTATATGTGTCTTCATATTAACATGTTAAATCAGGGGCTGGTAAACTTTTTCTATTACGGGCTAGATAATAAATATTTTAGGCTTTGTTGAAACTTTTCAATTCTGCCATTTGTAGCAGAAAAACAGCCACAGACAATACTAAATGAATTAGCATGGCTGTCTTCCAATAAAATTTTTATTTACAAAAGCAGGCAGCAGGCATAGTTTGCCAAATAATAAGATCCACTGGTGGCTGCAATAACCATCATTATTTTGAAGTAGCAATGAGCAGAAATGATATTTTGTGATAGCTACAATACCTGTAATGTGATATGAAAATATCTGTGATTTCTCTTATTAGTGACAAACTCACAGTTACTGCTAATATTACCTGTGATTTATACATTCATAGTTGAAGGAATTGCTAAATTATAGTTACAGGTTAGTGAAAATAAATATTTATTTTTTCCCATCCGAATTCACAGACCTTCTGAATTCTATCCATGGATCCCAGTATAAGAATCCCTGAGCTAAGAGTCTTGATAAACTGTTTAAAATGCAACTGTTAACAATTGAATAAACACTTAAATCAGAATGAATGACAATCCCTTTTGAGTTGAGTAAGCTTGGAATAAACCCCATCTGGTCATACATAGCTTTGTGGTGGTGGTGTGGGATGATGGCAAGAATTGATCTCCACAATATCCCACAGGCTCTTGTAAATAGTGTCAGAAGACATGACTAAATATAAGCATGCCTAGAAGGACGTAGAGAGGCTGACTATATCTATTGGGAGCACAGAGAAGGAAAATGATGGGGCTGGCTCTGTTGTATAGAAGCATAAAATGAAAAGGAATGTTGTTAAGGGAAGCAGTAGAAGGCCTATAACCTTGTCCAGAAAATGGTGGGTCTCTTTCCAATATTTGCACATTTCCCCAAGGCTCCAACATATTAGAATTCCTAATAAAAACTCCAGAAATCCCAACAATAACTTTCAAACATCACTAATACTGCCTCATACCCAATTCTGGTTTATAGGGCAGTTCCAATGTAATTGTAGCTAGTGCATTGATTGGGTAGGAGAATCTATATGGATTTCTAATAAGATCCAAGTATGAGCTTTTTGGAGACCTAGACATGTATTGTCCCTTTAAAGCAAAATAAATAAACCTGGTATTTTTAATTTATGGCAATAATAGCAAAATTTCTGGGTACTTTTGATGAAGGAGTTTAAAGTGAATATAACACTGCATATATTGGCTTCACATTTCAGTGCACATGCAGATTTATTGATTAGAGTAGGTCTGACTCAAGCCAAGATTGATTTGATAGAAATCACAGCCTGCTTATTTATCAGGTGGAAAAAATTTTACACATATACCTAGGTATAAGAGTTTTACTTTATTGACTCTCATTAAGTCTTGGCTGAATGTCAAGTTCTCACCTGCAGCCTGTGGACCCCTTTCAAAACAGTTCTTATTTGCATTTGAGCAAGGAACGGTGAAAAGAATGTTTGTTTTTTAGTTTAAATGCCCATAAGTATTTTGAAAAAGAATGTGTGTGTTTTTTTATTTTAAACTAAAGGCCCGGTGCATGAAATTCGTGCATGGGGGGAGTGTCCCTCAGCCAAGCCTGCACCCTCTCCAATATGGGACCCATCGAGGGATGTCTGACTGCCTGTTTAGGCCTGATCCCAGTAGGATAATCCCAATAATAACTTTCAAACATCACTAATACTGCCTCATACCCAATTCTGGTTTATAGGGCAGTTCCAATGTAATTGTAGGATCAGGCCTAAACGGGCAGTTGGATATCCCTCTCACAATCCAGGACTGCTGGCTCCCAAATGATTGCCTCCTTGACTTCCTGTTTGCCCCTAACCATTTCTGCCTGCCAGCCTGATCACCCCCTAACCACTCCCCTGCCAGCCTGATTGATGCCTAACTGCTCTCCTGCCAGCCTGGTTGCCCCTAACTGCCCTCCACTGCAGGCCTGATCACCCCTAACTGCCCTCCCCTGCAGGCCTGGTCTCCCCCCGAACTGTTCTCCCCTGCAGGCCTAGGTCCCCCGCAACTGCCCTTCCCTGCAGGCCCAGTTGCCCCCAATTTCCCTCCTCTGCCGGCCTGGTCACCCCTCACTGCCCTTCCCTGCAGGTTTGATCACCCCCAACTGCCCTCCCTTGCAGGCCTGGTCCCCCCCAACTGCCCTCCCCTGCTGGCCTGATTGCCCACAACTGCCTTCCCTTGCAGGACTGGTCCCTCCCAACTGCCCTCCCCTGCTGGCCATCTTGTGGCAGTCATCTTGTGTCCACATGGGGGCAGAATCTTTGACCACATAGGGGTAGCCATCTTGTGTGTTGGAGTGATGGTCGATTTGCATATTACTCTTTTATTAGATAGGCTAGAGGCCTGGTGCACAGATGGGGGCCAGCTGGTTTTCCCTGAAGGGTATCCCGGATCAGGGTGGGGGTTCCCTTGGGGCGTGGGGCGGCCTGGGCGAGGGGCCTGTGGTGGTTTGCAGGCTGGCCACGCCACCCGGCGACCCAAGCGGAGGCCCTGGGATCTGGGATTTATTTATCTTCTATAATTGAAACTTTGTAGCCTTGAGCGGATCCAAGTCTCCTGCTCGCTTTGTGGCCACAGCCATTTTTGTTGGGATTTATTTATCTTCTATAATTGAAACTTTGTAGCCTTGAGTGGAGGCCTGGGCCTGCCAGGGTGTGCGGAAAGCTTGGCTTCCTCCATTGCCAGGGAAACCCAAGCCTCCTGCTCGCTCCATAGCTGCAGCCATCTTGGTTGGGTTAATTTGCATACTCGCTCCTGATTGGCTGGTGGGTGTGGCTTGTGGGTGTAGCCAAGTAATTGTTAATTTGCATATTACTCTTTTTTTAAAAATATATATATTTTATTGATTTTTTACAGAGAGGAAGAGAGAGGGATAGAGAGTTAGAAACATCAATGAGAGAGAAACATCGATCAGCTGCCTCTTGCACACCCCCTACTGAGGATGTGCCCGCAACCAAGGTACATGCCCTTGACCGGAATCGAACCTGGGACCCTTGAGTCCGCAGGCCGATGCTCTATCCACTGAGCCAAACTGGTTTTGGCTGCATATTACTCTTTTATTAGATAGGATGCCTGTAAGTACTTTGAAAAATATGGTAAAATCTTTTTAAGTGGCATTTGTGGTGATACTAAGACTTTTGGCTGAATGAAGTTTTCTATTATACTATTTATAAAGAAAGTAAATGAAAAATAATGTTAACAAGACAAAATGTCAAGCGCTTTAGAAGTACCCATCTATAATAAATATTGTATAACACTTTGAAGTCTCTACTTAATAAGTCAGAATGTTAAAGCAAGTAGTCTAGGAATAACCATTCTAAGGTTGTCTTTCCTAAGTTACTCTGCTTAGAAGTACTTGGTAAAGTTAGCAGTAACTTATCTAACATACAAGACTCACTTAGAATATACCAGGATTATGCTATACTAGTATACTTTTATCAGTGATCTTTTAAACCTTTTAAAATTATATTAAATACGTGTTGGTATATTTCCATTTTACATTTGAGAGACTACATGATTTGATAGAGGTCCCACAGCTAATACCATACATGAAGATGGGATTAAAATGGACTCTTCCTGGTTCCAGACCCTACTTTTTTTTCTTTTTAATGTATTTTTATTGATTTCAGAGAGGGATAAGAAGAGAGAGATAGAAACATCAATGATGAGAAAGAATCATTGATTGACTGCCTCCTGCCTGCCCCACACTGGGGATGGAGCTTGAAACCTGGGCATGTGCCCTGACTGGGAATTGAACTTTGACCTCCTGGTTCAGAGGTAGATGCTCAATCACACAGGCTGGGTCAGACATTATGTTCTTAATTTCTACACTTAATTACTGCCCATTGTTCGAAAACAAAGATAAACAAAAAACTTTATGTATCCCAGTGCTCCTCGGATGTGTGCGGGCTAATGGAATACTACACTGTGGTAAAAAAGAAGGAATTCTTACCAT
The DNA here is from genome assembly GCF_027574615.1 of Eptesicus fuscus. Classification (NCBI taxonomy): domain Eukaryota; kingdom Metazoa; phylum Chordata; class Mammalia; order Chiroptera; family Vespertilionidae; genus Eptesicus; species Eptesicus fuscus. The sequence continues at coordinate 114,204,894 of NC_072473.1, forward strand.
TTGCAACAGCCTGGATGGAACTGGAGAGCATTACGCTAAGCGAAATAAGCCAGTCAGAGAAAGATAAATATCACATGATCTCACTCATTTATGGAATGTAATGAACAACATAAACTGATAAATAAAAACAGATCCAGAGTCAGAGAAGCATCATCACACTGAGGGAAGGTAGGGGAGGGTGGGGGTAAAGGGGAGAGATCAACCAAAGGACTTATATGCATGCATATAAGCCTAACCAATGGACACAGACACCAGGGGGGTGAGGGCATGAGTGGGGGGAGATGGGGGGCAATGGGGGATTTAGGACACATATGTAATACCTTAATCAATAAAGAAAAGAAATTAAAAAACTTTATGTTAAATATTATGTAATTTAGTTATTTTGTAAATTGTGAATGGACTCACCCAAATATTTTGAATCATGAGAATTTTCCCCTAATTTTGATGGATTCTGCAATTTGAGAGCTTGTTAAGTGAATTATTCCTTCCTCACAGTAAGGAGTTAGGAGAGTAGGGGAGAGAAGGAGTAGATCAAAGGTGTTTTTCGTCTTTCAGGAATTAATCTCTCAGGGCACTAATTCATAACTATAAACCAAGTGACATTAGATTTTGAAAGATAAGGGGTTAATCCAGTTTGTTACTGTTTGTTTTTTTTTTTCCCCTCAGCACAACTGCATTGCAGGAGAAATAGCTACTCATAGTGTTAAGGGCCTTATTACTGTTCAAATGTCCTTTTAATACTCTTGTGCTGGCAAAGGTACATTACAAATGAAATACAGGGGAGGAATAATTCAAACTCCTCAGATGGTGGCATTTTGTAAACCTCGCAGCCACAGTACAAATCTCTCTCAAACCTCTGGAAATCTGTCTTCATAGCATAGGGTAGGTGGAAAGGGGCTTACAAATCCTTTTCAACCTGACATCTAAAAATCCTAACTTGTTTTCTGATTCCTCAGCCATGACAGTTTGTTTGCTGGTGGGGTATTTTTCACTTCAGAAGCTAAGGACTCTTGCTAGAATTTGGGGGTCCAAGCAGCTGGGCTTTAATGCTAAATTCTGGGTTGGGGAGACAAAGGAAAGAGGAGAATAAATTATTTGTTGGGCCTCTTCTGACATTTTTATATGAAAAGTACTTGGTGATAAACATGGTTTAGGCCTTTCCATGCCTTTAGACACATCCTCTTTGCAAATTCTGAACATGTCTCTTGTTTGTCATCTGTACAAATCTATTTACTCTATTCAGGCAAACATTTTCTGTAACCCTTCCTGTTTAAGGAAATCTATCTTCATACAATTTGAAGTGACAAATTACCTGTCCACCCCCAAATATTACTATTTTTAAAAAATATATTTTTACTGATTTCAGAGATGAAGGGAGAGGGAGAGAGAGATAGAAATATAAATGATGAGAATCATTGATTGCCTGCCTCCTGCATGCCCCACACTGAGGATCGAACCTGCAACCTGAGCATATGCCCTGACTGGAATCAAACCATGAACTCCTGGTTCATAGGTCGATACTCAACCACTGAGCCACCATGGCTGGGTAATTTTTACCATCTTCCCAGTGAACATGAAATGTCTACCATAATGTTTCATTTATTCAATTAATTTTTCCACTTAGTACATCTATCCATCCATCCACCCATCCATTAATTCATCCATCCATCAGTGAATCTATCCCCCAAAATATTTATTGTTTGCTCTGTACCAGACAGTCTGCTGGGTTCTGGGAATTCATTGGTGATTAAAGCAGGCATGTTTTCTGCCCTTGTGTGTATAGCCTATTAGAAGAGCTAGACAAAGTAACAAAGTAATTCACATCAAATTGCACTAAGTGCTAAGATGAATACGTATACAGCAGGAAAAAAATTATAAAAGACTAGAGGCCCAGTGCACGAAATACATGCATGGGTGTGTGTGTGTCCCTCAGCCCAGCCTGCACCCTCTCCAAACTGGGATCCCTCTCACAATCCAGGACTGCTGGCTTCCAATAGCTCGCCTTCCTGCCTGCCTGATTGCCCCTAACTGCCCTCCCCTGCCAGCCTGGTCACCCCTAACTGCCCTCCCCTGTCAGCCTGATTGTCCCTAATTGCCCTCCCCTGCTGGCCTGGTTGCCCCTAACTGTCCTCCCCTGCAGGCCTGGTCACCCCCAACTGCCCTACCCTGCTGCCCCGTCACCCCTAACTGCCCCCCCCCCTGCCAGCCTGGTTCCCCCCAACTGCCCTCCCCTGCAGGCCTGGTCCCCCCCCAACTGCCCTCTCCTGCAGGCCTGGTCTCCCGTAACTGTTCCCTTGCAGGCCTGGTCCCCCCTAACTGCCCTCCCCTGCAGGCCTGATTGTCCCCAACTGCCCTCACCTGCAGGCCTGATCACCCCCAACTGCCCTCCCCTGCTGGCCAGGTCACCCTTAACTGCCCTCCCTTACCAGCCTGGTTGCCCCTAACTGCCCTCCCCTGCTGGCCTGGGTCCCCCCCAACTGCCCTCCTCTGCTGGCCATCTTGTGGTGGCCATCTTGTGTCCACATGGGGGCAGCCATCTTGTGTGTTGGAGTGATGGTCATTTTGCATATTAGCTCTTTAATATTTAGGACACCAGGAAGGGAACTAGTTAGTGTGCTCAAGTGTCAATTCAATTGAGAATTAAGACTTTCCTGGAAAAGGAACTCTATTTAAAAATATTAATACATTATATAGCAGGGGTAATGCATTAACTCACTAGAATGGTCACATTATCAGAGAATAGGACTCTGAGGGTGTAGGTCTCAGAACAAATAAGTGTCTTTTGGTGGTGTATGGGGCATAGAAAGGAGATATAGACAAACCTCTTCTATGTGTTAGTCTCTGTACCAGGTGCTATTGTCTAAAGGTTATTCTCTTTTCATTCTATTTGCAACACTAAGAGGTGGGTATTAAATCCATTCTAGGGATGGGAAAATAGGTTCTGAGAGGTTAAGCGACTTGACCAAGTTCACAAAGTTGGTTGTTGGCAGAGCCTAGTAGGAAAGATGAGGTGTTTTGAAGGGATTAGGTAAAATATAAACTTTATCAAAAGAGAAACAAGAAGCAATGAAAAGGAAAAAGGGATATGGTGCTATTGACCAAAAATGAATGAAAAAATCTGGTCCTGTCTTTATTTATTTTTAATTTAATAAATCTTTATTGTTCAGATTATTACAACTGTTCCTCTTTTTTCCCCCCATAGCTCCCCTCCACCCAGTTTCCACCCCACCCTCTGCCCTTACCTCCCCTGCACTGTCCTCAACCATAGGTGTATGATTTTTGTCCAGTCTCTTCCCGCATCCCCCACACCCCTTTCCCCCCAAGAATTGTCAGTCCACTCCCTTTCTATGCCCCTGATTCTATTATATTCACCAGTTTATTCTGTTCATCAGCTTTTTTACTCACTTGATTTATAGATTCACTTGTTGATAGATATGTATTTGTTGTTCATAATTTTTATCTTTACCCTTTTCTTCTTCTTCCTCTTCTTAAAGAATACCTTTCAGCATTTCATATAATACTGGTTTGGTGCTGATGAACTCCTTTAGCTTTTTCTTATCTGTGAAGCTCTTTATCTGACCTTAAATTCTGAATGATGGCTTTGCTGGGTAGAGTAATCTTGGTTATAGGTTCTTTCTATTCACCACTTGGAATAGTACTTGCCACTCCTGTCTGGCCTGCATAGTTTCTGTTGAGAAATCAGCTGACAATCCTATGGGTGCTCCCTTGTAGGTAATTAACTGTTTTTCTCTTGCTGCTTTTAATATTCTCTCTTTGTCCTTTGCTCTTGGAATTTTAATTATGATGTGTCTCGTGTGGTCCTCTTTGGATTTCTTTTGTTTGGGGTTCTGTGCGCCCCCTGGACTTGTAAGTCTATTTCTTTCACCAGGTGGGGGAAGTTTTCAGTCATTATTTCTTCAAATAGGTTTTCAGTATCTTGCTCTCTCTCTTCTTCTGGCACTCCCATAATTCGGATGTTGGTACACTTGAGGTTGTCCCAGAGGCTCCTTACACGATCTTCAAATTTTTGAATTCTTTTTTCTTTTTGCTTTCCGGTTGAGTGATTTTTGCTTCTTTGTATTTCAAATCGTTGACTTAATTCTTGTGGTCCTCTAGTCTGCTGTTAGGTATCTGTATAATATTTTTTATTTGAGTCAGTGTATGTTTAATTTCTAGTTGGCCCTTTTTCATATCCTCGAGGGTCTCACTAAATTTATCGGCCTTTTTTAGGAAATTCTTGAAAAACCTTATAACTGTGGTTTTGAACTCTATATTCAGTCATTTGCTTTCCTCTATTTCTTTCATTTGTGATCTGTTTGTCTCTGCATTTTCGCTGCTTCCCTGAGTTGGTAGAGTAGCTTTGTGTGGTAGGTGTCCTATATGGCCCAGTGGCTCAGCCTCCCCCAGTTACCTGAGGTGGACACTCTTGGTGCACCCCTTTGTGGACTGTGAGTACAGCCTTGTTGTAGTTAAGTCTTGATTGTTGTTGGTATCACTGGGAGGAATTGACCTTCAGGCCAATTGGCTGTGAGGATCAGCTATGTCTAAGCTGGGAGAACTTCTGTGCTGGAGACACCCTTATGGGAGAAGACTTGCAAAAGCCTCCGTGCTCAGCTTGGATGGGGTGGAGTGTCAGGGCTGAGCAGACAGCCATGGCTTCTCATCAGCCTTGCCCTATGAGGCCCCTGGGTCTCAGTGTCTCTCGGTAATTGCTGCAAGCACCTCTGAGAGAAAGCTGCCCTCGAGTTTTGCCTGCTGCCAGACAGTCCAGTTTCTCCCCGAATGAGTCTGGTTTCTTAGAAACTTGCTCAGAAATGGAGTTCAGCGCAGTTGGGAGCTTCCATCTCCCTCCCACTTTAGAAAGCCAGCCACGCACTCAGCCGCCCATGCACTCAGCAGTCAATCCTCTCTGCGCGCACGTACCTCCAGACCTCTGCCTTCCGCAGCTCCCCTGAGTCTCAGTGTGCTTTCTCTTTTCCTGACAGTCCAGATTCCCCCCAAAATGAATTTGGGTTCCCAGAGTCTCGCCCGGTACTGGAGTTCTGTGCAGTTGGGAGCTTCTGTCTCCCTCCCGCTTTAGAAAGCCAGCCACTCACTCAGCTGCCCATTCAGTCAGCCGCCCGTCCTCTCCGCGCACGTGCGCGTCTCCATACCTCAGCCTTTTGCAGCTCCTCTGAGTCTCAATGTGCTTTCCTCTTTCCTTCTAGTTGTAGAATTTCCACTCAGCCAGCTTTCCTGTGGTTCTGGATGGTGTCCGTTTTGTCTTTTAGTTGTAGTTTTGATATTGTTGTGCAAGGCAGCAGTTTAGGTGTTTACCTATGCCACCATCTTGGTTTCTCTCTGGTCCTGTCTTTAAATGGCTTAAAATTAATTCACCTGGAGAAAAAAGAACAAACTCTTGAGAAAGAACATGAGAATGTAATAAACAACACTGTCAAGTCCAAACTGCATGATTCCTGAGGAAGATAAACCAAAGGGCATACGTGGGAAGAGTCAAGACACTTTGGGAGGCAGTTGCCAAAACCAAAATGGAGACTTCCTTTAAATACAATGCTTGCTTCCCTTAGCTTGGATGAGGTGATTTTAGATTTAAAGAAAACTAGGTACAAAACAATGATTACTGAACTGTCTGGCAGGTCAAAAGATACATTAAGATCACTGAGTTATGAATCACTGAAGGCTATATAAGTCCAGGCAACATTCTAGCTGTGGGTACTATTTCAGGTCAAAATACATAATACCAATTGTCCCCAGGTCCACTTCTCGTCACTAAAATGTGACAATGATTAACTGAAAAATGCAAATATTATTGTATGTAAGTACAAATTTGAAACAATAATGGCCTCTTGTCAGACAATATGGAAAGAAAGAGTTGCAAGGAATTTGTTATTATACGTGAAAATGCAGCAATATTTACAAGAGTTGACACAATGCTGTATAACCCAGTACAAGACAAGGGAAGGATTATGGAAAGCAGGATTGGAGAATTTTGAGTACACAGAACACTGCCTTTAAGAAATCACAAAGGAAGGTACAAAAAGGGAGGAGGAGTTTCAAGGTCAGTGTTCCTTTGACATTTCTGAATAGCCCTTATGCTCCCAATTTCCTCCATGAATCAAAGCAAAGGTCAAATTATCAGGCTATTGAAGTTTGCTTCTGGACTAATGTCTACGACTTCAACTTTAATTTCCTAATCTTACACTTTAAAAAAAGCTCTCATTTTTCTATTAACTATAAGCTCAATGGGACCAGAACCATGTGTCTGTTTTGTTCACCACTCTATCTCTACCACCTAACAGTTCTTGGCACACAGTGCGTGTTCAATAATTATTTGGTATTTGAATGAATAGTTATTCTCATGGCTGCCTTGAAAGCTCTCCTGATTTTCATCCTCTACTGAAGAAAATGCCTCTATGCTCTTTGCATCTCTTCTTGCCCAATTATTTTTTACTAAAACCTCTTCATGTTATATTTTATTCCCTCAGAGATCCTCAAAAGAAAGAAGATTTTAACCAATTAGATTATTAGTTTCAGGCCCCACATTAATCCAGACCCAACTTGGAAAAAGAAAACCACTCTAAGTGGTTAAAATGGAGAGGATTATATGCAGGGAACTGGTTACACAGATGATGGGGTACATATGAGGGCAGTCTTACATTTCAGATTAAGAGTATGTTTAAAGCATCTCTCTTCACACAATTCTGCTATGAATGCACACAATCTAAGGTTTGAAAGAAACCTTAAGTTTCATTTAACTCAAGCTCATCAGATGGCTCTTATGTCACAGATGTCCATTGCCTACTCCAACATTCTTTATTTTTCTCCTTAGGTACAGAATGCTAGTTTCCTGATGGATACCTTTCTATTCAGACTAAAAGATCCTATTTTCCTGCCTTCCTTGCAGCTAGCCAAGTCCACAAAACTAACTTTTAGGCAGTGATATGGAAGAAAAGGTTTCATGTGGAACTTATAGTGAGGCTTCTAAAAGGGAGTTTGCACATTTAAGAGGGACCATTTTTTTGTTTTTCTGTATTTCTTCCTTCTTCAGGTCCTACATTGAGGACTTGATGGTTGGATCTCCAAGGGTCTGTGAGGAATCCTTTATGGTAGAAGACAAGTGATAGGATGATACAATGGAAAGGTAGGAACCTAGGTCTGTGATGACACCATGGAGTTACCCTACAGCTTTGGACTGCCTACCTTCAAACCTTTTTCATATGAAAGAGACATATACCTGTACAGCAAGCATGTCAAATTGGTGGCCCATGGGCTGCATGCCTCGTTTATTTGGCCTGTGTTAGCCTTTGAGTTTGACATGCTTGCTGTACAGTATTCAAGCCATGGTTTTATTTTCTGATTTTCTTTTTTTGCTTTCTTTCTGTTGCAAACAACTGAATATCATTTGATCTGATCCAGCTATATTGTTTTTATTGCATCTGAGACAAATGGCTATTTAACTTTGGCTTGGATACTTCCTGTGGTGGGGAACTTCCTAATCCATAAGGTAGTCTGTCTATCTTGGGACAGCTATTAGTAATGGGAACTTTTCTTTGTTGATTGCAAATTTATAGCTATGTAGAGTCCACTAATAGGTCCTAGAATGGCTTTTGGGTCACAATTTTCTTGTCCTTTTTCACAAGTCACATGTTTGAACGAGTGCTCATGTTCCTTTGAGTTGGCTCATCTCTAGGCTAAATATCTTCCCTTCTTTCAGATCTCTTTACAACACAAGGCTTTTTTCATTTCAATGAATTTAGCCTAGCTTCATGTATAATTCGTTCAATAAATGCTTATAGAAAAGAGCTCCAGGCTATCAGATTCAGCTGTGTTGCCCACAGCCCTATTTATTTAATGGATTCAATTGAATTAAAAGCAAGGTACTTATTTGCTCTACCCCAAATTAACAGCCTGCAGTTTGCATAATGGGCCTCACTATTTTGGGTGGGCTAAAATCTGGGTTAAAACAAGCATGATCATTTAATCCTATACTATATTATCAGTGTCTGCAGCTACAGACTTAAAGATTTAATTCATTATTAACCACACTGTACACAAACCAGCTTTTCTTTTACATAGTAAGATGCAACATTCCCAGGGTCATTAGCTGTTTCTTAATCTGCTTAAACAAAGCTCCTTTCCTAAATGTTTTCTGTGGAGGTAGTCAGTCTAGATAGTTGGGCTCTCATCTCAGGGGCTGTCTGGTTAGTACCTGTCAATCACTTCTAGTGGGAACATACTCTATCTAGCAGTTTATGGAGAAACCACTTTTTATATGCATTAAAATAACTTTACAGTTTTTCAAAATGTGTATTTAAGAGTTATGTTTCTTTTCCTACCACTCCACTAGAACAACACTGGCAAGTCACCGACCCCTACCTGTCAGATTCAGTAAACTAATGTTTCCTTACCTCAGCTGACACCTCTGTGGTATGTGATACTGTTGTCTAATTTTCAAAATTCTCTCCTCTGTTGGTTACTGGCACTGCATACCTACTGGTTATTTTTCTCTATGGTCAGTGTTTGGTCTCCCCTGCTGGGTCCTCCACTTCTGATCACCTCTTAATTGTTACTATTCTTCAGAGCCTTGACCATAACTCTCTGCACTCTTCATTTTATACCTTTCCCCTGAGCAATCCCAACCACTCTGCAGTATCAATGTGGTATGATGACATTTGTGTTTGTTTCTCCAGGCATGACCTTTCTATTTTGAGCTACAAACCAATATTTTTCAACTGACACAGGGGCAGCATTACCTTGGTGACTCATAGGCACCATAAACTCTATATACTCAAAACTCATCACCTACCTCTCTGACTCAGACACTCAAGTCAAAAATCATAGAATCAGGCACTTTCTACCCTTTCTATAGTTATTTCTCCCAATAACCATGTCATGTAAGTATTATTATCCCCATTTAGACATGTGAAAGCCAATGCTCAGTGTGGTTAAGTAGTATGCCCACAAATCTTTCAGCCATTACATGGCAGATTCTAATTCATTTCAGTCCAACTCTGGAGCTGGGACTCTTAAAAACTATGGTAAATTCCCCTTACTAAGGAATTCTATTACAGGGTATTTTGTCTTCATCTTGAAAACCACAAAGCAAGACCCTGAGGGAAGGAAACACTCAAGAGAAAAATGTTATTGAGCCAATTAGATTAGAAGGAAAGGGAAGGCCCCTTAGCAACCTGGATGAAACATAAGCTCAAGGAATGCAGGGGGCAAAGAATAATAGAGTAAAAAAGTGAGTAGAGCAGGGGTGGGGAATATCTGGCCTATAAGCCATATAAGGCCCAACAAATCATTTGGTAGGGCTCTGCCAAGGCATTAGGGGTAGTTAATTGAATGTTTAACCAAATACAGCAAGCTAATTTTTAGGTTGATAATCTTGTATGGCCCGTGAATGGTATAAATATCCAAATGGCCCTTGGCAGAAAAAAGGTTCCCCACCTCTGGAGTAGAGCCACAGCAGTAGGGGCTGAAGGACCTTAGGCCAAAGTTGTCATTCTTAGCATCTTGTGTTGAGATAATTGACCTCAATGGGTTTCAGTCCACCCTATAAAATAAGTGATTTCCAAGTGGGAAAGGGAAAACTTTTTGTTAATCCCAAACCTGGATTCCCATATAGCTTGTACTGAAATTAAAAGGGTCTATTTACTGATACACATGACTGAAAACATGAAGAATGGCTGCAAAATATAATAAATGGCAGTAGTTTGGAACAGAACCAAATATATGATCTTCATAGCAAGCTCAGCCATGAAAATTATAAGCAAATTAAAAGAGTAAAATATTTTTAACTCAGTTTAAGCATTTTTTTATTGCTGTCATTTTTATTCTCTCCTCTCTAATTGTCTACAGCCATTTCTTTTTTCCTTCGGGCTTTAAATTAAGCATTCTTTTTAGCAATGGAACTCATATTCAGTACACGAAAGGCATTGAAACAGCACATTTCTTTAATCTCAACATTGTATCAGTGTCTAATGTTTGACCAAATTGATATATTCCAACAATTTTGAATGGGGAACAAATTATGTTTTCCTGTTGCCCCACATTAGAACACTGGAGATGTGTTCCCATGTGAAGTCCATCTCCCCTTGCCAAATGAAATATATTACAAATACTGGGAGAGCTAGATGTCAGGAATACAGTTCTTACATGGCATTGATGACATGACTACTTAGGGGAGGTGTTTGTTTGAGGTGTCTCTTCTACCATAGGTCCACTGTTCCTTTTACCTTTCTTCAGGAAAAGGATTGATCCTAAGCCTAGCTGGCTTCCTGAGTATACATGTTCACTCTACCTATGGGCCTAAATAGTATCTAGAAAGTATAGGTGTGATGCTATATCTCACCAGTAAGTGCAAGGTACTCAAGCATGAAAATTCCTTATGTCACATTCTTAATACTTCGAAAAGCAAATTAAATGACCTTTATTACTTATCTAAATTAAAACTCAGGTAAAGTAAATTTATTTAAAACAAGTGATCATTTTAGTTAAAGCTCAGGTTTCTGTTACTTCCTTCTTTACAACATTGTTAAAATGCTTTAATGTGGCTTATGGTTTCATTTACAAACTGATTAGAAAAAAGCCAAATACTTAAACCTAAAAAGTTACTGATTTATTTTTGAGGCAACCGAGGCAATATGGTCTTTATAAATTGATAAAAAGCAGGACTGAGAATTTTTTCTATGCGTTTCAGTTTCTAAATGTCATACTTGTTATCTGTAGACAAGCTACATAATCTCTGGGTTGTTATAGTTAAAATAATAAATCCCATTACCCTATTTACCTATAGTATTATGTGAATTGGTGAATTAATTATCAGAAAATGCTTTGTGATTAATGAAAAAAATCTGGATTAAAAAAAGATGTCTCACAGACACTCAATGATATAACTAGTTTATGAATTCTGAATTTTGATATCCTTTCCCTTAATTATTTTTGTTTCTTTCTCATGTTTTGATAAGAATTTAAGACCTGCCAAATTGGATCATGTAAGTATTCCCTATTGCCCAAGATTCCACCTTCAACTGTGGCAGTAAGAGAAATTTTGTGGGAAGATAGGTATGTTTGATTTTCATGACATCAACTTTAAAAGTTTAGAAACAAACTTTAATAATATTAACTATTCTCCAATTCATTAAGGGTCTGCCATATATAAATTTACCTTAATATTGTTATTAAATATTTTATACTTAGACTACTATGTTTTTCTACATGTTGACAAACAGTTGATTTAACTAATCTTTACCCTTTGAATTGCCTGATTTATTGACAGAATAAGCTGGATGTTTTAGTATTTTATAGATGCAGCCAAAGGCACACACCAAATAAGCGAACTGAATAGGAAAATGCTTGTGACAGTTATGCCTGAGGGCACTGTCAAGCTCCCCTGGCATTCAACAAGATCCCTTTCCAGGGAAACCAAAGGGCATGACAAGACCAATTGTCAGATCAGGCCAGCATCAAGTACTAGTAACCATGGGAAAATGTAGAGACTGGTGGCAGAGCTGGGTCAGGAGCTAAGTACCAGGTCATGTCAGTCATTTGTGAGCATGTAAATGACCTCTCTGATTTTCTAATCACATGTGAACGGGAAGATCATTTGTTTTCAAGATAAAGATTAACATAGGAAACTCCTGTGGCTTGGGCCATGTGTTTTTCAATGATTCAGTAACTGAAAAAAAAAACACCACTTATTTAAACTTATTTAAATTGAGGGAAGAGGGAGGGGATATTTATAGAAGTGTACAACCCCAAACTAGCAAGGAAATGAATCAGCTCTAATCATTACTGACCAGACCTCACCTGGAGTATTAGATTCCTTTAGAAAACCATCCTTTAAAGAGATATAATCAGACTGGAGTCCTTCCAGAAGATTACTAGTGTGATGAAGGCATTCCAAGCCATGGCATAAGGAACCCAAGATGTTTAATTGGGAGTGAAAAATGTTTTAGGGAGGCTGCCTTGTCCATGAGGGATTACATTTGTTCTGTATGGCTACTTATGACAAATGTAGGAGATTTCAGCTCAATTTCAGGAAGAACTTTCTATCAGTTGACACTGTCCTAACAAAAATGAGCAGTCTTGATAGTGTCTTCTATTATTATAGGTCAAGGTACAAAGATATAGGCTGAACAATGAGCAGAAAGAGGGAGAAGGCATTCCTAAAAGTGCATGAATGCTTGGACTAAGTCAGCTATTGGTAGAGTACTGGATCTGTATGACTAGTTAAGGAAGATTCAAAAAAATTGAAAATACTGACATAGGTTTCTAGCTTTAAAATTTTTTTTAACCAAGTGAGGCCTGATAAGGTTTTGGGGATGATACATTTTGGCAATGGATAACACTTTCTTCTCTTCCAGAGTCTGAATTTGGAGCCAGGCTGCCTGGGTTTGAATAAAGACTGGGCCACTTACCTTAGGAACATCCCTTAAACTCTCTGTGCCTCAGTTTCCTCATCTTTAAAATGGAATAACAATACCTACCTCAAAGTGTGAAGCATGTGAACAGTTCCTTGTTCATAATGAGTGTTCTATTAGCTATTAGCTCTTAATTGAGATATAGGTACAGGAGTTAGCTGGGAGATATAATATCACTGCCAGTTAACACTGTTAAAGCAGAAATGAAGATTGTGGCTTTAAATCTGCAGACAAGTAGGTGTGCTAATACTTTGCCCCTGCTTAGCTCACCCAGCTAACCATTGTCCCTGCTGGACAACTATAGATTTTCTCTGTCGGAATTGGTCCCTTTCCTATTTGGCAAAAATATGAACATCAGTGGTCAAGTTGGCTCAGAAAATGAGAAACTCAGAAGGAGGCAAGTAGAAGATGTTCAGTTCCTTCTTTGAAACTTACTTAATCAAATAATGCGCTCCTCCTATGGTATTGAGTAAATAAGAGGTAAGAGAGAGAGGAGTATTATTCTAGCGAGCTCTTTTCCCATTGAGATCTGAGGCAAGAAATGAAGGTTCACTTTCTAATAGGACACAAAGGAAAAAAACAAAACACTACAATTTGAACACCATCATTTCATAACCCCAAATATAATGAAGGGAAATCCTTTAATAAAATTACTTTTCCATCACATTGCCCTTCTTTTTCACAGACCTGTGAAATTTCATTAGGATTTGTCTGGCATTAGTCCCTGGACTAGCCTCTGGGAGCTGCTGAAGTAGATGACTTTTAAGATCCTTCTAACCATGAGATGCTTTAATTCTATGATAGAATTTAACTTGTACCTGGTCACAAGAAGAGAACCAAGGGACTGAACCTGGTCAAAGAGCAGGCAGATCCTAAAAATGTGTTTGTTAAAGGGTTGGCAGTCAGGCCCAGAGCAGGGTATTTTTTTCTTCTTAGAATTGTTAATCATTTTTCCCTATTGTCAACAAAAATAATTTATCTACAAAGGCCAGAGGGTTGTTGTGAGGAGAACCTGATATTGAACTTCTGTGCCCAATTTTTGGCTCAGGGATTTCCTTTGCCAGCATGTGCACCATGACAGTTGGAAGAAAAGACAGTGATGTCAATTTCAGCATCTCTCTCTCTCTCTCTCTCAGTAATAACATTTCAAATGTTTTTGTTTCTTTGTCTTAGTATTTTATTACTAGTTCGTTGTTCTCCTCATCCCACATGTGGTCCCACTCCCTCCTCCCCTTGCGAACTTAGGAAGCTACATTGCAGCAAATTGAAATAGAAAACCACATATCTAGGGTGATTTATCGTTAATGTGAAATTCTATCCTAACCTGAAAGTCGAGGAGCAGGAATCCCAAGCTATTTCAAAATTCATATTACAAGACAGACAATCAGATGCTCCCAAACCACAATCTCTTGTACTCTATTAATCGTACACTGACAGAACCCTTTGGTTGCATTTGTATTTCCAAATAAATACAAACATATGTCACCATTTTTTATTGATATTGGACTTTCCTGGGAAGGAAACGCTGTTAAATTATAATAAATGGTGTCAACTAAAATAAATAGTGCAAAACCCATTAAGAAGGCATTTTCTGCAGAACTTGGTTTGATTTGTTGGCGTCAGTTGAAATCATGTCAAAATAATGTCTTCAGAAACCAAATAAAAATTTGTTTGCAAATTTGTCTGCAGCAAGCATTTCTAGAGCATAAAAATCCTTAAGAATCAATATGGTTTTTTATTCAGTATGCAAATGTATTGAAACACATTACACCAAAAATTCCATTGCTGGATTATATTATAGTGTTAGTGAATTAATAAATAATAATAGGTAATAAATAATATAGTGACTGAATTATATAATACATTTATGATGAATTAGAGAAGGAAAAGATTAAGGGGGATAGTCTTGGGAGAAGATCAATTTTCAGATAAGCTAAACTAACATTTTATATTCAGAAAATTAATGGAGTTTAGTCCTGTAACTCACTAAGTCCAGTTAAACTAAATTTCACTGCAGCCTTTAAAAAAGGAAAGGAACTGCAAAATGCCTAGTTCTGAAGTGATAACCATTTGAGTTCTAATATTAGTCAGCCTGCATCTATAATTTGCATAACTATGTTTGCCTTCCAGGTAATTGGAAATTTAATTGCTATCAGAATAAAATTTGAGTCTTATTTCCAAATGATGCAAGTACAGTGTATCCCATTGTGAAGTCTTGAGAGTGACTCTAATCAGACAAACAAGAGGGATGCAGTTAGAATTGGGATTTCAATATAAAATAAAAAGAGCTCATCTTCAGTATACCCCAGGTCTTCTTCTTCGCCTATGCTTTTTCTCCTTTCTCTTTTCACCGCCTTCCAGGGCACAGTTCTCAAAAACAAAACAAAACAGAACAGAACAAAACAAAACAAAACAAAAAACACACCTTACCTGTGGTGTTTAAGCTAAGTCTTTCATTCTTGGCCCTCTGTGTCCTGCTCTCACCAAAACAGATCTCATTCTTGGCATGTTTAAAGGAGAGAATTTGATAAACTAGTTAATGTCTTTATACCTTACCTCTTCCAGGTGGTTTATTTTTCTTTTCTCAAAGTAAAAACAAAACAAAAACAAGCTGAATCTCAACCACCAGCTTCAATCACTATAATTTCATAAAAGAAAGGGCACTTTAATGCCCCACCTCCCATAATGAAAGTAAAAAGGACAGAATCATCAAAGGATAAAAGACAGTTGGTTTCTTTGAAAACATTTAGCTTTATGACAAACTCTCATTACACTCACTGATCTTATTTTTCTAATTTGTAAAATATAAGTGATACTTCATCAAAGCCCAGCCCTATTTTGTAAAGCTGGTGTTTGAAAAATGTTATTTTAAACTGAACGTGTTGCTGTGATGTTCAGAAGGGAGGGCTGTGGTTCTTGTTACTGATTTTCTGTGGTGGAGTGCAATATTGAAACAAAGCAGGAGGAGGCTATGGGGCTCATCTTCAGGATCAGACAGTAACTGCAGGCTCTGGGGTAAAGTAGAATGCATGGAGTACATGAAAGATACCTAACGCCTGATCAGTGACAAAGAGTGGTGTGGGGTCTTTACAAACCTGGCTGCTCAAGGGGAAACACATGTAGGTTCTTTTCCTGGCTCTTACAAACTCTTTGACACGCATAGTTGGAATTGTAGGGCTTGGTATTGGGGGGGGGGGCTGGCCTTTCGTTATTCATATCACACTTTGTAGACAGCTTCCTTGTTGCAATGATTGGATACTGCAATTCCCTTTCCTCTGTAAAGCATCCTGATATTACCCCATTCCAGGTTGGCAAGATAGCATTTTAAAATTTATTTGAATTTTGCAAAGTGTTCTGTAAGCAAAGTCTTTTAGGATCAGGGAGAGCCAAGTCGTTAAATTATGCATGTATTATATCTACATCATATATTTGTACATTAATGTGTATTCCAACTTCCAATACAGATCATACTAGTTTCTTTTTTTTCCCTTTGCAGATAAAGGACCAAAAGAGCTTAATCAGAGCTTGAACTAAGTGTTGTCAGGGTTCTAGCTTTGGGGGTTGTTAGAAGCATTGTGAGGAAAAATCCAACAGAACAATGCCTTGTTGTTAGCTGTGAGTGAAACCTAGAGACCATCAGAGGGAGTACTTTAGCTGCTGTGAAAAGGCTCAGAGGGAGACAGATAATAAATGTACAACAAACAATCCAATGTCAGAAATGATCACTATTGCAAAATGAGACTGAAAGCCTTTTTTTTTTTTTTAAGCAATTTCTACAGATGAAGTTCCAACTCTGGCCATGGCCAATATTAGCTGGATAATCCTTTGAATGTGGCTAATGTGGAATCTTGCAAGGACAAAGAGGATTTGCTCACTAACCGGTAAGAGAGGTACTGGTCATTGGTCATGCATGCTTGCATGTGCTAATAGTTCTGGTCTTTAATGGTACCGATTTAATGATGATATTATGCCTTTTTAATTGTTCGCTTATGATTTGACATTAGCCATGCCTTTCTGATGAATATGAAGCTTTCTTGACCAGCACTGACATTAGCTGAAACCCTGATCTTTAACTTGTCAGTTCCTCCCACGTTTCCCTTGTCTTTGCCTTCCTTAGTGCCTTGGTACTCTATTGACAGCCCCACTTGAATCTCAAACCACTCCCTACCCTATTCCCAAATCAGTTTTTAAAATGACAGAAAATATGCCAACAAACTCAGACCTCTTAATGGAGCTTGAAACACTGAGCCAAAAGTGAGCTTTATGCATTCATTCCACCACTGAATTTCAGTGCTCCCCACCCTTTTATCTAAGTGACTTTTGCTTTAATATCCCAGTGTACAGCTTGCTCAGTAATTCTGCCTTGTGTACCTCCAGGGCTGTGTCCCCACCCTGAACCTTGCCTACTTCCTGCCAATCTTTTATCCCTAGACTCAGTCCGTCCCAGTCCACTCCATGTTATCCTATCAACTGACAAGATATGGAAGAGTCTTGATGATGACAGACACTATGATTGATTTTCTGGGGTGGAACCTTTCTAGAATTTCTTGTTGCTCAGTTGAATCTCATCCCCCTGATCCCTGCTTGAAGCTGTGGATGCTGCTCTGGAAATCTCAACTGCTTTGACTGAGGCCAGCCTCTACATTCTGGCCAAGTTCCCTCAGCACCTATTCTAGTTAATGGGTCTTTTGCTTGATCCAATTTCCTCTCTCATCATACTTTATGGTTAAATCCATCTATTATTTGTCTTTTGTAGATGATGTTGTAGATACTGCAAAAATCTCTACCCCCCAAATCTCCATCAGTGATAACTGAAATTTATTGCTATTAAAAATTCAGCTCTTTGAGATAGGGGATTATATTTATAGCAGACATCTGTAAAAATGCATACATTCCATGGGTCTTAGAAAAAATAAGCTAGGCTAAGTTATGGTAATGAATCAACCCAAATATGTAATGTCTCAATGTAGTAGTTTATTTCTTGCTCACATAGCAGTCTGTGTATTGTTAGGCCAGCAAAATGGTTCTCTTTTCCACAGTCATTTAGAGATTTGGATTTTCCCCATTTTGTGGCCCTTCAATTCCTTAGGGCCTCATAGGCATCTACACCCAGCTGGTGAAGAGAAGAGTGAACCTGAAGTGTCAAACCCTTTTCTTAAAAAGTAAAATTTTTTTTCTCTGGGGGTGGTTCTTGAAACTTATTCTCACATGTCATTGGTCAGAATTTAATCTTGTGGTCTCATCTAAGTATAAGGGAAGATGAGGAATGTAATCTAGTCATGTTATGGGGTGGGGGAGATGGAGACAAGATTTGGAGGACAGCTAACAGCCTCTGCCATACTAAATAATGATGACACCACTAATTCATTTTCAACCTTTGATACCTTAACACACTTTTGTGCATTAAATTACTAATACTTTAGGAAGCAGATTACAAAAAAAATAGGATATAGGTTAGGGGAGTGAAATAGGGGGGATTAGAGAAATATATTGCCAAAATATGGGTAAGTGATGGGAAAAGTTAGGTTTCTGTGAGGTGACAAATTTTGGGGGACAGGACCTTTAGAAAATTGGGGGTTCATATGAGAGTAGTATTGAGAATAGGAGAGTCAGAGGTATGGAAACAATGTAAAGATGGAGAGGATATCTCAGTTTTGTTTCAGGTTAGACCTGGTCCTAATATCTATATTCAAAATGCTTGCCAAGTGCGGGTCTGCAAAGAGTGAATAATCCAGTTTTGTGCTTATTTCTGTCAGTCATGTGTCTTTGTCAGGGAGTGGAGCAAAATACTTCCAAGGCCCTGTTCTCAGTGTGCTCCATCAGGTTCTTGTTTCTCATAAGATTTTTCAACTTAGTATCAAACCAGAAGAATCAAAAACTTATCCATTTCATCAATTTTTGGTCTTTGCTCAGGTCATAATGAAGCATATAGCTATCCATTTGGTGTCAGGCTGCCCACTGGGAGCTTTATTATATATGAGGCAAAATCTTTTCATAAAAGATTGGGTTCTGTTTCCTGTTGGACTGACCTCTATTTCATTTACTTCCTCCCTTCCTCCATAACCCTACAAGCTGTGAGAGATTGACCCATGCTGGCAACTTACCGACATATCCTTAACCACCTGGGCTTGAGCATGAGTTGATTCAGCAGGAAACAGGGAGGTGACTGGGAGGCTGGAACTTGCCAAGCAGTGAGCCGCAGCTGTGATCTACAGAGCTGTTGATGGAGCTGAATCTGATTTGTGTTTAGCTGAAAGCACTTTGCAAAGGCAGACAGGAGGCAAAGGTCTGGAGATGTAGAGGCATCGATAACCATAGCTTTTGCTTTTTTTAGCCTGTGTCCTGGATATTTTCAATGAAAAGAATCATTGAAGGTGGAGAGTCATGAGCAGTCAACCCATTCTCGATAAATAGATTTCTAAGGGTCTTAGGGCATTGTTAGTGGTGGATGGCTATCCAAGTAATGTGATATAAGACTGCTTCAAGGTATCCTTTTCATGCAGTGTCTTAAACCTACCATTAAAGATCATGCCTTTAAGAACTTTTAAAGCAATTTTAATAAACTAAATCTATTTAATAAACATGTATGTAGCACTTACTATATGCAAGGCATTGTCTGAGGGCCTCAAATATTAATACATACATTCCTTATAACCATCCTATGAGGTAGGCACTATTTTTAATATTCCTATTTTATAGATGAGGAAACAGAAAGTGGCCAGAAACCACACAGCTAGCAAATGGCAGTCAGGTTTGCAAACCCAGGCAGTCTGGCTCCAGAGTCTGTACTCTTAACGATTATACTATGCTACCTCTGATAGTACAGAATGTTACATTGATTTTGCGGTGTGTCACCCATTCCAAGAGACATTAGTTTACCTAATCATGCTACCATTCCTTATTCCTAGTAGAGAGCAAAACTGTGCATGTTTTGAAGAGAAAAGGACATAAGATGTCCTGAGAAGGTTGTTGGGGGAAAGAAGATGTCAGGATGAGGGTCTTGTTAAAGGGCTAGATCCTGAATAATTATGTTCCCTAAACATGCACCGTTCAAGGACTAGTGCTTTCACCTATAGTCTTCTAGTTTGTATGAATTTGATTTAGTGATTAGCATATTCAGTCTCATCTCTTATTTTTTATTTTATTTTATTAGTATACTCAGATGTGATATAAGCTGGACATAAACAAGTGGACTCCCATTCACACAGGGAACAAAGGATGGTTTGGGCTGAATGGGATGACATTGGTGACCATCTTAAAACTGGTTTCCAGTTCTGTATTCCAAGTCAGTGCACCTTGCCTTCCCAGGACAGGACTGTTTCCTCTTAGCTAGCTTCCCCATGGACAATTTGTTACTGGATGCTGCTCTGTGATCACCCAAAGCTCCCATTAGCTTTCCCCCATCCTGCTCCTTCCTCACACTCTATTGACACCACGTTGCAAAAGGCCACTGCTATCTCTCCAGAGTGTTTTTACCTGGTGACACATAGCCCTTGACTTTCAGTCTATAGCTAGCTCTTTTACACACACCTTCTGTGGCTCTTCAAGTCTTCAATTTTCTGCATTAAACTTCTATGTCTCACTAAATATTCCAGAGGAATATCTGATGGAAAAGGGAGTGCTGATGATTTTGGTGTGTATTACCCACCAATCTTTGTCCTTGCAACAATTTTCCCAGCCGAATACTATAATTAAGTTAGTCAGTCAGAAGAAACTCGAGTGCCTACTATGCACAGGATGTTAAATATGCCACTGCATGCCCCAGGTCTGAGCTAACCTCACTAGACCATTATATTCTCTGCTCTGAGAGAAAGAAAAGATATCTTGACTGACAGACTTTCCTTTCCCTGTGTGTAACTGGGGATTCAGCTCCTACACTTTGGTGCTGAGCTCCTTGTCTTCATAATTAATGCTAAAAAGAACAGATTTGGAAAGAACAAGGGAACAAGAGGCTAAATCTCCAGAGGGAGCCTTAGAAATGGACTTCGGTGCATTTTCCCTCACACCGTTAATCCCCCATGGTCACATGCGGGGAATACAAATGCTCTTCTCAGACCCGCCAGTTCAATCTCACCATAAAAAAATTGACCTATCGCCATTGTGAGGAGCAAAGCTTTGAACAAAGCAGCTGCCAAAAGGACTTTGTCAAGCTGGAGATGAATTATTAATATAGCTCTGGAAGGGAATGGCATCAGAAACCAGGCTTTTTATTATTTACACTAATGAGCTGGAAAAGGATGCAGTGAAGAAAATCCCAAGTTTGGAGAATGCTATATTTTGAAGTGCAACAAAGAGTGTAAAACCAATGAAATCCAACAAATGTAAATTCAGACTAATATGTCTCTGAACAAAAAGCTTAGAGAGGGAATATTTTCCTGAGCAGGAAAGGGCTAAAGCAGGGTGTCAAGACATTACTGAAATTCCCTACAGTCAGTTTGCTTGAGAATGAAGCTCAGACTTAGGAAGGAAGAAAAATAAGCCCAGATTGCCTGCTGGACAGACACAATACAATGCACCTATCAAAGGAGGTAGCCTTATCTCTATTACAGATGTGTGCCCAGTATAATACACCATTCATCTCTTATCTGGGTTGAATGGAAAATTATTCTAATACAATATCATATTCTGCTCTTCAGAGGGATTCCAAATCTTCACAGCTTGATTGGCAGAGGCACGTGTGCATGTGCAGGCTTTCTGTGTACTTCTTGTAATGCTAGCTGCTTTCCTTTTGCTACATACAGAGCCCTCTTTCCCAGCAATAACCTCCGTCCCTTCATCAGCAATGGTATCTTTAACCCTCTCTTTCTTCACCAGCCATGTATCCCAAATACTGTTCCCTATAAACCCCAGTCTGGCAATCCCAGAATTGATCTCTGCCTTTACAGGAAGCATAACAATCTCCTGAGATGAGAGATGAGGCAACATGGTGCCCCATTAAATTAGAACCTCCCCAAAGTGGTATTTCTTTTTTGTTTGAATTGTACTTTATCCTATATTATACCTTTGAGTTTCTGGACATTTGGTCACTTGTCTTCCTCCACATTTCTACCACTTACACAGCTCCCAGTTTTTGTCTTAAACATCTATGGTCTCTTGGTTATTGGTTGTTTATCAGACTTAAAAAAATCTTATATATTTTTATTAACTGATATCATCCTAATAAATTTAATTTTGTAAATAAATTAAAAACAAACACATGTTGTCCTAAAATTTTTCTACAACTTAACTAATTTAGGCATTAAAAGAGTCCTAGGATGTAGATTTATTTTATTCCCATTTATAGATAATCAAGTGATACATGGAGGAGTTAAATAACCAGTACTGAGACACATAGCTAGTAAGTGGCATGCAATCTGAATAGAATCAGACTCTGAGATAAGGGTTCAGAGCTCAATACTGGCTTAAGAGGAGGAGATTAATACAATAACTAATACTGAGGAAGGTTCCTGGTGTGAAGATGTGCTTAACTAAGTGGCAGATAGGAACCACTCACTCACCTTTGTGAAAGTTCTTGATCAACTCTTTTTTCCGAACTCATCGCCACTCACAAGTGGTTAAACTGAAAGAATTCTAATGCATTACCAGGTATAAACTAGTGATTGTAAGTGATTTATTGAATAGCTACTTATAACATAGTGAGTGACAATGACCTTCTACACCAACCTTACAGCTTAGGCTATATTTTGGGTTTAGCACTCAGACATCAAGTCTACCCACAAAGACACAACATATTTTATTTGTAACATCACCTCCACATAAAAATTATATACAGATACATTCTTATCATAAGAGAATATGCAAGGGCTACATTGCCACTTTGCTGGAAAAACAAAACAAAACACCTTTTATATTTTTAAAATTTTTTTTATATTTCTTTATTGAGTTCAGAGAGGAAGGAAGAGGGAGAAAGAGATAGAAACATCAATGATGAGAGAGAATCATTGATGGGCTTCCTCCTGCACACCCCCCACTGGGGATCGAGCCCGCAACCCGGGCATGTGCCCTTGGCCAGAATCGAACCTGGGACCCTTCAGTCAGCAGGCCAACACTCTATCAACTGAGCCAAATTGGCTAGGGCAAAACAAAACACTTTTTAAAAAACAAATGAAGCATTAGGCACTACTCCAACCCATCTAGAAGTTATTCCAGATGGCTTCTCAGGAGGTGGTATAGAAAAGTTCCAAAATCTGTAGTGATTGATTTAAAAACTAAATTCAAGAATGCTATATATCACATGATCTCACTCATTTGTGGAATATAATGAACAACATAAACTGATGAACAAAAACAGATCCAGAGACAGAGAAACATCTATCAGAACCTCAAACGTCAGGGAAGGTAGGGGAGGATTGGGGTAGGGGGGAGAAATCAACCAAAGGACTTATATGCATGCATATAAGCCTAATCAATGGACACAGACAACACGGGGGTGGGGGCATAAATGGGGGGTGGGGAGTAATGGGGGAATAAGGACACATATGTAATACCTTAATAAATAAATTTTTTAAAAAAAGAATGCTATAGCAACAGACTTATCAAGATTGCCACAGTATAACCTAGAATGCATCCATGTTTGCACCCTCATAGACTAAAGAATGAGGCATTTTAAGTAGCAGTGACTGATGGGATGGCTTTACCAAGGGGTCTTGGAAGTATGGAACCTAAGGCAATCCAAATAGGCAAGTGTTGGTTATGTTCCAGGAAAGGCCAGAATTGGCAGAGGGAAGATCATTTTCAGACTTTGTAAAACTGTTGTCAACAGTGTTTGGAGTGGTATCTAAGAAGGATGATCTTGGAACAAGACACATTAAAGGGATTTTCCAGTGACTACTTTGTGCATGATGGTACAGTGGAGAACTGAATAAAAAATCACTCCATAGGAGAAAACCTCTTTCTGAATCCCACACTTGGTGACAAGGTAATTAAACTCATATCCCTTCTCAGTTATGTTTGTTGCAGGACAACCAATTCCCAGAGACACTGTATCAGAATGCAAAAAGTGATCTTGACCAAGTAGAGTTGGTTCAATCACAGACCAGAATATAGAAGAAGTACTATACATCTTACGGACACTGACTTTTGCTCAGAAAAGCCAAAATCATGCACACACAGATGATTGTAACGTCACAGAATCCTTCATGATTTTGATTGTCAGCTCCCAACCAATGACCATCAAAAAACACAGGAAATTGTTTATCAGACTTCTGACCTATTGCTTGCCCTCATCTTCTCTGTTCCCTTTTGCTCTGACTCTAGCTTACTTAGCCTCCTGGACCCAGACTCATTACCTGTTCTGATTTCTAGAACCTACATAATCTCTACTAAAATTCCTTACTTGTTGGCTTCCACAAATGCCTTCTCTCTTAGGTAGTACTTTGATTTGCTGTTATTAATATTCTGGAGTGATGCCACTCTGTACTGTATTTTTCCAATAAGGCTTTGGGTCAGTTTGGAGAGAAATAAGAAGATGGCGAGGTATGTGTGTTTGTATGTGTGTTTATATGCACTTAGGGAGCTAGTTGGAAATGACTTTGATTACTTTCTGTTAAATATCTAAGTAAATATGGATGGCAGGATATTTTATTATTTTTTAATTTTAATTAATTTTGAGAATAACTTTTTGGTTTTATCATTTTTTAGTTTTTCTACTTTATTGCATTTACTGGGGTGAAATTCATTAATAAAACAAGGCAGGGCATTTTAAAATGATCTTAAATAGTGTCAATGATATTGGCTTATAGTGATAGACCTGGGCTATAGCTATCCTAACCTTGAATCTTGAGTCAGGAAGGCCTTTGGCAAAGTTTGGGGAAGAGGTTTAATCTGATTCATCTGCTCTTATTAGTGGAGCATAATATAATGCACACACACTTTTTTTTTTTTTTTAAGTAGCAATGGTTATGACTGATCACAAATGTTCTTTGGCATTTTACAGTTTAAAATTATATTAAAATATATTCATTTTAATCTTTTTATTAGGTTGAACTGTATGAAATTGCCAAATTTGAACATTTGGAACTACAAAACTGAAATAGCAATTTCATACAGTTCACTCTCATAGTTTAGAGACTAAGAAACTGAGGCTTAGCAAGATTAAGTGGCTTCTCCAAGGTCACCCATTTACACTAAAATAGTAGAGCTGGGATTCAGATTCCTCTGTCTCACTTTCATTTTTTCCATTGTTCCTTTCCTTTGTTTCAAGTTCAAGATTCTGTAAAATAGCACTGGCTACAAGTTCCAGAGCTCAAGTATTAGTTTTAATCTATACTGGCCCACTGGAATTGATTTTGAAATGTCCCTGAACATTTTAAGAACAGCTTCAAAAACCTAAAATTGACAAACATTTAATAAATCTTCACACAGCCCTAGCCGGTTTGGCTCAGTGGATAGAGCATCAGCCTGTGGACTGAAGGGTCCCGGGTTCAATTCTAGTCAAGGGCACATGCCCGGGTTTCGGGCTTGATCTCCAGTAGGGGGCGTGCAGGAGGCAGCCGATCAATGATTCTCTCTCATCATTGATGTTTCTATCTCTCTCTCCCTCTCCCTTCCTCTCTGAAATCAATAAAAATATATTTAAAAATAAAAATAAATCTTCACACAAATAGTAATGCCCCACCTTTGTGTCCTTTGCTTTGGATTATGACAGTATCTGGATCTCTGTCTTCTGTTTCTCTCTTATTCCCTACTTCAAATTTTAATTTGCTGTCTCTTTTGTCACCTTCACTTATCCACTCCCATCCCCACCCCACCCGCCATTTTTTGTCTTGAGCTTAAGCTCTTGAGCTTTCTTCTTTTTTTTTAGGGGTCTTTTCCTTGGCCAAGATCCGAATGTATCATTAAGCCCAATTCAATTCATTTTCCATATAACATTGTAGAACAGAAAAACTGGAGTGTGGAGTCAGACATTGCAGCAGGGGCCAGAGACACTTGGTCTCTAAGAGATTCTTGTTTTCTTACAGGAAGAGCTTCAGGAAGAGTCTGGCAGGTGCCCCACTCTGCAAAGCTGCTAATGCTGTCCCAGAGGAACACCCTTCAGACCTGAACAGCCTCCTCTCTCTCCTGGGCCATAATACTATCCTGAAGTGGTGCTTCACTTAATTAAGTCAAACTGGCGAGCACTGTGCATATTAATGAGCACTCTAGTAAGCATTAATATTTGATGTTCTCCGTTAACAAACTATGACAAATTTTGGTTTGACATTGTGCCAAAATGAGGATGACTGGTTGTTTAAAGCTGTAAATTCAAAATCTTCCTCTGGGACATGGAGGGCTGCTCATTAATACTTTTGGAGCTCCCAATGTCAAATAAGACAAATAAATGGCGGGATATGATTCCCATTGCCCCTTCCCCCACCTGCCTTCATCTCTCCTGTTTTTTAAAGCAGACTCTCTCCTTAAGGCATACGCACACACTTACCAAAAACCACTTTTCACTTTAGACTATCAGAAAAATGCTCACATCTTGGGGGTTACTAGACCTAGTAATTGTATGAAAATTTTCAGATAATGAAAATTCCAGTTTCAAACCACAAATGCTTGGCAGGGATAAATAGATGATGGAGAGATGTTTCTTTTAATTGAGAGTTGGAAACTGCATTATAATTTTTTAAAAGAATCATATTTTGTTCTACTGCTAGTTGTTAAATAAGAAAAGTACAAGCAATGATGTGTTTAAGGCACACATCAAACCCAGAAGGAAGAATAGACATGATGGCATGGGCATGAAAAGGTCATTTGGCTACAAACTTTCTTCCCATAGGCCTGCCAAAGTGCCCAAATTCCTGTCATTAGATTTTCTTTTTAGGGGTTTTCTGTTTTAATAGAGCTAATGTTTTATATTACCTGGGAGGGGTAATGCATTAGTTACCTGGTAACAGGATTTGATTATTTCATTACATTCATTGCCACCCTGCAGATTGTGGAATTAAGGTTCTAAATATAGAATGAGTATATTTTATTGGAAAAATAAAGGTGGGATTTCTTCCCAGACTAATGGGGTGACCTGGGTAGCCACAGGAAAGTCATGGGGCAGGAGGTTACCAGGTGTCTGAGTATGGATGAACACCAAATAGTAACTTTTTCCTGTTTTCCAAATTTTCTGAATTTCGTATAGATCTTTCCATTCAAGGTCTACTAAAATGAGGACAAGGGCTAGATCTAGAATGTAGAAATCTAGAATATGGGTTTTGCTTCCAGATAGTACTGGGTTAATATCCCAGCTCAAACAACTCTTAGCTGTGCAGTCTTGTGGAAATCACTTAACTATTCTGAGCTTCAACATCCTCAATAGGGAAATGGGGAAGATAACAACAGCTATATCACAGGATTGTTGTATGGATTAACATGATTTATGCGAAGAGGTTACCTTAATAGCTGACAGTAAACGCTAAAAATATTGATGGCTATTTGCCCTGGCTGGTTTAGGTCAGTTGGTTGAGCTTTGTCCTATGCACCAACAGGTCACTTGTTCAATTCCTGGTCAGGGCACATACCTGGGTTGTGGGCTCCATTCCCATAGGGGCCGTGCAAGAGGCAGCTGATTGATGTTTCTCTTTCATTGATGTTTCTATCTCTCTCCTTTTATCTTTCTATCTCTAAAATTAATAAAAATATATATTTTTAAAAGATGGTGGATGTTATCTTTTTGTAAATTGGTCTTTATGATCTGGTGTTTGGAATATGCAAGACCTCAGGGTTCTCTCTCTCATTTTCCCTTTCCTTCCCTCTCCCACTCCCTTCCTCTGTCTCCACCTCTGTATTACTTTTTTTTTCATTACCTCAGTTGTGGATTATCTATGGAGTATTTCTCTTTTTCAGATAGTCTTCCTTAATTAGCTACTGTGTTCTCAGGTCTATCTCCCCTGGCTCCCTTCTCATTGTGTTCTTCTGGATGATTTTAACACTGTTCAGGGAAACCCCTAATGAGTTCACAGCACATCTGCCTTCCTGATCATAGAAGGAATTTCAAATCCAAGATGAAATGGCTTTTGGATTTACTGTGACATTATTTCCTCTTTCACTGCTGCACATAATAAAAGTTGTTCTCTCAATATGTTACCTTTTTACCTGCCAGTGATGTGGAACGAATAAATGAGACAGTAATTTGGTGTAGAGGAAAGGAGGTAGAAAAGAGGTGGTGGATTTTGTGGGGATTCGCTCTGTTGCTACAAAACCCAGGAGTAAATGTTGGCAGTGCTTGTAGTCATGTAGCCACATTGAATGTGACAGGTAGATTCAGTAATTTTACACCTACTTACCTTTTGTGTATCTAGCCCTATGCCAGGTGCCCTGAATCTATTAAGACTTAGGAGATACTATTCCTGACCTCAAGTTGCTTAAAATCTAGCTTGGAAGTTGATATTACTTATAATCCTATATGATAAAGAGGTAATATACAAATTGACCATCATGCCCTCGCACAAGATGGCCACCCCCATGTGGTCACAAGATGGCCACCACAAGATTGCTGACAGGGGTAGGCAGTTGTGGGCAATCAGGCCAGCAGGGGAGGGCAGTTAGGGGTGACCAGGCCAGCAGGGGAGGGCAGTTGAGGGCGACTGGGCCTACAGGGGAGGGAGGGCATTTGGGGGGGACCAGGCCTGCAGGGAAGGGAAGTTGGGGGTGACCAGGCCTGCAGGGGAGGGCAGTTAGGGGCAACCAGGCCAGCAGGGGAGAGCAGTTGGGGGTGACCAGGCCTTCAGGAGAAGGCAGTTGTGGGCAATCAGGCCAGCAAGGGAGGGCAGTTGGGGGGGACCAGGGCTGCAATGGAGGGCAGTTAGGGGTGACCAGACTGGCAGGGAAAGGCAGTTAGGGGTGACTGGGCTGGCGGGGAAGAGCAGTTCGGGGCGACTGGGCCGGCAGGGGAGGGCAGTTGGGGAGATCAGGCCACCAGGGGAGCAGTTAGGCGTCAGTCAGGCTGGCAGGGGAGTGGTTAGGGGGTGATCAGGCTGGCAGGCAGAAGCGGTTAGGCGCAATCAGGCAGGCAGAGGTGAGCAGTTAGGAGCCAGTGGTCTCAGATTGTGAGAGGGATGTTCAACTGCTGGTTTAGGCACTATCACCTGAGGAGTCCCAGATTGGAGAGGGTGCAGGCTGGGCTGAGAGATACCCGCCCCCCCAGTGCATAAATTTCATGCACTGGGCCTCTAGTAGTTAAATAATATAATAGTTCAAGGAGGCACCGCAGAGTAATGGCATGTCTCCAGCATTCTGCAGAAGGTGGCGGCACCCACAGGAGTCTGAGGGCTCTGGGGAGGCAAGAGAGTTTTCCATATAGCCAGAGCATGCAGCTTGGGGATCATTTTGCTCTGCGTTCCCTGCCCTCAGGCTGCACCATTTGTGCCACCCACGCCCTCCAGTGTGATGTGGAGGAGCTGTCTCTGCCTGCAGGACTGGTGGCGCTGTCTCCTGAACCAACCCTCCGGTGGTCCCACGGCCTCCGTGGGGACGGGGGCAAACATCTCATTCCCATTCCGGGCCTACGCTCCCTGGCAGGTAAGGGAAGCCAGGGATGTTCCCCTTTGGCCAGGGATGAAGGTGGGCTGAGAGTTTCTGACATGCTGCGTGGGGTAACTGAGGCAGGGCTCAGGCTTATGGCATTACACAGGCCAATGGGGTCCTGTTACAGATTGGGAAAGAGAATCCCAGACTAGGGCAGGGAGGGACACCCCCCAAGACCCCTCCAGGGCACAT
Source organism: Eptesicus fuscus (assembly GCF_027574615.1). Taxonomy (NCBI): domain Eukaryota; kingdom Metazoa; phylum Chordata; class Mammalia; order Chiroptera; family Vespertilionidae; genus Eptesicus; species Eptesicus fuscus. The sequence continues at coordinate 114,234,008 of NC_072473.1, forward strand.
ATCTCTTCAAGGCAGGAGCCAGTAATTGACATTGGGTACTTGCGGTTTTTCTCAAAGTGTGTGGCTCTTCCACAAAATACCACGTTCGGGCGCACACATACAGTGCGATTGAAACTTTGTGGCCCATGCACAGAAGTCGGTTTTCGGCCTGGGAGAGTCTATTTTGAAGAAGTGGCGTTAGAACACTCAAGGGGCCAAAGAGCCTCATGTGGCTCGCAAGCCAAGGTTTGCCTACCACTGCCTTAGGCCATATCCACTTGCTAAGACCATTATCTTTCCCTTCCAGACTCGTCCAGAAAAAGACCTCCTAAAGTCCTTAAAAATCTCTGACTCCCTGTCCCTGAGTGCTGGTGCCATTTTGGGGCTCAGCCCATCTGGTTTTCCAGATGACCTAATAAATTTATAGTTCTTTACCCCTTTTGGCCTCCTGTGTTCCTCCTTCGGGGACCCAAACATTGTCCATGTTTTCAGACAGGGAAATTCGGGTTCTGTATCAGGACTACTCCAAGGTCACAGAGCAGACTCAGAGGTAAATGGAGGGCAAAAGCTGACTTGTCTGATTGCATTCTGTGTCTTAGGAGCTTGCACAGGTCTTTCAGCCTGGCCACTTTCTCTGCAGGTTTCCTGGCTCTGCCCTATCACAGCCACTGCCACGTCTGCTAAGGAGTTGATTGATACCTTGTGCCTCCTTCCACTTATGACTGATGAGATCCAGGAGAAGGTAATGACTCTTTCATTGCTTCTAGGGAGAGGTTTTAGGACATGAGTGGGGGTGACTTACTTAAAAGAGTGAAGAGTAGTAACACTGTCCTACATTTAGTTACCTTTCTGTGCTGAAGGCATGAGGCCCAGTGATCTTCAAGACAGACAGACAGACCTTGGTCCCTACCTGGATGATGCTCATTGTCAAGTGCAGAAGGTTATCATATCCAGGTTAAACAGTAGCTTATAATGCCTTGTGATGAGGGAAGTACAAAGACGCTGTGCAAACACAAAGAAGCTCCTACTCCCATATTGGGGGTGTCTAGAAAGGGTCTTGGGTTTGTGAAAGAACATTTAAACCTAGAGTTCATAGATGAATAGGAGTTTGGTGTAGAGAAGGAGAAAAAGTGTTGGGCAACTAGAACAGATCTAGAGGTGACAGTGGGGTGTGAGGGATCTTGCTGTAATACTGCCTATAGAAAATCTAAAACTCTATAGACACTTTGGTATTATGTCAGGGATAGAAGTTTGGGGTCTGATGCTGGCTAAACCTCTGAGGTACTGTGTGATTTTGGCCTCATTTTCTTATGTGAGTTGAAGGACTATGTTGCCTCTGAGGGTCCTTCTGTTAAGTTCCATAATTTTATACAAATGTTGGATGTAGCTGGGAGCTGAGTTTTCACCTATCAGGGCCTGGGTGAAGGGTCAAGAGGTAGGCCAGGAAGAGCCAGTAAAGAAGAAGAAGGAAGGAAGGAAGGGCATCTGTGACAATTGTGATATATATATATATATATATACATATATATATATACACATATACATATATATATATATATATATATATATACATATATATATATATATATATATACACACACACACATACACACACACATACACACACACACACACATGCATATATATTAGAGGCCTGGTGCATGAACATTTATGCACTGGAGGGTGGGGTCCCTCAGCCCGGCCTGCCACCTCTCACAGAGTCTGGGAGCCCTCAGGGGTGGAGGTGACCCGGTGATCAGGGGAAGGCAATGCCCCATCACACCTCTGCTGCAACCACTGCCGGCAGCACAAGTCTCGGCTGGCCCTGGTTACCTGAGCCTCGGGCTGCCCTGGGCAGCTGGGCAGCCGCCATATGAGGCTTGCCTGTGCCTCAGTCTGGCCCTGGCAGCTGGGCAGCCGCCATATGAGGCTTGCCTGCATCTCAGGCCAGCCCTGGGCAGCTGGGGGGCTGAGGGGACTGGGGGACTCTGGAGGCAGGCACTCGCCAAGGCCACATGCCTGCCACCCTGATGAGGCTGAGGAGACTGGGCGCTGCCATCTTGTGGCTGTGGGCACCGCCATCTTTGAGGGCGTGGCAGTCAATCAGCATATTCCCTCCTTATTGGCTGTGGGTGCTGCCATATTTGAGGGTGTGACAGTTAATTTGTGCCACCATATTTGCAATGGTGTGAGGGTCAATTAGCATATTCCCTCTTTATTAGATAGGATAATTTGGTCTTTGTCTTCTTCCTGGCACACAGCTCTTAAAAGCCATAAGAGAATCTTTCGTTAAAATAGTTGATCTTTTGTCCTCAAGTAACTCCAAAGTGAGAAAGATGAAAGGAGTGTCTTTCAGGTACACCTGAGTTTATGTCAGTGAGGTGACTTAAAAAAAATCTCTAAGGATGGGGACTAGTTGCCATGGGAACCAACCATATGTTTAGAAGGTTAAACTTTCAGCCCTACCCCCTGACCTCCAGGGAAAGAAGCGGGGCTAGAGATTGACTTGATCATTAATGGTCTGTTTGCCTACATAATGAAGCTTCCCTAAAATTCCTGAACTATGGGTTCTGAGAGGTTCAGAGAGCTTCTGGGTTGGTGAACATGTATATATGCTGGGAAAATGGCATGACCAGAAAGGGCATGGAAGCTGCTCACCCCTTCTCAGATACTTTCCCTTATGCATCTCTTCCATATGGTCATTCCTGAATTGTATCCCTTTATAATAAATTGCTAATCTGGTAGGTGAAAAAATGTAATAGTTCATAAAACTATCACATAAAAATGAAGTGGGGAAAGTTTTGTTGTGAAAATGGGACCTGAGCTAAGCCTTGAAGGTTGAATGTGGATAGCAGAGGATGACGGAAAGCATCCCAGTTACACACATATTGGTGATGGTAAGGAATAAGGAGAGATACTGCTAGTAGAAAGCCTAGGAGCAGGAATAAATGTGATGTGTACAGAACACAATGAGGAGATCAGTTTGATAGGAACAAAAAGTTCCTGTTGGAAAACAGTGGGAAATATGACTATAAAGCATAAATATGGCTAGTTTCTAAGGGAACTTGAAAGATAGGCTGAAGACTTTTTTGTTTTTTTAACTTTTTTGAGGAATAATTGACAAAAGTGATTATATGCATTTAAATTGTACAGAGTGATGATGTGATGTATATATGCAATGTAGAATTATTACCAAGATCAAGATAATTAATAAATCCCTTCACCTTACCTAGTTAACACTGTTAACTCTCTTCCTTTTTGTGGTAAGAATGCTTAAGATCTACTCTTAGAGTCTTCCAAGTATATAATACCATATTACTAACTGTTCAGTGGGATGATGGGTACCTGGCCCCAAGGTGGACACCCAGCACAGCCACAAGGCTGTATTCTTGTTATAACTGAAATTTTGTATCCATTGACCTGTATCACCCCATTTACCCTTCCCCCAGACCCTGACAATTACCATTCTATTCTCTGAATCTATTAAATCAGCTTTTTTTTTAAAAAAAAAGAAAAAAAGATCCCATATATGTGATACCATACAGTATTTGTCTTTCTCTGTCTGGCTTATTTCATTTAGAATGATGCCCTCTATATTCATTCATGTTGTTACAAATGGCAGAATTTCCTTCTTTTTATAGATGAAAAATATTCCATTTGTGTGAATGTGTGTGTATACATATTGTTAGTGTAGGTAGCTAGATAGTTTTCAATAAAGGAAGGAAACAAATGGAATCAGACATTAAGCATAATAAACTAGGAAGCTGAATTGGATATTAAGCCTGATTCACTAGGAAGTTGCAGCATTCACAGGCTCCCTGGGGGACCGCTGCATTCTCCACTGAAGGGACTTAATCCCAGAGCAGGCAAGAAGAATTGGTTTTCCAATCTCCCTGGGGACAACTGGCCCCTCCCCATAGATTATTGGGGGGAAGGAGAACCAGTAAAGGGTAAATTCTTTTACTGGACACATATACAGTAGAAACCAAATGACGAGGTAAAACTTTGAGGCATGCCTAGTAGGAGCCAAAATGGTAATGAAATCACAAATGAGTGTAGAAAGTTTGAGACCAAACCTGGGAAAAAGACCAGCTTGGATAGGAGAGGACCCAGCACAAGCCCATGAAGGATTAGGAAAGAAATTAGTTAGTTTGAAAGAAAGTCTGCTCCCAAGCCTTAGGTAATATAATCAAAGCTTAACACAGTCCTGTCTGGGGTAGTATGCTTTCGTTCATCCGTTTGCCCATTTGTTTGTATGTGTGCTCTCTCTCTGTAGCAGCCATGCAGGCCCAATGGCAGGCCCAAGTGCTGTGCCAGACAAAGGCCAAGTGCAGCCTTGGCAGTGGATGTGCAGATGGGAAAATGAGACACAGAGAAGTTCTGTATCTCTGGGTTCTGGCCCTTCTCCTAGGCTTGGTGAGGACAAATTCGGGCCTGAGGCAACAGAGGCTGGACTTATTCTGTATCGAGATAGAATGGATGAAACACTAGGTACCTGGGGGCAGTCCTTTTATTTTTTTTCTCCAAAAATTATTATCACTACACCTCATTTTCCTATGCATGGGTCCCCAAAATGCTTTCCTTATGAGTCCATGGAAGAACCCTATTTCCACTGGCAACAGTATCACATTTTCTTTATTTATCCCACGAAAGACATTTTCCCCATATCTTGGCTATTGTAAATAATGCTACTATAAACACAGGGTTGCATATATCTGTTCAAGATATTGATTTCAATTCCTTTGGATTTTTACCAGGAGTGTGATTGCTGGATCATATGGTAGTAATATTTTTAATTTTTTGAGGAACCTCCATACTATTTTCCATATTGGCTGTACAATTTTACATTCCTACCAACAGTGTTCAAGGGTTCCCTTTTCTCCACATGCTCACCAACACTTTTCTCTTGTCTTTTTGATAACATATTGAGGACTTTGACTTTACATGGTAGGTAATAGGGAACCATGATATTTTGGAAAACAGGGATATAATGGGATTTGAGAAGAGAGATAGTCAAGGTAAGGATTAGGTGAGAGGCTGTTGCAGTGATATAGGGCCTGCTACTAAAGCAAGGTCAGTAGCATCAACATTAGTTTCCTCTGGGAACTTGTTAGACATGCAGAAATTTTCTAGGAGTGGCTTATCTAGATGGTTCTGGTTGTGGGTCTCTCATGAGGCTGTCGTCAAGATTTTAGCTGGAGTTGTAATCATCTGAAGGCTTCAATGGGGTTGAAGGATCTGCTTCCAAGCTCACTCATATGGCTATTGGAAGGAGGCTTACATTTTCACTAGCTGTTAGCTGGACATCTCAGTTTGTTACTATGTTGGCCTCTCCATATGCTGCCTGAGTGACTTCTCAACATAGTAGCTAGTTTCCTCTAGAGTGAGTGATAGAAAGAAAATAGAAAAAAGAATAAAGAAGAGAGAAGAAAGAGAGAGCAACCAAGACAAAAGCCACATTGTCTTCTATAATCTAATCTGAGACATGACATACCTTTAATTCTATCCTATTTTCATGGTCATTCAGACCAATAAATTTTCCTCCTGATAAAATATAGGAGGAAACTACACAGAAAGCAAATATTGGGGATTGGGGATCATTAGGGGCCATCTTGTAGGCTGGCTACCACACCTACTGATTCTGTGTTTGCATTGTAACAAGCTTTCCAGGTGATACATATGCATGTTATTTACACTGGCCTAGGGCAATATGCCTGCAATGACGAATGGAGAGGAAGAGATATGTTAAAGAATAAATTGGTGGATTTAGTGGACATAGGGGATGAAATAGAGGGAAGAGTTAAAGTAAAAAATCCAGTTTCTACCTCAGAAGATAAAGCATAAGAAGGCTGAGATAAGAGGGGATGACACGCTCATTTTAACATGCTGAGTTTGTGTTGATGGGTTATCTAGATTTGAAACTTTGAGTTTGTGATACTGGCATTTTGGTCAAAAGTGAACTAGGGAGTCAGAAGCAGAAAGAAGGTAGTGAAATCACAAATGAGTGTAGAAAGTTTGAGACCAATGAAGTGACTGAGGTGATGGAAAGGAAAGGGATACTAAAATGAATAAAAAGTGATAGTGAAAGGCATGGAAAGTAGAAATATGGGCCAAAGTAAAAGATAGGTGGGAAGGAGATGAGGCCAGACAATTTAAGATGCTGAGGAACATAAATCACTTGTACTTAGAAATATTTAATTTAAAAATATGTATTATTTAAGCATTTGATACAATTTAAAAATGTGTAAAAGTAAGTCTCTCCATTCTTATCTTTTAGCCAGAAGCAATTTCTTATGTAACCTCCCAGGTATATTCTCTGCATATTTATTTATTTAATAAATGCTCAAATGCTACATGTCAGGCACTGTTCTAAGACTTTTACAAACATGAACTAATTTAATCCTCAGAAAAGTCCAAGAAGGTAGATAATATTATTATTCCCATTTTACAGATAAGGAGATTGAGGTACAAGGAAATCACATAGTTATGAAGTGGTAGAGCCAGGATTCAAACCCAAGCTGGTTGACTTCAGAGTCCATGTTCTTAACCATTATGCTCCGCTTGCTTTCATATACACATACATACATATATTTTCCCTAGTTTTCAGACAAATGGTAGCATACTACATATTATAAACATTGTTATAGCATACAATAGACTATAAACTTTGGCCACATAAACACCTGGTAGATTTTAGTTCTCATTACCAGTACTCCTTGATTGCTAAGTGTTCTTCCAGAACAGGCATTAGCAAACTACTGCCACCAAGTCAAATCCAGCCTATGGGCTATTTTTGCACTCAGATTTTAAAAGGACTGTAAAAAAAAAAACCCACAACAAAATAAAGAAAGAAGAATATGTGACACAGTGTGACACGAAAGCCTAGAATATTTATTATCTGGCTTTTTGCAAAAACGTTTTGCCAAGCCCTGTTGTAAGTATGGATCATACTCATCTTACCAGTAACAAAGCATGCTGTCTATTACCCTTTAAATGCAATTATAAGCCATTTATATAGCATAAAATAGGGTACTGTTGGTTTATTTCCTACCATGTAGCTCACTTAACTCTTGTTTTTTTTGTTTGTTTTTAAAATATATTTTTATTTGTTTCAGAGAGGAAGGGAGAGGTAGAGAGAGAGAAAAAAACATCAATGATGAGAGAGAATCATTGATCTGCTGCCCCCGGCATGCCCCACACTGGGGATCGAGCCCACAACCCGGGCATGTGCCCTGACTGGGAATTGAACCATGGCCTCCTGGTTTGTAGGTCGATGCTCAACCGCTGAGCAACATCAGCTGGGCCTTGTTTGTATGTATCAGTTTATAAAGATTTAAAGGCTCACAAGAGCTTTTCCTTTGTATGACTTTGAGTCAAGATTCATGGTTGAAAATCTGAGTGAGCTTTCAAGACAGACTTTTTAGACTGCCACCCATCTCTGTTGCACACTTGTTTAAAGTAAATCAAGGTAAGTAGACATCATTTTATTTTTAAACCAGCTATTTTCTTCTTGTTGGTTTTCTTGTACAGTCATAATTTATCATTTCTTTCTTTTGCTGTTCCACTACTTACTCCTCTGTGCATGCACACACATGTACATACTCTACTTAGCTGAATATGGAGTCTGGAAATTTTCTCCTCAGTTAGATAAAATCATTGCCTCATGTGAAATGAAAACAGTCATAATGTATATAATGATCCCCCTTATCTGTGGTTTTGCTTTCCATGGTTTCACTGTGATCCAAAATATTAAATGGAAAATTCCAGAAATAATTAATAAGATTTAAATAGCACATCATTCTGAGTAGCATGATGAAATCTTATGTGATCAAGCTCCATCCTGCCTAGCATGTGACTCATTTCTTTGTTCAGTGTCTCCAGGCTATATATCATCCTCACCCATTAGGCACTTATTAGCCATTTTGGTTAGCTGATCCACTGCAGTGTTGTGTTCAAGTACTGTAACCCTTATTTTACTTAATAATGCTCCTAAAGTGCAAGAGTAGTGATGCTGCCAATTCAGATATACCAAAGAGAAGCCATAAAGTGCTTACTTTAAGTGAAAAAGTGAAAGTTCTTGATTTAATAAGCAAAGACAAAAGTTCTATGCTGAAATTGCTAAGATCTACAGTAAGAACCAATCTCCTACACATGGAATTATGAAGAAGGAAAAAGAAATGCATGGTAGTTTTACTGTCACACCTACAACTGCAAATACATCTCATCACGTAAGCATTGTATCATTTCAAATCATCATAAGGATAAGTACAGTACAATAAGATATTTTGAGAGAGAGATCACATTCACATAACTTTTATTATCGTATATTGTCCAATTGTTCTATTTTATTATTATCTATTGTTATTAATTTCTTGCTTTACCTAATTTATAAATTAAACTTAATCATAGGCATGTATGTATAGGAAAAAACAGTATATATAAGGTTTGATATTATCTGTGGTTACAGGCATTCACTGGGTTCTTGGTATGTATCTCTGTAGATAGTATAATACTTTTAATAACATTTAGGGAGCATCAAGATATTTTACAGAATTGCACTATATACATAATTACACAATTAAACCAAGATTCTCATTTTACACACCAGATAATTGGAGTCATGGGAGGTTCATGAATTGTCCAAGATCACACTCTGGAAGGGACAGAGCTGGACTAGAGGAGAGGTCTCCTAACTGTTGTTTTATTTTCAAAAAAATAGTTTTCCTACTAAGTATGTTTCTTCTTTTCTCTTAGGTGCTAAAAGCAAGCTGGGTTGGAAAGGGAATGTAAAGGCAGATACTGTCCTATCTTGTTCTTTCTTCATCAGTGTTCAGATTGAGTCTGTCATGTTACCAGTCTTTCTCTCTTTACTCCAAAGTAAAGATAAAATATTCTATTAAGTTTTATTGTTTTGCCCTGGCCAGTTAGCTCACTTGGTTAGAGCGTTGTTCCAATACACCAAGGTTGCGGGTTTGATACCTGGTCAAAGCACATACAAGAATAAACCAATGAATTCATAAATAAGTGGAACAACAAATCACTCTCTCTCTTTCCTCTCTCTCTAAACAATCAATCAATAATTTTTTAAAGTTTTATTGTTACTTATATATTGTACTTGGATTACTGGGACTGCTCATTTTATAGTTTATTTTCAGAACTAAAGCTATTGTTGGTTATTTAGAGATGAACTCTGCTCTATTTTTCTTCCCAAATATGTCATCATTTGCAATTTCATCTGGCATATAATGAGTTGTATTGCCTTTATTAAGATAGAGAACCCCCTGGTTCTGTTAATCTCAACCTAGGTATACTTTGGCAAATAGGGGCTGGGATATCTAGCCTTCACTTCTTGGTCTTGACTCCCAGTTATTCCTGGAGCTCAGTCTCTTGCTCTCACTCTTAGCTCTTGCTTCCTCTTTATTCCTAGAAATGCATTTTAAAGACTTCTGTTCAAGTTCTTAGGAAAGGTTTCTTTGCCCATAAATGGGAAGATAAATAATGTAGATTGTCCACTTCATTTTAGAAGTACTTGGTTCTTTCTGTTACATCTCTAGAGACCTAAAATAATTTTTTTGAGGTAGATCAGACCCTAGTTTTATTCTAAAAGTGGAAACTGTCTGCAGAATGATAGAGTTTAACCAAAGTGTGTAAAGATTTTTTTTTACAACTCACGAGAATATCCTTGATTGAATTCAGAGAATTCTCCACATTGTGAGAGGGTCCCTTACAGGTTTTAGTCTCTTTGCTCAAACTCCAAGCTTTTCAGGGACCACTTAAGCATTTGCTATACCTGAGCAGCCAAATCACTCCCTATATTTCTCAGACTAAGATAAATAATCAGTGATTTGGCATAAATGATGGAGATGTTGAACAGAGACCAGTCTGAATTAATGAAGCATTTTAATGTTTATTATTGTTGTATTGCCTGGTCTTTAGAAGAGCCACTTAAAAATCTTACAAGAATTAATCTAGTGTTTTCCATAACTGGTTGGCTGGATATTTCTTTAACTAGATTAAATATCCCTCTGATTATCTTGTTTACAATATCCACTGGTTAAGTCATCACTAATTCCACATGTGTAGGGTCCAAATTAGTGGGTCTCTCATGTAAATCAGGTTCATTATTTGGATCACAAGAAGATATGTTACAGTCACTTTCAGGCACACCCCCACAGTAAGATCCCATGGAAAGGTATGTATTGTAAAGTATAAAGGAACAAAAGAGAGATAGTTTCATGCATTTACAAGAAAAATGAAATGCTGCAAAATGGAGGGGGAGGCACAGGATTTGTTTCTTAAGAGAGCAAATATATACCTCTGGTCACAGGGCACCTCTACCTAGCCTAATGCTACTTTTCTTACTTTTTTCATTCAACATACATTGATCCAATGCCTACTCTACCCAGGTACTGCCATTTGTCCTATGTTTCACAGGTCCCTTTTCTTTAGCAGATCTTTAGTTAAAGTGATTGGCGTGAAGGTTGGTTGAAGGCTTCTTTTTAGCTCTTGCTGTTGCTGATCATTGCCTTCACTTTGCTTCACTTCCCCTGTTCATTACTTAACCAGTGAGTTGAGAACTACCCTCCCTTCACTGGTCTAAAGGGCTGCAGTGTCTTATTCAAGTAGCAGACATACACTGAATACAATGACATATATGCAGACAATGCTGAACAAGAGCTAAGCTTGGAGGTACTCCTTAGTGACTCTGTTAGTACTGCATTTTGAGTGAGTAGAGGGCCCTAAAGGAGAAAAAAAATTGAGATATATGCAGAGGACAGTTATGTGTAATAGGCTGAGAACCTAAGTTATGACACTGGAATTTTTAAGTTTTATAGCTTTGGTTGATTGCAAATAAAGCTTAATTAGTTAGGTCTGTGATTTCTACCCTTTTGAAGTTTTTATACCTTAACACTGATGACAGGAAAATCTTTGAAAAAGGTATCCTGCTACTTTTTCCTTGTGATGGCCCATTCTCCCATTCATTCATATCCTTGAGTAATTGACATAGGCACTCACCCACCCATCAGTTGAAGCTCTATCAACTGGAAACAGGCTGTTTTCTATTGTAGGCTTTCTTTAATATCCCTACCATCCATCCTCATTTAACTACTTCATTAATCCTGTTTTCTGAGGGCCCCATTCTACTCAATGAAAAAATGTAACTGAGGCACGAGAGACATGAACTTATGCTAATCTCTTGCTTTTTTCAATCAAGAATGTCTTCATATAATCTCAATGCACATGATTATAGAAGGGCCTAAATGTTGAACCTTTGTCTCTGAATTCTCTCATTGAATGGGGAAACTTTCAGGCATTTGACAAGTCAGTGAAAGAAGAATTTTTGGTGGGGTGGTTGTGGTAGTGTTCCTTGGTTATGTATATATTAGCGTTCCCGTTAGGGTTTCCTGCTGCACTCTACCCCTCCCTGCCTGCTCTCCTCCCTTGTCCCTGGCCCGCCTTCTCCGCCAGCCCACCTGCTTTTCCCTTCTCCCCCGGCCCCACCTCCGCTCCTCCCTTCTCCTCCCCCCGCCCCCGGCTTGCTTGCTTCTCTGCAGCTTTGCTCCCTTCTGCAGCTCTTGGCTTCTTTCTATGCTGTCTTGATACGCAAATTAGCCGCCATCTTGTTGGGGTAATTTGCATACTCGTCCTGATTGGTTGGTGGGCGTGGCTTGGCTGGTGGGCGTGGCTTGGGCTTAGCGAAGGTGCGGTCAATTTGCATATTTGTCTATTATTAGGTAGGATATATTATTGATTTTTACAGAGAGGAAGAGAGAGGGACAGAGAGTCAGAAACATTGATGAGAGAGAAACATTGATCAGCCGCCTCCTGCACACCTCCTACTGGGGATGTGCCTGCAACCAAGGTACATGCCCTTGACTGGAATTGAACCTGGGACCTTTCAGTCCACAGGCCGACTCTCTATCCACTGAGCCAAACCAGTTAGGGCTGGTATTTCCTTTTGATGTTCCTTGGAAATAACCACCTTTTTAGCTATGTGCAAAAATCCTAGTGAGCATTTTTCATACTCTTGGATGCTATCTCCTGATTGGTTGAGATTCCCATGATACTGCATAGGAACACAGAAATTCAAATAGAGTTATTCTAGAGTGAAAGGTAAAGGGCCATGTTGTAGCAAAGGTAATGGAAAAATACCCAGTTCTAAATATGAAGGCCCTATTCTGTATGGGAACTGCTGTAATATTTAAATGTGTTGCTACTGGATGGTAACTTATGCTATCCCAGGAAGAAGAGAGAGTACCACCCCTCCTACCACCACATTCAGTTACCAAACCTCTCAATTTGTCCTCCTTAGTAAGTTTTCCATCTTTCAATTACCATTTCCACAGCCTTAGTTAGATATTCATTGCCTTAAGCCTGGACAATGACAGCAGATAACTCATTAGTTCTTCTATACTCCACCGCAATCTTTACTTTCTACCTATTACAGTCTGCTCTATGCAGCACATAATAGACACTGAAAATGTTTATTTAATGGAATGGAGTGCCACATATTCAATTTCCTACAACATGGTTGCAATTGTTTCTATTCTTTTTTATTGAGATATAATTGACATATAACATGATATTAGTTTTAGATGACAATAGGGTTCATTCTTGTTCAAATCCATTCTATAGCTCTCTGTTGCCTGCTGAAATAGGTACAGGCTCCATAAATGCTCCCCTTCACTCTTTCCAGCTTCATCTTCCACTGTGATCCAAGATGGACCTGAGGATCCTCCCACACTCAATGTACTCAGTAGTTTTTGTCCTTTGCCACTGCTCAATGCTTTCTGTGTGTCCACCCCAATACTACTTGAAGTTTCTTGACTTACCTCCTTCAAGCTGAACCCTAATAATTCTTCAATGTATATCTCAAATGACTAGACCTTATTCTATAAAATAACCACCTACTCTCAGCACTTCCTACCCCACTCCCACTTTATTTTACCCTGTGTCGCTTATCATCATCTGATATATGTTTTACCTGTTTATTGTGTCTCCTCACCCCACTAGAATTTATGTTTCATGATGGCAGGGGACTTTGTAGTTTTTATTACTGTTGTATCTTCAGTATCCAATAGATTCTTAATATTTTTGAATTGATAAATTAATATTATCTATCATGAAACCCTACCAAACATCTCAGAAGTTTGATTTCTCTCCTACGTGATGTTTTGGCAGTTGTTTAAATAGGGTGTCCCCCCCCCCCAAATATATACACACTTTAACAGCTGATAGCTCAATTTTGAAAGTGAAATGTATTTTTTTCATTATATGCAATTGTTTATTTAAAATAATTTTCCAAGTCTTCCCACAATTTAACAGGTTTTGCTTTACTTTTTTAAAATTTTATTTTATTATTTAAAGTATTACAAATAGTAGTACATATGTTTCCTTTTTTCCCCATTGACCTTCCCCCAGTCTCTCCTACACCCAGGCACATGCCTTCACCACCCTCCCCCCGCCCCCCCACAGTGTCTTGCGTCCATTGGTTATGCTTATATGCATGCATACAAGTCCTTCGGTTGATCTCTTACCACCCCCCCACAAACCCTCCCCAGCCTTCCTGCTGTAGTTTGACAGTCTGTTCGATGCTTCTCTGCCTCTGTATCTATTTTTGTTCATCAGTTTATAATGTTTTTTATTATTCATAAGTGAGTGAGATCATGTGGTATTTTTCTTTAAGTGAAATGTATTTTAATAAACACTGCCTTTACAATTATTCAAAGTGTGTGCATACATTTTTTGGGGCACCCTATATTGCACTTCTCATATTGTGCCTTGTACTATATCTGTTTATTTTTTATATACTTATTTAAATTTGTAGTATAGTGAGGCCAAAAAAACATTCACTTTGAAATTAAAAATATCTGAGTTGGACAATGAGATATTACCACATACCTACAACTATGGCTAAAATGTAAAAGACTGATGAAACCAAGTGTTGGTGAAGATGTGGAGGAATTAGAATGTCAAACATTGCTGATTTAACTATGAAAATGGTATATAGAGAAAGGGTCTGAAAATTTCTTTCAAAACTGAAAATATACCTACCCTATGCCCTATCAATTTCATTTCTAGGTATGTACCCAAGAGGCATGAAAATATATGCCCACAGAAAGACTTGTACATGAATGCTCATAGTAGTAGTATTTATAATACCCAGAAAATGGAAACAGTGTCTAATAACAGAAGAGATAAATAAGGGTATATCCATAACCACTCAATAATGAAATGGAACAAAATCATGATTTATAAAACCACATGGGTAAATTCTTACAAAAAAGAGTATATATACCTTATGGTTTCATTTATATGCACTATAGAACAGGAAAAAATAAATATAGTAGAAGAATGTCAGAATAGTAGTTGCCTTTGGGAACTGTAGTGGGATTGATTGGAAAGGGGTATGAAGGAACTTTCTAAGGAAATGGTAATATTCTAAATCTTTATAGGGGTTTGGATAGCTGAAGTGTATGCATTTGTCAAAACACAGTAAATATACATGTAAGATTTGTGCATTTCATTATAAGTAAATTTTATATAAAAACCCCTGCAAACAATTATTAAATGCTAATTGATGATATGCATGCTATAATCATATAGACTACAGGTTGAAGTATATTGATGTCTATAATGACTTTGAAATGCATAAAAATTAAGATGAATTTATTGATGAATACAGGGATGGGTAGATGGATAAAACAAAGAAAAACGTTGAAGGTAGTATTTAGATGGTGAATATATGATTTTCAGTCTTTTAACATTTTGCATTTAATTTTTTTTCCAAATACAATTTTTGGGAAAAAACACACACAAGACCTGGGTTTGAATCCTAGCTCTGCCACTTAAGAATAAGTGAGTTGGAAAAGACACATAAGCACTCTGGCTTTTAGATTCTCTTTCTAAAAAATGGGTATGCTACTAGTAGCTCCCTCACTGGGTGTCCCACCTCCTTAGCCTTTCTCCAATTGATATTTGGGACCAAAATATCATCATTGGGAAGTCAAATTATGATTTTTTAAATTTAAATGAGTTTTGTTTTGTTTCATATGCAATTTAATGAGCCAAATTAGGCCACTGATCAGCAACTACTGGAGGGTAATGTTAGCCTGGCAGACTATTTAATTTGTTTCTAAGCACATTTGTTTCTTGGCATATAGGTAATATTTTTGCAAAGATATTTATCCATTACAATTTTTGGAGTACATGCATTTTTTTAGGATATTTTTAAGAATTTTATGGTGAAATTGGTGACTCATTGTTAATGTTAGGCCCTTCACATTCTATCATTCATTCCTCAAAGACTTACTGAATAATTACTATGTGCCAATCTATCTATATAAAAGCCTAAGTGACTTGTTACAATGAACCGGCCAGAACGACTGGAACGACTGGAATGACTGGTTGCTATGACGTGCACTGACCATAAGGGGGCAGACGCACAACACAGGAGCTGCGCCTTGGTGGTCAGTGCGCTCCCACAGTGGGAGCACTGCTCAGCCAGAAGCTGGGCTCATGGCTGGAGAGCGCAGGGGTGGTGGCGAGAGCCTCTCCTGCCTCTGCAGCAGTGCTAAGGACTCACAAGCATGGCGAGAGCACCAAGCACTGAGCCTGGTGGTGATCAGCCTGGCTCGGGCTCCTCTCCTGCCACCTGCTGCTTTGTGCATGCTACCCCTTGGAGGATATCCAACTGCCAGTTTAGGCCCGATCCCTGCAGGCCAGGCTGAGACTACCCCTTCCCCACCCCCCATGCATAAATCCGTGCCCCAGGCCTCTAGTACTGTATGAGATGCCAGGGTTATAGAGACAATTTCTGTTCTCAAAGAGTCCAGAATTGGTGTGAGAAACAAATAGGCAAACTGACAATGGCAACATAGGGTGATAAGAGCTGTGAGAGTGGAAAGTACAGTTAGGTGGCAGAAGGACTGCAGCAGGCCATTAAAAAGTACTTGTTGCCCTGAAGAGTTGCTGTGCTGCCCCTCATGCATAGAGGTGACACTTGGATCCATGTCTCTGCTAGTTAGTTTTCACTGAGCCAACCACATACACTCTCTTAGTGACCCCAATGACCAATGGAACAGAACTGTGTGATGACTGGCCAAAGTTCAGTGGTCAGTTGATGGCTGTGGAAGAAAGCAGAGCTAATTGGCCCACATGGGCTTCAAATTGGCAAGCATGGCCTTGTTAGCATTGTACTTGCACCTCCCTTCTGCGTGCTCTGGCTACCAACTCAGTTTCCCAAAGGGGTCTTTAGAATCAAAGTATCTTTGGTCAGCTTTTTGCTCTCTGGGTCTTATATGCATGCCCAAGAGTATTCTTCACCCTTGATTTTCAAATCAAGGAACAAAGAAAATCAGATTAAAGTGAAATTGTTGACAATTTCATGAGGAGTTTTCTACCTTCTTTGATGAGTTTTATATCCTCACATAATTTATGCACCCCTAGGGTGGGTAATAGACCGCTTCTCCTACTAACAGTTGACTTTGTAAGTTGTGGCAGGGTTGCTCATCATAAATTGTAAGGTTAGCTCTGAAAATGAGTCTTTTAAACACAGATGGGAGAAAAAAAATCTCCTGATCATCCCTTTCTCTGTTTAATCTTCACGCCTCCTCCAAGTTCAAACCACTCAATTCCTCCAAAATTTCAAGTTTTCTTCCCTGAATTCCCCAGTCTTTAACAAGCTGTTGATGTTCCAGGGAGTGTTTTTTCCTATGAAAGACACATCATGGCAGCTAAACAGCTGGAGTCCTCTGACAGCCAATCAACCAGGCCTTGGGGTATCAGTGTGATGAGCAACTCAGCTAGAAAGTGTCTATTCTCTAGCTGAGCAAATGTCATCTCCACCAGGAAGCCGCAAAAGGCTGATGAGAGACTGCACTAAAGTATCTGTGAGGCTGAGTTTCAAGAAAAAATAATCTATAAATACAAATATGCTGCAATAAGGGAAGTGCCTGATTCAAGGGTAAATATACGAATGTGTCTCTCTTTAGAATGCTCAAAAGCATAATTTAGATGCTCTGGACATTAAATGGAGTGACTATAAAAAATGTGTCTCAATAGACTTACCTTTATAATATTAATTCAGAAATTTTCCTAAAATAGACTCTTGAAAGAAATTAGTATCTTAAAATAAATAAAACTTGCTGTTCCTTGTACTTGAAGAAAATGGCTACCCACCACCAGCAGGATAAGAATGTTGAATTTCATTGTTAATTGGTTTGCTCTAATCCTTGCATACACTCATTAAGGTTATCAACATCTTTCTGAGCAGAGGCTCCCAGGCCAGTTAAAAAAAAAGTACATATAGATAGATAAATATAGATGTACTAGAGGCCCGGTGCACGAAATTCGTGCACTGGTGGGAGGGGGGGTAGGGGGTGTGTGCCCCTCAGCCCAATCTGCACCCTCTTCAATCTGGTACCCCTCAGGGAAGGGTACTTCCAGCAGTCGGACATCCCTCTCACGATCCGGAACCGCTGGCTCCTAACCACTCACCTGCCTGCCTGCCTGATTGTCCCTAACCCCACTGCCTGCCTGCCTGCTCGCCCCTACCTTGATCTCCTGCCAGCCTGATTGCCCCTACCTTGCCCTCCCCTATCAGCCTGATCACCCCAAACTGCCTGTGCCTTGGCCCCCAGTCTGGCCTCCCTCTGGAGGCACCACCCCCATAACCCCAATGCTGCTGCCACTGCAGCTGGTTATGGCTGCCTGAGCCTTGGCCTTTGTAGCCACTGTGGCTTTGTCTGGAAAGATGTCCGGAAGACAACCACTCTAATTAGCATATTACCCTTTTATTAGTATAGATTTGGGGACCATTACAACCACGCAGAACTTGAAGAAAACACATGGCCCTGGTCAGTTTGGCTTAATGGAGAGAGCATCGGCCTGTGGACTGAAGAGTCCAGGTTTGATTCTTATCAGGGGCACACATGCCTGGGTTTCGGGCTCAATCTCCAGTAGGGGGCCTGTGGGCGGCAGCTGATCAGTGATTCTTTTTTTTTTTTTTAATATATATTTTATTGATTTTTCACAGAGAGGAAGGGAGAGGGATAGAGAGCTAGAAACATCGATGAGAGAGAAACATCGGCCAGCTGCTTCCTGCACACCCCCCACCGGGGTATGTGCCCGCAACCAATGTACATGCCCTTAACCGGAATCGAACCTGGGACCTTCCAGTCCACAGACCGACGCTTTATCCACTGAGCCAAACCGGTTTCGGCTGATCAGTGATTCTTATCATTGATGTTTCTATCTCTCTCTCCCTCTCCCTTTCTGAAATTTTAAAAATATATATATTTTTTAAAGAAAACACATGATCTTCACTTTGGGCTTTGTCATCTTACAATATCCTTTGTGCAGTGTTTTAACTTCCCTCAACTTTCCTTTACCCACGTTTAAAGTGCAATCTATTTTGGGGAAGATGATCAGGAAAGTGATTCCAGTGGGTAGAAGTTTTTTTTGGAGGGGATGGGTCATGAAGATATTTAAAAATTGAGCATGGTGATGGTTGTACCACTATGAATTTACTTTAAAAAACCAGTTCATTGTACACTTTAGGTGACATGTACAGTATATGGGTTATATCTCAACAAAGCTGTTCTTTTATTTCTTTTTAAATAAAGACCAGTCTTATAATCAGTTGCAGATGTTTTCAGAGGCCCCTCAAGATTTGCTTACCATGTCCCAAATCACGGCTGTGATTCCCAGTTGCCTCCAGTCCTGGTGGATCTGGATGGTGTGGTTTGCAAAGGAGAAGGTGGCAAGAGGCTTATGGAATTTCAGCAACCCCATTCCCCCGGTCTCCTCATAGGGCACCAGGGCCATTCCCACTGTGCCAGCTCTGCTCCCTTTAACCTGTTGGGCAAAAGAATCCTGCGTGCTCTGGCCAGAAAGTGCATTCTTTCTTAGGTGGCCCGAATGCTTTTTTTTAAGGTCGTTTTATGGATTCAAAAGAATAAACAGAGATGTGGAAAGCTTTTGTCAAAATCCTTTTACATGGTTCTTCCAGTCTCATGGGAAATGAGATGTGGCTCTGAATTCATCCCAAAGTGTGTCTTTGGGCAAAAGCACCCAGAACGGCACAACTCCTGCAGAATGCCACACACACTTTGCTGTCAGGACTCAGGGGGGCTTGAGGGTGAGCGAGGCGGCGGTGCCAGCACAGGACCTGGGAGAAGGTAGCACTTTCTACACTTCCCAGGCCACGTGGACTACAGCAGTACCCGCCCAGGTAGGCAGGGTGTTTCTGCTGTTTTGTTTTGGTCTGGCCTCCACCCCGTCAGCCACGGACCTGTGCCTGCACTGAGACTGAATGGTTTGATGGCCCTACTTTTTGGTGGACAGTGGATGCACTCCCAGAGACTGGCAGTTAGACTCTGGTGGCTTCTGAGTCCCTTGCGGGGAGAGCCCGGCCCTAGGTCAAGAACAGACTCAGGCGTCCTCGGCCAGGAGGCCTCCTTTGGCTAGGGGCCGCCACAGTTTGAAGGCTGGCCATGACCCCAATCCTGGCAGGGGTCTCCTCTGAGGTGCTGGCAGGCCTGGGCTAGGGCTGCGGGCGGTTTGGAGGCCGGTCACGCCCCTGATCCTGGTGGGGGTCTACTCTGGGGTGCTGGTAGGCCTGGGCTAATGGCCGCCCTGGTTTAGAGACTGGTCAAGCCCCCGATCCTGGCGGGGGTCTCCTCTGGGGCGCTGGCAGGCCTGGGCTCTGGCGCCGCAAAAGGAGAGGTTCCTGAACCTGCTTCCCACACACCTAGGCTAGGATACATCTTGTAGGAGGCGGCTTCAATGCCGGGGGTCGGTGACCAGATCCTCCGGAGCCTCGCTTTCTGGACTGCAGTCCCACGTCTCCCAGTGCCCCAGCCTCGGATGCGCCCCCGCAGTTGCCCCCTCCACCAGCCACCTCAGCGCAGGCCACAGCAGCTGAAGCTAGCCTCTTGGAAGCCAGGCCACCACACCCACCACCCCTAGTAGCTCTCTGCTGCTCGCTCTCTGTGTCCTGTCCACTGGAGTGGGGGAGTGCTCCAAGCCCAGAGGCCCTCCCTCCCTCGGCAGCCTGGCTTGGGAAGCTGGCCTCATGCAGCATCCCCACTCGGCCACTATGGGTGCAACGCGGACCCCACGGAGGCCAACCTGGAGAACGCGGACCGGAGCTCTGCATCCAGCTGCTGCAGATGCCCTCATTGGTCAACTACCTCCCAATCCTTCCACGGGCCCCATTGATCCCTCTCAGCACCAGCCATTTAGGCCAAGGTGGCGATCGCCCAGGGACCCCCAGGGAGTGCCTGGCTGGGCCCGGACACGCCCCCCCAGTGGCGATCGCCCCCGGGACCCCCGCGGAGCGCCGGGCTCGGCCCGGACACGCCCCCCCGGGTGGCGATTTCCCCCGGGACCCCCACGGAGCGCCGGGCTCGGCCCGGACACGCCCCCCCTGGTGGCGATCGCCCTGCGGACCCCCGGAACTAACAGGATTGCGCGCAGCCATCTTGGTCTTCCCAACGGCCGGATAGGCCACCCGGAGTCCCGCCCCCAGCCTCTGGCAGGCCCAATCATGGGCATAACGGAGGTGCGGTCAATTTGCATGTTTCTCTATTATAAGGTAGGATATTGTGTATAGATAGATACATATAGATATACTAGAGGCCCGGTGCACAAAATTCATGCCACTGGTGGATGGGGGAGTGTCCCTCAGCCCAGCCTGCACCCTCTCCAATCTGGGACCCCTTGAGGGATGTCTGACTGCCCATTGAGGCCCAATCCTACCAGGATATGCTTATTCACCTATTCGATCCTACCAGGATTGGGCCTAAATGGGTAGTCGGACATCCCTCTCACAATCCAGGACTGCTGGCTCCCAACTGCTCGCCTGCCTGCCTTCCTGATCACCCCCTAACCACTCCCCTGCCAGCCTGATTGATGCCTAACTGCTCCCCTGCCAGCCTGTTTGCCCCTAACTGCCCTCGCCTGCAGGCCTGGTCACCCCTAACTGCCCTCTCCTGCAGGCCTGGTCTCCCCCGCAACGGCTCTCCACTGCAGGCCTGGGTCCCCCCCAACTGCCCTTCCCTGCAGGCCTGGTCACCCCCAACTTTCCTCCTCTGCTGGCCTGGTAACCCCTAACTGCCCTCCCCTGCAGGCTTGATTGCCCCCGACTGCCCTCCCTTGCAGGCCTGGTCCCTCTCAACTACCCTCCCCTGCTGGCCATCTTGTGGTGGCCATCTTGTGTCCACATGGGGGCAGGATCTTTGACCACATGGGGGCAGCCATCTTGTGTGTTGGAGTGATAGTCAATTTGCATATTACTCTTTTATTAGATAGGATACATGGAGAACTAATATTAAATTGCCAGAATTTTATTTTGCCATGTAAGTATACTTACACACACACAACTATGAACTCTATTATTATTTTATAAAAGAAAAGGCAGTTTTAAAACAAGAAAGAAGGAAGGCCAGAGTATTAAAATAAAACAAACATTTTAGTTGACTACATTAAATTATATGATTAACTGTCTATACAAAAAAGGTAAGAATTTAAAAAATAGACAAAAAAATAAAAACAAAAACATGATACAATTTAGTCATAATTATCTCTTTTTTTTTCCCATTTCATCCCCAGCTGGGGTAAACTACATCTCAGACTAGCACGGATCCATGAATTGGCATATGGGATCTGACCAAGAGTTTGGGCTAATCTCAGCTATAGGAAATGGGCTAAGGACTAGAACTCTGAATCAGGATCTGTCACAAAGCCTCATTCCAAATGTGGATCTTCCTTACTGACTAGACCCTGCCCTCTTAATTTAGAATTTTGACAAAGTTTCTAAACATTAAAAAATATTTTTATTGATTTCAGGGTGGAAGGCAGCGGGAGAGAGAGATAGAAACATTAATGATGAAAGAGAATCATTGATTGGCTGCTTCCTGAACACCCCCTACTGGGGATCAAGCCTGCAACTGGGCATGTGCCCTAACCCAGAATTGAATCAAGACCTCTTGGTTCCTACGTCAACGCTCAACCACTGAGCAACACTGGCCAGACTTTAAACATTTTTTAAAGTTGTAGGTATAGCTTGGATTCTCCAGTCAGCTGAGGGCTTGTCCAAAACAGCAATAAGATGTTTAATGGGATGTGTAAATCTGATTAATCAGAATTGTTAGTGTATTACAAAATGTAACTACTCCTCTCTTATCTTGGAAGAGAAAGTCAGTAATGGTGAGTCTCCCAAAATTATACTCTGCCAAAATTTCTACTGAAATAATCTGATATTAAATAAGCTGACCACTTATTGTACTGAATTAGGTAGTTAAATTTTCTCTATGGCTTTTACTATTTTCTCTCCATTAGTTGACTCTTTTTGAGTTTATATTCTGCCATTTACCAATATAAATTATTTTATCACTTTGATTATCATGTTGGATTCCTATTGTTCCCTTGATACTGTGACCAGGACATTAGTGATTATCTGCTGTCCTCTTTATGGCCTCATGGTTTTCGTCCTGGAACATTCCCTTCCTAGTTTCCTTTACTAATATGCAAACTTTTGGTACTTGTACATATTTACTTCTGGCTTATTTCTTATGCTCTTAAAATTCTGACATCTTCCACATTACTTTTTTTTTTAGATCTCTCACTGTTCTTTGTTTCTTAGCAATGTATACAATGTATACTTCTCAAACTGAAAGTTCAATTTAATATACTCATATTTGAATTCATTATTTGCAAGGCATTGTGTTATGCTCCATGGAGGATTCAGAAATGAGTGTGGCTTAATTTCTGCCTCTAAGGAACTTAGGTTGAGTATAAAGTTGGGATAAAATAATCTAAAACCTACTAGAAAAATAGGAGGAAGAGATTGTATCTAGTTAGGTGACTAAGAAAGGTTGAGAGAGGAGGGAGTATTTGAGATGGATCTTGAAGGTGTATAGGATTTTGACAGGTAGAGGTGGAGTTGGGAGAAAAACATGAGCAGAAAGGTGGAATGATTCTTGGCAATTGACCATACCTAGGAAATTTGGAGCACAGACATCACCATTTGTCTGACTAAAGCAAACTGTAAGTGCTATGGCAAAGATAAAAGAATAACAATGATAGTAATTCAAAGACTATTGATTTAAAATTAGCAAATTATGATTGATGAGGAAAATAAGACATTTGGGGGGTGGGTTGGCACTAGCAGCCTGACTCTGTATCCCTAATGCACATTCCTGTTAGCTTATAGTCTAGTCACTGCCCCTTCCTTAATTATCTGGTCTTGCAAGACCTGTTTACCTAAATACTCCCATTTTACAGAGGCCATAAACCATGAACAATACACACACCCCCGGAGGGGGTTATCAGCGCTGGCGCCAGGCCAGGCCTTTAGGTGTGGTCTCATGGCCCCCATCCTAACATATGAGGCTTTTTGCAAAGCCCAGAAAGGTTCTAGAAGTATGATCCATATATGGGGGACAAAGAAACCAAAGGGTATAAAGAGAAAGCTTCCTCCATATTGGTTTACTCAGGATATGGAAATAGGCTCCCCTGAGTCATGGTACTAATACATCTGGAAATAAATGAGTTTTTCCTGTATCTCCGGGTACTCCTGTGTATTTTTAAGTCTCCTGGTAAATTCTGTAGCATGATAATCAGTTTAACATGAGTATTTTTAATTGCATTAAGAGTAGTGAGTTGAATAAATTCATTTTAAAACCACATGGACTTAATCGAGTTCACATCTACTAGCTGTGATCTTTGGCAGGTTACTTAGCAGTTTTATGCTGCATCTCCCTTACCTGTAAAAAATGAGATACTGATTAAAACAGTGCCTGGCATACAGTAAGTACACAATAAATTATTGTCATCATTACTTGGAAACAGAGTCAGTTTCTCTCTTGAGGTCTCTCTTCCCTTAGGGAGGGCCTATTTGGTAATTTGCAGACTGACTTCTGTAGATTTATGCTGGGATCTCTGCATAGCCATGATCTGGAAGTCCTATACCATACAGAGTTTAAACTTGAAAGATTACCAGGAAGAGGGAACAAATATGTGTATTCCAAATCATATGTATCCAGTAGAGTTTTGAAGCTTACCTGAAACTCTAAATGTCACTTTGCTTAAAGTAAACAATATTCCAGATTTAGTCACAAGATGCTCAGTACTGTTGCCACCTTCTCGAACACAGGTGTGAGGAAGTTAGGCATGGATGTGTGATTTCATTGTTTTTCAGCAGATACAAGAATGTCTGATTGGTTTGTGTTGGTGCCTAACAATAAGCAGAAGCTATGAATTCACTCAGTTATTGGGATGGAACTTTTTTCCTGGGGGAGGAGGGTTATATTTAAACTAGTGGCCTGGTGCACAAAATTCGTGCACATTAAAAGGGGATTAATTAGAGGAAATACTTTAATATTGCTATTTGCCCTTTCTCTATAATAGAAGTGTCAGAGATGAAAGAAAATTAGTAAAATGTATATGAAAATATTCCTTGTGTCAGAGTCTGGGGCACACCATGGGACCCAGAGTCAAGTCCTTGCCCACCCATGTATGTCTCAAAATCACATGAGACCCAAGCCCACCCCCCCCTTCCCCCCCATTGGGCTAGATCCAGACCTGGCCAGTCCCACCCTTGTCAAGACCTGCTGGGTGGGGGGCACAGCCTCAGGTCAAGCCCCACTGGGGCTGGGGGCATGGCCTGAGGTCCTCCAACCAGCCAGGGTGGGGGGTGTGCCTTGAGATCCCCCATCAAGCCCAGCTGGGTGGGGGACGCAACCTAAGAACCCCTGTCAAGCCCCACTGGGTGGGGGGCATGGCCTGAGGTCCCCCATCAAGCCCCACCAGGCAGGGGGAGCAGCCTCAGGTACCCTGGCCTGGTGCCGGGAGGGGTCGTAGCCTCAGGATCCCATCAAGCCCCGCTGGGTGGGGGTCACAGCCTGAGGTCCCCTGGCCCAGCACTGGGGCAGAGAGGCACACCTTGAGGTCCCCTGTCAAGCCCCGCTAGGTGGGGGGCATGGCCTGAGGTCCTCTGTCAAGCCCCACCAGGAGGGGGGAGCGACCTCAGAGCCCTTAGCCTGGTGCCAGGGTGGGGGTGTGGCCTGAGGTCCCCCAGCCCAGCACTGGGGTGGGGGGCGCTGCCTGAGGTCCCCTGTCAAGCCCTGTTGGGTGGGGGGCATGGCCTGAGGTCCCCCATCAAGCCCTGCTGGGTGGGGAGCGTGGCCTGAGGCCCCCTGTCAAGCTCCATTTGGGCTGGGAGTACGCAGCCTCAGGTCTCTGCTGATTGCTCATTAAGGATCGTTATGGGAACTCGGCCTCCACTGGGGGTGCAGCCATCTTGTGTTATGGAAACCCCCACCTTCTCTGTGGGTGCTGCCATCTTTGTGGTGGAGTGACAGTAATTTGCATATTCCTTTTTTATTATATAGGATCAGGATCAGGGAGGTTGTTTTCTGTAAGAGGAGCTGGAAGAAATTGCTGCTGTAGGTGGTTCTGCTTTAGAAGACCAAGTTTGTCAAGCTTAACCCAAAAGATCAACTACATTATTGGGGTGGTTAATTTTTAGAGTACAAAGGGTTCCTTAAAATTGAAGGTGCTTTCTCTGTGCTTTTGTGCTTTGTTAACATATCATAGACCACTCATTGAGAGGAGTCAAGACACAAGTATTTGCAGTTTTTGATCATTGAAGATCCATTAGGGATTTGCATCAGTCTCTGGAGTTAGTGACAAAGTAGGATTTGCTTTATTTATAAAACTTTGTTTGCCACCTATCTTGAGTTTCTGCAATGGACCAGGCATTGTAATAGGTACTGGGGAGACAAGGATATTCCCTGTCCTCAAGGATCTTCCCTATGGTTTCCAATGAAGTGATGAGTCCAATAATAGAGATATGTATGAAGTAGAGTATGGCCATCAACGTTGTTGGGGATTGTGTTTTCTTTATCTCTGTGATCACATACCTTTCCCAGTGCCTACATGACAAACAGGAAAATTTTACATAACTTCACTGGTATCCAGAGAATGTGTAAGGCCCAGCCACTTGCTATGAAGTAAGTCACAGCAGCCATGGATTTTTTTCATGAAGGTTTTACCTCTCTGATGAATAAGATATGATCTCTAGATGACTCTCTCTCTCTCTCTCTCTCTCTCTCTCTCTCTCTCTCTCTTTCTTTCTACACACACACACACTCACACACACACACACACACACACACACACACACACACACATCTCCTCTGATTATTTCCCTAACTTGTTAGCATCTATGAGAGCCATCTTATTTGCTATTAGAGTCTAGCTGCAATGGACAAGTGAGGCAGCTCTAGAACCCTTACCCCTCTCCCCACGGCTGCCTCTTTTTAATAGGACCAGAAGTGATCACTGATTCCTCAAAACAGACACAAAAAGACACAAAATCAGGATACAAGCTATACTAGGCCATAATTCTGTTCAGAAGTTGAAGGTGGTACAGAGAGTACTCACTTAAGGTCATTGATAGCTTAAATGAAACCACGTATAACAAAAGCAAGTGTACTATAGGTTAATTGATATAAACAAGAGTTAAGATCCTACGGCATCTCATCAACGTTATAAAGATTATAAAGAAACTAGAGGCCCAATGCATGAAATTCGTGCAAGAGTAGGCCTTCCTTCTCCTGGCTGCCGGCACCGGCTTCCCTCTGGCACCGGGGACCCGGGCTTCCCTTGCAGCCCCAGCTTCGTCCAGAAGGTCGTCCGGAAGGATGTCTGGAAGGACATCTGGTCTAATTAGCATATTATGCTTTTATTATTATAGATGACTTTGAACAAAACAACGTTATTCAAGGACCTGCTGCATATCTGAGTCAGGACTGAGGAATGGGAGAAGAAATAAAAACAGAAAAGCTAGAGATGTCATTAGTGTAATTAGCTGAGGCAAACAGTTTTGAGAAATCCATCTTCTCAGCTAGTTGAGCCAGTTTTTTAAAATGAAATCTTTGAGTGAACAATTTTGCATTGGTTGGAATATTGAGGAACATTCATTTTCTTTTCATTTAAGTGTCAAAGAATATTGCTCAGCTTGCTTTATTTACATTTTAACTTTATTTTTAAATTTTTTCTTTCTGTAATATACAAAGCAATCATTGCCAAAATTATGAAGTCATAAAAATTCATCTTTGGTGTATCCTCATCCTCACTGGCTTCCTACCCTATTCACTTTTACCCCTTCCTTTTTCATTTCCTCTTAAATCCCCAGAGTCCAAAACCTTTCTTCTGTCCTACCTTTGTTACATCCCACTCCAGGAGAGCATGGGAAATTGCTCTTTCCTAAAGGGGAAATGATTGGTGGCAGCTTCAAGAGCCATTAAATAGAAGGGGACCTGACTCAATTAAAAGGCTAAATCTCTATATGAAATTTTTGGCATCTGGCAGTTGGAGGTTGGGGTAGAGGAAGGAGTGGGATGTATGAAAACATTCTTTTTTTTCTTCCTAATCACCATGAATTTGAATTTCAAGAGGCAAGTGGTCTCTATTTATTCAGTACAGTGGTAAAGAGTGTAAGCTTTGAAATTAGACTGACATGGATCATATGCCAGACTTAACACTTAACAGTTGTTTGACCTTAAACAAGTTCTGTAACTTATCTGTACCTCAGCTTCCTGATCTGTAAAATGTGGGTGAAAATACCTAGCTCCTGGGGTATTTTTAAGGATTAAGTAATGTAGATAAAGCTCTCCCATGGGTATTAGCACATAGAGTAATCATCTAAGTATTTAGTATTACAAATACAAACTTATTTATGTCACACCTTTGTTTGGAAAAATTCCATGATTTCCTACTCTCCTCGAAAATCAAGTCCTAGACTCTTGGCATTTACAATTATATAAGATTGAACCATAAGTTAAAATTTTCGAAGACAGCTTTGAATATGCTCTTTTCATTAATTATTTGAATTATAGAGTCAGGTTCAATCAATAGAAATGGAGGGCCTTTCCTGGAGAAAAGTGAGTTGTGTTTAAATGTAAGTAAAGCCAATCCTGATTTGTAGAAAAACATACAAGAAATCCAAAATAAGTCCTCTTCACTTTGGGTTAGGTAGGGATTGCAGAGGCATGTAGGGGAGTTCTGGCAATCCATGAATGGGTAATAGGTTCTAGTCACAAGTAAGAAACTGATGCTCAATGAGAATAAATCACATAGCCCACCCATAGAGACCTTGAACTAGGACCCTGTTATACTGACTTTCAATCTGGTGGATATTTAGGCCAGGTTTTATTTCTGTATGTACCATGCTGCCTCCTATTTTTTTCTATGGTGGGATAAATATAGGGTTGAATAACAAAACTAATTTTTAGCTATTAACAAATTCATTGTAATTAATTTCTCAGAGGCACTTGCAATCCTATGTGATATCCTAAGGAAAGGGGTCACTTAAACATATAAGTTAGGTGAGAGACATGAAATACTGCAGGGACAGCAACACCAGATGGTACACAGCAATGGGAGGCAGCATGAGGACACTAGGCATCTGGAGAGCAGAGAGTCAGAAGGGGAATGAAGGTATGCCCCAAGCAAGATTTATCTGCCTTTAAGGTGTACTTCATTTGCCTTTGGGGTTGGAGACAGAGGAAATACGGAGTACATTGATGGCTGAGATTCAGGATTGACTTGAAACCTGCTGAAGAGAGGTCATCTAATTCTGACCTTTATTCATTGACTGATGCTGAATTCTGCATTCAAACAAATTACTCTTTGAAGTTAAAATCTCTACAGATTACTCCTTCTGTAAACTGTGCTTAGTATGTTAATGAATCATGCTTGTCTATGGATTTACCAATGAAGAACTTATCAGGTGCAATCTATCAAAAATGGCTTATTCAACCTGCTTGTCAATGGTGAATGCATTTCGATGTTCATACTCTCCCTTGTGGCACCTCATTAGAGCTTGGGCCTGGTCCTAACTTTTAGTTATGGTTGTCTTGTGCTCTGACAACTCAGGGGCCTTGCTATTCCCAAATTCTATGGAACTTCATCAGATAATTTTTAAAAAATATATTTCCAGGAAATAGAATACTCATGTTAAATGGTCAAAGAAATATTTCCTGATCTTCATGTACCCAGGATACCAAATTGGTAAGTCTGGCAAGAACTGGTAAGGTATTGGCAAGAACACCTAACACTTACTAGCTTGGTCAATTGGCCTTGGTCAAGTCACTTCCCCTGAGTCTGGTTTTCCTGTCATGATACAGGTAACACTATCCACACCTCACAGGACTGTGGTGTTTATTAAAATTAGAAGGTTTGAGAGAAACCAAGATGGCGGCATAGGTGAAACACCTAACCTGCAGCCGGGCACAACAATTTCAAAGGCACAACTAGAGGTCAGAACGGACATCGTCCAGAACCACAGGAGAGCTGGCGGACTGAAATGCCCACAGCTGGGGGGAAGGAGAAGGCCACGGGGACAATCGGGGGAGCCGTAAAAGCCTGAGGTATGGAGAAACTGGCGGAGACACGAGCACGCGCGCCTGCGGGGAGGATGGAGCCGGAGAGGAAGGGGCGGCTGACGGCCTGGCCGGCGTTCACTGGCAGGAAGGAGATAAAGGCTCCGGAGTGCGCTAAGCGCCAGCTCCGACTGCACTGAGCGCCAGTTCCGGGCGAAACCCTGGGAAGCCAGGTGCAGGCTGGGGGAATGAATCTGGGCTGTGGGGCGCAGGCACAGAGGAGCGGGGGAAGGCAGAGCTCCAGAGGCGCGCACGGGAAGGGGCGCAAAGGACGGACTGTTGCCTGCGCCACTGAACTGCCCTAGCGGGAAGGAGACATAAGCTCAGGACCGTGCTGAACCCCAGTTCCGACTGCACTGAACCCCAGTTCCGGGCGAAACCCTGGGAAGCCAGGCGCACGCTGGGGGAATGAATTTGGGCTGTGGTGGCGGAGGCACAGAGAAGCGGCGGCTCCAGATGCGCGCACTGGAAGGTGCGCAGAGGACAGACTTTTGCCTGCGCCACTGGGTGGCCCTGCTGGGAAGGACACAGGGACGCCAGACTGCGCTGAGACCCAGTTCCGACTACACTGAAGCCCAGTTCCAGGCGAGAATCTGGGAGTCCAGATTCATTAGGGGAGGGACTGGACTGTTTGGCAGTGGGCGAAACTCCAGGGCGCGTTTCTCTCCGGGGTGTTTGCGGGGAATACAGAGGGACACAGACACAGGAGCCTCATAGGGCGGGGCTGACAGGAAGCCAAGGTTGTAGGCTCCACCCTGTAGCTCCGCCCCAGCCAAGCTGAGCAGAAGCTTTTTCCTGCTGAGTGCCTCAGGTAGTGGCTGACCCACACTACATTGGAGACCCAGAAACGAGGGCATCTAGTGGTTGGTGTGAGATGACACCAGATTTCAATCACTTGCATAAGGGAGGCATTCTAGACGCAGACTCAGTGAGCGCCAAGGCATTGCTGCATCAAGACCCGGCCCACAAACATGTCTCCTGCACAGCAACTCTTCCTATATAGACAAAGAGGGTCCTCACGGCCAATTGGCCTGGAGGACAATTCCTCCCAGTGACAGCAACAACAATCAAGACTTAACTGTACAAAGGAGGACCAAGATGGAGACATAGGGCGGCAGCCTGATCGTTGCCTACCACAACAATATTGAGACTACGACGGGAGAGCAGAGCAGACACCAGCCAGAAAGACCAGGGGGCTGGCTGAGCAGATGCTCTACAACTAGAATAAAAGAGAGGGGTACGCAGGATGATGCTGATGCCGGTGACCCAAAGTCCACACTTTAAGAACTATGGCTCAGGCGACACAATGGTGGCCTGGAACGTGCTCGGCGCAGTTCCCCCGGCGGTCTCCGGCTGAGGGGACGGCTCCACTCGCTGCCGAGCACGGACAGACGAGCCCCTGGGAGACATGGGGTGGGAGACTCCGTGCTTGCTGACCTCCGAGTCCTTCAAGAATCTCAATGCCCCGAAGTGGCCAGGTGCGCACGCTCAGCGACTGGCCACCGTTGGAGACCCAAGGGCCGACGCAGCGACACCGGACCAGCCCACCGCCGGGCACCGGGCACACCGGAGCCTTGCCGAGCCCGCCGCCCAACGAGTTCTGCGGCAGCCGCCCTGGAGCTCTGAGAAAATGACCGAAGGAATTGCTGAGAGGGAATTGACCAACAGGAATTGGGATCAAGAAGATGAAACCCCGCTGAGACCCGAGTCCAGGCGAGCCTGCGAGCCTCTGGGCTCAGATGTGGTCACACGCCTCTGGGCCTAGGTGAGGCCTCATGCCCCTGGGTTTGGGTGAGGCCACGCGCCCCTGGGTCCAGGTGAAGCTGGATTCCGGGTTCGGGTGAGGCCATGTGCCCCTGGGTCCGGGCGAATCTGAACCCTGGGTCCGGGTGAGGCCGTGGGCCCCTGGATCCGGGTAAGGCTGGGTCCCGAGTACGGGTGAGGCCGTGAGCCCCTGGATCCGGGTGAGACCACGCGACCAGGGGTCTGAGAGAGGTAACGCGCCCCTGGGTCCGGGTGGCTTCGTGCACCTAGGTCCAGGTGAGGCCACGTGCCCCTGGGTCTGAGAGAGGCCACGCACCCCTAGGTCCGGGCGAGACCATGTGTCCCTGGATCCGGGTGGGGCCTCGTGCACCTAGGCCCGGGTGGGGCCGCGTGCCCCTGGGTCTGGGGGAGGCCAGGCGTCCCTGGGTCCGGGTGAGACCGTGTGTCCCTGGATCCGGGTGAGGCCTCGTGCGCCTAGGCCCGGGTGAGGCCACGTGCCCCTGGGTCTGGGGGAGGCCAGGCGTCCCTGGGTCCGGGTGAGACCGTGTGTCCCTGGATCCGGGTGAGGCCTCGTGCGCCTAGGCCCGGGTGAGCCCAAGTGGCCCTGGGTCTGGGAGAGGCCAAGCGTCCCTGGGTCCGGGTGAGACCATGTGTCCCAGGATCCGGGTGAGGCCTCGTGCACCTAGGCCCGGGTGAGCCCAAGTGGCCCTGGGTCTGGGAGAGGCCAAGCGTCCCTGGATCCGGGTGAGACCATGTGTCCCTGGATCCGGGTGAGGCCTCGTGCACCTAGGCCCGGGTGAGCCCAAGTGGCCCTGGGTCTGGGAGAGGCCAAGCGTCCCTGGGTCCGGGTGAGACCATGTGTCCCAGGATCCGAGTGAGGCCTCGTGCACCTAGGCCCGGGTGAGCCCAAGTGGCCCTGGGTCTGGGAGAGGCCAAGCGTCCCTCGGTCCGGGTGAGACCATGTGTCCCTGGATCCGGGTGAGGCCTCGTGCACCTAGGCCCGGGTGAGCCCAAGTGGCCCTGGGTCTGGGAGAGGCCAAGCGTCCCTGGATCCGGGTGAGACCATGTGTCCCTGGATCCGGGTGAGGCCTCGTGCACCTAGGCCCGGGTGAGCCCAAGTGGCCCTGGGTCTGGGAGAGGCCAAGCGTCCCTGGATCCGGGTGAGACCATGTGTCCCAGGATCCGAGTGAGGCCTCGTGCACCTAGGCCCGGGTGAGCCCAAGTGGCCCTGGGTCTGGGAGAGGCCAAGCATCCCTGGGTCCGGGTGAGACCATGTGTCCCTGGATCCGGGTGAGGCCTCGTGCACCTAGGCCCGGGTGAGCCCAAGTGGCCCTGGGACTGGGAGAGGCCAAGCGTCCCTGGGTCCGGGTGCGACCATGTGTCCCTGGATCCGGATGAGGCCTCGTGCACCTAGGCCCGGGTGAGGCCACGTGCCCCTGGGTCTGGGAGAGGCTAAGCGTCCCTGGGTCCGGGTGAGACCATGCGTCCCTGGATCCGGATGAGGCCTCGTGCACCTAGGCCCGGGTGAGCCCAAGTGGCCCTGGGTCTGGGAGAGGCCAAGCGTCCCTGGGTCCAGGAGAGACCATGTGTCCCTGGAACCAGGTGAGGCCTTGTGCAACTAAACCCGGGTGAGGCCACGTGCCCCTGGGTCTGGGAGAGGCCAAGCGTCCCTGGGTACGGGTGAAGCCAGATCCTGGGTCCGGGTGAGGTCGTGCGCCCCTGGATCCATCCGGGTGAGGCTGGGTCCCAGGCCCGGGTGAGACTACGCGCCCCTTGGGTATGGGTGAGGCCACGTGCCCCTTAGTCCGGGTGACGCCGTGCCCCTGGGTCCGGCCAAGACCAAACCAGAGGGAGTCGGACCTCCATTACCACCATTTGTCCACCATCCAGAGCTGAGGGGTCAGTGCTGACATGTACACATAAGGAACTACTGGACATTGAAATTGGGTCTCAAAAGAACTGTTGGTCCAGGGGGAAGCTCACTACAGATTGATTCATTTGCCTGTCAGCATAACTATTATTGCTCGTCTCACATTCAGTTCTTATTAGTATATATCTAGTGACATATGATCTCGCTCATCTAGGGGAAATGATGAACAACATAGACTGAGGAACAAGAACAGAACCAGAAGCAAGGAGGCATCGATCGGACTATCGGGCCTCAGAGGGAGGATAGGGGAGGGTAGGGGGAGGGTGGGGGGGAGGGGGAGAGTTCAACCAAAGGACCTGTATGCATGCATATAAGCCTATCCAACGGTTAAGTTCAACAGGGGATTGGGGCATGCGTGGGGAGAGGGGTGGGATGGGAATGGGGGGATGAGGACAAATATGTGACACCTTAATCAATAAAGAAATTAAAAAAAAATAAAAAAAAAATAAAATTAGAAGGTTTGTGGGGGGAAAAACAACAGTGGTTCAGAGAAAGTGAAATACTATGCAAATATCAGGAGGCAATGGAGTGCAGTGGTTTAGAGCATGGGCTCTGAAATCAAACTGCTTAGTTTCACATGTTGGTTCTACCATTTTCTAACTGTGATCTTGGAGATGTTAAACTCTCTGAGGCTCCATTTCCTCACCTGTAAAATGGGATAATAATAGAACCCATTTCTATAGAGTAGTTATAAAAAGTAAATCATTAATGATTAAGTGGTTAACACATTACCTGACATAAACTGGCATAAGCTGCTGTTATGAACAAAGTAGTAAACTAATAAAAAAAAAAGCCTTGCACTGTGAAGCAATAATTAACTTTCACAAACACAGTCACATTTGATTTTTAAACAACTTTGTGTGGTTGGCAGGGAGAAGTATTATCACCATCTTTTTACAGAGAAGTTGATTCCCTCAAGGGCCCTCAGCAAGTAGGCCTTTGATTAGAACCCATAGCTCTGAATTCCTTGCTTACTAAGGCCTGAAGTGAATTCTAAGGCTGTCCAGATGATGGCAGCCCAGCAGGGAAGAACATTCTGGCTAGGGACCTCCTCATAGGCAGAAGCCTTCCTCCTCTGCCTGTGTCTGGGCATTGTCCTACCTACTATATGGAATATTATCATGTTACCAAATAAGCCACGAGCAAGAATGAATGAGGCTTCATCACCTCCTCTCTGTATTGAGTAACACACTTGAATTTGAGCCTCTCACTTCTGTTTCTATTACTAATATATTTCATTATGGATTAAGATTGCAACTTCTTTCTAATACAATTTAAGGATGTTACTATCTATTGTGCTTTGTAAGCCTTTTCCCACACCTGTTTCTTATGAGGCTGTCTTTTTTTAAAACTTCTTTGTTAATCAAATCAGATATTTCTGTCATTTGGGGACCCACTCTGTATTAATGAATATGGATTGGACTCTTCCTAATTGTTCTCTGAACACCTCCCGGTTTTCAGGAGGGTAATTGATTTCAATCAACTTCTTTTTAAAAAAATATATTTTATTGATTTTTTACAGAGAGGAAAGGAGAGGGACAGAGAGCTAGAAACATCGATGAGAGAGAAACATCGACCAGCTGCCTCTTGCACACCCCCTACCGGAGATGTGCCTGCAACCAATGTACATGCCCTTGACCTGAATCGAACCTGGGACCTTTCAGTCCGCAGACTGACGCTCTATCCACTGAGCCAAACCGGTTTCGGCTCAATCAACTTCTTTAGTGCACTTTCTACACTCTTGAAGCCTGTAATTTTAAAGTTCAATATTTGTGTGTGTGTACCCTCAGGAGTGCTTCAGTTGGATCCCATAATCCTGGAATTCGAATGAGTCACCAACTTGGAATATATTTAGCATTAAACTCATTTATTTTTTAGTATGGCTGAGACATGCTTTAAAGCATGACCCACATACAAAATCTAAATTCCTAAAAAGTTAAATTACAAAATCACTTTTAAACTAAAAAAGTAAGCAACTTGGCTTTAGCGAAGAGTGTATTGAAATGTTTTCAGTGCCTTTAGCTGTGTAATAAAGTCTGGGGGGACAAACTGAAAGTTAGACGTTTACTGTGGATAATTAGTCAAAGACAAAATAGCTCAGAAATGAGAGAGGCTCATTGGGAAGATATTTCATTTATAAAAATTCAGTTTTACTAGTAAAAATGCAGATAATAAAGAGACTATATTTGGATACATTTTCACATAATAGTTAGCCTTTTCTGGTTATGAAACATTTCCCCTATCATAATTTGTTTTCTTTTTGTGTGTGAGTCAAGTCCATGTTTAAAGATTTATGGTAATTAACTATTTTTCTATAAATTTGGAGTGACTATTTTATCCTACACTAGATATTGTCATTAGTTATGCCTCTGAGAAGTCAAAGGTTCTTATTAGATCTATTTGGAGGAATACCTAAATTTAGCATAGACACTTTCATTAATATATTTGTACTAGAATTAACCTCATTGAGGTTCTTATTGCCATTCTCCAGCTGTACTAGTATTCAAAAGTCTAACTGGACAACTTTTCTCCCTACTTCAACCCATCACATACCCTATTGCCAGAATAATTTTTCCCAAACTTTGTACATTCCCTTGTTAGATCTTCAATGGTTCCCTGTTACCAATGGCTTGGAATGCCAGATCCCGTGATCTGATTTTTTTAATCCTCCCCCGAGGATATTTTTTCTATTGCTTTTTAGAGAGAGTAGAAGGTAGGTAGGGAGAGAGAGGGGAAAGAGAGAGAGAGAGAGAGAGAGAGAGAGAGAGAGAGAGAGAGAGAGAGAGAGAGAGAGAAACATTGATGTGAGATACATTGATGTGAGATACATTGATTGGTTGCCAGGGATTGAACCTGTAACCTAGGTACATGCCCTTGATTGGGAATCGAACCTGTGACCCTTTGGTACACGGGTCAATGCTCTAACCACTTCACCATACCAGTCAGGGCCCATGATCTGAATTTTGAACTTACCTTTCCAATTCTATTTGCTATTACTTAATATACTGTATGTTCTGCCAGCCAAACCATTGTAATTCTTTGAATACTCCATGCACATTTTTACAAACCCCTCTGTCTATGTTGCTCTTTTAACCAGCAATAATACCCGTTTCACTATTTCTCTGTATCTGAATTTTATGTGTCTGCATTTATAGGGTAACCATAGGGCCCTTGTTGAGGGAGAGGGATAAGGAAAGGGAGAGAGAGAGAGAGAGAGAGAGAGAGAGAGAGAGAGAGAGAGAGAGAGAAGTATACAGTAGAATGGCTTTAAAAATTCAGAAGTTCTTTTTTTTTCTCCTGTGACAGGTCTGTCACAAGTTTTGAAAATGGCAGTGGCTCTACTTTGCATGGTCATTCAAGAATTTAAGCTCCATATAAATTGTCAATCCACCAAGTTATTACTTTACCTGTGGGTTGAGAACCGCTAGCAGGGTCGCCTAAGACCATCGGAAAACACAGATATCTATATTACGATTCATAACAGTAGCAAAATTACAGTTATGAAGTAGCAACGAAAATAATTTTATGGTTGAGGGTCACCACAACATGAGGAACTGTATTAAAGGGCCGCGGCATTAGGAAGGTTGAGAACCACTGCCCTAGAGTGTGGTCCTCATCTGAGTGGTTAAGGCTGGCCCAACTCATCCAGGTTCCAGCTGGAGGAAAAGGAAACAGCGAAAAAGACAGGTCTACTCTCTTTTTAAGTCTAGGCCTGGAACTGGCATATGCCACTTCTCACATTATACTGGAAATAAATTAGTCACACACACATAAATATGAATGAGGTTAGGCAATATAATCTAGCCACATGTATGAAAGAAGTGGGGATCAAATTTTGGTAGCCAACTAGATGTTTATGCCACACTGTTGAAATCTGGCTAATGTGTCATCATCTTCCTTCTTTAGGCCTTTCCTGAGCCCCTCAGCTAGCAGTGATTTCAATTTCCTCTGAACTATTCTAGTTTGGGTTTCTTCAACTATCATGTGTATAAGAATCTCCTGTGGCTTTTGCTAAATTACAGAGTTTAAATCAGTCAGTCTTGGGCAGGGCCTGAGAGTCTCCATTTCTAAGAAGCGCCTTGGTTCCCATACACTGGTCTGCCAAACACACTTTGAGTACGGATGTTTGAGTCCATTTTTTGTTCCTCTCTTGTGGAATGTAACTTTTCTTACTTCAGACTGGCTATTCGTGTATATATAGTAACCTTCTAACAAGACAGTTAAATCTCATAGTGGACTCTTGATCTCTTTGACATCTTTCTTTCTTACCCTTACTCTCTCTAGCACCAAGATTAGAGTCTTGTACACTTACAGGCACTAAATAAATATTTGAATAATTGATGAGCAGTGTCAACGAATTCAGAATGTTGAGCATAACCTTTTGAAAGGCAGCCCTACTTATGCCAGGCTCTGGACTATGCTTAATGAAATCACTTGTTTGAAAACAGTTTGTTCAAAACCTCACTCCCACATAGTCCAGCCAAACAAACTAAGGGAGAACCTGCCAGAGAGCCAAGGTGAGTTAAGTGGAATTCAACAAATGGAAACCACATTTTATCAAGGATTTTTCCCCTCCATGTGCTGTGACCGTGTCAAAAGAAATACCAACCCCTATGTTTTGAATTCATTTCCAGAGAGACTCTCTGTTTAACAAGAGTGATTTTGTACCCACAGAGCATTATGAGGCAATTTGATAAATTTTTTGTTGAAGAAGTGGTTGTTGTTGTTTTTTTCCACCTGGAAGCACTCAGTGATCTTCCACTTAGAAAATCTCAAGTTGTCTTCCAATTAAAGCTAGATGAGAATGACTCTTCTCAGCTTGGCACCAGTTTAGCCTGTACTTTTCATGGTCCTGTCATGAAGGGTTGGAGTGAATAAAGAGAGAGGAGATGAACGGGGCTAGGGTTTAAAAAAGAGGCTACTTTGTAATCTAATTTGAATTACATTGAGCAAAGTCTCCTGCCTCACTCTCCAGCCTGCATGATGAAACTCCTAACTGGAACGATTTTCTACTTGGAAATTGTTGTAGATGACACAGGGTTGAGGTTTCCCTCTTCGTCTCTGTATGGAAAACAGTCTCACAGGCAAATAAATCATGTAACCAAGATTTTGGATTCTTAGCCTAGTTGAAGAAATGAGTTTTAGTTTCTATTAGCCCCTCTGCACCAACTACAAACCAAAGAACTTCAGAGTAGAGTCCTCGCATCTCACCTGCAGGCTTTCTCCTTGTCAATACCTTGTTAGACCTTAATACCATTACTAGGCTTTGAAATTAAGAAAAGGATATTCAGACATGCTACAAATTTATGCTGACCCCTCTCTTTCTTTACTGTGACTATGTAAATCTTTATGATTGTGTCTATACAGTGTGCCCTAATAATTTGTGACTGCACATGTTGTTGTACATGAGTTTCCATATATTTTGGCCTTCCTACTCCCTAAGTGAGATCTTATAAGCACCACAATTAAAGAATGAAAAAATTCCCAATAGGATTGGGACTAAGATGAGGCAAGCTAAGCCTCCAGAGAGCAAAATTTAAGGAGGTGCTCACTCAAATATGCTGACCCAGCATTTGCCCAACCCTGAGAATGAGAGCCCCATTTAATTTCGTGCCCGAGGGACCTGGCTTGCCTTATCCTAGTCCTAAGTAGCAGTTTCTGAGGTCATTTGGATAACTGAGTCAGCCCTTTAAACCCACCTACCCACCCCCTTCTTTTTGGAAAATGCAGAGAGCCTACAAATGCAGACAGGAAACAGTAGAAAGGAAATTCAGCCATCATGATTTTATTCATCACAGGGATGTAAGACTGACATTCTGTTCATTTGCCCTCTATGCTGAAGCTAAACAAAGTCCAGACATAGATTTTATAATGAGCACACATTCAATCCTAGCTTTAGGGATCTCCTTGGATTTAACTCTTGACATTGGTCCTTGCTCTCAAAGCCCCCTAAATTTTCAGACCATCAACAGCACATCTAAATGCAGACAAACACATTATTCCTATCTACTGCCTAACTATACCCACTTGCAAGTCGTATGTGAATCCCACCTAATTAGCTGTGACATGCATTTTGGCATATGTCGGAAGTTAAAGCCACTTCCTTGGAGAAACTCAAACTCCGAATTTATCTTTATTAAGGCCTTGTCCAAATGATAAATATACACAGCCTCCTTGCTATCTACTGCTTGGAAATAAATCAATTTAGGATTGATTTGCTAACAGCTTTCTTCACTCTAAGGGTCCTCCTGCCCTAGAGGTCGCACTGTCCTTCTTTAAAAATGATTCTAACCAAACAGAAGACACCAAGTTGACCATAAAGTGAACAAAGAAGGGAACCTGGGGAGAGAGGAAACAATTCCCTTTTGCACATCCCAGAAAAAAACAGTCTTACAAAGCACAATATTATATTCAGGAAAAAAGGTTTCCTAAACTACAAACTCCTCTAGGACTCTGCCAGGAAATATACAGGGTGGGGAAAAAAGGAGGGCATTTACAGCTGTGAGTATTCAAAACACAGAGTTTATTCTTATATTATTATCTATTAACTAGAGGCCCGGTGCACAAAATTCGTGCACGGGGAGGGTGTGTCCCTCAGTCCAGCCTGCACCCTCTCCAATCTGGGACCCCTCGAGGGATGTCCGACTGCCCGTTAAGGCCCGATCCAGGTAGGGCAGTCAGATGTCTCTCTCACAATCCAGGACTGCTGGCTCACAACTGCTCACCTGCCTGCCTTCCTGATTGCCCCTAAGCACTTCTGCCTGACAGCCTGATCACCCCCTAACCACTCCCCTGCCAGCCTGATTGATGCCTAACTGCTCCCCTGCCAGCCTGTTTGCCCCTAAATGCCCTCCCCTGCAGGCCTGGTCACCCCTAACTGCCATCCCCTGCAGGCCTGGTCCCTCCCCCCCAACTGCTCTCCCATTCAGGCCTGGGTCCCCCTCAACTACCCTTCCCTGCAGGCCTGGTCGCCCCCAACTTCCCTCCTCAGCTGGCCTGGTCACCCCTAACTGCCTTCCCCTTCAGGCTTGATCGCCTCCAACTGCCCTCCCCTGCTTGCCATCTTGTGGTGACCATCTTGTGTTCACATGGGGGCAGTCATCTTTGACCACATGGGGGCCATCTTGTGTGTTGGAGTGATGGTCAATTTGCATATTATTCTTTTATTAGATAGGATAGAGGCTGGTGCATGGGTCAGGGCCAGCTGGTTTGCCCTGAAGGGTGTCCCAGATCAGGGTGGGGGTTCCCTTGGGGTGTGGGGTGGCCTGGGCTAGGAACCTGTGGTGGTTTGCAGGCTGGCCATGCCCCCCGGCGACCCAAGCGGAGGCCCTGGTATCTGGGATTTATTTATCTTTATCTTCTATAATTGAAACTTTGTAGCCTTGAGCAGAGCCAAGCCTCCTGCTTGCTCTATGGCCACAGCCATTTTTGTTGGGATTTATTTATCTTCTATAATTAAAACTTTGTAGCCTTAAGTGGAGGCCTAGGCCGGCCAGGGTGTGAGGGAAGCTTGGCTTCCTCCATTGCCGGGGGCAACTCAAACCTCCTGCTCTTTCTGTGGTTGAAGCCATCTTGGTTGGGTTAATTTGCATACTAGCTCCTGATTGGCTGGTGGGTGTGGCTGGTGGGTGTAGCAGAGGTAAGGCCAATTTGCATATTACTCTTTTATTAGATAGGATTATTTATTGTTTCCCAAACAAACAGCTGTAAACCTATTTTTTGCCCCACCCTGTAAATAAATGAACTGGCTGAGAGTATGAGACATTCAAGAGTGGTGGGGACTTCATTTCTGAGGTCATCTGGATAACTGAGTTAGCCCTTTTCCCATTTCCCATTTACTCCAGCCTCCTTTTGCCACATGGGACCATGAGCCAAATCTTATTAGATCTGATTCTTTAAGAGAAGGAGGCATCTTGATTTCTCCTAACATGACATACTTTTTTTAAATGTCAGAAAGTTAAAGAAAACATAATAGTCACTGTGGGGGGACAAATAAAATATATCAGAAGGACAGATTTTTCTCACTAAGTCTCAAGGTCTATCTCCAGTCTATTTGTGACTCTTTTCACTTGGTGACTTTTAATAGCTCAGCTAGTCATGTTTAGGCTGAATATTCTTAAGATGCCAAGATGTTAAGATTTTGTTTTAAATAGTCATGTTTACAATTATCTTTGTTTTTCTGCACATAGGTGGCCCAGCCTGTCTGCAGCATTAGTGACCTCCTGGTTCATAGGTTGATGCTCAACCACTGAGTATACTGGCTGGCTCCACATTCTTGTATAGAAGAGTATGGTATCTCATTTCAACTTCCCTTGAACCCTACCTTTGTTTTGGAATCAGAAAGACCTTGGATAGACCCAGTCTTAGTCTTTTCAGGCTTCTAGAGCAAAATGCACAGTCTGGATGGCTTATAAACAGCAGAAAAATACTGCTCACAGTTGTGGAGACTGGGAAGTCTAAGATCAAGGTGCCAGCATTATTGGGTCCTGATGAAGGTATGCTTTCAGGTTGAAGACTGTGACTTCTTATATTATCACAATGCAGAAGGAGCGAGAAAGCTCTCTGGGATCTCTTTATAAGAGCACTAATCCCATTTATGAGGGTTCTTCCTTCATAACTTAATCACCTCCCAAAAGCCCACCTCCTAATACCTTGGGGATTGGGATTTCAACATATGAATTTGGGGGATATACAAATATTCAGTCCATAGCAGACTATTATTCCAACATTTAACTTGCTGTATGATGCCAGGTAAATTATTTAAACCTCTACTCCTTGAATTTCTTTTACCTGTAAAGTGAGGATGTTGCTACCTATTTTATTTGCTGTTTGTAAGGATTAAATGATGTGATTTATGTAAAGGGAATAATGGAATCTGGCACATGGTAAATGATCACTAAACATCAGCTGATATTTTTCATTTTAACTCCCCTTTGCCTTCATCTTTCCAGATGCCAGGGACTTACATATCTCTGGATTTCTGCTACTGTTGAGCATTAAGTTTTATTTTGTCCTGTAGTAGAGTATACATAGTAGGCACTCTAAATACTTATGGCTGGGAACACTTTTTGAAAAGGAAGATGTCAAAAAGAGCATAGAGCCAGGCTTGATTGGTGAATGCAGTGCACGAAATGAGTGCTAGATGATTATGGTAAACATTAATAGCTTCTTTCCTGAATGGTTTCAGAATCTAACAACTAAAGAGAAGGGGCAAGGGCAATGAAGGAGCTTTTCTGAGTGCTGTGTGACACTGCTCAATGTGTATTTGAATGATCCAGGGAAGATGAGAGGGCCAAGGAGGTGGGTGTGGTCATTTAATTCCTCTATTTCTTGGGAGTTGACACTGGAGTCCAATTTAGCAATTAGGAACAGTGGGTGAATTACCCATAGCTATTCTGTAATTAGAAACCATTATGCTGAGCTGTATTGGAGTTTTGCCTCCTGGGAACTAGG
Source organism: Eptesicus fuscus (assembly GCF_027574615.1). Classification (NCBI taxonomy): domain Eukaryota; kingdom Metazoa; phylum Chordata; class Mammalia; order Chiroptera; family Vespertilionidae; genus Eptesicus; species Eptesicus fuscus. Next base: position 114,276,587 of record NC_072473.1, read on the forward strand.
TGGGGATCTATGACCCTTTGTCTTTTACTCTCCCTGGGGACTGACATTAAAGGCAGAGGAAGCTGTATTTTCACTATTGGGAGGAGTATTTATGGCAACTGCTCTTTTGTCCCTCTCTCACACCACACACACTCTCTAGTGCTGGACTGAGAAAGGGGAATAAGAGCCAAGACCTAGGGTATGGTAGGAGGACAGGGTTTCTTCATCCCTTTCCCTTGCAAATTCACTCTTCCTTTCTCCTTTCTCTGAGAGTCCCAATCCTACCTTTTTAGTATTCTCCAGAGAGTTACATTTGATGATGACTAAGATTTGATGTGCTCTCTAGGGGAAAAAAAAAACATACCCTGATTTGTAGATTTCTATGGTGTATATATTCTCATCAACTGGGTTTCAAACTACTAACTTTTAGTCACTGAATGTGGTGTTGGGAGAGATGTGCACAGTTGTCTCCTGTGAGACAGTTTGTGCTGGCTCCAGCATCCTATTGGCTTAAACTCTGACATTTTATGACTTTATGGTCTTGAATCCCTTCTTTTTTAATTCTTCATACTGAAACCAAAATGTGGTGTTTGAGTCCAATTTCATTGTCTCACAAAACTGAAGAATGGATTCATGGACAAAAAAAAAAACACACAAAAACAACAACAACAACAAAAAAAACACGTTGGTGGAAGCAAAGTTTATTGAGAGAAGCCAGTCCTGGGCACAAGGGAGCACATCCCCTCCCCCCCAGGAACCCAGCATGAGAGAGGAGAGGAGAGGGGAGGGGAGAGGGGGAGAGGGGGAGGAGCTCAAGGCACACTTCTTTTTCTAGGAGTAGATACATGCTTTGTAGCTTCTGATTGGTTCTTTCAAAGAATTCTGCCTTAGTAACTAACATCATTGGGATTGGTTTATACCTCATTGCCTTGTGATTGGTTATTTTCAAGCTGCCTGTCTTAGCAACATGCATACATTTTAAAGCTCGCTTCTCTGGCACATCCTTCCTTCTCTGCTCTGCTGGATTGTCTTAGCAATTACCGGTCAGCTAGGTTCCCCAGCTCTACTTCCTCTTGGTCCATGGTCCCATCCCTGTCTACCTAGCTTCCCTCTGTCTCCTCATTACAGTACACATGGAATAACTATAATATGAAAATTAAACGATAAAGCTTCTTCTCATACTAAAAAACAGGGCAAAAATGAAAGTGTTTTTTCCAGACTTAACATCCTATCTAATAAAAGAATAATATGCGAATTGACTGTCATTCCAACACACAAGATGGCTGCCCCCATGTGGTCAAAGATGACTGTCCCAGTATGGACACAAGATGGCCACCACAAGATGGCCAGCAGGGGAGGGCAGTTGAGAGGGACCAGGTCTTCAAGGGAGGGAAGTTGTGGGTGATCAGGCCAGCAGGGGAGGGCAGTTGGGAGGGACCAGGCCTGCAAGGGAGGGCAGTTGGGGGCGATCAAGCCTGCGGGGGAGGGCAGTTAGGGGTGACCAGGCCTGCAGGGGAGGGCAGTTAGGGGTGACCAGGCCTGCAGGGGAGGGCAGTTAGGGGTGACCAGGCCTGCAGGGGAGGGAAGTTAGGGGCAAACAGGCTGGCAGGGGAGCAGTTAGGCATCAATCAGGCTGGCAGGGGAGTGGTTAGGGGGTGATCAGGCTGGCGGACGGAAGCCATTAGGGGCAATCAGGAAGGCAGGCAGGCGAGCAGTTGTGAGCCAGCAGTCCTGGATTGTGAGAGGGATGTCCGACTGCCCATTTAGGCCCAATTCTATTGGGATCAGGCCTAAACGGGCAGTCGGACATCCCTCGAGGGGTCCCAGATTGGAGAGGGTGCTGGCTGGGCTGAGGGACACACCCCCCATGCACGAATTTCATGCACCGGGTCTCTAGTATATACTATGATATCAAGGTTGTGTCAAGGATGGGTGCTGGCTGCTAATTTTTAGTAGTAATTTGGGCAGAAGCAGCAGGAAGGACTATGGTTGTCTGCTTCTGTGATACTTTGTATGAATTGACAAGAGCTTCTCTGAAAGTCAAACTTCAGCTGTGCTGATGGTAGGTCCCCTGAGCCACCTCTCATAATAGACAGTCATCTCTCCATTAGCTATGGCAAAGCTGACAGGGAGCAGTAGTATCAAAACATAAACAAACACTGCAGTATTTACTTTTGTATTTCACTGTTTTTCATTCCCTCACAACATACATCTAAAAAATGCTTCCCCCCACTTTAACATAGCAATTTCTGCTGGCAGCAGAAGCTTCTGCAAATTGAATGTGTTTACTTTGGCTTGGAAGACAAGAATAAATGAAAAGGGCTGCACTTGCTTGCAATTGCTCCAGGTGGGAGAAGCAGAAAGAAAGCTAGAGCTGACCTTGGCCAGAACTGCTTAACATGTGTGAGGTTTGGTTCTAATTCCTTCAGTTTTCATAGGTATAGCCTGCTCATTCTACAGCCTCTGCCCAGCTGCCTCACACAGTCCCTCCTTTCTTATCTCTGTTTCCCAGGCTGGAACTGTTGCCCAACCAGCCTCTAGTGACTTAGAGAAACCTAAGCAATAAACTAGGAGCAAAGGGACAAGATGCCTGTGGTGTGCTGGTAAAAGTTTAATAATGGTCTCTCTATTAAAAAAAAGAAAGTGTGTGTGTTCCTACATTTTACTGATAGAAAGTATGGGTATCACACAATTTTAAAAATAATAAAGTACACATTACTCCTTATTTTAAATTCCATATAGCCAGGTCATTGTCACTGAATTTTTTTTTCTGAATTCTTGTATCTGTGGCCAACCTGTGGTTGCAATTGACAATTGAATGTAATCCTGACATAAATATTGGTTGGTATTTTCAATTCTGTTAATGAGTAAGATGAAAGTGAAACAACAAAGATGCATGACAGAACTTCATTTATTAATCAGTGACGTGAGCAACTAACTCCTTTGTTGAATCAGATAATAGTTTTTGTACACTGGAAGATATACTATACTTCATTTCTGTGTTAGTCACAATGTAATGGCTACAGATTCAATTCAGCATACTTTAAAATATAATATTATTAACACTTTATCCATCACTTTTTGAAGTCTAGACAATCAATAAAACAATATCAAAACTTTTTTCTTTTTTTTTATTTATTTTTTTTATTGATTAAGGTATTACATATGTGTCCATATCCCCACATTGCCCCTCCACCCCACTCCTGTACATGACCTCACCCCCCTGCTGTCTCAAAACTTTATTTTTAGAATTTTCTTTCTTTTTAAAATCATCACCCAGGATAGTTTTCCATTGATTTTTAGAGAGAGTGGAAGGCAGGGAGGAGGGGGAAAGAGAGAGAGAGAGAGAGAAGAGGGAGAGAGAGAGAGAGAGAGAGAGAGAGAGAGAGAAACATTGGTGTGAGAGAGACACATTGATTGGTTGCCTCTAGCATGTGCCCCAACTGGGGTAGGGTATCAAACATGCAACCGAGGTATGTGCCCTTGACCAGGAATGGAACCAGAGACCCTTTGGTCTGCAGGCCAATGTTTTAATTACTGAGCCAAACCAGCCAGGGTTACTTTAGCATTTTCAACTTACCACATTGTAAATACTCTCCACTATGGCTGTTGTCAAGCTACAATTATGTTGTCAGTAAATGAGTCATCAGAAGAGATGCATAGCAGCACAAATTTACAGGGCATTTCTACCACTCACATACTATAGCATTTTATCACAAAGCAGCAGAATATACATTCTTTTAAAATTCGCATGGACCATTCTCTAAGATAGATATTTTGCTAGGACACAACATAAGCCTTAAAAAAGTCAAGAAGATTGAAATCATATCAAGCATTTTCTTGGATCACAACACTATGAAAGTAGAAAACAATTACAATTAAAAACTCAAAAACACAAACACATGGAGGCTAAATAACCTGTTTTTAAACAGTCAATGGGTTAACAATGAGATCAAGAAAAAAATCAAGTTACCTGGAGACAAACCAAAATGACTTTGACAGGTTTGAGAAACACTAGTCAGGAATTTTGTAGAATTTCCTTCAATTGAGATTTGTCTAATATCCATCTCATGGTTAGACTTGGGGTGTAGGTTTTATTTTTGCGGGAAGACCACAGAGGTAAAATGCCATCCCCATCACATTATATCCAAGGTACCTACTTTCAGCATGACTTATCACTGTTAACGTTGAACTTAATCACCTGGCTGAGGTAATGTTTGTCAGGTTTCTCGACTGTAAAGTCACTCTCTTCTTTAAAAAAAAAAAAGCCTTTCGCCCAGCCAGCACAGCTCAGTGTTTGAGTGAGCATCAAACTATGAACTAGTAAGTCATGGTTCGATTACCTGTCAGGGCACATGCCTGGGTTGCGGGCTTGAACCCCAGTGTGGGGCATGCAGGAGGCAGCCAATCAATGATTCTCTCTCATCATTGATGTTTCTTTTATATATATATATATTTTTACTAGAGGCCCAGTGCACGGATTCATGCACCGGTGGGGTCCCTTGGCCTGGCCTATGGGGATCGGGCCAAAACCGGCTCTCTGACATCCCCCGAGGGGTCCCAGATTGTGAGAGGGCAGTTCTCGGGTGACAAATCCCAGAATTGGGCTCTCTCCTCTCTGGTTCCGGGTGCGTCACCCGAGAACCACTGCTGCCAAGTCACTGCAGCTCTGCAGCTCCTGCGTTGAGCGTCTGCCCCCTGGTGGTCATTGCATGTTATAGCTACCGGTCAGACGGTCACTTAGGCTTTTATATATATAGATTTTATTTTATTTTATTTTATTTTTTAAATTTATTTATTGATTAAGGTATCACATATTTGTCCTCATCCCCCCATTCAAATCCCACACCCCTCCCCACACATGCCCCCACACCCCTGTTGTCCCCAACTGCGCTGGTTAGGCGCATATGCTTGCACACAAGTCCTTTGGTTGATCTCTCCCCTTTACCCCCACCCTCCTCTTCCCTCCCTCTGAGGCCCGACAGTCTGATCCGTGCCTCCTTGTTTCTGGGTCTGTTCTTGTTCATCAGTCTATGTTGTTCATTATTTCCCCTAGATGAGTGAGATCATGTGCTATTAGAAATACACTTATAAGAACCGAAAATGAGGCAAGCAATAATGGTTATGGTGACAGGAAATGAATCAGTCTGTAGTGAGTTTCTTTCTGGGCCAACAGTTCTTTTGAGACCCAATTACAATGTCCAACAGTTCCTTATGTGTAAATGTCAGCACTGACATTACAGTTCTGGATGGTGGACAAATGGTGGTAATGCAGGTCCGACTCTCTATGGTTTGGTCCTGGGCAACCTGCAGTGATGCACAGCTGCTAACTGCTAGTATGGGAAGACCACGTCAGCGTCTTCCATCTCTGGACTGCTTCTCTTCTGTCTTCATGGCTGGAGTAGTCCTGTCGATTCCTCTCTGTTGCTGGAATCCACATGGTCTCGGAGTTGTTTTCTGAAAATATACAAACATATTCTCGACCAAAAGTTAATAAAGGAATATTTTATATAAATTTGACTTGGGATCCTATTTCATTTTTTGCCCAAATGATTTTCCTCTGGCTTGTTTTGACACCTTGTGTGTTTTTCATGGGTGTCTTGCTTTTAGCCTTACAATTAATTTTCTAAAGTATTAATTTTCTAGATGTAATTTATTTACAGGTTATTTTTCCTTACATGATATTCTTCTACTATACCCTCCTTTTTTGATTTAAATGTTAGGAGGCTTTTGAAAATTTTATAATGTAGTCTTGATGGCTTTTACATTTTAATTTTTTGCACTATAATATTACTGTTTTAGGTTCATTACATGTGGTGCACAATTTTATCATGAGATGAAGTACCAGTAAAAATTTTAGTTAACACTTTAGGAACACCTTTTTGTCCAGTACAATTAATTTTTCTAGAATATTCGCTTGTTTCAACTAGCCAATTTAAATTAGCCTGAAAACTTGACTACTATTTTACTGTCAAATTTATTACTCTAACAACAATATTATTTTACCCTGTAAATATTGGTGGAAGGGATTATTTGACTTCTTGAGTAGGTCCTGAGCATTCCTGGTGGTAGGCTGGATTTAGATATCGTAAACCCACTTCCCCACACCATGGGTACAAGACAACTCAAACAATTCTTGTTGGAGTAAGAGAGCAGCTGCTGTCGGCCAAGTCTCTGTCGGTCACCTGGGTCCTGATCTGAGCTGGGCATGGGAAGCATGAAGCAGCCATAGGGGCAGGAGACCTCCCTCAGAAGGGGATAGGGTTCAGGCCCCTGCAATGTTGGGGGGGGTGAGGGTCTGTGCCCCACCTCTGTTGATCCCCAAATTCTATCCTGATGGCCCCTCTGTGACTGTGCCTGTCTTAGGTTGTTTCTTCCTTGCGGAATCTTACCCGTCTCTGGCTAACCAGCCATCCTCCGGGGCCAAGCAGGGTGACGTGAGGTTCAGTTTTGTCTCCTTGGTAGCCTATGCCCCCGTGGCCTCCATGCTCAGCACTTGCCTTGGGATCCCCTCACCTGCTGGCGGGGCCCCAGCACTGATCACATATCTTTTGGAACCCGGGTTTCTTCTCCAGGGAGGGCTCAGTTCGCCCCACTGGGTGAGAGACAGATCCATGGCACCAGTCATCACGAGACTTCAACCTCGACATGAACAGAGAGCTCATGCAACAGCTATGAGCAATTGAATTGTGAGAAGAGGATCTCTCTTGGCCTAAAGGGTAAGAGGGACCAATATAGAATACTCAGGTGCCTTCCCAGGAGGCCCTCTACACAATGAAAAGGATTAAATCCTTACATGTCCTTTTTAACTTGCTGGCAGACATTCAAAGAATTAGTAAGTTTGCTTGGGATAATTGTATATTATGCTGTTGTAATTCTAAAGTATCAAGAGATGTGTTAAGTTTCCAAGCACCAAACAGATGATTTTTTTTTATCCCCAAGGGTGCGAGGAACTATTATAAGTACTGGGGGTGATCCAAATCTGGGAAAAATTTTAATGACAGTGTAGAATAATATCATATAAGGATATTCTTTGTTCTAGTCCATGGCAATTCCCTTTCAAACTGGCTGTTCATTTCTTTTTATATAGACAAGGTCTTAGTTACATTTTCTGCACCTCTACTGGGGGCAAGTAGTGATAGTAGTGACACCCTTTCTTTGGTGTCCATACAAGCCAGAAACCTCTCTTTAATTGTACACACAAAGGGGCATTGTTTTGATTTTGTGTCATACAAAAGGGAAGCTGGGTGGAGACCCCTGTGTATTTATACTTTCTTGCCCCACCCATGGGCCTCATGGATGACCAAGGTGTTTGGTATTATTGGTAACTATATTAGTCAGGGGATCAGCCCACATATGGGGTCTTACCCATGAAGGGTCAGGAGCATAAGACCAAAATACTTACCCTCTTTTCCCAGGTAAAATTACTGTACATCTGATGATTGCTAGCGTGGCTAGAAAGGGGTTCTCAGGCATTCTTGCATTTCTGGTTACCTCACAATTTCTTCCCTGAGGTTTGACATTCTGAATGATGTTTCTCTGTTTCTGGATATATTTGTGCTGGGTCATGGGGCAGTTCCAAGGCCTGTCTTGTTGGTGGTGTTGATGAGTTTCTACCTAAGGCCGTTCTCCGCTCAAGATTCCGTGGGCTCCCTCTGTGCTAGGGTCCCGCCGTCCCGGGAGTGCCAGCAGCAGTGGTAGTCTCTCCTTGTCAAGGAGAGACTTTCTGCCAGCCCCTGCTGCTCCTGCGAGATTTAACTTTCCCTCACTCACTTTCATACACCCCACGCACAACCACACACTCTCCTTTTATACCCTCACTCACTCACTTCCTCTCTCTCCACTCTGTCCTGCCAGCCACCACCTTCCCCTCTATCATTGATGTTTCTATCTCTCCCTCTTCCTTCCTCCCGGAAATCAATAAAAAATATATTTTTAAAATTCCTTTATACTATACTATTCAGAATGAAGTCACTATGCACAGCTAACATTTAAGGAGTGGGGACTATCTTGAGGGTAGAGTATCTACATGAATTATTTAAATTTATTCTGCACAGGAGACTTGTCTCTTCTTCCCTATTTGTTTATTTATATAATCATTTATATCAGTGTGGACTCATGGATATTTGTTTTAAATTTTGTGTTATAACTTAGTATAGTTAATCCTCATTATTCATGGATTTTGTATTTTTGCCTTTGCCTACTCACTAGAATTTATTTGTAACACCTAGAATAATACTTGTAGAGATTTCATGTTCATTTGCAGGCATGTACAGAACAACAAAAACTTGAGTAGTCTGAAGTGCATATTCCCAGATAAGGTCAAAAAAGGTAATACTCTGCTTTCTTATTTTACCTCTCAAACTATGAACAAGTATCCTTTTCATGGTCTATTTAGTGTCACATTTTCCCCCATTTTGTGGTTTTTGTGTGTGTGTGATTTCAGTCTTTAGAATAGCCCAAGCTTAATGCCAAAGTACTTCTGAGTGTTTCAGAGTGCAAGAAGGCTATGATACAGAAAATGCATGTTAGGATAAGCTTTTATAAGGCAGGAATTATAGTGCTCTTGGCCATGAGTTCAATGTTAATGACTCAACAATATGTATTAAATAGATTATCTTTAAACAGAAAACTACATTAAACAAGCTTATGTATTGATCTGTTAAAGAGAAGGTTGTGATTACAGGCTTGTAGGAACCTAACTCTGTATTTCCCCTAAGAGCAGTGGTTCAGTTTTCAATAATTTAGTGTACATGAAGACTTTATGGAGCATAACTACCACTATTAATGAATAGAGACTCTTCTATTACTTTATTAATTTGTTGCTAAAACAATTCCCACTTTGGCCATTGGATGCTCTTTCATTGGATTCCTGTATCCCATTGCCTCTTTGATATACCCTCATTAGCATCTATGTGTGTGATTTTTTTTTCAAAGCAGTCCCTTAATTTCCTGTCCAGTTCCTAGAGTCAGCTATTTCTCCAAAGAGTCATGATTCTTTTGTTTTAAAGAATGGTATTAGAAACCAAGATCTGAGTACTACCTGCCCTTGTTGCTATTGAAGTATCATGGCCTCTAGGCTTTCTTAGCTGACAAAGCAAGGAGATATATGTGTGTATACTTATACATGTACACACATATATTTATTAATAGTTCTATATGTAACTATATGAATCTATAGTAAGCTAAACATGAGTTCAAACTAATGTCTCCAACTGTATTACCACATGGATCATTCTATCCTCTCCCCTCACTGATCTGTGAATTCCCATTTCAACAACAAGAAATCTGGCTCCCACCATCTGCCATTTACTTAATTGTTCAATTCTAATATATATGTATAGCAGTATCAGAACTGTTAACCCATACTCCAGCAGGAAACAACTTTCACAAATAGAGTATAGAGTGCTTATGTATAGTTCTTTTTCTCTTTAGTGTTACAGTCTCCACTCACCTCCACAGTTACTTAACTCACATCTTTTCTTCCTTTATAGCTTTTAGTAATAATCTTTAATGGTCTTATCTGTTCCATTTCTCCCTATTCAGACACAAGCCATTTAGGAATTGGGCTTGGAAACAAATCCAAGTGGCAGATACCCCACTATACTCAGGATCCCTGGTGACTAAGCTGTTTTACCCCTTCTACGCCACCCCCTGATCAAGGTCAGAGGACCTTATTCCTTCCTGTACCATAGTTCTCCAGGAGCTTCCTCAGTTAATGCTAAAATAATTTTCTTTAGGGCTGTTTAAAGATTATACCAGATGTGCCAAATATATCTGAGTCCTAATTATATATAAGCTGTGACCCCTGTTCTACATGCTTCATCTAATTTAATTTCACTTAACCCTCATACAAATACTTCCTAAAATTTATTAAGTGCTTATTATGGTTAGGCTTTTTTCTAAGCATATTAGAGGTGTTCACTTGATTAGAACTCAAAATCTTATGAATTAAGGTCTATTAATATTCTGCTATTTTACAGATAGAAAACAGAGGCTCAGAGAAGTTAAGTAACTTGCTCAAGGTCATAGACCTCAAAATCTGTGCTCTTTCTACTACACAACACTGCCTCAAGTTACATAGAACCTAGAGCTGAAACCAATGATTCAAAAACCTTCTTTTTTTTTTTTTTTTTTTTTTTTTAGAGAACACTTTTTGGGAAGCGAGGCCATTGTTGAAGATGGGGGAACATAATAAAATCCAGATTCCAATGCATTGTATTTCTTGTATAATTTGTCACACATCTTGCTAAATATGGATAGTTTAGTGTAGTCAAGGTGATTTAGCAGAAAATACACAAAAAGAAGTAAAGGTGCTGCAAATGACCAGGAACTGTTTTCCTAATTCTGTTCCTCCTTCATCCTTAGCCAGTTTTGAGATGCAAATGTATTACAATTCAATAAACATGTATTGAGCACTTCCTTTGTACAAGCACTGTGCCAGGCACTAGTGGGAAACAGAGAAATGAGTAAGGGCTGGCTCAAAAACTCAGGGAACAATGTGCATCTTCTCTGCTGTGTCTGATTCATCTTAACTTTAAATGACTCTGGTGAGTAACAGTGATATTGGTTATCTAGGGAATATTCTGACACTCAGAGAGAGGCCATCCTGGGGTTACAAAGTAGTTGTGGATAACCTGCATTACAGAACATTAGAAGTTGGCTTTGGGCCTCTGTAGTGGGTCAGTGCCCCCAGTCAAGTAGCTGGTCAGATATGGTGCTTTGTGCTTGCCTGGTTCCTGCTTAACACTCACTGAGGGATGGTCTGAGCATTGCCTAATTTCCTTTTGGCTCCCAGACCTCCCCCGCCTTCATTCAGGTTGGCATTTCCTGGCTTCCTTGCCATTACTCTTTCTCTCCCCAGGCTAATTAGTAGGTTGGTGGGAGGTAGCCTCCAAAAGAGAAGGCTTTTCCTTGTGTGCCTATTATTTGCAGCAATCTAGTCATTTGGGCTTTAATTGGCTACAGAGGGCCCCTCAGTGCTTTGTCCTCTGTGCATCAGGAAGTTAATTACTTAATAAACCAAATGGGAGTCTTTCAAAAATGCAGTGTTAGCTCTTCTCTTTTTATAGAGTTAAACTTGGGCCAGGCTAGGGTACTGTGAGAATCAGCCTAAGACAAACATGTGAAGCTGAAGTTTGTGTTGAGCGTTCCAAATTAGAAGTCCTCTTTCCTACTGTGGTTTCTCCATAGTTCCCCAGGACCCCTCTGTACAGATTCTCTCTTGAGCTAACCCCATGCTTTGACCCTTGTTTTAGTGATTCTTCCTGGCAGAATATATATTCTCTGTGTTTCATTTCTAGGAGACCTTGTTCACTTAATCTGATAAAGCAATTTATAATAACATTAGCAGTCAATACTTACAATGTAAGCCAACACTTACAGGCATTTTGCTAAATATTCTAGACAAATTCATTAAATCCTCCTGTCAACCCTATGAGGTTTGTTTGTTCTTATTATACCCATTATCCAAATGAAGAAATCAAGGCCCAGTAAGGTTAAGTGACTTGTCTAAGATCACATAGCTAGCAAGCAGTAGAGCTGGGATTTGAATCCAGGTTGTCTGATACTGGAGCCATGGTCTTCAGATCACCAAATTGTAATGCCAACTGTGTTTTACTAATAATGACTGATAAATGACCTAGTTGCTGAATCCTGCTTGAATATATTCCTAACCTTTTCCCAGAGTTCCTATAGATTTATTGAGCACATACTATGAACTAGATGATGTTTTCATTCAAACAGTGACATTTAATGTATTATTTTTTAGGAGTGATTGATGTAGATATCATGGAAGGATTAAAGAACAATTAAGTATTAAATTGCATGGTATTGATTATAAGTACACTGATATTTTCGGATCTGGAATTGTGCTAGGTTTGGATAGGTGAAGATGAAGGAGGGGGAATGCATTTTATGCAGGGAAGAATAACATAGGAATGTAGAGAATTGAGAAGAAGGAGAGAAGGGAACAATAGAACATGTATTTGGCTAGCATAGTGGTTTTCAAGTTTCTCTATAACTAGGCTTAGAACCTTCCAAACCCTGTGGCCACAGCCCTTCTTACCACACCTGCCAAGGAATATCTCTTGCAGGGAAGGCACATTATTTTATAATAACAGCTAACGTTTATTTAGTGCATGGTTCTGCAACATTTATGAGAATTGTTTCATTTAATCCTAAAAACAACATTATATCCATGCCAAAATAATATGGATGGAAAGGGTAAAGAATTAAGAAGATATCAAGATTTCTAAGTTGGGGTATCAGAAAACAGGCAGTACTGTTAAGTTTTAGGGGGGAGCAATAAATAATACCTCTTCCCCAGAGCTCAGAACCTATTGATAAATTATACATAATAAATGAATGAATATGAAAATGTGAGTGTCCTGCCCTGGCTGGTGTTGCTCAGTGGTTGAGCATCAGCCTACAAACTAGGAGGTCCTGGTTCAATTCTCACTCGGGCACATGCCCAGGTTGTGGGCTCAATCCCCAGTGTGTAGTGTGCAGGAGGAAGCCAATCAATGATTCTCTTTCATCCCTGATGTTTCTATCTCCATTACCCTCAGAAATCAATAAAAGTATATTTTAAAAATGTGAGTATCCTGTGAATTATGCAGATTTTCCTATATACAGTAACTAGTCCACCAGAACAACTGTAGTTTTCCCCTCCAGGAAAACAGCTCATCCTGTAAGATTTCCACTTAGCTGAGAGCAGTCTAAAACCCTTTCTCAGGGTAGGCATATCTGCAAAATAAAGTCACAGATCTGGGTCAGTCAACTTTTTCTGTGAAGGGCCAGATAATAAATATTTGAGGTTTTGCAGGTTATATTGTTGGTCTCTGTCACAACTACTTGACTCTGCTGTTGAGGTTGGAAAGCAGCCATAGACAGTAGGTAAAAGAACAAGTGTGGCTATGTTCCAGTAAAAATTTAGTTATTGAAACAGGTGAATGGCTGGATTTGGTTCACAGGCTGGATTTTGCTGAACCCTGGCATGGAAGGAACTGAGTTAACAGTTTCTTCATCACTCTCATCAGTGAGCTAAGTCATACCTTGAGGGACAGGGAACGAGGGGTCACAGAGACGCCATGAGTATTATCCTAGTTGAAGCTTCCTCAGGGAAACCTAAAACCTGGGAAATGCTACTTCCCATCTAACAGATGCCATTGATAGAATGAAGGTAACTTGGAAGAGAAATTTTGTGGAAAGATGCTTATTTTTGGAGATATTGAGTTTGAGGTGATAGCAGGACATCTAGTATATGTATATTCTCAACTATGTGCTCAGTGACATCACAATAGTAGCTTGAAATTGACCATGTTGTGAGTGTTGATGAAACAGAAATTGGCAAAAACTAGAAATCGGAGGTTTCCTGCTCTTGCCATAAGTTGATTGTTAAACATTTACCAGCACAGCATTGCCTGTAGGAGGTGTGAAATGTGGATCTGAAATACAATTGCAGGGAGTATCCAGTGGGGGAGTCATCTACTTGGTGGAGAGAGCTGAAGCTTTGGCAGTGGACGAGTCTACTGAGCATGGGTTGGAAAAGAACAGAGTAAATAAGGCAAAACACTTGGGAAATACTCACAGCTTGGGGTCTATAGAATAAGAAAACAACTTGTTTTGTTCATCAGTTTATGTTGTTCATTAGATTCCATATATGAGTGAGAACATGTGATACTTATCTTTCTCTGACTGGCTTATTTCACAAAATAGATCCAGAGACATAGAAGCAATGAACAGATTGTTGAACCTCAGAGGGAAGGCAGGGGAGGGTCGGTGGGAGGGAAGAGATCAACCAGTGAACTTGTATGCATATATGGATAACCCATGGACACAGACAATAGAGTGGTGAAGGCCTGGGGTGGGAGGAGGGGGTGGGCTAGAAGAGGTCAATGGGTGAAAAAAGGGGACATATGTACTACTTTCAACTATAAAGATTAAAATAAATAAGAATACAACTTGTTTTGAGGCTTGGGAGAGAGATGAGAGAAGTAGAAGGAGAATGGGGAAGAAGCAGTATCAAAGTTAAGTGGCTATCCCTCCTTATCTATGATGTTAGGCCTCTTGGCAAACATATCAGAAAAAGATCACATACTTACAAAACAACAAGCCCACATCCTCTTAAATAGGTGACATGGAGGGGGAAAAGAGACTCCGGAAGTCTGTGGGCCTTTCAAATGGACCTAAGGTTTTTCCCTTTAAGGCTTCCTCCTTGGTCCTGCATGCTATTTTAGACAAAATCAAGGGAGACAGAATTTGGAGCAGCTAATACAATGACACCTAACAATGCTCAACATTGATCATTTAAAAACCCTGCATTCCACATTATTGCTCTTTAAAAAAGAATCTAGTTGCTCTTGTGGTTGAATGCCTTGGACTGCAGTCCTAGCTGAGAGATATATCAGATGTAAAATCCCTATAAACAAACAAAAAAGGCCAATTCTATTAACTATTCCCACATACTACAGATCAACTAATGCTTATGCTAGCTCCAGTGGCCTGCTGGTTTTGAGGTGAGTCATCCTTGAGTCTAGTAAGGACCTTACCCTCTTCCTAGGGGGTTCTGAAACATGTGAAAATTCTGCTGGATTTGTGTAGTCTAAGGGACCCAGAGTGTTTCTCCTGACTCTAAAGGTCACTTTGATCTTTTCCAAGGTCAAATCCCAGTAAGGCCCCAGATACTCAAAATAAAGCTACTTACTAATCATGGCAACAGACCCCGATGAAGCCACATATAAGGTTCCAAACACCAATGTTGCGGAGGCCCCAGAAAATTTTTTGTCTTTTATCATAGTACTTTAGTCCCCAAATGCTCTTCTCTGTGTTTATAACCTAAGTTTTCTGGGCCATGTTGGACATTTTTAAAGCTAATCTGACTGTCTGTCTACCCTGCTTGGCTCTATCCAATTAACAACAAACACAAAGAATTAGATGTAGATCAATATCACACCTTTAGTACCTATTGATAATGATGGTAACCAAAATTTATTAATAGCTTGCTAGATATTTTATATCATACTAGTGGCTCGATGCATGAATGAAGGTTCATGCAAGAATGGGCCTTCATTCCCCTGGCTGCCGGCACCACCTTCACTCTGGCCAGAGCAGCCTTTCCGCTCCAGCCTGGAGCCGATGCAAGCATCCCGCCCCGTCCCTGGCCACTCAGCGCCTGTATATGCAAATTAACCCACCATCTTTGTTGGGTTAATTTGCATACTCACTCCTGATTGGCTGGTGGGCGTCATGAAGGTATGGTCAATTAGCATGTTACTCTTTTATTAGGTAGATTACCTAATCTTTATATAAACTCTATGAACTGGATATTATTAATATTCCCATCTTATAGAGGAGAAAATTAAGGAACAGAAATATTAAATAACTTATCCAAGGTCATGCAGTGGGTAGTAGAGCCAGGATAAAAACCTCAGTGATCTAAGTCCACACATTTATCATATTCCTGCCTATATCTAAAAACTAAGATTCTCTATTAAAGGTGGACCAGAGAATATAGTTTAGAAATGAGATGCAATGTGGCTTTTCACTACCCCAAATTAAAATTATCTATAGGCTTTGAGGCTGGAGAATGGAGGACTTCTTTTGCAATAAGAGTCCCTACCAATTTGGGCTTACAGAATAGAGGCCAGAAGCTGAGGAAGTGTTATAAAAGAGACAGGCCCACATTATTTTTCAATGAAGTGATCTTAAACCTTTTGGTTACTGTTTGCTCTTCCTCTGGTGGAGAGGAGCAAATGTGGAATTCTAATACTGCTCCCTTCCTTCTAAGCAATGGGACAATAGTCCTTCCCTCTATGGAGATGTGAGGCGGGAAATAATATGTGCAAAGGTAGCTGTTACATAAGCCATGCATTTTGACCCCAGCCTATTTAAGCAGATCCAGTCTGCTTATACACATGCACAAGGCAAGGCATTCCTCTGCAGGCTTTCAGCATTTGTCTCTCCCCACAGCCTGATAGCAGCTCTGACTTGCAATTCTTCAGTCTCACCTATTCTGGTTCTCCATTTTGTCTCTTATGGAGGTAGAATCAGACAATATAGAAAAAGTAGTATAATGTTGTGTAAGGGCTATGAAGAAAATAAAACATGGTAATGGGAGAGAGAGTGTCTGATGGAGTTGGCAACATTAATAGGCTATCAGAGAAGGCTGCCCCAAGGATGTGACACGTGAACTGAAACCTGAGTGATAGGAAGGACTCAGTCAGGCAAAGATATGGGAGAAGAGGGTCCCAGACAGAAAGAACAGCAGGTGCAAAGACTAAGCTGGGAACGAGTTGGCAGGTCTTAAGATTGTAAAGGCCAGTGTGGATGGAGTGGAGTGATGGGGAGGGGTTGAGTACATAGAATACAGTCAGAGCAGCAGGCAGAGTCTGGATCACTTAAGGCCTCATGGGTCATGACACCCAACTTGGATTTGATTCCAAGGACAGTAGGAATTCCCCGTTGGGCAGTGGTTCTCAACCTTTCTAATGCTGCGACCCTTTAATACAGTTCCTCATGTTGTGGTGACCCCCAACCATAAAATTATTTTTGTTGCTACTTCATAACTGTAATTTTGCTACTGTTAATGAATCATAATGTAAATATCTGTGTTTTCCGATGGTCTTAGGCTCTACAGCAGCGGTTGTAGAACTGTTAGCAGGGTCGCCTAAGGCCATCGGAAAACACAGATATCTACATTACGATTCATAACAGTAGCAAAATTACAGTTATGAAGCAGCAACGAAAATAATTTTATGGTTGGGGGTCACCACAACATGAGGAAGTGTATTAAAGGGTCGTGGCATTAGAAAGGTTGAGAACCACTGCTGTTGGGTTTACTACTCGGGCTTCTGAAACATGCCTTAGTTTCTCTTGTTTCCTTGCTTCCTGCTTCTTCCCAGAGAGAATGGTGACAGGTTCTCACTGTCCCAGAGAACCGATTAGATCTCCGGGGGTTTAGAACCATCCATTCTGTGTTGTCACTACCCTCCTCATTTCCCCTCTCCCTGTGTGACTCTAAGTGGGAATTCCTCATGTTCTCAACAGAGGGGCACACCCAGAATTTGGGGATCAGATCAGAAAAGGACACCCCCTGGAATGAAAGGCAACATGAATCTTCCTGGAGTAGGTAAGTGCAATTTTTTATAGCAGCCTCACTCCCAGAACAACTGCGTGAAGGTGCAGCTGCTAAGGTGGGGGTGTATCTAACTGCCAGACAGGGAGATATCCCCAGGAAGACATCCAACTCAGAGGGAATTCATGGGAGTCCCTGGCAGTATCATTAATTTCAACATGTGCCTCATGAGGCGATGTCAGGATGATAGAAGCTTTTGATGTCTGATAAGGAATTTTGAAAAAAGTGATTTAGAGATCTGCGATTCCTCCATGTGTCCAAAGGACCAAGACTCTCTGGTAGCTTCCAGTCCTTACACAGACAGTCCTGTAGTGCAGTGTGGACAATGTTTTATGTTCCTCCAGAGTGGGGGTAATTTGCCTGCAGAACTTTCTAGTTCCTCTTTCTCAGATTTTATGTGCACTAAACTGCCTTCTCAATGCCAAAAATAATCACTTCTTTTTGTATCATGCTCTCCAGTTCACAAAATGTTTTCAATATAAAAAACAATGCTACATGGAAAATATTATTCTGTTTTATACAGATCAGAAAATCCGGGCCCAAAGAATTAAGTTATATGACACTAAGAGCCTAGATTTAAATGAATGCAGTTCATCTTTATTTTCTAATATTTAGACTTGTTTAGTGAGTTCCGTTTTTGTCCTGGACACCAGGGTAGTGGGTCCAAGTATTCTGGCTGTTGGATGAGTCCATCCCACCATCATCTATTAATAACTTAGTGGTTCAGGTTGTCAGTCTGTTTATTATGAGTTTGTCTATTTTAAACCAGTCCCCAGAGGTCCTGTAGAGTTCCAGACCTTGGACTGTGGGGATCATAGCAAAGTGCAGAAACCCTTACAAGGCCTGGCTGGAAAATAATCTGCTGATCTCTTCGAAACTGTCTTAACTTCAAGATCACTGAACTATTTCCACTTTGTTTAGAGCTGCTTGAAAAAGAGCAAAGAACTCTAATTTAACTTAACCAGTTTGCCAGCTGGATATGCAGAATGGCATGGGGAGCTGATTAAAATGAGGTGGTAGTTTAAAAACTAGGCATCAATTGACCTTAACTGTTTTTTCCCAGCTTTCATATGTCATTGTTGAAGCTACAAGTAAGTGATTTGCTCGCCCTAGCTCTGGAGAGGTAGTACTTACTGCTCATGTGGTCATAGTTCTCACCCATTTTCCTTTCATATTTCTCAGGGGAATAATTACTGCCTTGGGTTCCTGCTTTTGGGGTATTATAATGTGATTCACTGAAAAGCATGGTCTGTCTATCCTTCCTTCTTCCTTCCTTCCTTTCTCCTTTGTTTAGAAGAAAGAAATCAATGTTTGAATGGATTTCAAATTGCATTTGATTTTGGAAAATTAAAACAGATGAACAGTAAAATGCCATTATTTTTAGAGCTCATAAGATAAAGCCGGGCTGACTTGGGGTTTTGGCTATTGGTTCTTATAACAAATGGCTTCTTTAAAATGGCACCAAAGTCAATACTAATGGTTATTATGATTAAGTACAGCTCCCTTGGCATTTGTTTCCTGCTCTCTGGCTTCCCTCCCCTCTCTCCAATGTACACACATGGATTCTGTAAAATCAAGTGTTCTTAATGTACACATAGGCCAAGGAGAGAAAGTTTGCAGCTGGCACTCACTTCCATCTCCCTTTCTGTGTCTTTTCTATGCCTAACAATTCAGTGTCATGGCTTCACCAGGGCCCCCACAGCAGTTTTCCCCTCCCCTGGCCTGAACTCATTCTCCAGAATTGTCTGAGCTTAAGCATTTCAGGATTCTCCTCCCATCACCACTCTTCTTGAGACTGCTGGTCCCATCCTGTAGGAACCTGCTCTCTGCCAGGTAATGATAAAGTCAAATGCCTGGACTAACGTTTCACAATGGTTTTCAATTTATTATGTCTCTGAGATAGCACTAATCCAAGGGTGTGACTGATTACTTTGTTATCTGGTGCCTGTGGTAGGCATCCCAGGAAGAAAGCAGAGGTACTGTTTTGGGTAACACATAATACTAAAATAATTCATATTTGTTCAGAACTCTACTTTTATCAAGTACTTTCTCATTCATTAGCTTATCTTTTCCCTCCAAACTGTATTGTGAGGTAGGTAATATCAATTCATATAAAAATGAGGAAACTGAGGTTCAGAGAAGTTAAACAATTTGCAAGTAAATGACTAAGCTGAAATAGGAACACAGCTTACTTGATTTGAAATTTCCTGTGTTTGCCGAAACCAGTTTGGCTCAGTGGATAGAGCGTCGGCATGCAGACTCAAGGGTCCCAGGTTCGATTCCGGTCAAGGGCATGTACCTTGGTTGCGGGCACATCCCCAGTAGGGGGTGTGCAAGAGGCAGCTGATTGATGTTTCTAACTCTCTATCCCTCTCTTCCTCTCTGTAAAAAATCAATAAAATATAATAAAAAAAAATTTCCTGTGTTTTCTATTCTGCAACACTTTCTCATAATCATAACCTCAAGAAATTTTTTGAGCACTAATTGTACACGGTCCTGTAGGGGATACAGTGTTGAGTGAAACAGACATAGCCATGTCTTCACCAGAGCTTATTATATTCTAAGTATGTAGAAAATATAAGTATATGGAGACATAGACACAATACGAGTGAAAGAATATTTTTTAAAAATTACAAATAATGCAAAAGCTATGAGAGAAAGCTGATGTAAGAAGTATTGGTCGGGGAGCTTCTTTATACAGGCCTTTCAGAGGAGGTAACATTGGCCTGAGGACCAAGAAGGAGCTAGTAATGAAGGGTGGGAGGGGAGACCAGTACAGGCAGAGGTTGTGCGAAAGGCCTTGACTCCTAAGCAAAGTTCACAAGGGGTTGCATGCCCCACCCACTCCATATCTTCAGGGGCCATGGTCTCCAACAGAGATGCTATTAGTACTTGATATGAAGTCTCATCAGGCGTTGTTACATGATCATGTCAATCATACCCACCAGCTCCCTTACTCACTGGGCACATTTCCTTGCCTACTTTAAGAAGACCCTTAGAAACTAGGGTAATTTTTTACTAGGACTTCACCAGGTTTGCTGTTGAAGTTAGACATTTCCTTCAAGTTGTATCTGAAGCCTCACCTGCCATTTTTACAAATACTGTGTCCCAAGTATGAGATTATGGATGACTCCCGGCAAACCCATCCCCACTGCTGGAGACACAGATCATAGAGGCCACACAGACAAGCGGCCTCCAGGATATGACCAGGTGGAATTTTGTGTGTAAAATTCAAAGAACAGCATACTAAAAAACAGATTGTGTTTTCTGGGTTTGCAAGAAGAGGGGATTTGGGCATCTTTTGCCAAGGACGTTCTATCACACTAAGACAGGTGGGAGCTTTACACTTAGCAGTTGCTCAAACAATGTCTTAATAATTCAGGAATCTTAGGTTAAACTATCTACCCTGATTCACTCACTGTTAGTCTTTTTTCTAGAGATTTCTAAATAAAACACTTACTTAATTTATACTGAACTGTGTGCCCATCCCTGTACCAGGTTTTGTGATAAATGCAGAAATGTCACCATCACAGTCCCTGGCTTTGAGGAGGCTGCAGTGTACATGAGGAGACAAAACATTAACATGTTGAACAATTACAGAAGAAAGTTGCATATTCTTCTAATGCTAGGTATTGGCATAGAGAAGCACATAAGAGTTCAGGAGAGGAGAGGACACTTCTTGGAGGTTGTCAGATTGGACAAGGGGCTTGAGGGTTCATAGCAGTTAGACTCATGGAGAGCAAATACAAAAGGACATCCCAGGAGGGCAGTGTTGCTATGCCCTGGACACAGTCAATTGGCCTTTTGGAGGTGGGATCCATGTTGCTGCACATGCAGACTGACTTACAGATACAAATGGCTCAGGGAGAGAATGAGCTGATAATGCCCTAAGGCAAGAAGTGTTACCATTTTCAGTAGCTTGGAGGGACCTGTAGAGTATTATACTAAGCGAAATAAGCCAGTCAGAGAAATATAAGTATCACATGATATCACTCATATGTGGAATCTAATGAATAAAAAAACTGATGAGATCTCCCAGAGGATTCTGACCCTGAAGGGCACGTGGCCTGCAGTTCCAAGGCCCAAGACTGTGAGCCATGAGCCCCTCAGGGAAGGCCTGGCAGTTTCTTACCTGGTGGAAGGCGACAGTGGGCCCCGGGAGGCTGCAGCTCAGCTGGCGCTTATCATGGTGGCTAAACGGGTATGCGAAGAGATTTGCTGCATTTCTAAAATATCTCTGAAAACAGGTTGCATTTCAGAATTGAAACCAGCATTTCCTTTTCTACTTTAAGAGTGCATGCAGGAAGCCATTGGGCACACCAAGAGTGGAGATCTCATACTGGGATGTGTGCAAAGGCAAGAATAATAAATACAGAGAACCAGGTTGGCAGCATAGGTAAACGCCTGTACTTGCTGCCTCCCACAACCACATCAAAATTACAACTAAAATACAGAACAACCATCATCCAGAACCACCGGAAAGCTGGATGAATGGAAGTCTTACAACTAGAGAAATAAAGAAGAAAGCACACTGAGACTGGTAGGAGGTGCAGAGGTGTGGAATGGGCTGGCTCGGCACCCACATGGGCTGCGTTTTTAATTGGGAGGGAGATCACCTCTGCAGAGGCCACCCGGAAGAGCAAGGGGTCCCAGCCCCCACCAGATGCCCAGCCCATGGTCCCAGAGCTGGGGAAAGAAGTCCCTATGGGCAGTAAGAACTATGGGCTATAAAAACCAGTGTGGCTTGGGGCTGAGTGACACACAGGCTGCTGGAGACCCAGCTGCTCCTCTTAAAAGGCCAGCACCATGAACTGAATTTACAAGCTCTCACTTCCTCTGAGCTCCAGTGCCAGGCCAGGCTCTGGGGGAACTGGACACACACGGGGAGAAATTGGACTGTCTGGCATCGGGGCAGGAACTTGAAGGTGGCTTTCTTCCAGAAGAAGGTGCTTGCAGCGGTCATTGTTCCCATGCTGGGACCTCCCTAGTGCAGGGCTGACTGGCAGCCATTTCTGTTTGCTTCACCCTGGTGATTCCCTGAGACCCAGCCTCACCCAATTTATAACCCCACCCAAGCAGTGTGCAGCGGCTTTTGCATATGAATGGCCTGTCCTTTCTCAGGCTAAAACCTGTCAAACAAGCTGCAGCTGGGTCAGGGAGACCCAAACCTATCAATAAAAGGCGCAAGGCCCGGCACCAGCACCAGCCTGCCTTGCTTCATAGCTGGGCTTCATCTGGGTATTTCCAAACCTGTTACAAAGAGGAGGAATCTTCAGATCTCTCTGTAGCTCCTGCTGGATGGCCCCATGCAGTGGCTGACTTTGCACCTCCCTGGAGACCCAAAAGCCAGGGTACCCAGTGGTCAGTGTGAGACCATACCAGATTACAACTCTTCACATCCATAAGTGGCACACTCAAGGGACAGACTCAATGAGCACCAAAGCTCCACTGAAGCAAGTCCTGCTCCATAAGGGTGTCTCCTGAACATCAGCTCTCCTACTGTAGTCGCAGCTGGTCCCCACAGCCAATTGGCCTGGAGGTCAATTCCTCCCAGTGATACCAACAGCAATAAAGGCTCAACTACAAGACTGTGCACACAGCCCACAAAGAGGTGCACCAAGAGTGTCCATCTCAGGTGATTGGGGAGGCCTACTACACAAGGCCACTCTATCAACTCAAGGAGACTTAGCAACTACCCAATTACATAGAAACAAACACAGGGAAGCAGCTAAAATGCAAAGACAAAGAAACATGTCACAAATGAAAGAAATGAAAGAAAGCAAATTACTAGATATAGAGTTCAAAACCACAGTTATAAGGTTACTCAAGAATCTTCTAGAAACTTCCAAGGAACTTAATAAGACTTTCAAGGATCTTAGTGAGAATGCCAAAAAAATGGAAAGGACCAGTCATACACTGACTGAAATAAAGAATAATATACAGGGATTCAACAGTAGACTAGAGGACCCCGAGAATCAAATCAATGATTTAAAATATGAGGAAGCAAAAAACACCCAACCAGAAGCAAAAAGAATACAAAAATATGAAGCTATCTAGTGTAAGGAGCCTCTGGGACTTCAAGCGTACCAACATCCGAATTATGGGAGTGCCAGAAGAAGAGAGAGAGCAAGATATTGAAAACCTATTTGAAGAAATAATGACAGAAAAATTCCCCTATCTGGTGAAAGAAATAGACTTACAAGTCCAAGAAGCACAGAGAACCCCAAACAAGAGGAATCCAAAGAGGACCACACCAAGACACATCATAATTAAAATGCCAAGGGGAAGAGACAAAGAGAGAATCTTAAAAGCAGCAAGAGAAAAGCAGTTAGTTACCTACAAGGGAGTGCCCATACCACTGTCAGCTGACTTCTCAACAGAAACTATGCAGGCCAGAAGGGAGTGGCAAGAAATATTCAAAGTGATGAATAGCAAGAACCTGCAACCAAGATTACTATACCCAGCAAAGCTATCATTTAGAATTGAAGGTCAGATAAAGAGCTTCACAGACAAGAAAAAGCTAAAGGAGTTCATCACCACCAAACCAGGATTATATGAAATGCTGAAGGGTATTATTTAAGAAGGGGAGGAAGAAGAAAAAGGTAAATATAAAAAATATGAACAACAAAGTGACAACAAATACTTATCTATCAACAATTGAATCTAAAAATCAAATGAATAAAAAATCTGATGAACAGAATAAACTGGTGAATGGAATAGAATCAGGGGCATGGAAATGGAACAGAGTGACAATTCTCAGAGGGAAGGGAGTGTGAGGGGTACGGGAAGAGATTAGACAAAGATCTTATATGCATGTATGCTTTACCTATGGACAGACAATAGGGTGGTGAGGGCCTGGGGTGGGTTGGGAACCAGGTGGAGGGGAGCTATGGGGGGAAAAAGAGGGACATCTGTAATAATCTCAACAATAAAGATTAATTAAAAAAATAGAAAAAAACTGATGAACAGCCATAACTGTTTTGGCTCAGTGGCTAGAGCATCAGCCTGTGGATTCAAGGGTTCCAGGTTTGATTCCAGTCAAGGGCATGTACCTTGGTTGCAGGCATATACCCAGTAGGGAGTGTGCAGGAGGCTGCTGATCGATGTTTCTCTCTCATTGATGTTTCTAACTCTCTATCCCTCTCCCTTCCTCTCTGTAAAAAATAAATAAAAACAAGCAAACAAACAAAAAACACAAACAAAAAAACAAAAAAACCTGATGAACAAATAAATCCAGAGACATAGAAGCATGGAATAGACTGTCAAACCTCAGAGGGAAGGTGGGATAGGGTGGGTGGGTGGGTGGGAAGAGATCAACCAAAGAATGTGTATGCATATGTACATAACCCATGGACACAGACAATAGGGTGGTGATGACCTGGGGCAAGGGGTGAAGGCATGCTAGAAGCAGTCAATGGGGGAGGGGCATGTGTAATACTTTCAACAATAAAGATTAAAAAAAAGATTACTTGGATATTTCCCAAAGATGACCATGAACATAATACTATTCCTCAAGGTTGGCCCTGGTATGAGCAGCTGGGGTGGAGTTGGAATGAACATAATTCATGTTTGAGGAGGGAAAGGGGACTGGGAGGGGACTGTTACCACAAGTGAAGAAACTCAGAATGCAACTAAGAATACTACCCAGCAGCCTTAGATCCAGCCACCACCAATGCTATGGGGATGCATAAAAAGAAGGATACATGGTTCATGCCCTCACAAACCATCTGGTATAGTTGCAAAGACACAGTGCACAAATGGTGATAGCATCAGATGGCAGGGTCGGCAGACATTCCATGTAGCTCCATAGGAAATATAAGGAGGCAGATAGGGATTGGTTAAAAGGATGGTCTTTTAACCATTAAAGCTGTTCAAGAGTAGAAGGGCTGCTGCCCCATGGGGTGCTGAGTTTGCTCCTAGTAGAGGTGTTCAAAGGTGGGATGCCTCTCAGCCTGGGATGTTGAAATCCAGAGTATAGAAGGCATGACCTGCAAGCTTCCACATTCCCCTTAGAGTCTGGGAGTTTGCAGCTTAATACCTTTTGTGACCTCGCGCTTGGAGGACCATGTAAGCCACCTGTGATGACAGCAAAGTATTGACCAGCAGGTTGGAAGGGCTGACTAGACTAAGAATTCATCTCAGGCCTCTGCAGTGGGATCTGTGCCTGATTAGGATGAAAGGCTGTTGTTACAGGCATTGCTGACTTGACTGCTTCAGGGCTGTTCTAGGGAAGTGGTTTCAGCAGTCTCTCTTCATAGGCAGATGTCAGCCAAATGTGTGGCAAGTCACCTCATCCTTGGAGGCACTTTTATGCTCAAAGCCAGGGGAAGCACTAGAACTGAAACAGTGCCTGAGGGAATCAGCTGCTGGTTTGTCTCTGTAAACCTTCTCATCCAGCTAATGAGGAAGGCCTGATGAAAACTGGCAGAGGGAAATGAAAAAAAAAACAGGCAACCTCCTACCAACTCTGCTATAGGCTAAGGCCTGGGCCCTGATACTCCTGGGAGGAAAATGAAACTCAAAGAACTTTGGAGACACCTCTGAGGTCTTCTGAACTGAATTTTGGGCTCCATCCCTGATACCAGAGTTAGGTTCTCCAGGTTTGAAAAGAGTCTTCTTAATGGTCTCAGGGGACCAGGGCTCTATAGAAAGCAAAAGTCACTTCCCAGCTTCACTAATCTGGAATTAATTTCATGGGGTTAGGCTGAGCTGCCTTAGTGGAAGATAAGCTATTAAGTTTCATAGAAGTCTCAAGGCATGTTATAAGGAGGCAGATAAGCCAAAAAGGACTGCTTCTTCTGATACAGTCCTTGGGCAAGGTCTAGTTCTCCACCAGGTCTAAAAGAATTATCACAATGACTCATACACATGGCTGATCCAATTTAGATGTACATTGCCAACAGAAGCCCCAAGGGATTCACTTTGGGGTGAAGTGGAGAGCTGAACTCTGAAATCAACCTCAATGCAAGAGATATGACATTTAATGGAGCCTCCTATGCTTCTAACTAAAGGTTAGGTATATCCTGGATAATCTTAGCAGCAATTTATATACCTTTATGGCTCTGCTATTAGTCATACATTTGGTTTCCTTCATGCCCCACCTCTTGTGAAGAATGTGTTCAGTGTGCGGGTATGAGGTAGGTCAGCCTTTTATTTGCCCTCAATAGTAAATTGCCCCAGAACTTGACTTCCATCAATCAAGTGCCTTATAGTCCTCAACTCTGGCTCGAACTAGCAATAGAGTCTGCTTTGGGCTCAGTTTCCCTGGCAGGGGATTTTTACAGACTATCAGGACATTCAAATGGCATTATTCTGGACCAGTGAGGTCTGCCTCAGCTCCAACTGACTTGGGATAAATCTTTTGTTTACTCTGATGGAAAGGGTCTTGACATATTAACTGCTCAGGACCAGGTGTGGCCTGGATAGCTCTCGCAGCAGATTACTTGTTTCCTGGGCCTGGGAGATACACAAGAGCACAGGTGCAATTTTTAAGCCTTTCAGAGAATTTCAAAATCCGAGGCTCCAAAGGCTCTGATGCATACCCCATTTGGCATCTTTATCATTCTGGGCTCTCCCTTCTCTTATTTTCTCCTTGTTGAAATATGTTTCTAATCTTCCAGGCCTCTCAAATGCATTGGTGTTTCCTGCTTCAGTGGTCCCGGTGGAGTCACTCATTCTGTATTTAATGTATTCCACACTTTTAATGGGCCTGTTAATTACTCCCTCCTCACTCTGAATTTACTAATTTATTGATCAAATTTCTTTTTGTGCATGTGAGTTTCATTTTGTATGTGCAAAGAATTTATTTGGATCAATTTTATTGACCCCCTCCCACCCCCGCCTCCTGGGATACTTTTCCAAACTTTAATTAAGTCTCTGGGAAATCTCTTTGCTTAAAGGAGAGCCTCTTGCTGCCTTCCTTTTGTGAGCATTGATAGCATCTGAGTGCTCTAGGCTAAGGTGGATCTAACCACATTCTCAAGCAGGTGGATATTTGAAAGGGCAATCAGAGCTGAAAACTAGGGCAGGGGCACTCAAAAGTGTAGTCCCCAGACCAGGAGCCTCAGAGTCTCCTGGGAACTTGTTAGACAAACAGTTTCTCAGACTCTACCCCAGAACTACTGAATTGGAAACTGGGGGTGGGACCTAGCAATCTGTGTTTTAACAAGTCCTTTAGGGGATTCTGAGGCATGCTAAAAATTGAGAACCATTGCTCTAGGTAGGATTTTTCAGCCTTTAAATTACTGACATTTTGTGCCGCTGGATTCTTTGTTGTGGGGCTGTCATTGTATGGTGTTTAGAAGCCCTCTGGCCTCTACTCACTAGATGCCAGTGTTCCCCGCACCCCTACTTATGACAACCTAATGTCTCAACATTGCTAGATGTCCCCAGTGGGAGAAATCATTCCCAGTTGAGAACCATTGAATTAAGGGTTCAACTCTCTTTCCTTTCTAAAGTGGTCTCCTCTTTATTTCACTTGGGGATTCATAGATCAGATAAAAGTAACTAAGTATAAGTACCTCATGGTCTCTAGCATACTGCCTTGTTTTATTTTATGTTTCATGTGTATATATTTCCTAACTCCAAGTCTGTCTTGGGCTAGGCAGATAATAAGCCCAGTGTCTGATTGGTTTTAACAGTCTATTTGACCATCTACATTAATGCCCCATTTCCTGGCCTTTATACAAAACTAGAGGCCCGGTGCACGAATTTGTGCACCAGTGGGGTCCCTCGGCCTGGCCTGTGGGGTTGGGCTGAAACTGGCTCTCCAACATCCCCTGAGGGGTTCCATATTGCAAAAGGGTTCAGGCCAGGCAGAGGGACCCCACCGGTCCATGATTGTTGGCCAGTGTGTGTGGGGGGGGCGCTGCGGGAGGGCTCCAAGGCGTGTCCAGCCCATCTTGCTTAGTCCTGATCGGACTGACCCCAGCAGCAAGCTAACCTACCAGTTGGAGCGTCTGCCCCCTAGTGGTCAGTGCACGTCATAGCAAGCAGTTGAGTGGCTTTAGCATATCATTAGCATATTACTCTTTGATTGATTGACCAGACGACCAGACAACTGGACACTTAGCATATTAGGCTTTTATTATATAGGATTCCTTAACTTTTCCAAGAGTGATTTTGATATCATTGTATTTAACCCAGTTACTAATTAACTGGAAAGAAACAAAGGGAAGGTCGAATATTATAGGCCTAGTGAGGTCTAGGTGGCATAGGGAAGATGATTGCCTGTCAGTCATACCTGGGAGCAGGTAATTGGCCAGGGTATGTATGGCTACTGCAAGGGTGTGAAATCTCATGCATAAGCTCCTGAACAAAGGAGTTCTGGTCCTTCTCTCTTGCTGCTTGCGCCTGACTCCTGGCTTGAAGGACTCTCATGTTTTGCACTTGCCTACATGGTGCACAGCCATGTGGACCCCACTCGCAATGTACTAATGGACTGCAACTAGTCTGATGCTGTGCCAGACTCAGCTTCATCATGGGATGGAAACTCTAGACACTGGCTTTGATTTTAGCTCTGCTGAATCCCCAGGTGCACCTTTTCCAGGACTGATTTAAGGGAAATGGGATTTTGCAACCCAAGGGTTGTAATTCCATACACATAAAGCTTTCTAATACATATCATCCTCCCATGGGGGCCTCTGGAAATAGTTATTCCAGTGGAGCCCCAAGAACCTCATTCCCACTAGCAACGGAGTAGGGCAATCCATGCAGTTCTCCGATAACAATTTGATTTTTGTTTCCCCAAAGACTTGAGAGCATTTCCAGGCTGTGAAAGAAGTGAGATGGTGAGGGCATTCAGACAATGCCATCACTAAGGAGGGGAGTGGGAGTAGGAGTAGGGATTCATGCCCCTGTCCCTGCTGAGAGCACCCAAATACCCAAGTGCCAGTGTGAAGAGGACAGGTGAGGGTTAGTATCTGTGCTTAGAGTAAATGGGTTAGGCTGGATTAATTTGCCTTTGGAAAGAAGTCATTCTACTGCAACCTGCTTCCTGTTTGAGTATCTACCACCTTCCATCCCTCTTCTATACCCAGTCCATGACAAACCTGTCCTTCACTCCTATACCTGAATAACTCCATCTTCACTTCTCATGAAGCACCCCTTTAGTATAGGGGACCAGAATGCAGACTGAAGGAAGAGCTGGGTGTATGAACTTCAGCAGCTGGATCACTGGAAGAGGCATCAGACAGAGGGGCAGTCATGGAAACCTGCCTCCCACCACAGAAATGGGCTGGGACATTTAGTTGTTGTTGTTTTTTTTAAATATATTTTTATTGATTTCAGAGAGGAAGGGAAAGGTAGAGAGAGACAGAAATATCAATGATGAGAGAATCATTGATTGGCTGCCTCCTGCACGCCCCACACTGGGGATCGAGCCCACAACCTATGCATGTGCCCTGACCTGGAATGGAATCATGACCTTCTGGTTTGTAGGTTGACGGCCAACCATGGAGCCACACTGGCCAGGCTGGGACATTTAGTGTTTGTTTTTTTCACCAAGCCAGGTGGCCAATTAAGAGGCAGTTAGTTGGAAGGCTTTCCAGAGTGTCAATCTAGACAGGGCCTAAAACATTACTGGAATAAAGCAGCAATATAGTACCAGTTTATTCAGGTTTCCATACACGACTTCACATAACTGCACATGCAAATTGATTCTATTCCTTCCAAAGTAGACAGCATCCTCGAGTGAAAATTAAAAAAAAAAGAAACCAAACAAACTATACCACACAAACAAACTCACTTTACAGTCCCAGTCAGGTGAAATTCTGACACTTAATCACGTATGGCATAGTGCTGATAATGGTAATAAAAATGTTATTAACTAAACTTTAAACCCTTTAATATAACTATAGAAATTGTTTGGTTCATAAATTTTCAAAAGAAAAGTAGAAAACACGCTGCTAAAATAGATTTGGCCAGTGGGATTAATTAATAAATGCCTTTTTATTTATTAATATAAAATCACCTTTACCCACCACCACTAAATTAATGTTAAACAAATATTTGAAAAGCATTCCCAAAGCATCCCGAGTCTGAACTCCAAGTCTTGCTTAGGTCTGCAGAAAGCATTTAAAAATGTGCTTCATTCATTGGCTCTGGAAAATATGCCTTTTAAGCTGCGCCTACCTTCTAACTGCCTGCACTATACCTTGCTCTGTGTGCAGTTGTAATTTCAGGCACCCTTGGGTTCCTGTCTTGGCTCTCCCTTCTCACCTTGCATTCTTTAGACTTGGTAGCCGGATTCCCATATAATCTGCCAGTGGGAATTGCCCTGCACACCCATGTTTAGAAATTCTGTTCATGTGCACCTGTAGCAGCAATGAATCTGTCTGAAACTCAGGTGTGCATAAAATGTAGCTTTCTTAATTTTCTTTAAGTAGCTCTGGAAAAAGAGAGTGCAGACTCAGAATTTTTAATTAAGCCTTGCTGTTTATAAGAAGTGTATTACAGAAAGTAGAGAAGTACTCACCAGTCAGAGGCTGAGGCCCACCACAGCCCTGATCCTTACTTCAAAATTGCAGGCTGTCGTTTATATATGAGTACAACCTAAGAACCTTTCCCAAGAATCGTCTTGTGATAGCATGAGATGAGGATCCTTTGTGATCCTCAGATGGAGATTATGAAACCTTGTCTAATGAAGGATGTAAGAAGTTGTCATGAGTTAGCAAACTTCCAAAGGGCTGTTTAAAAGAGGTGCTGGTAATATCCATTTGAAAGGGCGGGGTGACTGTTTGTCTCGGAAAACTTATCATTTTGCTGACACTTTTTCTCTTCTAACTGCTGGCATAGACAATGCCTTTTAAAAATATAGCTATAGATATGGATATAGATTAGATATAGATATAGATATAGATATAGATATAGATATAGATATAGATATAGATATAGATATATTTCAAAGAGGAAGATAGATGGAGAGAAATGTCAACGATGAGAGACAATCATTGATCAGCTGCCTCCTGCACGCCCCACACCAGGGATCGAGCCTGAAATCCAGGCATGTGCCCTTATCAGGAATCGAACCATGACCTGCTGGTTCATAGATCGACGCTCAACCACTGAATCACACTGGCCGGGCAACAATGCCTTTTAACGGAGGAGCTAATTTCGTCCTCGTATTCTATCCTCTGTAGATTTAAAGTTCAGACATTTTTACCTATACATAAACTTGGCTATGAATATGCTTCATCAAGGGTTATACTTGCTCACCATCACCATAAGAGACAATCTGGGGAGATGGACAAGGTGGGAGGCAGGAAAGGAAGCCCTTTCTAGTGGATGATGGCAAATTAAAATGGTAAGGAAGGTGAATACAGTTAAGAAGACTGTGGCATTAATTAGCTCAGTTGTTTCCCAGTTCATATATTTAGTCCTGAGGTTATCTGCCCATGCATTTCTTTGAGACTTTATTGTGGTCGATACATCAATGACTCATGGAAGACAAGACCCTTTTTTTCTTCTAGGCTAAATATGCCACTGGCTTTGGAACCTAGGGGTTCCCATCAAGACTTTGAGATCTTAAGTTGTGTCTGTGTTTTGCAGGAGATTTAGATTTGCCCTGTTTTTATGGGTTTGGTGCTCTGGTTCACAGGTGGAGCAGGCTTGTAATTAGATGTATGTTTCTATTGCATGATCTGGAGCCCACAGAGCTGTGTGAGTATGCTATAGATTGAATGTTTGTGTCTTCCTTAAAGTTCTTATGTTAAAAATCTAACCCCCAGGATGGAGATCTCTCTCTCATATATATATATATGCATGCAGATTAGTCCTTTGGAAGGTGATTAGGTCACAAGAATGGAGCCCCCATGAATGGAATTAGTGTCTTTATAAAAGAGACCCCAGGTAACTCCTTTGCCTCCTTCCACCATGTGAGGACACAGAGAAAAGATGGCCATCTATAAACCAGGAAATAAGTCCTCACCAGACACTGAATCTGCAGGTGCCTAGATCTTGGACTTTCTCAGCCTCCAGAACTGTTAAGAAATAAATGTTCATTGTTTAAGTCCCTCAGCCTATGGTATTCTGTTATAGCAGCATGAACTAAAATAGGGTGAGTCTAGGGAACTTCATAGGACCTGGCACCTCTGAGTTTGAGGTGGTTTATACTCTGAAATATGTTTTTATGGAACTAGTCTACTGCCTGGAAGAGATATTTTGGTGTGGAGTCCAGTGTTGGTCTGGCAGCCTACACACATTCTGAAAGGAAATGTAGACATTTGCCCTTGACTATAAAATTGCAGTGTATCCTTCAACATTTGAGCAAAAGCTCTGAAATAATAGCTAAAGAACAGTTGCATGTAGGTTGAATTGTGACTTGCAGCTCACAGGTTCATTATAATTTGAAGGGCCTTAGGCCACTGAAGGCATGTTTCATGGCAAAATGTACTTAGTCCTCGTTTAATGTCTCAGATTTTCTTTTGTTTCTACTTTTCCAGAGTTTTGATGGTGGTGAAGAATCTGTATTTTAAATTTGTTATTTTTACATTTTTAAGTGTAAGTTGTAAAGTTTGTCCCATAAAACAAAAACCTTGGTCTGAGTTCCTGTTAAGATTTCCACAGGGATGAATGTATTCCTGGAACAATGTTTTAAAACAACTGTAAAAGCATAATCCTTACTGCAGAGCAAAGCCTTGGGCCATCCAGACAAAAGGCACACTACAACTGAGACATAGGAGTATCCCACTTCCTGGAAACAGTCAATAAAATCAATCTGCAGGTAGGTAAAGGTCTTTCAACTTCAGTTGTGTCCTATGTCACATTGGTAGCATCTCCCCTGCATTATAAGCAGCACAAAGAAGGTAGCAAATACACACTGAGAAGATGCTATATTGTAAGCTCTTCGTATAATTTCAGTATTGTAAATATATTTTAATTGATTTCAGAGAGGAAGGAAGAGGGATAGAGAGATATAGATATCAATGATGACAGAGAATCATTGATCAGCTGCCTCCTGCACCCGCCCTCCACCCACCCACCTGGGGATTGAGCCTGCAACCTGGGCATGTGTCCTGACCAGGAATCAAAACTTAACCTCCTGGTTCATAGGTCAATGCTCAACCACTGAGACATGCTGGCTGGGCTAATTTCAGTATTTTGCATTGATTTCATTATACCATCCTGTTTACCCATGTGTGCTCTAAGTGGGATGCTGGGCTAGAACAAAAAGGTAGGTTAGAAGCCATGGGATTCCAGTTTGGGTATAGGGAACAATGTCTAGAGGAGGCAGGTTTCTATCCAAGCAGGCTTTCACTTAGTGAGGCCCCATTGTGTGGATAGGACAGGTAGGACCTGGGGACACAATTGAGGGACATCTGCTGTGGGCTGACTGTCTATAAGCAGTGTTAATAGCTACATCACCTCATACATGTCCACTTTTAGTATTTCAGTTGTCTGATCTACCAAACAAATCTGCCTGGGAACTACATTTTTTTCCTTATATAAATTTATAAAAATTACAAGCCTGAAGGTCTTAAGCGTTTCAATACTTAAAATAACTTAATAAGATTTCACTTTATAATCATACCTCCAAATTAATTTCACATTTCAAATTAGATTTGCAGGGCTGTCACTAACAGGGATGTATCACAAGTATATAAAATGTCAAATATGCACAGCTTTCCTCTTAACAAAACAATATAAATATGATGGGCTACTTCTTTTAAATATTTCTGTATCTAATTCTAAGTCATCCCACATAAAGAATTAGGCCTGGAGGCCGACTAAATTCTTATTTATGGCCCCATAGGACATCTTGAACCGTATTTGTGGTTGTTCTGTAAGTGATCCGATAACCTTAAGAGATGAGTGATCAGCTATTTAGCCTACTTCCCTGGATTAAAGTTTTATACTTTACATAAGGTTGCAGCTTCCATCCTAGTTGATAAAACCTTATGATATATCAATGTAGTCTCCTTACTCTAAATAACTTGGAAAGTGATGGGATACTGAGATATGTTAATACTTTTTCATTCATTCATATTCTTATGATATAAATCTTAAGCATATTTAAATTTGTACCCAATTGAGTTCTAAATATTTTACTTGGCATTTTCTGATTTGAGACCACAGTTTATGGCCCATTCTGATATTTCCCTGGAGTCAGAAAATGTCCTCCAACTGATGTATTTACCATTATAATTTTTATATTTTCCATTTATATAATAAATTAATAATGCTTCATAAATGAGAAATAAGCCTCCACAGAAATGCACTCTATTTTATTCTCCTTCTTTAAGAATCATTGATTTTTCTCTTTGTGTATTGTATGGAAGTATGGCTTCTCATATACTTAATCAACTATAGTCATTATTCTCTTTTTAAAAAATCACTTTGTTGAGGTATGACATACAAAATTGTCACAACTTTGATCAGTGGGGTCTCTTAAATTATCTCCAATGTCCTATCTCAGATGGCTGACTAATCATTGAAAGTTTTGTTTCTTTCTGGCACAACAAGATTTTTCAGGCTTACCTTTTTTCCCATCACCATTTATTCCCCTTATACCCACTTCCACTTATACGGTTCTGCCTCAGACATGGAATCACTTATTTGTCCAAGGAGCCTTGGTTCTTTTCAGTGGAAAAACAGTGTCAGAGACCAGAATCTGAGCACTAGGGGGCACTGTGGGGGTTTTATTGCTCTTGGGTCATTTCAATGAACAGAGTTAGAAAATATTTGTGCATTTTCTTGTTTCATATCGACATTTCTAATTTTCTTATGGCACAGAATTTCTTACTACATTTTTTATTCCTAACACAATAAATATAATTACTTGCTTAATTTGGTAACACAAGAAGAGTTCCAAAATGACAATACAATATTAAAACAAACAATAAAGCTATTAAATAAAGTTCAAGATTTTTAGTACAGTTCCCGTTGTTCTTAGCTGTATCTCACCAACAAGGTGTGGTAAGATTTCTTTATTCTTATATCACTTTTAGCTCCTCATTATTTGTGGTTAAATAAGAATGTGTCTGATAGCTTCATTCAATTATTTGTTTGCTTTCAATATAAAGCCATTGATTTTTGGCAATTGATAGTTCTTAGTTTAAGAAAGCAAAGGTCTCTACTACTACTCTTTTCCTGGTGAAGTTAAAGGCGAGGGGAGGATCCACTTACTTGTCTACTGGAAGATAAGGGTAAATTTTAAATGCTCAGTTTACAAGTTTCTGTTTCATATATAATGGTACAAGATTCATGAATATGATTTTTGGCTGAGTATACCAATTCTGAGTCCTATTGTTTAATTTATAATACTATTAGAACTTCACAATTTCAAATATTTTTAGCTCTACTGAATTCTGCCCTTATCTGAAAACTACTTAATTCCCTGCTCTCTTTTCTTAGCTACATGCTCTTCTCCTTTTTATAACATTGCACCATTTTCGTAAAATTAAATATATTATACTATGTACTGTTAACCAAAGTGTGCAGTTTATAAAATGATTTTTTCAATTAGAATTATTTTAATGCAGTAGCATTCATTATCTTTACTTTTTCTACTGAGGATCAAGAGGATACCTGGAATATGAAAAAGTGAGGGTGTTTAGCCAAGAAAAAAAATGCATTACCAGAGAAAAAGGGGGATGGGAGGAGGTACAAGAAGGTAAAGGGGGTATAAATGGTGATGGAAGGAGACTCAACTTTGGGTGGTGAACACACGATACAATATACAGAATTGTACAGCTAAAGGCTATATAACTTTATTAGTCAATGTCACCCTAATAAATTCAATAAAAATAAAAAAAAATTCCACAGGGTTAAAACAAACACAGTTCCTGTAAATATTAATTCTTAAGGGTTTTACCCCAAACCCTCTTTTGATTCATGGCTCACAATTCAGATTTTACTTTGTATATACTACAAGTATACTTATTTAATTGCTTACATTCCTGTTGTAGAATTTTAGTTTCTTGGAGGCTTTTGGATAAATAATACCTTAATGTTATATGAATTCAAATTACTAAAAGACAATTGAAATGTTAGCAAATATAACCAGAGTACATAAAAATAGAATACAGTAATTACTGGAAAATGTGTCTTTAAAATTTATACAGAAACTTCAGATATTTTTTTTCTGTAGATTTGAAACATTTCCAGATTGTCTCTGTCTGCTAAAATTTATGAGACCAGTTTAGAATTATAACAATTTTCACTGTGATCACAAGGTTTATATATTATTTACATACTAGAGGCCCGGTGCATGAAATTCATGCACGGGGTGTGTGTGTGGGTGTCCCTCAGCCCAGCCTGCACCCTCTCCAATCGAGGGCTGTCCGACTGCCTGTTTAGGCCTGATCCCTCTCACAATCCAGGACTGCTGGCTCCCAACTGCTCGCCTGCCTGCCAGCCGGATCGCACCTAACCACTCCCCTGCCAGCCTGATTGATGCCTAACTGCTCCCCTGCCAGCCTGTTTGCCCCTAACTGCCCTCCCCTGCAGGCCTCGCCCCCCCAACTGCTCTCCCCTGTAGGTCTGGGTCCCCCCAACTTCCCTCCTCTGCCAGCCTGGTCATCCCTAACTGCCCTCCCCTGCAGGCTTGATCACCCCCAACTGCCCTCCCTTGCAGGCCTGGTCCCTCCCAACTGCCCTCCCCTGCTGGCCTGATCACCCACAACTGCCCTCCCTTGCAGGCCTGGTCCCTGCCAACTGCCCTCCCCTGCTGGCCATCTTGTGTCCACATGGGGGCAGGATCTTTGACCACATGGGGGCAGCCATTTTGTGTGTTGGAGTGATGGTCAATCTGCATATTACTCTTTTATTAGATAGGATAGAGTCCTAGTGCATGGGTGGGGACCAGCTGGTGTGCCCTGAAGGGTGTCCAGGATCAGGGTGGGGGTCCCCTTGGGGCATGGGGTGGCCTGGGCAAGGGGCCTGTGGTGGTTTGCAGGCTGGCCACATCCCCCGGCGACCCAAGTGGAGGCCCTGGTATCTGGGATTTATGTATCTTCTACAATTGAAACTTTGTAGCCTGAAGCGGAGCCAAGCCTTCTGCTTGCTCTGTGGCAGCAGCCATTTCTGTTGGGATTTATTTATCTTCTATAATTGAAACTTTGTAGCCTGGATTGGAGGCCTAGGCCGGCCAGGGTTGCAGAAGCTTGGCTTCCTGCATTGCCGGGAGCAACTCTAGCCTCCTGCTCTCTCCAGCTCCATGGCTGCCGCCATTTTTGTTGCGATTTATTTATCTTCTATCATTGAAACTTTGTAGCATTGAGTGGAGGCCTAGGCCGGCAAGGGCTGGTGGAAAGCTTGGCTTCCTCCATTGCTGGGGAAACCCAAGCCTCTCTCCTGCTCTCCGTGGATGCAGCCATCTTGGTTGGGTTTATTTGCATATTCACTCCTGATTGGCTAGTGGGCGTGGCTTGTGAGTGTGGCGGAGGTATGGTCAATTTGCATATTACTATTTTTTTAATATATTTTACTGATTTTTTACAGAGAGGAAGGGAGAGGGATAGAGAGCTAGAAACATCGATGAGAGAGAAACATCGACCAGCTGCCTTCTGCACACCCCCTACCGGGGATGTGCCCACAACCAATGTACATGCCCTTGACCAGAATCGAACCTGGGACCTTTCAGTCCACAGACCGATGCTCTATCCACTGAGCCAAACCGGTTTCGGCTGCATATTACTATTTTATTAGATAGCATAGCTCTAGATATTTTTCATTCACTGCAATGGTTCCAATCCTTGCATGGGATCAGATATACCATGCCCCCATTCCCAATTTTACTTTCTATAATGCTGCATAAAATTGCATTGTTTAATATTAAGGTAAACCAAAAACACCTCCAATTTTTATTATAAGACTAGGGACCTGTTGCAGGAATATTTCCTGCAAGACTTCTGGTGGGCTTCCATCCTGCCACAGCCACCTCTCCTGCCCCCCCCGACCTCTCCTGCTGGGGTGGGCAGGGCGGGGCTGGCGGAATGGGCGGGGCACCTCCCACCCACCCATCCCGCCCACCCAACCCAGCCCGCTGCCATCTCTGCCTCTGCTGCCACGCGGGGGACACAGTACGGTTAATTTGCAAGCCTTACCCCGCACTCCTGACCCTCTGTGTCCACTGACGCAGCTGCCTCTGTGGCCGTGCACTGCCGCTGCCTCCTCTGCCACATGCACTGCTGCTGAGCGCCCCATCCCGCCCACCCGCCCCGCCACGTGCCGCTCACCTCTCCACAACACGCCCCGCCCACAGCCACTATCGCCTCCGAGGCCACCTCAGCCTCGCACACCACCTGCCATGCCCCGCCCACTGCCACCACCGCTTCCAAGGCCACCGCGGCCACGCACTGCACACTGCCACCACCGCCTCAGAGGCCACCATGGCCACGTGCTCCACAGCCGCGCCGCTGCCCACCCGCGCAGCTGCCTTACTTTCTGCTTTCTTCACTCCTCCCTCCCTCAGTGTATGCAAATTAACTGCCATCTTGTTCACTCCGATTGACTATGGGCATAGCGAAGGTACGGTTAATTTGCATATTACTGTTTTATTAGATAGGATGTGCTTTTCAATCACATTTTGGAATTTAAAAGGTATTCAATTCTAAACTCTCACAAAAATTATATGCATTTTTTTTTAAAACACAAGATTGAAAAATGAATACTTCATACCAAAAAAGAGCTTTAAGGTGAACTAACTTGTTAAGATGAGATTTTGTTCATGCCCTGTAGTTTATCTCTGTCTTTTCTGGCACTTAATATCAGGAAATTGGGGTATTTATCCCTTCTTGTCCCTTGGACTGAGGAGGACCCATAGGAAGTCCATCTAGTCTAGAGACAGAAGAGTATACCCCAATTTATATTCACACTAAAATTACACTGGCAGCCTAAATTACTACCTGAAATGTCAAAGACTTTTTGAGCTGAAAAGGCCTCAAGTATATAATATTACGAGGCAACAGAGAGGAGGTGCTGAGGAAGGATAAGTCCCTGCTAGGTATGCACTTTGCCCTG
Organism: Eptesicus fuscus; assembly: GCF_027574615.1. Classification (NCBI taxonomy): domain Eukaryota; kingdom Metazoa; phylum Chordata; class Mammalia; order Chiroptera; family Vespertilionidae; genus Eptesicus; species Eptesicus fuscus. Next base: position 114,315,663 of record NC_072473.1, read on the forward strand.
CATCCTCTCATCCATCTCCCCCTTTCATTGTGGGTCTGTGTTGCCTTTTCTTCTGTGGGGACTTGCTGTCTAATCAGCCTGCACCTTTAAAGTTGGGGGCTTTGGACTCTTCTTTTTTGAAGACCCACAGATCTCATTCTCTAGCATCTTTTTTTTTTTTTTTTAATCCTCACCCGAGGATATTTTTTCCATTGATTTTTAGAGAAAATGGAAGGGAGGGAGGAGAGATAGATGGATAGAGAAAGGCATGGGCATGAGAGAGACACATCAATTGGTTGTGTCCTGCATGCTCCCTGACCGGAGCTTGGGATCAAACCTGCAACTGAGGTACATACTCTTGCCCGAGACTCAAACCCACAACCCTTCAGTCTCAGTCTGATGTTCTAACAACTGAGCGAAACTGGCCAGGGCTCATTATTTAGCATCTTGCTGCTGCCCTGCAGGCCATGACAGGAGGTAGGATAGAGAGTGCCTCTCTCTCCTATTCTTATTTCCACCAGCTGAGGGAAAACCTGTCTCCCTTTGTAGTTCAGGCTAAGATGGTTTATCTTTATAAGAGACCCCCTTCTCCTAAGGGCTTCTTCAGCTTTGTGAATTTAAAGGCCAGAATGATCTACTTCTGTTTTTTATTCTGCAACATCTCTCTTCTGAGACAATAAGCACAGAGCAACTACTTGCTTGAATGAAGGTAAGGGGTGGGGGAAAACATGCCAAGGGAATTCACCCCCACCCACTAGATTGATAATGAAAAAAATACTATCACAGTCATACATCCTACCAAGCCCAGGCTCTTTGGAAATGAAGTCTGTTATAAGGGATTGCATCTTCTGAGGATACTGCAAAAGTAAGATGCATATAGGCTCTGAAGCTCCTGTAAGAACAGTGTTAGAAGGAGTCCATCAGCTGACTATTTTAAGGAGGATTCTGAAAGACACCTTGCTTCTAGATTTAGAAATTATATTCAGCATTTCATTGCTCCAAAAGACCATTTATCTCCTCTATTGGATTTTTTTAAGGAGATTGTTAGAAAAAGAGGAAGAGCATTCCCCAGGTATTGGAGATTTTAAATATATATATATATATATATATATATATATATATATATATATATATGATTTCAGAGAGGAAGGGAAAGGAAGAGAGAGAGGAGAGAGAGAGAGAGAGAGAGAGAGAGAGAGAGAGAGAGAGAGAGAGAGAGAGAGAGAAAGAGAGAAAGAGATCATTGATGAGAGAGAATCATTGATCAGCTGCCTCCTGCATGCCCCACACTGGGGACCAAGCCTGCAACCTGGGCATGTGCCCTGATCAGGAATTGAACTGTGACCTCTTGGTTGATAGGTCGGTGCTCAACCACTGAGCCACGCTGGCTGGGCATGCACTGGAGACTTTTTGAGAGAAAATAAACCAAGTTTTCAAATCTCACCCCACCCATCAGGTAACTTCAGAGGAGAGAGAGGATGAACTGTACAGTATTTAACTAGTGGGGAAATACACCCTCCCCTGCTATCCCTACATTTCCTCTAATGCCCACTGCCAGATCATGTACCTAGAGAAAAGTCAGAAAAGTGCCATTTTAGGAGATGACAAAAGGTAGACATTAATAAAGTTTTCTTTCCACTGCAAACCTTTTCTTTTGACTTTTTAATTATGGCTGGGGAGGCTGGTGGACTGGGGCCACATGGTGCAGGTGAGTAGGCTTTTTTAACCAAATCCTGTGGCAGGGGAAGAAGTATGATGGCCCCAGAAAGGAATGTACAGTACAGAACAACCCAGGGTAAGACTGAGCCATGATTAGCCTGGTGAAAATGTAGACACCTACTTGGCTGTAGAAATTAGTAGGACATAGTACATTGCATGTCTCTTAAAAATTAAGAGCTTCTGGCCATGTGCTAGTACAATAATGATAAGCTGAAAGTTAATGGATAAAAACAAAGTAATTCACCCTCAATGCAGTGAGGCAGTAAATGCAGCATCCCAAAGATATTTGGGTAAGAAAAAGATTCAAAAACATTTAGGCAAGTGAAGTTGCCAACTGACTAGATTCTCTTCTGATCATTTTTTTTTTCAGAAATACTTCAGAAGACTGATTCTAACATAAACCTATATTTTATACTTCATTCCAAACGAGAGAGATAGACTATCTCAGACTAAATACATTTTAAAAAACCCCACTAGTTAGGAGAGCTTGTTGGAGGTCTGGGAGTGACTCTTATGAATTATTACCTATTCAAGAAACCAAAAAAAATAGTAAAAGCAAGATCACTGGCCTGGCATACAGAACAAAACTGGAGAGTCCTAGCTGGTTTGGCTCAGTGGATAGAGTGTCAGCCTATGGACTGAAGGGTCCTGGGTTCAATTCTGATCAAGGGCACATGCCCACTTTGCAGGCTCGATCCCCAGTAGGGGGAGTACAGGCGGCAACCAATCAATGATTCTTTCTCATCATTGATGTTTCTATCTCCCTTCTTCTCAGAAATCAATAAAAATATATTTAAAAAAAAAAACTGGAGAAAGCTCCTCCAGAAGCTCTTGGGCTACCACATGGGGATTGGCATTTGATAGGCTTACTAGTTCAAAAATCTGGTAAAGTTCCAAACATTCACCGTGTGTTTAGTAATAATGGAGCTCATGAGACCAGATTTACAGATTATCAATCCATATAAATTATAATCCTGAAGTGTTATACAGGGGATGAAATTGAACATTGCAGTGATTTTACTGATCAGAGCTGCTTGTTTTCTTATTATTTTTAAAGATGTGCACACATGGGTAGGAGAGGGGGAGGAAACATAGGAGTTCTAGGAATGCTCATGTAATAGATCCCTGGCTTATAATAAAATAACTGGAGCAGAAAAACTACAGCATTGTAAACTCAACAGAAGGGATTTCCAAGAAGTGTTTCATGTCTGAAAGGATAAATTGAGTGAGGGGCCATCTACCTCCAAATGTCACCCCCTAGTAAGAGCCAGTCATTGAAGGTTTTTGTTGAAATTAGCGTTTAACCAGTGTAAACCACTAAGCGTAAAAAATAATGTATTAGTAAATAGCTTTAAAGAAAGTTATTTATCTGAATTACTTATTTAACATCCACTGTCATTTAGTTGAGAGCAGTTTCTCCAGGGGAGACAGAAAGCTTGATAGAGGTTAGCAGAGAGGAAAGGAGAAAGAATTGCAGGATGTGGCCCTATTTAGGGCTTCCCTGGCCTTGGGAATCACAGCATGAGGGCATCAGGGCCAGGGGATAGAGGATCAAAAACAAACTTTATCCACTTCCAAATTTGGCTCCAGTTAGTCCTATTATTCACTTCACCAGGAAACTGGAAACTAGAGAGATAAGCCCTTTACATTCTATAATACTTTCTAACTTTGTAATGACCTCTGTTCTTATCACTTTTGATCTTCATAGAACCCAGTGGGGTTATCAGGATCAACTTTTATTCTATCCATTTGGCAAATAGCCACCTGCATTTTCATCTCTTTCCTTTTGTGATGGCTCATTCTGAGCAGGGAAGAGGCTCAAGATATTGAGTAGATACTTACAGAAATAAACTGCCAACTGGAAACAAGAAGAAGGGATTGTGAGAGAGATGTAATCTATCTGGATTACATTTTAAAAACTACTTTACTAAGGAGTGATTGACATAATAGTATGATTGCACATATGAAAAAGTACTATGTGGTAAGTTTTGACATATGTATATACCTGTGAAACCATCACCACAACCAAGATGATGAGCATATCCAATACCTCCAAAAGGTTCTTCATGCTCCTTTGTAATTTCTCCCTCCCTGTCCTCCTGCTCTGATTTTTCTTCTTTCTTTTTCTTAATTTGGGTTTCATATGCTCTTCTTATTTCTTAAGGTAGAAGCTGAGGTAATTGGTTTAAGATCTTCTTTTCTAACACAGGTATTTAGTGCTATAGATTTCCCTCCAAGTACTGCTTTGGTGGGAACCCCAAACTTGGATAGGTCATGTTTTCATTTTTATTTGATTCAGAATACTTTCAAATTTGCCTTTTAAATTCTTTGACCCATGGGTTATATAGAAATGTGTTATTTTCTTTCCATATATTAGGGGGTTTTCCAGATTTTTTCCCCCCTGTTATGTGTAATTTCATTCCATTGTGGATAGGGAATATATTTTTTATAACTTGAATCCTTTGAAATTTATCAAGACTTGTTTTATGACTCATAATATGGTTGTTTTGGTAAATGTACTATGTGCATCTGAAAATAAGTTGTGTTGTGCTGTTGAGTGGAATGCCCTATAAATATCAATTAGGTAAAGTTGATTGGCAGTATTGTTAAAGTATTTTATGTCTTTATTTTCTGCCTACTTCTTCTATCAGTTGTTGAGAGAGAGGTGTTGAAATCTCCAACTGCATTTGTATATTTATCTATTTCTCCTTGTAGTTATTTCAGTCTTTATTTCATATGTATTAAAGCTCTGTTATTAGATGTATACATATTTATAGTTATTATGTCATCTTGACAAATGACCCCTTTATCATGAAATGACTTCCTTTATTCCTGGAAATATGATGAAATCTGATTTTTCTTTTTCTTTTTTTTTTTACAGAGAGGAAGGAAGAGGGATAGAGAGCTAGAAACATCGATGAGAGAGAAACATCGATCAGCTGCCTCCTGCACACCCCCCACTGGGGATGTGCCCACAACCAAGGCACATGCCCTTGACCGGAATCGAACCTGGGACCCTTGAGTCCACAGGCCGATGCTCTATCCACTGAGCCAAACCGGTTTCGGCTGATTTTTCTTATATTAGTATAGACATTCAGTTTTCTTTTGATTAATGTTAACATGATATGTACTTTCCATCTTTTTACTTTTAACCTATCTGGATATCTATACTAATAAAAGGATAATATGCTAATTAGACCGGTCAACCAGACATCTTCTGTACATTCGACTTCCTTCTGGACAAAGACATGGTGGCGGAAGCTGAGGCAGAGGCAGTTAGGGGCAATCAGGCCAGCAGGGGAGGGCAGTTGGGGTGATCTGGCTGGCAGGGGAGGGCAGTTGGGGGCAATCAGGCTGGTAAGGGAGCAGTTAGGTGTCAATCAAGCCTGCAGGGGAGTGGTTGGGGGGTGATCAGGATGGCAGGCAGAAGCAATTAGAGGCAATCAGGCAGGCAGGCAGGTGAGCAGTTAGGAGCCAACAGTCCCGGATTGTGAGAGAGATGTCTGACATCCCCCAAGGGGTCCCAGATTGGAGAGGGTGCAGGCTGGGCTGAGGGACACCCCCCCAGTGCATGAATTTCATGCACCAGGCCTATAGTCCTATCTAATAAAGAGGGAATATGCTAATTGACAATCACTCCATCACAAAGGTGCACCCACAGCTGAGGCCAAGTTCCCATAAGGAGCCTTAATGAGCAATCAGCAGGGACCTGAGGCTACACCCTCCCCTGCCCCCATGGGGCTTGACAGGGGACCTCAGGCTGTGCCCCTTACCCAGAAGGGCTTGACAGGGGACCTCAGGCAGTGCCTCCTGCCCCAGTGCCAGGCCAGGGGACCTGAGGCCATGCCCCCCGGCGGGGCTTGATGGGGGACCTCAAGGTGTGCTTCCCGTCCAGGTGCTGGGTTAGAGGACCTCAGGCTTCTCCCTCCACCCTAGTGCCAGGCCAGGGGACCTCAGGCCATGCCCCCCACCAGGTGGGGCTTGACAGGGGACTTCAGGATGCACCCCCCACCCTGGCACCAGGCTGGGGGACCTCAGACTGCACCCGCCCACCCGGCAGGGCTTAACAGAGGACCTCAGGCCACGCCCCCCGCCCCAGCACTGGGCCAGGGGACCTGACGCTGCACCCCCCTGCCTGGCTGGGCTTGACAGGGGACCTCAGGCTGTCACCCCACCCAGCGGGGCTTGATGCGGGAACTCAAGGTGCACCCCCAGTGCTGAGTCGGGGGAACTCAGGCCACGTCCCCACCCAGAGGGGTTTGATGGGGGACCTGAGGCTGTGCCCCCCTCCCGGTGCTGGGTCGGGGGACCTGAGGCTGCACCCCCCCTGCCTGGAAGGGCTTGACAGGGGACCTCAGGCCCTGCCCCACACCCACTGGGGCTTGACAGGAGATCTCAGGCTGTGTCCCCTACCTGGCAGGGCTTGATGGAGGACCTCAAGGCATGCCCCCCACCCCGGTCTGGGCTGGGGGACCTGAGGCTACACCTCCCATCCTGGCACTAGGCCAGGGGACCTAAGGCAACACCCCCTGCCTGGCAGGGCTTGACAAGGGTGGGACTGGCCAGGTCTGGATCTAGCCCAATGGGGGGTTTGGGTGGGTCTGGGTCTCACGCAATTTTGAGGTGCATGTGGGTGGGCGGGGACTTGACTCTGGGTCCCATGGTGTGCCCCAGATTCTAACAGGAGGAAGGTTTTCATATACATTTTACTAATTTTCTTTCATCTCTGACACTTCTATTATAGAGAAGGGCAAATAACAATATTAAATTATTTCCTCTAATTAATCCCCCTTTAATGTGCATGAATTTCGTGCACCACGTCACTAGTGTATATAATAAATAGGTAATATGCAAATTGACTATCACTCCAACACACAAGATGGCCGCCCCCATGTGGTCAAAGATTTCCACCCCCATGTGGACAAAAGATGGCTGCCACAAGATGGCCAGCAGGGGAGGGCAGTTAGAGGTGATCAGGCCTGCAGGGGAGGGCAGTTGGGGGGGACCAGGATAGCAGGGGAGGGCAGTTGGTGGCGACCAGGCCTGCAGGGGAGGGCAGTTGGGTGGGACCAGGCCTGCAGGGGAGGGCAGTTGGGTGGGACCAGGCCTGCAGGGGAGGGCAGTTGGGGGGGACCAGGATAGCAGGGGAGGGCAGTTGGTGGTGACCAGGCCTGCAGGGGAGGGCAGTTGTGGGGGACCATGCCTGTAGGGGAGGGCAGTTGGGGGCAATCGGGCCTGCAGAGGAGCAGTTAGGCGTCAATCAGGCTGGCAGGGTAGTGGTTAGGGGGTGCTCAGGCAGGCAGGCAGGTGAGCGGTTGGTAGCCAGCAGTCCTGGATTGTGAGAGAGATGTCTGACTGCCCGTTTAGGCCCGATCACATTGGCCTAAACGGGCAGTTGGACATCCATCGAGGGGTCCTGATTAGAGAGGGTGCAGGCTCAGCTGAGGGACACACCCCCCCGTGCGCAAACTTTGTGCACCAGGCCTCTAGTATAATATAGTATAGCCTAATCATAAGAGTGACAGCCTTTGCCATCTTTTGTTATTTAGAAGCAAATCATGGGTCACATACACTCAATGGGAAGGGATTAGTACACAGGGTGTGAACATGGGGCCAAAGTTGGCTATAAAAATCACAATAATGAATAAGTCCTATCAGCTGTTGTCTAGTGAGATTTGGAATCAGGCAGACCTTTGAGCTTGGCAAAGATGAGAATGCTAAAGTCCATGAGAATATACATATGTCCCTCAAAATACTTGTGTTAGAATGTTCATAACATCTCTATTTGTGACAGTTAAAATTAGGAAAATTATCCCTCTCAGTAGTAGAATGGATAAATGAATTAGTATTATTTTAGATGAATAAACATTTAGCAAAAATGAAATAAACATTCTAAAATTGTATTCAGCCATCTGAATGAACTTCTAAAATATAATAGTGAGTAAAAGAAACTATACACAAGAATGCATACTGTAAGGCTTAATTTTTGTAAAGTACAGAAAGAGATAATATTAATCTTTGCTAATGGAAATCAACATGGCTGTTACCTTTGATGATAATGATGGGAGGGAAACTGGGAGCTTTTGAGATGCCAACAATATTTTAGTTTTTTATTTGGGCATCCATTACATGAACACGCTTAGTTTGTGAAAATTCACTCTGGTGGATTCTTATGATTTGTGCATTATCTTGTGTGTATTTATACATTACCTCAACTATAAGATTTTCTTAAATCAAAAAGAAAAAAGCCAAAGTTTTGATGGATAGGATCCAGTAAGAGGTGTGAGAATGGCCTAAGTGCAGCAGGGATTGTAGTGGAGCTGACTGGCCAATCTGTGCAGGAAAAGGACAAGAGATTACGTATAGTGAGGGAGCTGCATGGGTGAGGCACTAGGCATGTGGTCAGGAGATATATAGTGTTCTCCAAGTCCTGCATTCAATCCCTAGAGGAGATGGTCTTGAGGGTGCTGCTGTTTACAGCTTCTCCCCTGTTCTCAATGACAGTTTTGAAAGTAAACTGTCTGTGGATGGACAAAGTGGACGCCCCCTCCCATAGGCTCCTGATAAACTAGTCACACAACTTTAAGGAGTCTTCTGTGCTTCTCAGTAACCCATCTTGGCTAGGTTCCTGGGTGGCCTGTCTTTTTGTGAGCTCACCACAATCTGTCAGCTGATGCCAGGGGAGAGCAGCAGGGCCTAAAAAGGGGAGCAACAACTCACAAAGACTTTCTGAGGCAATTAGGTGCCCCAATGGAGCATTCTGGTTTGTGGCTTCAAGTCATAGGCTTTATCTGGCCTTCCCTGGACCTTTTATTTACTTTTAGGACTCCATTTCCCAGTGGAGTCTAAAGGAAGAAGCAAGGGGATGGCACAAAGCCAGAGTACTTTACAAGTGAGCTCTTTATCTTCCTTCTACAGAAGCTCTGTGCAAAGGCTGCAACTCAGGCTGTCCTTTAAGCAGCTTCATTGTCAAAGGCTCAATAGAATTCTCCTTCTGAACAAAAGGAGATGCATTTCTTTATCTCTCTAATTAGTGCTTAGACTTAAAAATATTGTGTTCAGTCTGCAGCCTAGAGGATGAACTACCTGAGAGAAAGAGTATTTTTCTTTGGAAGAAAAAAACCCTTGATGCCATCTCTGCTATATGGATTTTCACACCACTCAGGAAGCTTGATAAATAGAGATTCAGAAAAAAAATTCCAAGGGGTGTATTTTGTCCCAGCCTAGACATTCAGGCTTCAATTTCCATTATCTATCTAGCAGTCCAGTGGGTTTAAATGGAGCAAATGCAGATCACTGGGAGCTACACTAAATGTGTGTTGCACCAAACACTGTTTAATATGTGCAATGCTTTCTGCCTTCACAGTTTTACATTTTCTAGTCTTGTGCCAAAAGACCAATCATCAAAATATAGTGTGCTGGTGGGGAGCAGAAACAAGTATAGAATGCATTCAAATCTTCTGTCTCCCAGATCAATTCTAAATTGACCCTTGGTGCATGGATCTGCTAAAGCATATCTCCCTGAATAAATCTCTTCTCTTCCCCTTTCATCTCTCTCACCACATCTATCACTACTCTTCCTGTTTTTTTTTTGTCTTGTTGCATGTCTCTTCCCTACTTCTTTCTATGTGATTGGATCATGACATCTTACTTGCCTATATCTCATTTGAATATCTCACAAAAGCCACAAAACCAGGAAAAATCAGGCTACAGAACAACTAAGTGATTAAGACTTTATGTTTTTCATGTGTGTGTGTCTTAATCCTCACCTGAGGATATTTTTCCATTGATTTTTAGAAGAGTGGAAAGGAGGGGAAGAGACAGAGAGAAACATTCATGTGAGAGAGACTCATCAATTGGTTGCCTCCTGCATGTGCCCTGACCAAGGCCACTGTACGTGCCCTTGACTAGAATCAACCCAGGACCCTTCAGTCCACAGGCTGATGCTCTATCCACTGAGCAAAACCTGCTAGGGCAGGATTTTATTTTGATGAAAAAATATCTCAAACTAGTTTAGCAAAAAGACATGGAATCTTTGTAACGTTCATGGCCAGAGAATATTCTAGAAATTGAATAGCTATGGGCTTGTATTCTGTATGTATTGTAAAGCTTTACCTTCAACTATGAGACAGACTGTGAACATAAAGTAATAAGTATAGAAGAAAGAGAAGCCAGGTGGCAGATCAAATGTTTTTTATTCCATTTTCTTGGAAAGTAGGAGATATATTTCTATAATTCATATGAGGCCTGTATTCCCTAGACTCTCTCCTTCTGAGACCAAATGATTCTCCTCAGAGCCAGCAAACTCAGGTTTCATATAGAGACATTGTTATACCTCATTGCCAGAAATTCCAGTCTAGCCTCTTTCCTTTAGACTAGACTCCCTTTTCCTGAGACCACCTTATCCAGTGTGGCCCTTTTGCCCCATTCTTTAAAAAAAAATTTTTTATTGATTTTTTTTTTTACACAGAGGAAGGGAGAGGGATAGAGAGTTAGAAACATCAATGAGAGAGAAACATTGATCATCTGCCTCCTGCACACCCCCTACTGGGGTTGTGCCTGCATGCCCTTGACTTGGACCCTTCAGTCTGTAGGCCTACACTCTATCCACTGAGCCAAACTGGTTAGGCCCATTCTTAATTAGATGTTAGCAGCATTACCCCATAAATAGTTTTGGCTTAGGCTTCCCTGTTGGTGTCTACCACAAAAGGTCATTTGGTTGGAAAGTTTAAAGCATTAAGCTTCATTATCTAACACAGCAGCACTTACTAACCTTGATACATAACTCCAAGGAGGAGAAAGGAAGTTGGTAGAGGAGTAAAGGACTTGGTAGGGGAGAACTTGCAGCCCATCAGATGTGGAAGACACCTCCAAAGCCTGCACACTCTTGATTTTCCCTAACTATTCCAGATCACCTCACTTTCTGTATTCACCCCTGTGGAATTTTTTTTTTTTGTTTGCTTCAAAAGTCTCTCTCTTGCCTAAAGCTTCTAGATGCAAATTTTGGGGCTTGAATTTTATGGTGACCCGCACATAGTTTCTGCCACCCATGTCATCTCATTTTGGAATTCAATGGCTTGAGGCTGCATGAAACACTGTGGTCCCAACTAACCAAAACACAGCATTCCCCTCCACCCCCAACCCTCCCCCAACAAAATCAAAGAAGTAATTAAAAGGGACAGTAGGGAAGACAGTCACTGCCTCTGGTTCTGGTATAGGGCATTCCATTCCCTTTCCCTCTCCAGCTTTTCTGGCTGCAAATCTTGAAATGAACATGAGAGCCTGTAACCACAAGCTCCATCCCTGTAACCTCAACCCCCCATACACACAATAACAACAACCACCCTTTGACTACTCTTCATTATATGACTCCATTCTCTCTCTCTTTTGCCATGTTCATGCTTTATTTTATTGGCTTAAACTTGATCCCAGGTAGAATGCCTGGCAGGCAACCAGGTGAATACACACTGCATCATATTCACTTCTCCCATAAGAGTAATATTGGAACAGGGGCTTGTGCTCCTGACCAAAGGCCCAGATTTTTCATGGAAATGATCATCAAAAACACATTCAAACAATATCTATGAGCGGTGTCATTGTATACCTGGCCATTAGGTATACCTGTGAACTCGAGGGGCTGGGTCCATGCCTGGCACAGAATAAGTGTTTGGTGAGTGTTGAGTAAGAGCAATGAGATAAGCACTAATAAGTGGGTTTTCACTAGGTATATGACCCTGTTCTTGAAAGTTCTATCCTCAGTCCCATTCTTTGACAAAAATCCAGGGGAAAGGGGTATACCTTATGAGCTCCTGAGTTTCATTTATCAACGAGAGGCCTGGTGCACAGATTCTTGCACCAGTGGAGTCTCTCGGCCTGGCCTGTGCTCTCTAGCAATCCAGGACCCTGCGGAGGATGTTGGAGAGCTGGTTTTGGCCAGATCCCTGCAGAACAGGCTGAGGGACCCCACTGGTGCACCATCAGGGCTGGAGAGGGACCATGAGAGAGGGCTCCAGGGAGTGTCTGGCCCATTTCACCCAGTCCTGATCTGGGCCAATCAGGGCTGGGGAGGGACTGCATGAGTGCTTCAGGGTGTGTCCAGTTGTCTCGCCCAGTCCAGGTTGGCTGGACCCCAGCAGCAAGCTAACCTACCAGTTGGAGCATCTGCCCCCTGGTGATCAGTGCATGTCATAGCAACTGGTCAAACAGTTGAATGGTCAGACACTTAGCATATTAGGCTTTTATTATATAGGATGTCCCATGAGGACTCCTCCTATTAGACACAATCCAAATACTCCTATTTAGGCTTCTCTTTGCCCCACAGGCCCAACTTCCTTCTGAAATTCTCCTCTGAAACTTTAAAAAATTAACCTCAGTGCTCTGATAGACAACCTTGCATTTCTCCCCTTTCCAGCTCTTCTCTTTATTGTATTGTCCCAACAAGGTACAAAGCAATAAATTTTTACCTCATTAACATATCTCATCACTGTCAGGGCCAGTTGTAAACAGAACTGTGAAGTATTTATTGAGCATGCACTGTCTTCCAGCACCATGCAAGCATTATCTAATTTAGCCACAATGTCCCTACAAAGTAGACATTATTATCACCATGGCACAGGTGAGGAAATTGATATCCAGAAAGGTTAAGGAACTTGTCTAAGATTAACTGACAAAATTAAGGCTGCCTCCTAACCATCTCTCTAGAGAGGTGATTTGGCAGAATCTGGCCTGAATAGTGTGGTCCATTTTTATCCCTTCCCTTTCCTCTGTGCCTTTGTCTCAGTTGCACCCTAGGAGCTTGGCACCCACAGGTTTCAGCAGAACCCTCCTTCCTGGCATTGTGGGCAGTGACTTTTATCTATGTCACCTCTTCTGGAGGAATATGGGAACTGAAAAAGGCATCAAAAAGAAAAATCTCCAGATGGACTACTTCAGTTTAGTTTCCTTGTCAGGGATGGACTTTGAGTTGAGGAGAGGTTCTTTGCTCCTCAAATCATATGATAGAGACTAGTAACTATTGTACTCATATGTAACACTAGGGTGGGACACACATGTGACAAGTTTTGAAGTCTGGCAATTTGGTGTCCTGACCAGTGTGGCTCAGTTGATTGGGTGTCGTCCCATGCACCAAAGTTTACCAGTTAAATTTCTAGTTAGGGCACATCCTAGGGTCACAGGCTCAATGCCAGGTGGGGGGCGTGCAGGAGGAAGCCAGTTGATATTTCACTCTCACATCAATGTTTTTCTCTCTCTTTCCCTCTCCCTTCATCTCTCTCTAAAAATCAATTTAAAAATATATTTTTTAAAAAGCCTTACAATTTTGAGAAGGAGCTCAAGAAGTGGTATTATAGGGTTAATGTATTGGTGATTCTTATCATGCTTCTTAACATAATGTCATTTGGCAAGGCTCTGAAATTCTAGGGAAGACACTGTGCTCTCCCACGAGATGTTTATGCTCCCATATCTTTTATTTCTTTGTACTTCTACTAGAGTAGCCATTTCACTCTCTTTTATTTCCTAGTTAGTTTTGTGTAGTTCTCATTTCTGTTTTCTATAATAATCTTTTAAAAATATTTTTATTAATTTCAGAGAGGAATGAAGGAGAGAGAGAGAGAGAGAGAGAGAGAGAGAGAGAGAGAGAGAAACATCAATGATGAGAGAGAATCATTGACTAGCGGCTGCCTCCTGCATGCCCCACACTGGGGATCAAGCTTGAAACCTGGGCATGTGCCCTGACCAGGAATCTAACCGTGACCTCCTGGTTCATAGGTCGATGCTCAATCTTTGAACAACACTGGCTGAGCTAACATAATCTTTTTTAAATCTTGGGGACCATATCCCATGTAGTCTACCACACTATCTTACTTTAATTAGATGCCCCATATACTAGGTGTACCGGTTGATAATAGCGGATTTTGTAATCAAAGAAAACACCATAATTTCAAGAGAAACATCAAAAGTGCTTTATTCAAAGTAATGTCCATCACTAGTTACACATTTCCCCATCTTTCAGGTAATGTGTAGATACCGTCCCAATAGAACTTTTCTTGTTTTGAGGCAAACCATTCAGAGACCAAATTTTCCACTTCTTCCTACGTTTTGAAGTGCTGCTCAGAAAGTGCATGTGTCATCGATCCAAACAAGTGGTAATCTGAAGGAGCAAGGTCTGGTGAATACAGAGGGTGGGTTAATACTTCCCAGGCAAGATCTTTTAATGTGTCTTTAACTGGTTTTGAAGTGTGTGATGGTGCGTCATTATGAAGCAAAATTACTTTGCCGTGTCTTCTGGAACATTCTTGTCATTTCATGATCAAAGCGTGGTTCAAATTGATTATTTGTTGTCAGTAGCAATCAGTATTAATGGTTTCACCTGGTTTTAGAAGCTCATAATACACCACACCTTCCTCATCCCACCAAACACAGAGCAATGTCTTCTTTCCAAAGTGATTTAGCCTTGCAGTGGATGTTGATGGTTGACCTGGATCAACCATGATTTTGTGCATTTGGGATTCTCAAAATAAATCCACTTTTCATCGCCAGTCACAATTCTATGCAAAAAAAGACTTTCTTTCCTGCTGTTGAAGCAACATTTTACTGATGACTTTTCGGTTTTCCATTTGTCTTTCATTCAGTTGATGTAGCACCCATTTTCCTTCCTTTAAAATCTTCCCCATTGCTTGTAAATGATCAGAAATTGTTTGCTGAGCAATGTTAATCTTTCTGCAAGTTGTTTTTTAATTAGACATGCATCTTCACCCATTAATGCTTGTAATTGTTGGTCTTCAAACTTTTTCTGTTGACCTGGACGTTCTTTGACTTTCATATCGAAATCATCACTTTCAAAGCATTTAAACCAGCATTCACAAGTATCTTGAGATGGAGCATGTTCACCATAAGCTTCCCAAAGTATACGATAACTTTTTCTTCAAAATAAAGTAATGAATCATAACTTCCCGCCAATGCTCTTTTTTTGGCATGAAATTCAACATTTTTAAGTGTAAAAATATCTATGATGTTAACACCTTCAGCTAATTTGACATATGAAGTTTTGAAGCTTGTTGTCAATACAACAAAATAGCATACATATCAAGTCGCATATATATCAACATATGTGTAACTCCATCTATTGAAAAAAATCTGCTTAATTAACCGGTACACCTAGTATCTTTGTCAAATTGAAAGGAAGTCAAAAGGATGAATGCTGTTTGAAATTTCAGACTTTGGTGCAGGCCGGAGAGAACTCCTTATGTGTCATAAGACAGACTCTAACTACAAAGACTTTCTTCCCTCCCTCCCTCCCTCCCTCCTTCCCTCCCTCCCTTCCTTCCTTCTTCCCTCCCTCCCTCCCTCCCTTCCTCCCTCCCCTCCTCTCTCTCTCTCTTTCTCTTTCTTTCTTTCTTTCTTTCTTTCTTTCTTTCTTTCTTTCTTTCTTTCTTTCTTTCTTTCTTTCTTTCTTTCTTTCTTTCTTTCCTTCCTCCCTTCCTTCCTTCCTTCCTTCTTCCCTCTCTCCCTCCCTCCCTTCCTCCCTCCCCTCATCTCTCTCTCTCTTTCTCTTTCTTTCTTTCTTTCTTTCATTCTTTCTTTCTTTCTTTCTCCCTCCCTTCCTTCCTTCTTCCCTCCCTCCCTCCCTCCCTCACTCCCTCCCTTCCTCCCTCCCCTCATCTCTCTCTCTCTTTCTCTTTCTTTCTTTCTTTCTTTCTTTCTTTCTTTCTTTCTTTCTTTCTTTCTTTCTTTCTTTTCCTTCCTTCCTTCTTCCCTCCCTCCCTCCCTTCCTCCCTCCCCACCTCTCTCTCTCTCTCTTTCTTTCTTTCTTTCTTTCTTTCTTTCTTTCTTTCTTTCTTTCTTTCTTTCTTTCCTTCCTCCCTTCCTTCCTTCCTTCTTACCTCCCTCCCTCCCTCCCTTCCTCCCTCCCCTCATCTCTCTCTCTCTTTCTCTTTCTTTCTTTCTTTCTTTCTTTTTCTTTCTTTCTTTTTTTTATTTTTAAATTTCTTTATTGATTAAGGTGTCACATATTTGTCCTCGTCGCCCCATTCCCATCCCCCCCCTCCCCACGCATGCCCCAACTCCCTGTTGAACTTAACCGTTGGATAGGCTCATATGCATGCATACAAGTCCTTTGGTTGAACTCTCCCCCTCCCCCCACCCTCCCCTATCCTCCCTTCTGAGGCCCGATAGTCCGATCGATGCCTCCTTGCTTCTGGTTCTGTTCTTGTTCCTCAGTCTATGTTGTTCATCATTTCCCCTAGATGAGCGAGATCATATGTCACTAGATATATACTTATGAGAACTGAATGTGAGACAAGCAATAATAGTTATGCTGACAGGCAAATGAATCAGTATGTAGTGAGTTTCTTTCTGGACCAACAGTTCTTTTGAGACCCAATTTCAATGTCCACCAGTTTCTTATGTGTACATGTCAGCACTGACCCCTCAGCTCTGGATGGTGGACAAATGGTGGTAACGGAGGTCCGACTCCCTCTGGTTTGGTCTCGGCCGGACCCAGGGGCACGGCTTCACCCAGACTAAGGGGCACATGGCCTCACCCGGATCTAGGGACATATGGTCTCACCCGGACCCAGGGACGCTTGGCCTCCCCCAGACCCAGGGGCACGTGGCCTCACCCGGGCCTAGGTGCATGAGGCCTCACCCGGATCCAGGGACTCATGGTCTCACCCGGACCCAGGGACGCTTGGCCTCTCCCAGACCCAGGGGCACGTGGCCTCACCCGGGCCTAGGTGCACGAGGCCTCACCTGGATCCAAGGACACATGGTCTCACCCGGACCCAGGGACACTTGGCCTCTCCCAGACCCAGGGGCACATGGCCTCACCCGGGCCTAGGTGCACGAGGCCTCACCCGGACCCAGGGGTACGTGGCCTCTCCCAGACCCAGGGGCACGTGGCCTCACCTGGACCTAGGTGCACGAGGCCTCACCCGGATCCAGGGACACATGGTCTCGCCCGGACCCAGGCGCGCTTGGCCTCCCCCAGACCCAGGGGCACGTGGCCTCACCCGGTCCTAGGTGCACGAGGCCTCACCCGGATCCAGGGACACACGGTCTCGCCCGGACCCAGGGGCGCTTGGCCTCTCCCAGACCCAGGGGCACGTGGCCTCACCCGGGCCTGGGTGCAGGAGGCCTCACCCGGATCCAGGGACACATGGTCTTACCCGGACCCAGGGATGCTTGGCCTCTCCCAGACCCAGGGACACATGGTCTCACCCAGACCCAGGGACACCTGGCCTCTCCCAGACCCAGGGGCAAGTGGCCTCACCCGGGCCTAGGTGCACGAGGCCTCACCCGGATCCAGGGACACATGGTCTCGCCCGGACCCAGGGACGCTTGGCCTCTCCCAGACCCAGGGGCACGTGGCCTCACCCGGGCCTGGGTGTACGAGGCCTCACCCGGATCCAGGGACACATGGTCTAACCCGGACCCAGGGACGCTTGGCCTCTCCCAGACCCAGGGGCACGTGGCCTCACCCGGGCCTAGGTGCACGAGGCCTCACCCGGATCCAGGGACACATGGTCTCGCCCGGACCCAGGGACGCGTGGCCTCTCCCAGATCCAGGGGCACGTGGCCTCACCCGGGCCTAGGTGCACAAGGCCTCACCCGGATCCAGGGACACACGGTCTCGCCCGGACCCAGGGACGCTTGGCCTCTCCCAGACCCAGGGGCACGTGGCCTCACCCGGGCCTGGGTGTAGGAGGCCTCACCCGGATCCAGGGACACATGGTCTTACCCGGACCCAGGGATGCTTGGCCTCTCCCAGACCCAGGGACACATGGTCTCACCCAGACCCAGGGACACCTGGCCTCTCCCAGACCCAGGGGCACGTGGCCTCACCCGGGCCTAGGCGCACAAGGCCTCACCCGGATCCAGGGACACATGGTCTCGCCCGGACCTAGGGGTGCGTGGCCTCTCCCAGACCCAGGGGCACGTGGCCTCACCTGGACCTAGGTGCACGAAGCCACCCGGACCCAGGGGTGCGTTACCTCTCTCAGACCCCTGGTCACGTGGTCTCACCCGGATCCAGGGGCGCACAACCTCACCCGGACTCGGGACCCAGCCTTACCCGGATCCAGGGGCCCACGGCCTCACCTGGACCCAGGGTTCAGATTCGCCCGGACCCAGGGGCACATGGCCTCACCCGAACCCGGAATCCAGCTTCACCTGGACCCAGGGGCGCTTGGCCTCATCCAAACCCAGGAGCGTGAGGCCTCACCTAGACCCAGAGGCGTGTGACCACATCTGAGCCCAGAGGCTCGCAGGCTCGCCTGGACTCGGGTCTCAGCGGGGTTTCGTCTTCTTGATCCCAGTTCCTGTTGGTCAATTCCCTCTCAGCAATTCCTTCGGTCATTTTCTCAGAGCTCCAGGGCGGCTGCCGCAGAACTCGTTGGGCGGCGGGCTCGGCAAGGCTCCGGTGTGCCCGGTGCACGGCGGTGGGCTGGTCCGGTGTCGCTGCGTCGGCCCTTGGGTCTGCAATGGTGGCCGGTCGCCGAGCGTGCGCACCTGGCCGCTTCGGGGCATTGAGATTCTTGAAGGACTCGGAGGTCAGCAAGCACGGAGTCTCCCACCCCATGTCTCCCAGGGGCTCGTCTGTCCGTGCTCGGCAGCGAGTGGAGCCGTCCCCTCAGCCGGAGACCGCTGGGGGAACTGCGCCGAGCACGTTCCAGGCCGCCATTGTGTCGCCTGAGCCATAGTTCTTAAAGTGTGGACTTTGGGTCACCGGCATCAGCATCATCCTGCGTACCCCTCTCTTTTATTCTAGTTGTAGAGCATCTGCTCAGCCAGCCCCCCGGTGGTTCTGGCTGGTGTCTGCTCTGCTCTCCCGTCGTAGTCTCAATATTGTTGTGGTAGGCAACGATCAGGCTGCCGCCCTATGTCTCCATCTTGGTCCTCCTTTGTACAGTTAAGTCTTGATTGTTGTTGGTGTCACTGGGAGGAATTGTCCTCCAGGCCAATTGGCCGTGAGGACCCTCCTTGTCTATATAGGAAGAGTTGCTGTGCAGGAGACATGTTTGTGGGCCGGGTCTTGATGCAGCAATGCCTTGGCGCTCACTGAGTCTGCCTCTAGAATGCCTCCCTTATGCAAGTGATTGAAATCTGGTGTCATCTCACACCAACCACTAGATGCCCTCGTTTCTGGGTCTCCAATGTAGTGTGGGTCAGCCACTACCTGAGGCACTCAGCAGGAAAAAGCTTCTGCTCAGCTTGGCTGGGGCGGAGCTACAGGGTGGAGCCTACAACCTTGGTTTCCTGTTAGCCCCGCCCTATGAGGCTCCTGCCTCTGTGTCCCTCTGTATTCCTTGCAAACACCTCTGAGAGAAAGGCGCCCTGGAGTTTCGCCCACTGCCAAACAGTCCAGTCCCTCCCCTAATGAATCTGGACTCCCAGATTCTTGCCTGGAACTGGGTTTCAGTGTAGTTGGAACTGGGTCTCAGCGCAGTCTGGCGCCCCTGTCTCCTTCCCAGCAGGGCCACCCAGTGGCGCAGGCAAAAGTCCATCCTCTGCACGCCTTCCCGTGCGCGCAACTGGAGCCGCCGCTTCTCTGTGCCTCCGCCACCACAGCCCAAATTCATTCCACCCGGGGTGCGCCTGGCTTCCCAGGGTTTCGCCCGGAACTGGGGTTCAGTGCAGTCGGAACTGGGGTTCAGCACGGTCCTGAGCTTATGTCTCCTTCCCGCTAGGGCAGTTCAGTTGCGCAGGCACCAGTCCGTCCTTTGCGCCCCTTCCCGTGCGCGCCTCTGGAACTCAGCCTTCTGCCGCTCCTCTGTGCCTGCGCCCCACAGCCCAGATTCATTCCCCCAGCCTGCGCCTGGCTTCCCAGGGTTTCGCCTGGAACTGGCGCTCAGTGCAGTGGGAGCCAGCGCTTAGCGCACTCCGGAGCCTTTATCTCCTTCCTGCCAGTGAACGCCGGCCAGGCCGTCAGCCGCCCCTTCCTCTCCGGCTCCATCCTCCCCGCAGGCGCGCGTGCTCGTGTCTCCGCCAGTTTCTCCATACCTCAGGCTTTTACGGCTCCCCCGATTGTCCCCGTGGCCTTCTCCTTCCCCCCAGCTGTGGGCATTTCAGTCCGCCAGCTCTCCTGTGGTTCTGGACGATGTCCGTTCTGACCTCTAGTTGTGCCTTTGAAATTGTTGTGCCCGGCTGCAGGTTAGGTGTTTAACCTATGCCGCCATCTTGGTTTCTCTAAAGGGTATTCTTTGTTGGGACCCTCCAGGGCGCGCACTTGGATCTCCGGGTCGCGGGCCGCTGCCGCCGCCGAGGCACAGCTGCGGGCCGGAGGGGACCTCCAGGGGCGCGTTAGGCGCAGGGAGGTGAGGACGCGCTGCATGTGGGCGCCGGCTGGGAAGGCGCGGCTCGACTTCTCTTTCTTTCTTTCTTTCTTTCTTTCTTTCTTTCTTTCTTTCTTTCTTTCTTTCTTTCTTTCTTTCTTTCTTTCTTTCTTTCTTCCCTCCCTTCCTTCCTTCCTTCTTCCCTCCCTCCCTCCCTCCCTTCCTCCCTCCCCTCCTCTCTCTCTCTCTTTCTCTTTCTTTCTTTCTTTCTTTCTTTCTTTCTCTTCTTTCTTTCTTTCTTTCTTTCTTTCTTTCTTTCCTCCCTCCCTCCCTCCCTCCCTCCCTCCCTCCCTCCCTCCCTCCCTCCCTCCTTTCTTTCTTTCTTTCTTTCTTTCTTTCTTTCTTTCTTTCTTTCTTTCTTCTTTCTTTCTTTCTTTCTTTCTTTCTTTCTTTCTTTCTTTCCTTCCTTCCTTCTTTCTTTCCTTCCTTCTTTCTTTCTTTCCTTCCTTCCTTCCTTCCTTCCTTCCTTCCTTCCTTCCTTCCTTCTTTCTTTCTTTCTTTCTTTCTTTCTTTCTTTCTTTCTTTCTTTCTTTCTTTCTTTCTCTTTCTTTTTTCTTTCTTCATCCTTTGCCCTGTCTGATTCCTTGCTTTTCCCCTTCCATACCAGACTATCTGATAGGAGACACAGAACAGTTTGGGAAAGATAAACTAATAGTGAATTCTTGACATGGAAGAAGTGTGCTTTGAATTTGTTGAATATATTAATAACAGGAACCAGTGAAGGAGCATACTTCAGGCTGAAAGGAAAGTCCTGAGATTAATAGCTTCTAGGTTCCTAATGGATACCATTGTTGTGTTTGGGCCTTGGAAAACCAAAACAGTCCCTGGATTCATCTGTGATTATGGATTCACACTGATCACAATGCAGGGAAAGTTCTATGAGTAGCTGCCTTAGCATGCTTCCCTTTCCTTGGTAGCAGAGCCTCTGATATTTGGGGGTCATGGTAAGTTGGGGACATGTAGAGCATTGACAAAGCTAGAGATTAAGCCTCCACCAACTGTGCATTAGTTTCTCATTGTTGGAGGACTAGTGGTGGTATAGCTGCAGTTGGGTTTTGCTTTTATTTGTGTGCTGAAAGCCCAGGGGGTGGGGGAGATTTATTGAGAGAATTGCAGCAAATGAAACAACCCTCAGCCAACCAAAATGATGATGTGTTCCTGAACATTCATGGCATTTATAAGTATTTTCATGAGTTTCTAAAATGTAGTGACAGTAAGAGGTACAAGATGGACTTGGTTGTTGACATGGAGTGTTCTTTAATTGGACAAAATAAAGATTGGCTCAGAGTTTTGCTTTTGAGGCTGAGTAGCAGGGTTTGACCTATATGATACTGATGCGATGCATGGAATTCAGAATGCAACTTTTTCTTTTTTGGCAGGTAACAAACAGGAGTCTACACTGAGTGGCCAGATTATTATGATCTCTGAACGCATAATAATCTGTCTGGCCACTCAGTATATATATATATATATATGCAGCCCGGTGCATGAATTCGTGCATGGGTGGGGTCTGGCCAGCCTGGCCAGGGGGAGGGGACATGGGTGGTTGGACGGCCTGCCTGCTGGTCCAACTCCTGGTCGAGGGGACAATTTACATATTAGCCTTTTATTATATAGGATATACACCGAGTGGCCAGATTATTATGCGTTCAAAGATCATAATAATCTGGCCACTCAGTATATTTGGTAGACAATAGACAGCTTGCACCAGTGTCCTTTTCTCCTTTCCCTGGAATACCCACTATTCCTTTACTAATAAGTTAGAAAGCAAAAGCCTACATGTGATCTCTCCAAAGGCCACCACTATATAATCATCATCATAATTAATATTAATAATGCTATTGTTAGAAATAGTAATCACAATATTATTAATAGAAAAGTCTAATAGCAAGATAGAGTTAACAGTGAGAACGAAGGTGTAGAAATCTTTTAAACATGTCTCCACTCTCTTTTTCTGCCAGGATCCTAATTACCACAAAGTCAGAAAGGCTTTGAATGGCCATCCAACTATGATTTCCTTTTGCTCCTTTCTTTCCCATCTATTAGAGTAGAAATACCTGTGCCATACACTCATGGCTTGGACCCAGTTTTAACCTCTCTGTAAAAAAGGTAAAGGTGGAAAAAGAGAAGAATTTATGTTTCTCCTATATGGTACATAAAAACCTAGAATTTAGGACTTCTGAGGTTTGGCATAGATAACGAGGCATCCTCTCATGGTCTATCTTGAAAATCAATGGGTGATTAAACCCTCATCAGAGATAACATTGGCAAATATGTTCTCCCATGCAGTGGGATTTCTTGTTGTTTTGTTGATGGTTTCTTTTGCTGTGCAGAAGCTTTTTATTTTGGTGTAGTCCCATTTGTTTATTTTCTCCTTAGTTTCCATTGCCTATGGCTTCTTCTAAGATTTTTATGGTTTCCCATCTTACGTTTAAGTCCTTTATCCATCTTGAGTTTATTTTTGTGTATCGTGTAAGTTGGTGGTCTAGTTTCATTTTTTTGCAAGTATCTATCCAATTTTACCAACATCATTTATTGAAGAGACTGTCTTGACTCCATTGTATGCTTTTGCCTCCTTTGTCAAATATTAATTGAGCATAATGGCTTGTGTCAATTTCTGGGTTCTCTGTTCTGTTACACTTGTCTACATGTCTGTTCTTGTGCCAGTACCAGGCATGTTTGAGAACAGTGGCTTTGTAGTATAGCTTTATATCTGGTATTGTGATCCCTCTAACATTGTTCTTTCTCAAGATTGCTCCAGGTATTCAGAGTCTTTTTTTAAGCCACATGAAATTTTGGAGAGTGTGTTCTAGGTCTTAGAAGTATGCCGTTGGAATTTTAATGGGGATTGCATTGAATTTATAGATTGCTTTGGGTAGTATGGAAATTTTAATGATGTTGATCCTACAAATCCATGAAGATGGTATATTCTTCTATTTGTTCATGTCTTCCTCTATCTCTTTTTTCAGCATTCTGAATTTTCTTTTTTCCCCATTTTTTAAAATTAAGGTATTATATGTCTACATATCTTCCCATTGCCCCCCCCCCCCTACTTCACTCCCATACATGCCCTCACCCCCAGTATTTTGCGTCCATTGGTTATGCTTATATGCATGCATACAAGTCCTTTGGTTGATCTCTTATCTCCCTCACCTCTCCCTACCTTCCTGCTGTAATTTGACAGTCTGTTTGATGCTTTACTGCCTCTGTATCTATCGTTTTGTTCATCGGTTTATAATGTTCTTTATTATCCACAAATGAGTGAGATCATGTGGTACTTTTCTTTCATTGATTGGCTTATTTCACTTAGCATAATGCTCTCCAGTTCCATCCAGGTTGCTGCAAATTGTAAGAATTCCTTCTTTTTTATGGCAGCATAGTATTCCATTGTGTAGATGTACCATAGTTTTCTGATCCAGTCATCTGCTGACAGGCACCTAGGCTGTTTCCAAATCTTAGCTATGGTAAATTGTGTTGCTATGAACACAGGGGTGCATATATCCTTTCTGATTGGTGTTTCTAGTTTCATGGGATATATTCCTAGGAGTGGGATTACTGGGTCAAATGGGAGTTCCATTTTTAGTTTTTTGAGGAAACTCCATACTGTTCTCCACAGTGGCTGCACCAGTCTGCATTCCCACCAGCAGTGCACGAGGGTTCCTTTTACTCCGCATCATCACCAACACTTGTCGTTTGTTGATGATAGCCATTCTGACAGGTGTGAGATGGTACCACATTGTCTTTTTGATTTGCATCTCTCACATAATTAGTGATGGTGAGCATGTTTTCATGTGTCTCTTGGCCTTCTTTCAAAAAGATTCTATTTAGGTCCGTTGCCCATTTTTTTACTGGATCATTTATCTTCCTTTTATTAAATTGTATAAGTTGCTTGTAGCTGTTGGAGATTAAACCTTTATCAGTGATAACAATTGCAAATATATTCTCCCATACAGTGGGCTTTCTTATTGTTTTGTTGATGGTTTCTTTTGCTGTACAAAATCTTTTTATTTTGATATAGTCCCATTTGTTTATTTTCTCTTTAGTTTCCATTGCTCTAGGAGCGGTATCAGTGAAGAAGTTCTTTCGGAATATGTCTAAGATTTCTCTGCCTGTGGATTCCTCTAGTATTTTTATGGTTTCCCGTCTTATGTTTAAGTCCTGTATCCATTTTGAGTTTATTTTTGTGTATGGTGTAAGTTGGTGGTCTAGTTTCATTGTTTTTGCATGTATCTGTCCAATTTTCCCAACAGCATTTATTGAAGAGACTATCTTGACACCATTGTATGTTCATGCCTCCTTTGTCAAGTATTAATTGAGTATAGTGGTTTGGGTCAATACCTGGGTTCTCTATTCTATTCCATTGGTCTATATGTCTGTTCTTGTGCCAGTACTAGGCAGTTTTGAGAACAGTGGCTTTGTAACACAGCTTGAAATCTGGTATTGAGATCTGACCTACTTTGTTCTTCTTTCTCAGGATTGCTGCGGCTATTCGGGGTCTTTTTTTTATTCCAAATGAATTTTTGGAGAGTTCGTTCTAGGTCTGTGAAATATGCCGTTGGTATTTTAATGGTGAGTGCATTGAATCTATAGATTGCTTTGGGTAGTATGGATATTTTAATGATGTTGATTCTACCAATCCATGAACATGGTATGTTCTTCTATATGTTTATGTCTTCCTCTATCTCTTTTTTCAGTGTCCTGTAGTTTTCTGCGTATAGGCCTTTTACCTCCTTAGTTAAGTTTATTCCTAAGTATATTACTTTTTTTGGTGTGTTGGTAAATGGGATTGCTTTTTTAGTCTCTCTTTCTGTAAGTTCACTATTGGTGTATAGAAAGGCGATAGATTTCTTGGTGTTAATTTTGTATCCTGCTTCATTGCCATATTCATTTATTAAGTCTATTAGTTTTTTGATGGAGTCTTTCAGGTTTTTTATGTGCAATATCATGTCATCTGCAAATAAGGACAGCTTTACTTCTTCTTTTCCAATTTGGATGCCTTTTATTTCTTCTTCTTTTCTAATTGCAAATGGCTAATACTTCCAGTACTATGTCGAATAGGAGTGGTGATAGTGGGCATCCCTGTCTTATTCCTGTTCTTAGGGGAAATGGTTTTATTTTTGCCCATTGAATATGATGTTATCTGTGGGTTTATCATGTATAGCTTTTATTATGTTGAAGTATGATCCTTCTATTCCCACCTTGTTGAGAGTTTTTATCAAGAAATGTGTTGGATTTTGTCAAATGCTTTTTCTGCATGAATTGATATGACTATGTGATTTTTATCTCTCAATTTGTTTATGTGATGTATCAAGTTTATTGATTTGCGGATATTGTACCATCCTTGCATTCCTGGGATAAATCCTACTTGGTCATGGTGTATGATCTTTCTGATGTACTGCTGGATCCAATTTGCTAGAATTTTGTTGAGGATTTTGGCATCTATGCTCATGAGGGATATTGGCCTGTAATTCTTTTTCATTGTGTTGTCTTTATCTGGTTTTGGTATTAGGGTGATGCTGGCTTCATAGAAGGAGCTTGGAAGTGTTCTTTCCTCTTGAATTTTTTGGAATAGTCTGAGGAGGATAGGTTTTAGTTCTTCCTTGTATGTTTGGTAAAACTCCCCTGTAAAGCCTTCTGGCCCCAGGCTTTTGTTTGCTGGAAGCTTTTTGATGACAGCTTCAATTTCTTCCATAGTTATTGGCCTATTGAGATGTTTAGATTCTTCTGATTGAGTTGTGGAAAGTTATATTTTTTTTAGGAATATGTCCATTTCCTCCAGGTTTTTCAGTTTGTTGGAATAGAGTGGTTTATAGTTTTTTTTTTTTTTTTTTTTTTTTTTTAACAATCCTTTGTATTTTGGTGGGGTCTGTTGTTATTTCACCTCTTTCATTTCTGATTTTGTTTATTTGGGTCCTCTCTCTTTGCTTCTTGGTGAGCCTGGCTAGAGGTTCATCAATCTTGTTTATCCTTTCAAAGAAACAGCTCTTGGTTTTGTTGATATTTTGTATTTTTATTTTTTTTTGGTCTCTATGTCTTTTATCTCCACTCTGATATTTATTATTTCATTCCTTCTGCTTACTCTGGGCTTTTCTTGTTGCTATCTTTCTAACTCTTTGAGTTGTTGGGTTAGGTAATTTATTACCATTGTTTCTTGTTTTTTGCTCTAGGCTTGTAGAGCTATGAACTTCCCTCTTAAGACTGCTTTCACTGTGTCCCATAGATTTTGGATTGTTGTGTTTTCATTGTCATTTGTTGCCACGATGTTTTTTATTTCTTCTTTGATCTCTCTGGTAACCCAGCCATTGTTTAATAGCATGCTGTTTAGTCTCCATGTGTTTGATTTCTTTGGATTGTTTTTATTGTAGTTGATTTCCAGTTTTATGCCACTGTGATCTGAGAAGATGCTTGATATGATTTCTATCTTCTTGAATTTGAAGAGACTTTGCCTATGACCCAATATATGGTCTATCTTTGAAAATGACCCATGTGCACTTGATAAGAATGTATATTCTGTGGACTTGGGGTGAAATGTTCTGAAGATGTCAATTAATTCCATCTGGACTAGTGAGTCATTTAGGATTGATGTTTCTTTGCTGATTTTTTGTGTAGAGGATTTGTCCAATGGTGATAGTGGGGTATTAAAGTCTCCTTCTATGACTGTATTGCTGTCAATCTCTCCCTTGATAACCTCCATGAGTTTTTTTTTATGTATTTGGGTGCACCTGTATTGGGTGCATATATGTTTACCAGAGTTATTTCTTCTTGTTGGAGAAATATGAATTGGTCTTCCTTATCCCTTTAGTATTATGAAGTAGTCTTCTGTATCCCTTCCTATTTCCTTAAGTTTGAGATTTAATTTGTCAGATATAAGTATTGCTACCCCAGCTTTTTTTTCATTTCCATTTGCCTTAAAAACTTTTTTCCATCCCTTCACCTTCAGTCTGTGTGCATCTTTTTTTCTGAGGTGGGTTTCTTGTAGACAGCAGATATATGGGTTGTGTTTTCTTATCCAATTTGTTACCCTATGTCTTTTGATTGGGGCATTTAATCCACTTACATTTAAAGTTATTATTGATAGGTACTTTCAATAATAGGTATTTGTCACCATTTTTATTCTTTACCTCTGTGTTCCTTCTTCTGTAAAGAACTCAATATTTTTTTTTACAGCAGACCCTTTAGCATTTCTTGCATTGCTGGTTTGGTGTTAATAAATTCCCTTAGTCCTTTTTTTGTCTGTGAAGCTCCTGATTTCACCTTCAATTTTGATTGGATAGCCTTGCTGGTACAGTATTCTTGGATTCAGATCCTTCCTTTGCATGACTTTGTATATTTCATTCCATTCCCTTCTGGCCTGATGAGTTTCTGTTGAGAAGTCAGTCGCTAGTCTGATGGGGGTTCCTTTGTAGGTAACTTTCTGTCTGTCTGGCAGCTTTTAAGATTCTTACTTTGTCGTTGGTGTTTGCCAATTTAATTATAATGTGCCTTAGCATCAGTCTTTTGGGGTTCATTTTTCTTGGAACTCTGTGGGCTTCTTGGATTTGTGTGGGTTTTTTCTTCCCTATATCAGGGAAGTTTGTGTCATTATTTCCTCAAACAGATTTTCTATTCCTTGCTCAGTTTCCTCTCCTTCTGGGACCCGTATTATGTGGATGTCATTTTGTTTCATGTTGTCCCAAAGTTCTCTTAGGCTCTCCTCCTGCTTTTTAATTTTTATTTTCTAGAAGCTGCTCTACTTGGGTATTTTTTCCTACCTTGTCTTTTAGCTCACTGATGTGGTCCTCTGCTTCTTCTAGTCTACTCTTGATGCTTTCTATTGAGTTCTTTACAGCAGCAATGTCATTTTTCATTTCTTCTTGGTTCTTCTTCATTTCCTCTTGGTTCTTAAATATATTGTCAAATTTGTCTTCCATTCTTTTCAGCCACCTTATGACCATTTCTCTGAATTCTTTCTCTGACAGGTTACTTGCTTCCATTTCGTTTACTTCCTTTTCTGGTGATGCCTGCTTTTCTTTCATATGTGGGCTGTTTCTTTGTCTCCCCATGGTCTCTCTTCTCTGGGTGTCTGGTTATGTAGTTCTCTCTCTCCTTTCCATGGTGGAGTGTAGAGCTCCTCTGAATCCGTGTGTTTGTGCCAATTGGGGATGAGTTTTCTGGGGTTTTCAGCTGTTTGGTGGGTGTCTTAGTTGTAGATTCTCCAGGCTTTTCAGGTTCCTGACAACATCCTCTTTCCCCTTCATGATGGCATGGTCTCCGCGTCCCAGCCAGTCGCTCCGTGAAGGAACCCAGTAGCAGTGGGTGCTGCCCGGTCAGGGGAGCCCTGTCCAGCATTCCCCCACAGTCTCCTGGAGTATAGCTGTCCCTCAACTCACCAACAAACACTCCCCGTGTGACCACACACTCTCCCTTTGTTTTCTCACTCACACACTATCTTGCAGTCTGCTTTCCCATCTGCAGCCATCTTTCTTTCTCCTTTCCCAGAATTTTAGATGGCATGGGCATCTCTACTGGCAATGATTACTGTGATTTAATTTAGTCAATTAAGATAATGATGATAAAGTAATCTAAGATCAGAATGTGTGTGGTGAGATAAACACAAACTTCAGAGAATGACCACTGAAGAATTATTACTTCACTGCTTAAGCTTCTGTGCCCCACCTTGTGACACCCACGTTTTGCCTAAAAGGGCCATTGATCAATTCACTTTAAGGGCATAATGTATTCTCTCTAGAATATATGTCCCGTTTGATTCCATCTTTAATTTTGGTCCCTGTATGTTTCTAGTTCACTTGCTTATTCATGTGGCTCAAATGGATATCTTGTATTGCACTAGTTGTCCCCTGCTAATAATTTTTATAGATGAGGTTTAGGGCATTTCCTGAGTCCCCAGAGTGGAAGTTTAATTAGATACCTAATTTGCTGCTGTACAAGTAGCCTGACATGTTAAAAATGTAGACTCTACCATGAGTATAAGGGTTTTATAAACATAGATATTGCTTTGGACCTTCAAAATTTCTGATTGATCTATAAAGAAATTTTTTGTGTGGCACTAGTTTATCCCCAACAGATGGTTTATTAAGTAAAAATCAGCTTTAAAACAAACATGTCACATTTATTTTATTCTTTGCAGCAGAATTCTTACTGTTGATGAACCCCTAATTGGAATTTGGTTCTGGCAAGGAATGAAAAACAGAGACATACTGTGAGGAAATAGTGCCAAAATTGGTACAGTGAGCAATACAAAGGACAAGAGTAGTTCTACCCTGGGTTTCCTTTAGGCCCGCTCCCTTTCCTTTTAGATGGAGGAGACCATTTGGCCTCAGTGTAATGCCATTTGGGAGCCAAGAGATGGAAACACCAAGAGGCATGATTCAAGTCACTAGTGAGGAAAGATCTAAGATGTCTGGTGAATTATGCTTTGGGTTTGCTGGAATAAACAATTTCCCAACTCAACTTCCCTTAACTACCTCTTCCTAATACCCAGAATTACCATTGCTAATGTGTCTCCAGGACTTCCATGCTGAAATGTCAGCAGTACAAGAGAGGAGTGGCATCAGCGGGAACATCAAAATGGCCGAAGATTACTGGACATTTGCTATGTGATGGGTTCTGTGCTAAGTGCTGTACATATATTATCTCATTTAATACTGAAAAAACTCTGATGAGATCTATACTATTATTTCCCTGGTCTGCAGATGAGAAAATGAAGGCACACAGTGGTTAAATGACTCACTCATTGTGAGGCAGCTTGACTCCTAACTTCTATGCTACTATCAGACAGATTTGTGTGTGATAATTAGGCCATTAGTGCCCCTTAATACATTGGGCTGGACTCAGTTGTTAGATTAGCAATTACTCACCTCTGTGCCTTGTTTAATGGCACATAGCACAGGAGAGTTTTAAAATGGGGTCCAAGTGTGTGTGTGTGTGTGTGTGTGTGTGTGTGTGTGTGTGTAGATGGGTAAATCAAGAGAGCAAGGTTCCACACCTCATCTATTGAAATGTAATTCTATCAAATCCAAAATAGTTGCAATGAAGGACATGAACAGGAACATTATGAATATCCTTGATATTAGATTTTATGAATAGTGTTTTCTGATAAAACAGCTTTTCTGGCTCCAAGACTAAAATCAGTGCAAACTCTATACTGACTACTTCATTGTTGTCTGTGCTAAAAAATTGTAGTTTGAACAATCTACCTATACTTGACTCAGCCACCAGCCCTTGCTGGCGGAAACAATGCAGTCTCAGGTCCTAAGGGATGCTGCAGCAAAAGAACCCCAGGTGGTCTGCAAAATTATCAGCTTCTGAAAGGTAGCCTTTTCTCTGAGCTGGGGGCACAAGGCACAGATGGTTCTAACTCCCCATATGGCATACATTATTGGGCCGGGCTGTTCCACTCATTCTCTAGTGTGATATGCCACTTAATGCTGTGCAATTATTTCCTTACTCAATTTAAAAAAATACCTTGCTCTAAATCCTCATCTGTTTCTCCTAAAAGCACCCCCCACCCCACCAATCCCCTAGGCACTGAATGTATTTTCTGCTTTGCTCCTTGCTTGTCCTTTCTCTGTTTTTAAATTAGTGTTATTATTTTTTTAATTGTTGACACTATTACAGATGTCCCCAACACACACCTTTGCTGCTTGTCCTTTCTTTTTGCTTTCTCTAAACCTTTTCCACTCTGACTTAGAAATGTAGCAAAAGAAAGAAAGGAGTGTGGTTGCACACACTGGGCCTGGATTCTCATGAGGCAGCTGATTCCTGAGATCTGACCATTTGTTTTCTGAGGAAGGCTTTTGGCTATTTCTCTCCTGTCATATTTTTCAGAATTCCATCTCATCAGAGTTCTTGAAGGCAACAGACAAGTAAACAAAAAACAAACAAAAAACTAAGGAGACCTATTGATTTTATTTCTATAGCTCCTCACCTTCTGCTTAGCTTTTCTAAATATTTACTAGTAATTTCACTGATCTCTGATTGTCCTCATGTGTAGTTGCTCAAATAATCACTTCCAGGGTTTTGTTTTTATTTTTATCACTTTGCTTGCCTGCTCCAGAACTTTCAACGGTGTGGGATTTGCTGAACTCAGGAAGATTTTCAGGCCCCAAAATCTCCCCTGGGCATCTACCCCAGAACTTGAAAGTCCTAAGAATTGAAGGGTGTCTCCTGAAGGCCCCAATGAACAATGAAAATTGTTCCTGGGATATATCCTGCATGCACTTATGAGCATCTAGAATTTGCATCAGAATTACTTGGAGAACTTGTTACAATGCATATTCCTGGGCCCTACATTAAATCAACAGAATTAAAATTGTGTGCTTGCATGTGTGTGTGGGGAAGGCCACATAACCTGCATTTAAAAATAAGAGCTTGGAACAATTTGAGAACTATTGTTACAAGGTTCTTAAGCAGGGAAGAACCATGATCAGATTTTTCAAAAGAAAGATCTGATGACAATGTGAAGCTTTCTTTTTTTATTTTTTAGCTTGGGGCAGAGTAAAGATTCAGATAGGAGAAGTAACTTAAAAAGCTGCCATAGAGGGAGAAAAATAACAGGTCACATATGGAAAACCAATAGAAGGTTCTGGTTTAAGATGTTAAGAAAGAAACTGGAAGTCTGAAATAAATGGCTATAGTCTCTGAAACTCTACCTCAAATGTCTCCCTTAGAAGTTGCTATACTTTATTTAAAAAATATTTTAAAGGGTTCTTCATTCACCCTGTTCTGTCGCAGGGAAAGAGCTCACTTATTCCATTTATACCAGAGATCAGAGGTATAATGTCATCCGTGTGAAGGATAGCACTACTGAAGCTGTGAATCCAAATAGTGGTTCTCAAAGTGTGATCCTCTGATCACCTGCATCCAAGTCAGTTGAAATGCTGTTTAAAATGCAGACTCTTAGGCCTCACCTCAGAACTACTGAATCATAATATAAACCCCAAAATATGCATGATAACTAGCTTTCCAGGTGACACTGACGTGTAATAAAGTTTGAAAGGCAGAGTTCTGCAGTATTTTTGTCTTTGTTCTTACTGGGAAATTCTTTGCCTCCATCTATGCCTGTGGAAATCTTGCTCATTCTTATAGTCCCAGCCTTCCCTGATCCACTTGCCCCAACTTCAACAGACTCAAACTCTTCTATTGCTATGGAGGTGGAAAATATGGGAGACATGACAGCTGGAGTGCAGGGGAGAGTTGAGGAGCTCTGAGATGCAGCAACTTGACTGGAGGTAGTTGGAGAGAGCCAGCGTTTGTATGCTAAAAATTTGTTCACTTGAGTTGAGGTTGTAAAAAAAGCAAGAAGCCCAGGGCAAGCCAAAAACAAAATTACCAAGACCAGCTACCTGACTGGGCTAAGCCATGAATTCCATACCCACAGCAATCTTTGTTTGGAGATAAGGATTAGAGGTCATGTCAGGGCAGGAGTCTGGAGTGGAGTGTGAGACCAAATGCCTGCTCACCTGACAACTGCACATGGAGGAAAAATGATGGGTCAGCCTGGATTGTCCTTTCCTTATATTTTTACCTGTGGGAACTCTGTTCAATCTTTAGCGTCACAGTGCCTTGCCCAGGCTACTTGGGCTGCCCCACTCTGATGGTAACCACTGACCCTTGATGCTCTCCTGCTCCTTCTGTTTGAGGACCATGAGGGTGCACTTTCCTGGGCTCTTTTGCTGAAATCCTCAGAGGCCATGGGTTAGAAAATACCAAGGAGTAGTCCATATTCATTGGAGGCCCAGGATACAGCAAGGTCCAAGGCAAAGTGAGGTCTGGGGACCAGCTGCATTAGCTCAGGCTGCTATAACAAAATTCCAAAGATTGGGTAGCTTAAACATTTATTTTTCTCACATTTTTGGAGGCTGGAAATCTGAACTCAGTGGTTGGGCTCTGGTGAGGATTCTGTTCCTGGCTTGATCACGTTGTTTTGTCCTCCTGTGGCTTTTACTCTGAGCATGTGCTAAGAGAAAGGGATTGATCTCTCCCGCTTCCTCTTTTTCTAAGACCA
This sequence comes from Eptesicus fuscus, assembly GCF_027574615.1. Taxonomy (NCBI): domain Eukaryota; kingdom Metazoa; phylum Chordata; class Mammalia; order Chiroptera; family Vespertilionidae; genus Eptesicus; species Eptesicus fuscus. The sequence goes on from NC_072473.1 coordinate 114,348,696, forward strand.
ATAATCCTATTGGAGCCCCCACTTATGACCTCATTCAACTGTAATTACCTCCTAAAAGCCCTGTCTCCAAATACAGTCTCACTGGTGGGTTAGGGCTCCAACATATGAATTTACGGGGACACAATTCAATCTATAGCACTCAGCATTACCTGTGTGCTTGTTTGAAAGGCCCCACCCCACATCTCCTCAATCAGAATCCATGATAGAGTAGAGACAGAGAATCTGCAAGCACTTGAGGTAATTCTGATGAATACTGGTGTTTAAGAACCACTGTTTTAAAAGTTACACTGTATCTAGTTCAAATTATCTCAACATTTTTAAAGTTGGTTTAATTTTCACCACATATTATCAGTTGGTAGGTAGCCCAGTCCCTATTTTTAATTACTCTTGGCTGAAGTAACGCTTTCCTTTTTTCATGTGTCCTAAACCAGTAGTTATCAAACATGAATTTGCATGCAAATCAACTGAAGATCTTGTTTTTTAATATATATCCTGTATATGCCAAAACAGGTTTGGCTCAGTGGATGGAGCATTGGCCTGCGGACTCAAGGGTCCCAGGTTCGATTCCGATCAAGGGCATGTACCTTGGTTGCGGGCACATCCCCGGTGGGGGGTGTGCAGGGGGCAGCTGATCGATGTTTCTCTCTCATTGATGTTTCTAGCTCTCTATCCCTCTCTCTTCCTCTCTGTAAAAAATCAATAAAATATATTTTTAAAAAAAGAAAAAATATATATATCCTATATAATAAAAGGCTAATATGCAAATTGTTCCCTTGACCAGGAGTTCGACCAGCAGGCAGGCTGGCCAACCACCCATGTCCCCTTCCCCTGGCCAGGCTGGCCGGACCCCACCCATGCACGAATGCATGCACTGGGCCTCTAAAATATATATATATATATATATATATATATATATATATATATATACACACACACACACACACACACACACATATATACGTATATATATGTATATATGTGTGTATATATATGTATATATGTATATATGTATATATATATGTATATATGTATATATGTATATCTATAATAATAAAAGTGTAATATGCTAATTAGACCAGACAGCCTTCCAGGCAAAGCTGCCGCTGGCAGAGGAGGCTGAGGCCCCTGGCCGCTGTGGCAGTGGGGGCCGGCTGAGCCCCTAGCACGAATTTCATGCATTGGGCCTCTAGTATATATAGAAATCATAATAATGATCAGAGATCATAATAATGTTAAGAGATCATAACAATCTGGCCACTCAGTGTATATATTATTGATTTCAGAGAAGAAAGGAGAGAGAGAGACAGAAACATCAATGATGAGAGAGAATCATCAATTGGCTGCCTCCTGCATGCCTCACACCAGCAATTGAGCCCACAACCTGGGCAGGTGCCCTGAACAGGAATCAAAGAATTGAACCATGACCTTGTGGTTCATAGGTTGACACTCAACCACTGAGCCATGGCAGCCGGGCATGAAGATCTTGTTAAAATTCAGATTCTGATTTAGCAGGTATAGGGTGGAGCCTGACTTTCTGCATTTCTAACAAGCTCCCAGGTAATGCTGTTGCTGCTGGTCTATGGCTCACAACTTTGATTAGCAAGATCCCCGACCATTTTTGCAAGTTTTAAAAGTGTGCCTCTAATACTGGGATAGCAAATTCAAATGTCATCACTGGCCAGCCCAGTAAGGAAATTTAAATGTGTGAAACTACCAAAGGTGATATGAATAGGACAGTGATAGAATCTGTAGGCATTCAAAGACAGAGTTGAAAAACACGCTGGGCTGGCCAAATAGCCTACTGATTCCATTTGAGGCAACTAATTTGCAACTCCTTTGCTATTACAACTATTTTAAGACTAGAGTCCTGGTGCATGAATTCATGCACTGGTGGGGTCCCTTGGCCTGGCCTGTGGGAATCGGGCTGAAACTGGCTCTCCTACATCCCCTGAGGGGTCCTGGACTTCGAGAGTGCAATTCTTGGGTGACGCATCCCGGAATCAGGCTCCCCCCTCTCTGGTTCTGGGTGCATCAGCAGAGAACCACAGCTGCCAAGTCACCACAGCTCAGCAGATCCTGTGTTGAGTGTCTGCCCCCTGATGGTCAGTGCACGTCATAGCTACCAGTCCGATTATCTGCCCATGGGTAGTCATTGTGTATCATAGCTACTGGCCAGTCAGCCGGTCACTTAGGCTTTTATATACACTGAGTGACCAGATTATTATGATCTCTGAACTCATAATAATCTGACCACTCAGTATATATATATTAGAGGCCCGGTGCATGAATTCATGCATGGGTGGGGTCCATCCAGCCTGGCCAGAGGGTGGGGACATGGGCGGTTGGCTGGCCTGCCTGCTGGTCGAACTCCTGGTCGAGGGGACAATTTGCATATTAGCCTTTTATTATATAGGATATACACTGAGTGGCCAGATTATTATGCGTTCAGAGATCATAATAATCTGGCCACTCAGTGTATATACTAGAGGCCCAGTGCACGAAAATTCATGCACTGGGGGGGGGTTGTCCCTCAGCCTTGCCTGCACCCTCTCACAGTCCAGGACCCCTCAGGGGATGTCCACCTGCTGGCTTAGGCTCGTTCCCCATGGGGAAATCACTCTCACAGTCTGGGACTCCTTGCTCCTTACCTCCCGCCTGCTCACTGCTCCTTACCACTCAGCTCACTGCTCCTTAGCACTGCCATAAAGGCAGGAGAGGCTCCCGCCACTGCCATTGCGCTCGCCAGCCATGAGCCCTATCTTTCTGTGTAGTTGTCTGTGGGTCTATTGCTCTATTCCTTCTCACTTAGGGCGAGCAGCATGTGAGGGCAGAGTGCACTGTCATGGAACGCAGAGGGCTGCCTGGAGCTAAGGGGAGTGGCTAGGCCCATGCGGTGAGAGGTGGACACAGAGGATGCTATCTCACCCAATTGTGGGGTGGGCTGGCCAGCCTTCATCTACCTGACCCCACCCAGGGAGGGACCGAGCAGGGTGTCTGCCTCTCCATTCTCTATCCTTCTATCTGTGACACCTGTCACCCTTGCCAGGCCTTCCCCAAAGTGAGTTCAGCTCAATCTATGAATGTAAAAGGGCATGCGGAGTGGAGCCTCCACTCCAGAGCCCCCTGAGTCCCAGCAATAGGACCTGGTCTCAGGACGGTGGCCACAGCTGCAGAACATAGATCTGTTTCAAGAAAAGTTGGGAATGCAGACTTTCCTATGAGCCCCTATTCCAAAAGGTGGCAGTTTATTCACATTGTGGCAAAGACACCTTTAAGAGTAACGTAAGTGAGTAAAGTCAGGGCCAAACAGGGCCATTTCCTCATCCAGACTCTCTGAAGCATGTGCACAGAACCAAGTCTCAGCTCTTCACAGGACACTTCTGGGTGTTTTTTTTTTTTTAAGCCTAAAGGACAGTAGTCTGTCTCCATTCTTGTTCTTTGGGATTTTTTCATCATAGGATAAAAGGATGCATACATTGGGGCAATCCTCTCAAGATACAATATTCAAGTTGCACCCATGTGACCACAGCGCCTCTCAGAGGGAGGGAGCCAACAGATGGGGAGCAGGGAATTCTGAAAACCAAAGCGATGACAGAGATGCTAAGCCTTTCCTTCACATGTCTGACATCCCTCTACAGGCAGCCTGCAGGACGGGCGTCTGCTGGACCTTTACCATTTGATTTCCTGGGAGGCTGCTCTGGGCCCTGCTAGGTGGTGTGCAGGGCCGCCTGGGCCTGGGGCGAGTTGCTCCTCCCACCCCAGCAACTCCTGGTACAGCTCCTGTACATTAACGCTGGTCTCTGGGGGTGACACCGGGATGGCAGCGTAGATGCCTTCCATCTGCCGCAGCAGTGCCCTGTCTGCACACCTGTCTTCTGCCTGGCCCTGACCCCTGCCGCTTAGGTATCCCCAGCGCAGGACAGGACCTCCATGAAATGGCAGGGGAACTTGCCCCTATACAGCTTCAGGACCACTTCTGGATGTTCTGAAAGCTGTAAGCAGCCTCAAAGCATAGCAGAACTGCTCTGACCAGTTTGGCTTAGTGGATAGAGTGTCAGCCTGTGGACTGAACGGTACCAAGTTTGATTCCAGTCAAGGGCATGTACCTTGGTTGCGGGCACATCCCCAGTGGGGGGCGTGCAGGAGGCAGCTGATCAATGTTTCTCTCTCATCAATGTTTATAACTCTCTATCCCTCTCTCTTCCTCTCTGTAAAAACTCAATAAAAATATTTTTTAAAAAAGCACAGCAGAACCTCTCCATCCCTTTCAAGGGTGACCTCCTGGAAGTCTTTGTTCCTCAGGGTGCAGTAGTTGAGCACTCCCACATCCTCATTGAACAGCTCCTTGGCCATGTGCCTGAAGATGTGTGCCAGGTACCCGTCTGAGCTGACACCATCATGGAGCCTCACCTCCTTCTTCATGTCTCCAAACAGAGAGTCTGTGACGGCATCATTCAAAGTGAGGTAACTGTGCTCCATTATCTGGACAATTTCACCTGAGGTTAACATGCAGTTAGCACCCTGGGAACTATGCAAAGTTGTGGGAACATCTTCTCAAAGGGCCTCCAGTTTCTTGTCATAACACGGGGCCACAATGACGTGGAAAATCTTGTCTGGGGACAGGTTCTGCTGTCTGGTGAAGTAATCCTTCACCAGAGAGCCCATGATCTGTTGGGGAGACTTGGCTGTGCAGAGGTGGGGGTGATGGGGTGACCCAGCACACGCTCTGCATACCAGTCCCAGCTGGGGCAGGCAGAGGTCAGCATCAGTAGCCGGGGCTCTTCCTCACGGTGCTGGCAGTATTGATGCACAAATTCCTTCTGACTCTCCAGGTTGCTGAAGTCTGCAGCTATCTTCATGTCAAAGACAGTGCACCCCAAGGCTTTAGAGAAAGCCGTAGAATCTTCTGGATGCATCAGTGACACTGAGGCTGAATTTAGCAGCAGAATAAGGCAGAGACTAAGGACACACGGACACTGCCAGCACTTTGTGCTGTGAGGTATCACATATCTTATTAAGGTTCAGAACACGGAAGAAGTCCTTGGTTTTCTGTTGAGAAACTTGGACTCCTTCCTCTGTGGTCACACAACTGTCACATGCCAGGCAGTCACTCAGAAATATCTTGGCATTGGCCAACTTATGGAATTCTCCCTTCTCTCCATTCTACTGAGCTGGACTCCAGACGTTGACTGTGGCATTCTCTTGGTCACTGGTTTTTATTTTTTTACTACATTCCTTCCATGTGCAGTGATCACGCTTCATCTGGAGTGAGGGCCAGCTCAAGTGACCTGGAGGAAGCACAGGGAGATCAGTCAGTCACCGCTGGTTGCCCCTGGTGCTGCTGGCAGTATCCTTTCTTCCTTGTGGAGCATCTAGGGAGGGGAAGCGGCCGCAGTGCCCGAGGCTGAGTTCCAGGAGGCCAGAAGCACTGTCGGGATCGTGCTGGAGATGCTGGTCTGTTGGTGCCTGGCCTGTCCTCTGGAGATTGTACCTGCAGGACTACTAAGGAAGCCAGTCCCCAGTTCCACCCCACCTCCACCACTGATTGATTGGAGTCTGAGGGCCAGGAGGAGGGACCAAGAGGCCTGCCTTCCAGCTGCTCACCAGTCCCCATGCCACTCACTCTGGTTCCCTGTTAACCATCCCTTGATCAATGGGAGCCTGAGGGCCGGGGAAGGGACCAAGTGGTCTGCCTTCACCCCGCTCACCAGTCACTGCTGCCAAGGATTCATTGGAGCCTGAGGGACCGGGTTCCCCCATTAGCCATCCCCTGATCAATGGAGCCTGAGGGCCAGGGGATGGACCAGTCATCTGTTTGGTCATTACGGACCCTGGGTTTTTATATATTAGGATTTGTCAATAAGTATTTATTTCCCTATCTACCCACTTTATGGGTTTTCAGATTTCAACCTCAATTCCTTTCACTCTTATTCTCCTCACTTTTAATTGGCACTGTTTGAGTTGCTTTGTAAACATTTTTAAGGGTTGCTATTATTTCAGAAAGTGTGTCCTATATAAGCAGCCAGGTTGTAAATCTTCAATAGCAGGAACTGGGCCTTATTTCTTTTGTCTCCCCTCAATAATGTTTAGTTCAGTGTTCAGCTTACAGTGGGCACTTGGTCACTGATGACTAATTGATTCACTGTCAGGACCAAGACAGTACTTCAGAAAATAAGTGAGTTCACTAGAATGGCTGAGATTTGGAGATAAGGATCACATCTTATGTGATCAGTATACAGTTCCTCCTTGCTGGAAGATAGCAAGTCAGGACTTTTTTTTTTTTTTAAGAACCATTGGATTTTTTCCAATATTAGAGCACAGACCAGGCTTCTTCAACTGCTATTGTTTTGAATTTAGCAGGATGTGTTGTGTTTGCAGCTTCTGGACTTAACTGGATTGGCTATTTTTGGTGCTCTTCATTAAATGGATTATTGGTATGTAAATACTCAAGTTGCTATGAAAAATTGCCCTAATTTTCTTGTGAACTTTCTTCCTGCAGTTTGTGGAAAGGCATTATGTTACTTCCCCACATTCAAGAATATTTTAAGTATGTGCAGCTAAATTGTGCTAAACCAGTCAAAACTTGGGAGTGCACCATAAAAGAAAATTGATACAGATATAAAATCAACTCATTTGCATGGTCTCCGGTTTATTTATATGCATGCAAATGTATCTTTACCTGGCATAGATATACACACATACATTGTGTTGTGGCTAAAGATTCAACTGGAGTTTATTACCATACAAAGAGAAGAACTATTCCCAAATTAATTCAGAACCTGTCTGTCATACTATTGTAAAACAAAGTCATTTTTTAGCTTAAAGAGGAACTCTTTTTCTCACTTAAAATTGTGATTCTGTAGAACGTTAGCTGACTTCTGCTAGAAAAGAGACTTCTGTTCAAATACACAAAAGGTTGTAGATGACTAGTGAACCAGATAACTGTAAACATGAACTGAATTGAATACTTTTTTATTATGATTTCCAACTTTTTTATTTCTTCAACAACTATTGGTCAGAAAGCCTTCTATGTGCTAGACATAGTACTGGGCACAGGGTGGACACGGGGTTATAGTAGTGAACAAGACATCCATGGTCCTTTATTTTGTAAAATTTTCGTTAATACCAAGTTCTGTGATTAGTGTGTGTATATATATGTGTCTTAGTCCTTTGGGACTACTATAACAAATATATCATAGACTCAGTGATTTAAACAAGAAATGTTTCTCACAGTTCTGGAGGCTCAGAAGTCCAAGTACAAGGTACAGGCAGATTCAATATCTGATGAGACCTTTTTCCTGTTTCATAGATGGCCATTTTCTTGATGTAACTTTACATGGTGGAAAGGATATGGGAAAATTCTGGGGTTTCTTTTTTAAGTACTAGTGTCCCAGTGCATGGATTCATGCACATTGAAAGGAAATTAATTAGAAGAAATATTTTAATATCGCTATTTGTGTCTTGCTAATGTAAAGAAAATAGGATTCTACCGAGTCTCCTATCTACCTACTCCAGGACTTCTCTGAGAATCAAATGAGATGAGACAAGAGAAAACACTTCACAAACATTTGGTTAAACTGTAAAATGTTTGCATCTGGTTATAAAGCAAGTTGAGTTCCTGGACTGAAGAAACTTCAAGGAGGCTAGTCGCTAGGAAGAAAAAGCCGGGTGTAGCTAAGTGATGTCATTACCCAGTGCCCATAGCCACCATTTCTGGGCTGGGCTGTGGGCCGCATTTTGCACCGTGGGGTTTTGGCAGCGTTGGCTGTGATTTGGTGGGGTGTTGCTCCAGCATGGTGGTAGGGTCTGTGTCCCACTTGGGGGAAGCCGAGTGTTGGTTTGTCGGCATCAGATCCCTGTTGCCGTTTATTTTTAAATGGCCAGTGCGCATGAGGGCAGCTCCTGCATTGAGCATCTTCCCCCTGGTGGTCAGTGTGCATCATAGCTACCAGTTGGACAGACAGACACTTAGTTTTTTATAAATATAAATTAACTCCATTCATGATGGTTCCACCCTCATGACCTAATCACATCTCAAATGCCCCATCGCCTTGTGGGTTAGGTTTCAATATAATTTTGGGGAGATACACACATTCAGTGTATAGCAATGTATATTTGTATATATAATATCTAGAGTCCCGGTGCACGAAATTCATGCATGGGGTGTGTGTGTCCCTCAGCCCAGCCTGCACCCTCTCCAATCTGGGACCCCTCGAGGGATGTCCGACTGCCCTCTCACAATCCAGGACTGCTGGCTCCCAACCGCTCACCTACCTGCCTGCCTGATTGCCCCTAATTGCTTCTTCCTGCCAGCCAGATCACCCCATAACCACTCCCCTGCCAGCCTGATCGATGCCTAACTGCTATCCCCTGCCAGCCTGGTCACACCTAACTGCCCTCCCCTGGGGGCCTGATCACCCCCAATTGCCCTCCCCTGCAGGCCTGGTCCCCCCCCAACTGCCCTCCCTTTCAGGCCTGATCACCTCCAACTGCCCTCCCCTGCAGGCCTGGTCCCCCCCAACTGCCCTCCCCTGCAGGCCTGATTTCCCCCAACTGCCCTCCCTTACAGGCCTGGTCCCTCCCAACTGCCCTCCCCTGCTGGCCTGATCACCCACAACTGCCCTCCCCTGCCAGACATCTTGTGGCGGCCATCTTCTGTCCACATGGGGCAGCCATCTTTGACCATATGGGGGTGGCCAACTTGTGTGTTGGAGTGATGGTCAATTTGCATATTACTCTTTTATTAGATAGGATTATAACAACCTTAGATATTTTCTTTATATAATCAAAGAATCATACAGTGAGAAGATGCCTTCCAATGCCATTTTACTTATTCCTTTATTCTTCAGGTAGCTGGAAGAAGTTGGGTATGTGTTGAAGCCACATTGCATGTTACGCCCCATTCATATTTCCTGGGCACTCACTATTTCTGTGTACACCCATTTGACAACTTTGAACTGCAAATACCAAGACCTTGTCTGTGCACTTTTTCTGGTATGTGGAGCTTGCAGGACCTATTCTGGGGAGTTAACACAACTCTCCCAATCAGTGAAGCATCCCTCAACCAAGAACTGACAAGAATTGGTGAATAAATACACCAGTTTCCTCCACCTCTATTGGAATAACTCTGAGGTGTGTTACAAAGGTTCCTAGTGGGACTGAATCCCAATTACCCACAATGGTGACCTGCTCAGTAGTCACTCTACATTGGTTCCTTCTGTTCTCTATTTTCCTAGTAGTCCTAGTAGCACTTCATGTGATCACCCTCCCAAATACACTACTTGTTTCACATTCTTGTCTCAGGGTCAGCTTCTGGAAGAACCCAACCTATGTGTCAGCACTTGGCTATCCAACGATACATGATGGAATTGTATATTCAAGGGCAAATTTATTTTGAAAATCATATACAATGTAAAATTCATGGCTATCATTTATAGACAAATATTACTTAGTACATTGCTTATTTTTGTCAAACATTTAGATGCACACGATCAGTTAAGTGTATTTGGGGAAGGCTTTGTCTTTAAGAAAAAGTACAATTATTTTGTAATTTGGTTGAGTAATTTCACAGTTTTGTGTACAGCAATTTTTCAGAAAGCCACTTGGTACCTTTTAATATTCTGAAACCTTGTTTTAGGATTTGGCTACCTCTTTTAATGTCTTTCTACCCCTTTATCCCATAACCCAGGGGTTCCTGGGATAGAGTGGTGGGCTGGGTGGTTACGACTTGACCCAAAGCTCACCTCCTTTTTTGTTTGTTTCATTTTTGGTTGTATTTTTTTATATGTATTTTTTTATTGATTTCAGAGAGAAAGGGAGAGGGAGAGAGAGAGGAATATCAATGATGAGAATCATTGATTGGCTGCCTCCTGCACGCCAACCTACTGGGGACTGAGTTGGCAACCCAGGCATGTGCCCTTAACAGGAATCAAACCTGGGACCCTTCAGTTCTGAGGCCAACACTCTAGCCACTGATCCAAACTGGCTAGGGCTCAGTTGTCTTTTGTTGCAGTTTTCTCTCACCCACAGCCTATGTCTGTTTTCCTCTATCTTAAATGGAATCTGACCCCAAGTTTTATAGACATGGTGTCTAGTATTTCCCTTTGCAGTCTCATAAACCCACTGCATGTATTTCCCTTTATTGGTGGTGAGGAAGCCATCTGATTTTTATCAGACTTAGAGTATTCCAGTCTATGAATAATAAAACATGGGAAATGAAAACAGACTGGCAACAAAACTGTTGGGCTCATGGACAGGACTGAAGACTTACAACATGAAATCTTTATACTTGTACATTTTATGCATGTATACTAGGATTTATTTACCTCTCTCATTTTAACTTTATTCTTCCCTCAATTCCCTGCAACTGGTAAGATCCTTTCATTTGTGTACTTGAGGGTGGCCATTCACAGGGCAGAAAGCATAGCAGAAGCTCCTTGACTAGAAAGGAGAATTTGACTTCAGTTACTTAGGCTGTTGTGCTGTTAGCACTCCATGTTGCCTGCCCCAATTGCTTGTTTGGATACTTGAACTCTTGCCCTTTACTATAAATGTCTTGGTTCAGGATGTTTGCTTAGACCTTAGACTTTGGACTTTGGAACCCTGTCTTGTCTTTATTTTCTTTATCCAATGTCCCTGCTTAACTCACTACCTGTTATGGATTGTTGCACTTAGCATTGAATGGGTACTTCTTAGGTATTGGATATATTCCCTGACTCCTCCTTGCATGATCTTGCTAAGGCGTTTAAGACCTGAGTCCTTATCAAACTTTATCCTGAACTCATACTTCTGGGTAATTTCCCAGGGCAGACAAGCTCTTTTTCTGGCAAGCTTTTCACCCCCAATCCCATTTCAGTTCCTTGGAGTTCTAGTTCCTTATTTTGCACCACCACTTACTGATTTGCTGTATTGCTGACAGTCCAATAATGTTAATGTCAGTAGAATATTCACAGTAAGGGAACAAGTTAACAAATATGAGATATACAATCCTGTTTACACTTTTATTTTGAAGAATAATTATGTCTTTGTGTAAGTAAAACCCTATGCATTGAGTGCAGATGTCAGAGCAAGAAAGTGTTGTCTAAGACTGGGTTCCTGCTGTGAAGTGCAAGATGCATAAAATTCTAGCATATGTGCAGAAATTTAAACCCATCATTTACTGACAGGTAATAATTACTTTAATGAAGTCAGGAGACTATTTCAAACAAGCAATTATAGTTAACAATAAAACTGTAAATAGGACCCTAATTAATGAATTTTGAAACTGTACTCCCCTCCTCTGAGAATGCTGTGAGCAATAAAAAGAATGAGGATAACTCGTATTATTGAATATGTATGTCATCTTGGGAACTGTGCCAGGGTCTTTACATATATTGTTTTATTTACTCATAACAACTCTGTGAGGTAAATACTAGTATTATTCCCATTTTGTAGACAGAACTAAAGCTCAGAGGTAAAAAAAAATTGTCCAAAGTTGCACAGGTTAGTAAATGAGAGACCTGTGATTTAGACATTGATTAGTTTGACTCTGGAACCCAAGTTCTTAACCATGACACCTAGACTGTATAGTATATATAGCACAAATGTAAAACCCACTTCCCAGTTGTGTTAATCAGTGTATGTTAATAGGAAATATATGGGACATTCAGATTAGGATAATTTGAAGAAGGACTATTTATAAATGGACTATTTATGGAGGTGTGGGTATAAAGTATCCATAAAGAGTATCATAGTAACAACAAAAGGAGCTGTTATTACCTTTAAGTTGAAGGGGCAAGAAGAAGGAGCTGTTCCAGGCATCCAGAAGGGGAGACTCGTGTAAAGGAGGCTGATATGAGGGTCCAGTTATCTTTGTCTACAGCAGTGGTTCTCAACCTTTCTAATGCTGCGACCCTTTAATACAGTTCCTCATGTTGTGGTGACCCCCAACCATAAAATTATTTTTGTGGCTACTTCATAACTGTAATTTTGCTACTGTTATGAATCGTAATGTAAATATCTGTGTTTTCCAATGGCCTTAGGCTCCACAGCAGCGGTTCTCAACCTGTGGGTCACGACCCTTTTAAAAATACCATCAATGTGGCAAGCCCCTGAACTTTTGCAGAATTTATCTTCTACCCTCTGACATATATATGTATATATATATATATATATACACCATGATGGCAGATAGGATTCTTGGGATTCTTGCTACTTTCAGCTCATTAGCAATATGTTATCATATCATGGAGCAGCATGATATTAAGGGGTCTCTGGACTATGTTATGATGGAGAACAGGAGAACTGACACCAACCTGGGGTGTGATAGTGATGATATAGTATTGTTTCTACCATATATTTAAAATGCTTGTAATTTTCCTTGCTTATTGAGATGGAAAGGAAAGGATTTTCCAGGAAAATACCTTTATATCAGGTGCCAGGGAATATTTTGATTTTATCTAATAAAGTTACCATATCTGGAACACATTTGTAATTGGCATCATCATATGATTAAGTTTAGGATATTAACTCTCATGCACCAATATACACCTGAGCTTTTACAAAATCCCATTCTTAACTTTAAGCTCAGTTCCTATGTTATTTTTTCAAGACTTCCTATACTCACTCCTCAGTGAGTTCTTCTTTTGCATTCTAGTAGCCCTTACTATCTATGAGTAGACATAGTAAAACTAGTATCTATTTCTTAGAGCTCTTAAAAATAGTATTTTTCTCATAGCTTTGCTGTGAGGCTTTATTTAACTTAATATATGTGAAACTTTTAGAATAATGCCTGGTACATAGTAAGCTCTCAATATATTTTAGCTGCTATTGAAATTATTAATTATTATTATTATTATTATTATTGGCAATTAACATAGCACTTTGTATTGTTACTTTGCATGTATCTTACCTAATAATAGACAAACATGTAAATTGAACATACCTCCACTACGCCCACAACCAATCAGAGTGAGTATGCAAATTAGAAGGCCAAAGATGGCGGCCGCCCAGCTGCTCCAGGCTCAGAGTGACCAAGTGGGGCAGGATGCCTGCTATGAGAGGGAGGGCGGGGTGAAGGGATCTACAGGAGCAGAGTGCTGCAGTGGAGACAAGACTGCAGACTCCAGAATCTGCAGCGAAGACGAAGATGGCAGACTCCGGCCTGAGTCTGCAGTAAAGAGGAAGAAGGCAGACTCTGGCCAGAGCAAAGGCCTGGGTCCTGGGTGTTGGAGGAAAACTGGTGCTGGAAGCCAAGGGAAGGAAGGCCTGTTGCACGAATCTCTTCGTATGGAATATTTCCCTAATTAAATTAGACTACCATCCCTATGAGTGAAGGATATAAATTCTTTATCAATTGTTTTATTCTGAACATTCAGTACAGAGCCTGGCAGAGAGTAGGCTTGAATAAATGCTTACTGGGTGTTAGATGATATAATTATGATGATGTCTGTTACTTTATTCTCTGATGCTTTTGGAAAGTGGCTGCAGTATATTTCCATTTATAAAATTATTGATTGAATTATAAAGCTGATAAACAACTCACAAATAATTTAGTTCCACATCATTATCTTTACGATGGTAAAACTGAGGTTCAAGGGAGAGGAAAGGACTTGCCCAAAGCCAGAGTTGTCATATAGTGACAGACACAGAGCTAGAACTCAGAATGTATTCCAGATCAGTGAAATGAATAAATATTTATTGAGGGTCTACTATGTGTCAAGTATTATGCCATTTGTTTGGGGTATATCTATTACCAGAACAAAGTCCCATCCTTTCATTCCATTTACTTTTTAATGGTGGGGAAAGACATAAATAAACATATAGGCAAACAAACAAAAATAAACTGATAATTGCTATGGCAGAAATAAAAGAGGGTGATATGAAAGACTAACAGAGTGAAGAAGTAGGTAACTTAGGTCTTCTGAGGTGACAGCTAAGCTGAGTCCTCCATGATCAGAAGGAGGGGAGGAGGAAGGGAGGGAGGGAGGAAGAAAGGAAGGGAGAGAGAGAGAGAGAGAGAGAGAGAGAGATTATAAGGAGTTGGCTGACTTGACTGTGAAGGCTGAGAAGTCCCAAGATCTGTTGTTGGCTAGCTGGAGACTCAGGAGAGCTGATGGTATATGCGGGCAGGCTCAAGACCCAAGAATAGCCAATATTTCAGTTCAAGTCCAAAGGCAGGAAAACACAAATATCCCAGCTCAAGGGTTCAGGCAGGAGAAGTTAACCCTTCTCAGCAGGAGGGTAAGCCTTTTTGTTCTATTTGGGCCTTCAGCTGATTAGATGAGGCTCTCCATATTAGGGAGGGCAATCTGCTATACTCAGCCTACCAATTCAAATGTTAATCTCATCCAGATGTACCCTCATAGACACTCTCAGAAATAATGACTAAATATATGGCACTGTGTCCCATCCAAGTTGATGTATAAAATTAACCATCACAGGGACTTTATTAGTTAAATCTCCTTTTATCCCCATGTGCTGTTGTTAAATTATATCCTTACCTTGAAGGGGAAACATACTTATAGCACTGAGGTGACAGTATTCTTGAAACTTTCTTGATCTGCTAGTAGCATGTGCCAAGCCACACTTTATGTCTTGGGCTGTTATACTCTATACTCTTAAGTACTTTTAGAGATTTAGGTTTTTGAACCTTCTTCTATATCAACCAACTTTTCTTGTTAAAGCAATCCTGGTCTTAAAAACTTAGTGCATATCTGACAAATGTAAGCATATTGGGTACATTTTTGAAATAAAATAGAGCAACTGGCTCTAAAAGGAAAGTATTTTAGAAACTCAATTTCCTCATTATATCTGATCAAAGGGAGGCATACCTCAAGCTGCTTGCTTGCTTGCCCTGATCAATGAGGATTTCTGCTTTTTAAGGAAGCAAAATTTCTAATTACGTTTATTTTCTTTGGTGATATTTTGTTAAAGTTGGATGAGTTGGAAGGCTAAACTATTTGGGGTCATGTGTCCTTTTAATTTCTCCCCCCTAAATCCTTTTATTAACTCTGGCTCTGAATCTGTTGTGGTTTCTATAACATGTTCAAGCAAGACAAAAGAGAAAGTTACTAGGGAAAGGTTAGTATTGTTGGGGATTTGGAGGCTCCTGCACAGAACTGCTCTACTCAGTCTCCTCTGAAGTCTGGCAGGTGGGGAGGGACGCTATTGTTGCCAGGGCACAGTCAGAGCCCCAGAGCTCTAAGGCCAGCAGGAGGCAGCAGGGTCAATACCAGAGAAGATAATTAGTCTCAGCCTTCTGTCTTCCACTCTCACAATCCCCTGTAGCCTGCTTCCTGTATATAAAATGGATCCTCTGGAGTGTGCAGGTGGCTAGGGATAGAGGAAGAGAGGTCTCATACAATGCGTTTGGCCCTAGCTGGCATAGAGGAGAGCTCAGTGGAGGTTTCACTAAAAATCAAGGAAGGGGAGAGAAAATGTTTGCAGAATGACAAGTAGTGGAGCTGCGTCAGGGAAGTCAAAGGCAGAACAAAGAGGATATCCTGAACTCCCTGAAATGCTCTGGAAACATCTCATTGGACACAACCTTACTCTGCTGCCCCCTAAATGTGTGTGCCTACCTCTTGCTCTTGTGGCCTCAATTCAAAGGCAGTTGGTTGTTATACACTGGAAGCCCATGAAGCCTGGGGAGAAGGGGATAGTGCTAGGGGGGTCTGTAAGGGGATCATACATTGCAGAGTTGTTTGAATTACAAAAAGCAAAGAAAACAATAGGAGACCAATCACAAGGAATGGAGCAGAGCAGAGGAGGCCTACAACATTGGGACGGGGGTGCAGAAAGCAGCATATGAAGCAACTGTGGTTTCTCTAAAAGGGAACTTTTGTTTTATTTTTCATCTCTCAAAAGATGTCAACTTGAGAAAACCTTACAGCTCCTGTTGGCTGCTTGCTCTCAAAGGAAAATTAATTATTTAGGAGTGTGATGGATAGTTCATCAAACCTTCCTCCAACAGGGTTGCTGCTTAGGCTCAGAGTAATTGGCCTGGAGCAGAGGGGGCGGGGGTGCAGGCCTTTTCCTCAATTATTCTGTCTTCTCCCACCTCCCCAGGGGGCCAAAAGTGGAAGATTGAGGGTGATTGCCTGGGGTGGGGGGACCTTTCATCCCAAATGGAAAGAACAGACAGGCCAAAACAGAGGTCATGTGTAGGTGGTGCCTGCAGGAAGAGCCAGTGCCCTTCCTTAGAGCAAGACCTCTTTCAAAGGGAGTACTCTTACCCCGGGGCTTCTAAGAAACCTCAGATTTTTCCCTGAATCCCAATTTCCCCTTCGGTGGATAGCAGTGGTCCCAGGCCACTTCAGCCTCAGCTTTTCCCCATTGCCAAATCTTAGGGCCTTTTAGAGTCTATAGGTTGAGGTTTGCCTAACAAAAAGGGAAGTGAGTACAGCATCCAGCCACAAAGCAATGTGTCCAAGCCTACCTCTGAACAGCCCTGTTTTACTCCCATCTTCCCTTCCCCCCCATTTCCTTTCTCTCACACCTAACACCAACCTACACACACCCACTCAGCCACACACTTAATGGAAATGGGTGAAAGGGTTGGGCCTAAACTTATGAAAACAGATTTCAGACGGAAGAAACTGCATCTTTTTTAAGAGCAAAGAGATAATCAGTGTTTAAAAAATCACTGACAAGATTGAAGGAAGACAGACAAGAACTGTAGCTAACTTCAGGCTGATCAGTGGATGAGGTGAGAGGCAATGTAACATAATGCTTTTCTTTAGTCTGTCAAATATGGGTTCAAGTCAGTACTCTACTCCTAACATGATTGACCTTGGACCCTTCATATAACCTCTCTGAGCCTCAGTTTCCCTATCTATAAATTGGTGATGATAATACTTCTCTCACAAGAATATTGTGAGGATTAAATGAGCTTTTATAAAGTACTTGACCTATAGTAAGCATTCGATAAATGCTAGCTTTTCCTGTTGTTTATATTAATACTGATGGCTTGGTGCACGGATTTGTGCACATTGAAAGGAAATTAATTAGAAGAAATATTTTAATATCGTTGTTCACCCTTTATAATAGAAGTGTCAACCAAATTCACGATCGACAATGACAGATCAAAACACCCATGCGATTGGCGCCAGGGAGAGCTTTATATGTATCACGCACGCGCAAGTCAATGTTTATTTTTATTTATTTATTTATTTTTTTAAATATATTTTATTGATTTTCCACAGAGAGGAAGGGAGAGGGATAGAGAGCTAGAAACATCGATGAGAGAGAAACATCAACCAGCTGCCTCCTGCACACCCCCCACCGGGGATGTTCCCGCAACCAATGTACATGCCCTTGACCGGAATCGAACCTGGGACCTTTCAGTACACAGACCAATGCTCTATCCACTGAGCCAAACCGGTTTCTGCAATGTTTATTTTTAAATTGCCAGTGCACGTCATATGTACTGGCCAGCTGGTTGGCCGGTTGGATGGACGTATGGTCGGTCACTTAGTTTTTTATATATATAGATTATACCCCTACATTTGTCATAGATCACATGGGGAACTGGGCAGAAGAATTTGAATGGCTCTGGGAAAATCCAGTCCTTACTGTTGGAGAAAATCATTCATGTTTTCATGTTATACATTCTATCTCTTCTAGGCACTTGGTGTTTTTTTGTTTTTTTTTCATCAAACTGCTGTTGCCACTCTAATGCACTCTTGCTGCTTGTTCTCTCTCTTCTCTTTTCTTCTCTCTCTCTCTCTCTCTGTCTCTCTCTCTTTCTTCCGTTCACTTCTACTCAGTTTGGCTTTGTTGTTCTGTTTCTATTTCCATGAGTTATGACATTAGATTGTTTGAGATTTTTCTTGTTCTTGAGATAGGCCTGTAATGCCTATCTCTCTTAAGACTGCCTTCTCTTTGTTCCATAGATTTGGGGGTTTTGTGTGTTCATTTTCAAGGTAACTTGATTTATTCCTTGATCTCATTGTTGACACATTCATTGTTTAGTAACATGTTATTAATCTTCCATGTGATTGAGTGTCCTTCAGTTTTTTTCTTGTAATTGATTTCTAGTTTCATAATATTGTGGTCAGAGAAGATGCTTGATATGATTTCAATCTTCTTGAATTTATTAAGACGTTTTGTGTCCTAACATGTGGTCTATTGTAGAGAATGTTCCATCTACACTTGGAAGAATGTATGTTCTGCTGCTTTGGGATGAAATGTTCTGTTAATATCAATTAAATCCATCTGGTCCAGTGTGTCATTTAAGGTCACTATTTTCTTGTTGATTTTTTGTCTGGAAGATCTATTCATTGATGTCAATGAGGTGTTAAATTCCCTACTATGACTGTATTACTGTTGATCTCTCCCTTAAAGTCCCTACTGATTTTCACTGTAGATGCTGTATAAGTTCCTCTTCCTGCCTCTGGCACTCTGGGTTGGGGATCTAAGTGTAGAGTTGAGACCCCACATTCCTCAGGAGGGACTTTTGCAGCTGAGATATCCCTCCAGTTTCTCAGTCACTGCACGTAAGGTCAGGGGCCAGCCCTCTCCATGTCTCCACCCTTCTTACCAGTCTGTGGCTTCTTCGGTAAATCCTTGGTTATAAGACTTCTGTTCAGCTGTCCTTAAGTTGGTTATTCAGGTTTATTGTTCTATAATATAGCTGTAAATCCAGTTTGGTGCTGTGAGGAGGTGAACGTAGCTTATACCTACTTCACAGCCATCTTCCTGATCCAGTGGTTTTAAATGCAAATGCCCATAAGTGAAGCTGGTGGGTGAGAGGTAGTAGGAATTGGTAGACACTTTGAGGAAGTAGAGCATATATTCTCCATCTATAATCATTAAAAAATTGAAGACTATGTAGATCAAACAAAATATATTAGTATGCTAGTTTATCATACAGCTTACAGAATCTTGGTCTGATTCAACCCTCAAAGTTAACAAGGAAACTAAGGCCTGAGAATTGCAAAGTGACTTGTCAAAAGGTGCCCAGCTAGTAAATGGCAGAAAAAGACTTGACTTTTAAGCTTTTTGAATGTGGGCACTTCATGTCCACTGCTTTGTGTCATTCGATTATGCGGTCTCCTTAAGTTGAACCTTATAAATTAGAGAAAATAATACCCATATGAAACCAGTGAAGGAAACATAAATCATCATAATGCCCAGTGCTGGTAGTGTTGTGGGGAGAGGACTGAACCATTGACAGAGGAGAAAGTATGAAAAAGTGGCCTAGGGAAAATAAGATGGTGACCAGCAAGAAGGTAGGGAGGGAGAGTGTGTGAGACAGTGAGGAAGCGATAGAGGAGTGTGTGGACGTGTGTAGGTGTGTGTGTGAGTGAAATAGGGACAGTTAGATCCTGCAGGTTTTTCAAGGGGCTGCCAATCTGGGCAGTCTTAGACGGCAAAACCCCGCTGCCACCGCAAACACTCCAGGGAGGACACCTGTGGCACAGAGACGACACCATCTTGAAGAACAGAACTGCTTGAGACTAGGATCCTAGCTTCACCATCACTCAGTCTGGTCTCAGTAGCAAACTGGGACACTACAGACACTCTGGTAAAAGATCTGTGACCACAGCTTCAGACCCAGGGACACCAAGACTCCAGGCACTCCAGCCACAGATTTCCGTGAGTCACAAAGACAATCCCCCTCCCCGACAGTCCCCGCAGCAGCAGCATAGGAACTACCAGACCCTGGCCGCACAATAAGGCTTTCTGCACACACACAGAAGCGGCAACTCTACCTGACTTTGAGCCTTGGTGTCAGACACAGGAAGTTTGTTTCCTGCGACCAGGTTCTGCACCCAGGCAGGGAGACTGTGCTGAATTTGAGCCTAAGTGCGCATCCTTGGGGAGATTGTTTTCTGCGACCAGATCCCACGCCCATGCAGGGCAAGGATGCTGTGCTGAATTTGAGCTTAGGTATGCGACCTTGGGGAGTTTGTTTTCCGTGACCAAATCCTATGCCCACGCAGGGATACAGCACTGAATTTGAGCCTGGGGGCGCAAACCCAGGAAGTTTGTTTCCCATGACCAGACACTGCACCCAAGCAGGGAGACTGCACTGAATTTGAACCTGAACATGCGAATTCAGGGAGTTTATTCCCCATGACCAGACCCCATGCCCACACAGGGAGGCAGCACTGAATTTGAGCCTGGGTGCATGGACACAGGGAGTTTGTTTTGCACAGTGCACACCCACGTGACCAGACCCCGCACCCACACTGAACGGCATTGCCACCTGACTTTGATTCAGGGCAAGCTCACACAGAAGGAGGGCAGGAGTGGACCTCCTGCTAACACAGTGCAACTGTACAACTAGGTCTCCCAAGCAGATCGGTGACCCTGAATCTCTATGCAAGAGGCAGCATGGCTTTGTTGAGCACCAGTGACTAGACTCTGTTTCTCATTGCGTGCACTTGGGATCCCTGTTTCCCAGTACATTCTCAGTGCGAGGCAGCACTAAGCAACAGAGACTCTGATACTCGATTCTCGGTGTGGACACAGGAAGCCTCAGACTCCTGACATGAACTAGGAGACTTTGATTTTTGGCACACACCAGCAGGTTCTCTGTTTCGACGTGGTGCAGGCAGGGTCCCGGATTCTAGGTACACACACGATCCCACACTAAGCACCTGTGACTCTGACCCAGGGCGAGTGTGGTACCCACCAACCCACAGCAGCCACACGTCTTGGTGTCAGAGCTCTTCAGTGACACTTTGGGGGTGCAAAACTCCCACTGCACATGGCCCAGGCCCCCACAACTCGACATTTGAACCTTCTGGTGATAGTCAGAATGGGGAAATAATGAAACAATCCCCAGAGGAAAGAAAAGGAGGAATTGCCAAGAAAGGAAATAAGTGAAAAGGAAACATGCAACATGACAGAAAAATAATTCAGAGTAATGGTCATACAGTTCATACACTGGATGGACGAGAAAAATCAACAACCTATGCAAAAATCAGGAAGAAATGAAAAATGATATAGCTACAATCAAAAACACCATGGAAGGCTTCAACAGTAGACTAGAAGAAGCAGAGGACCAAATTACTGAGTTAGAAGATAAAGTACAGAAACAAGCCCAATCTGTACAGCAACTAGAGAAAAAAATTAAAAAGCAGGAGGAGAGCCTAAGGGAGCTTTGGGACAATGCAAAACGAAATAACATACATATAATAGGGCTGCCAGAAGGACAAGAAGAGCAGCAAGGATTAGAAAATTTATTTGAAGAAATAATGACAGAAAACTTCCCTGATATGGGGAAGAAAAAAGTTACACAAGTACAGAGAGTCCCAAGCAAGAAGAATCCCAAAAGACCCACACCAAGACAAGACATAATTACAATGGCAAATGTTAACGACAAAGAGAATCTTAAAGTCTGCAAGAGAGAGACAGAGAGAGACCTACAAAGGATCCCCATCAGATTATCAAATGATTTCTCAACAGAAACACATCAAGCTAGAAGAGAATGGAAGGAGATATACAAAGTGATGCAAAACAAGGGACTGAATTCAAGAATACTCTATCCAGCAAGACTATTAATCAAAATTGAAGAGGAAATCAGGAGCTTTGCAGACAAAAAAGGCTAAGGGAGTTTATCACTACCAAGCCAGCAATGCAAGAAATGCAAAAGGGAATGCTGTAAAAAGAAGAAATAAAAAGGTAAGAAGGAACACAGGCTCAAAAAATAAAAATGGCTACAAACAAGTACATTTTAATAATAACTTTAAATGTAAATGGCTTAAAAGCTCCAAGCAAAAGATATCAATTGAGTGAATGGATTAAAAAAAAAAACAAACATATATATGCTGTCTACAAGAGACCCACCTCAGAACAAGGGACTCACATAGACTGAAAGTGAAGGGATGGAAAAATATCTTTCAGGCAAATGGAAATGAAAAAAAAAAAACAAAAACCGGGGTGCAATACTTATATCTGACAAAATAGACCTCAAAGTGAAGGCCATAAAAACAGATAAGGAAGGCCACTTCATAATACTAAAGGGATCAATACAACAAGAGGATATGACCCTGGTAAACATATATGCACACAATGCAGGATGCAGGAGCACCCAAATTCATAAAAAAGACTCCTGGAAGATATCAAGGGAGAGATCGACAACAATACAATCATAGTAGGGGGCTTTAATACACCACTGACATAATTAGATAAATCTTCTACACAAAAAAATCAGCAAAGAAACAGAAATCCTAAAAGACTCACTATATCAGATGGACTTAATTGACATCTTCAGAACATTTGACCCCAAAGCCATGGAATATACGTTCTTCTCAAGTGCACATGGGTCATTTTCAAAAATAGACCACATATTGGGTCACAAGCAAAGTCTCCCCAAACTCAAGAAGATTGAAATCATACCAAGCATCTTCTCAGACCACAATGACATAATATTAGAAATAAACTACAATAAAAACAATCCAAAACACTCAAACTCTTGGAAGCAGAATAGCATGTTATTAAATATTGATTGGGTTACCAATGAGATAAAAGAAGAAATTAAAAACATCCCGGAAATGAATGACAATAAAAATACAACAATCCATAACCTATGGAACACAATAAAATCAGTCCAGAGAGGGAGGTTTATAGCTCTACAGGCCTACCTCAAAAACAAGAAAAAATGGTAGTAAATCATCTAATTCTACAACTCAAAGAATTATAAAGAGAGCAACAAGAAAAGCCCAGAGTGAGCAGAAGGAAGGAGATAATAAAGATTAGAGCAGAAATAAATGACATAGAGACCAAAAGAACACAACAAAACCACAACAATATGAAAGATCAATGAAACCAACAGCTGGTTCTTTGAAAGGATAAACAAGATTGATGAACCTCTAGCCAGGCTCACCAAGAAGCAAAGAGAGAGGACCCAAATAAACAAAATCAGAAATGATAGAGGCAAAACAGCAACAGACCCCACAGAAATACAAAGGATTGTTACAAAATACTATGAACAACTCTATTCCAACAAACTAGACAACCTGGAGGAAATGTACATATTCCTAGCAAAATACAACCTTCTAAAACTCAATCAGGAAGATTATAAAAATCTCAATAGGCCAATAACTATGGAAGAAATTGAAGCAGTCATCAAAAAGCTCCGAGCAAACAAAAGCCTGGGGCCAGATGGCTTCACAGGAGAGTTATACCAAACATTCAAGGAAGAACTAAAACCTATCCTCCTCAGACTATTCCAAAAAATTCAAGAGGAAGGAACACATCTAAGCTCATTCTATGAAGCTAGCAGCACCTTAATACCAAAACCAGATAAAGACAACACAATGAAAGAGAATTACAGACCAATATCCCTCATGAACATACATGCCAAAATCCTCAACAAAATTCTAGCAAATCAGATCCAACAGTACATCAGAAAGATCATACACCATGACCAAGCAGGATTTATCCTAGGGATGCAAGGATAGTACAATATCCACAAATTAAAAAATGTGATACATCACATAAACAAATTGAGGGAGAAAAATCACATAGTCATATCAATTGATGCAGAAAAAGCATTTGACAAAATTCAACACCCTTTCTTGATAAAAACTCTCAGCAATGTGGGAATAAAAGGATCATACCTCAACATCATAAAGGCTATATATGATAAACCCACCATCAACATAACACTCAATGGACAAAAACTAAAACCATTTCCCCTAAGAACAGGAACAAGACAGGGATGCCCACTCTCACCACTCCTGTTCAACATAGTACTGGAAGTACTAGCCATTGCTATCAGACAAGAAGAAGAAATGAAAGGCATGCAAATTGGAAAAGAAGAAGTAAAACTGTCCTTATTCGCAAATGACATGATACTGTACATTAAAAACCCTAAAGACTCTATCAAAAAATTCTTAGACTTAATAAATGAATTTGGCAAGGTAGCAGGATACAAAATTAATGCCAAGAAATCTATGGCTTTTCTATACACCAATAGTGAACTTACAGAAAAAGAGACTAAAAAAGCAATCCCATTTACCATTGCACCAAAAAAATTAAGATACCTAGGAATAAACTTAAATAAGGAGGTAAAAGACCTATATGCAAAAAACTACAGGACACTGAAAAAAAATAGAGGAAAATATAAACAGAATGAAGAACATACCGTGTTCATGGATTGGTAGAATCAACATAATCAAAATGTCCATACTACCCAAAGCAGTCTATAGATTCAATGCACTCCCCATTTAAATACCAACGGCATATTTCACAGACCTAGAACAAACTCTCCAAAAATTCATCTGGAATAAAAAAAGACCCCAAATAGCCTCAGTAATCCCGAGAAAGAAGAACAAAGTAGGTGGGATCTCAATACCAGATATCAAGCTGTATTACAAAGCCACTGTTCTCAAAACAGCTTGGTACTGGCACAAGAACAGACATATAGATCAATGGAATAGAATAGAGAATCCAGAAGTCTACCCAAACCACTATGCTCAATTAATATTCGACAAAGGAGGCATGAACATACAATGTAGGCAAGGCAGTCTCTTCAATAAATGGTGTTGGGAAAATTGGACATATATATGCCAAAAATGAAACTAGACCACCAACTTACACCATACACAAAAATAAACTCAAAATGGATAAAGGACTTAAACATAAGACTGGAAACTATAAAAATACTAGAGGAATCCACAGGCAGCAAAATCTCAGACATATGCCAAAGGAACTTCTTCACTGATACAGCTCCTAGGGCAATGGAAGCTAAAGGGAAAATAAACAAATGAGACTACATCAAAATAAAAAGCTTTTGCACAGTAAAAGAAACCATCAACAAAACAACAAGAAAGTCCCCTACATCGGAGAACATGTTTCCCAATGTTATCACCGATAAGATTTTAATCTCCAACATTTACAGGGAACTCATACAATTTAACAAAAGGAAGATAAACAATCCAATAAAAAATAGACAACGGATCTAAATAGAAACTTTTTGAAAGAAGACAGAAGGACGGCCAAGAAACATATGAAAACACGCTCAAAATTACTAATTGTATGAGAGATGCAAATCAAAACAACAATGCGGTACCATCTCACACCTGTCAGAATGGTATCATCAACAAATCAATAAAGGACAAGTGTTGGCGAAGATGCAGAGAAAAAGGAACCCTGGTGCACTGCTGGTGGGAATGCAGACTGGTACAGCCATTGTGGAGAACAGTATGGAGTTTCCTCAAAAAACTAAAAATATAAGTCCCATTTGACCCAATGATCCCACTTTTAGGAATATATGCCAAGAAGCTAAACACATCAATCAGAAAGGATATATGCACCCCTATGTTCATAGCAGCACAATTTGGAAACAGCCTAAGTGCCCATCAGCAGATGAGTAGATTAAAAAACTGTGGTACATCTACACAATGGAATACTATGCTGTGCTTAAAAAGAGGGAATTCCTACCATTTGCAACAACATGGATGGAACTGGAGAGCATTATGCTAAGTGACATACCTCAGTCAGAGAAAGATGAATACCACATGATCTCACTCATGTATGGTAAATAATGAACAATATAAACCGATGAACAAAAACAGATCCAGAGACAGGGAAGCATTGATCAGACTGTCAAACCTCAGAGGGAAGGTAGGGGAGGGTGGGGGTAGAGGAGGGTGGGAGAGATCAACCAAAGGACTTGTATGCATGCATATAAGCCTAACCATTGGACACAGACAACAAGAGGGTGGGGGTATGAGTGGGGGGGATTGGAAAGGTAATGGGGGGATGAGGACAAATATGTAATACCTTAATCAATAAAGAAATTAAAATTGCAAAAAATAAATAAATAAAATTAATAAGTGGCCTTGGCATCAGAATTGAGAAAATGAAAAATAGAGCCAGCTCATCTGAAATTGGGGAAGGTGCGTCTTAATTTACTTCTGGATTGGAAGTGACAAAACTCATGAGAGATAGAAGTTAGACATGAAGAGGGAGAGTGACAGTAACAGTCCCCTCTGAAGAGTTAGGCAAGGGAGTCTGAGACAAACATTTAAAGGATGGTCACCTATAGTTGATATTTGAGTTAGCAGTTTCAAAGCATACCTGGAATTACCTAAGTTAAGAACTGAAACAGATTTATTTGCATTCATCTAGAGGGTATGATTTTGAGCAATGTGGTGTGTACACTTATGAATGCATGTTTCTGTGTGTCTAGAACTATAAGTTAAATACTACTGTATGTCTGTAATCAGATGTTTGATGAGAAAATGAGTTACACTGTACAAGTATCTGATGTCACCTTCATATATATATATATATATATATATATATATATATATATATATATAGTGACATTTTGACAGACAGTTTCTCCTGGGAAAAATCATATCATCCACATGCATCACAGCCCTAATTAAATTGCTGTCTAATTTTTACATGCAGGTAGAAGTTGATAATATGTGCACCTGTGAGGTGTCATTTTAGGCCCTCTGTTTTCCTAACCAACTGTGTGATATAATTATGAAGGTTGACACCATTCAATAACACCACCCAAAGGATCAACTTTCAACTAAATTTGCCCATAAAGTGGATTACGTCAGACATAGTCATCTTCTATATATTGGGGTTGTAGATTCAAATTTCAGTCCACAAATTCAGGTTTCTGTAGCACAACTTAATTTTTATTTGAGTCCTTATACCCTCAGCTGGCATCACTCAACATTATTCTATTCAGGTATACTTCCCTTTTCTCCTAGGGCAGTGGTCGGCAAACTGCGGCTTGAAAGCCACATGCGGCTCTTTGGCCCCTTGACTGTGGCTCTTCCACAAAATAGCATGGCCTGGGTGAGTCTATTTTGAAGAAGTGGCGTTAGAAGAAGTTTAAGTTTAAAAAATTTGGCTCTCAAAAGAAATTTCAATCGTTGTACTGTTGATATTTGGCTCTGTTGACTAATGAATTTGCCGACCACTGTCCTAGGGTCATGTACAGGGGAAGTTATCTGTTGGGCTATGTCATCTACCAGGCAGGTCCACCCTTTGCACCCTTCAGTTCTAATGGCTTTCTCTGATACGTTCATGTTTTATTTGAGGACTTTTTAATCATTCTGCTCCTTCTAGACAAAGACCAGGTTCTGAAATTTCTTTCCTTTCCATTTCCTTTACTTTTGGCCAGGAAGCAGATTGCACAGACTCTCTCTGGGTTTCAGTCACATCTAGAGTCTCAAAATTTTCCGTCTCTTTTCTTCTCATAGTGAAGGATCTTTTCCAGTGTGAAGAAATATGAAATACTTTTCTCTTAAATAAACACGTTGACTTTCTCCTCTGTTCTCTCTGGTGCCCTCATAACCTAAGCTTTTAGGCTGTAAAGCTGACCAACTCTTTTTATTTTTTATTATCTATCCCCAAGGAAATAAACATAGGATTGCTGAACGTATGAGACTGTCTCTACTTCCTTACCTATATGTAAATCATACCTTATCACTCTTGAAGGAGTTGGGAGAAAGGTGGGAGTCATTGGGATAGAGACTGGCCCACCAAGAGAAAAGAGAGTTCAAATACTATCCTGATCTAAAACCAAAATATTTAAAATTTCATGATCATCATCAGCAACAGCAATATTTATTCTTTGTAATCTAAATATTCCTCTTGATATATTATGCTCACATTGAGTTACTGATCAAAGAAAAAGATTAAACGTTTTTTGAGCTAGTCATACCATTCTTATTCGGAGGAGCTGTTTGGGTTCTGGGGTATGGTATCAGGGGCTGTCTGTGGCCTGGGAACTAGGCAAAGCAGGCCACAGGGCAATTGAATGATGCCAAATCTACCTTCCCATCTCCTCCCACTTTAGCGTCTAGTGCAGTCATTGCCCTGCATAGAAACTTTTTAAATGAATTCCTTTTTGAAAGGGCTAAGCTGCCCTGTAACCATCCTGAAGAAGCAGTGTGTATATTTATTGACTTGATTAAGATTTCTAGTTGAAAATCTAGATATTGTTGCAAATATTTTTAAGCCTTAACACTGCTACTTGCAAAATGTGTGTGTATACATGTATCCACATAGGGAGGGAAGTAAAAAAGGAATACAGACAACAGACAGAGAGGAAAGAACCAATTAGGGAAGTATAGCATAGGGGGCAATAAAAATATATTTGGAGTTCAGCAAACCAAGAAGTACTCAAATTATGAGTAGGAGCAACAGAAAGGAGCAGACTCTGGCAGACTTAGCTGGTCAGAATCTTGTGCTAATGAGACCAAGGTTGTGGGTTTCTTCTAATTTGGGCCAGGTAGCTTTACTTTGCTTACAGGTACAGACTAGACATAGGATATAAATTTTAACTCTAAGGGTAGTTTCAGTCTGAGGCCCTAACCATGATCATAGGCTGAACACTAAACCTTGTCACAGGTGAGTCCCTAACCCTGGCCAGCTACCTCAGATATATGAATTATGGGTCATAAAAAGGACCAGAAAAGAGGGTAAGGGTGTTCATTACTTCTACTGAAAATCCAAACTTACCTTGCTAATAGGAAAGGAGTGACTTGTTTCATATGATAAGTGCTACATACATATTTTTATACTAGAAGCCAAAGGTTGGAGTAAGAATATAAGTTTTGCTGCTAGCTCTGAGGATAGAAGCTAGGATAAAAGTGATAAGGTCTCTTTGAAAATGTTTCTGACATTTGTTTCCTTTAATAAAGTGATAAATAAAAATGTTATCTAGTTTGTTTTACTTTACTTTTTTATATATAAGACTCCAAGGCCAATGGCCATAAGAACTGTTTGTGAAAATGACACCTAATACTGAAAACCCCTTTGATTCCTAAATCATTTACCTCACAATCTCTGACACTTCCTTCTAGCAGACCTGTTAGAGTCATCCCTTTGGGTTTTGACTTTGGTAACCCTGGTTTAATTGAGGATCTTACTTGCGAAACGTTGTAAACATATAGATACTGAAAACTAAAATGCATTTTGAGAAAAAGTTCATCCTGAGTAACCAAAACAGACTTTTCAGAATTCAATCCAGTCCAAACGTTGGTGGGTAAAGTGTACAAGAGGTTTAACAACAAACTGGACAAAGAAGATTTATAAAATAGAGTAAGCCACACTTGATGGTTCAACAATATTTATTGTAAGTTCAGAATCTTACTTCCAATATTCGTACAAGTGTGTGTGTGGGAAACTACCTTTAAATACCTAAAAGGCAGTCATGTCAAAAGCAGTGAAAGTGGGGAGTGACTCTCCACTTCTAACCCATAATCAAGGTCTAGCTCATTAGTTGAGGTTTGCTAGAAGGTAGAATATTTCACATATGGAGCCCAGAGACAAGCTTTAGGTCTGTTTGAGATTTCTAGTGGGAAGAGGTCAATGGGGGAAGAAGGGGGACATATGGAATACTTTCAACAATAAAGATTAAAACAAAAGAAAGTCCAGATATATAAAATAGACAAATCTTGACAATTTTCATTACAAGGAGACCCCCATCTGTTAGGGAAGCATGAAATTGGAATTGTTGGAAAAGATGATGGGACTACAAAAGGCTGTCTTCTGTATCTTCAATCTCTTTCTCTCATCTCAGTATTTAATCAGCCTCAAGTAGAGTTGACTCCTCAACATGAAACAGAAACTGACCTTCATTGGTATTCCCCTTCCTAGCCAAAATGTATCAGATAACAGGTAAACTCACTGTCTCTACTTCCTTACCTATATGTAAATCATACCTTATTGAGGTATGATTTACATATAATAAAATGCATACTTTTTAAGTGTACATTAATGAGTTTTGGCACATATTAAGTGAACCTTTTCTGGATGCTAATGCAGTGCTAAATGATGCAAGGACCTCAAACTCAACCAGACCTCAAGCCAAAAACCATCTTCTTTCACTTGAAATATATGTCACATGATCTCACTCATATGTGGAATCTAATGAATAAAATAAACTGATGAACAAATAGATCCAGAGACATAGAAGCACGGAACAGACTATCAAACCTCAGAGGGAAGGCTGGGGAGATCAACCAAAGAACTTGCATGCATATATGCATAACCCATGGACACAGACAATAGGAAGGTGAAGGCCTGGGGCGGGGTGGGGTTGGGGGGCAGGCTAGAAGAGGTCAATGGGGGGGGGAGGGACATATGTAATATTTTCAACAATAAATATTATTTTAAAAAAGAAAACTGAGGAAAAAAAGAAATATGTTAAAATCAAAACAAATGATTTTGAAATGTAGCCATTTTTTTGGACTATCCTTGCCCTGACTTTCTTTTTAACAGAGGTCATTGACAATTAACTACATATTAAATAGACAAACTGTCAACCTGTTACATGATGTCTTGCCTTCTCCAAACACTTTAAATTATGGTTTCAATACTTAGAATCATATGCAGTAATCAAACATGTCAATTGTTAGCTCTGGGAGGAGTGGGCAGTATAAATTAGTGGGATGGGGGTGGGGAAAGAATATGAATAACTGGATTATAAAGCAAAATAACTGGATTCTAGTCTTGCTCTGACTCTGGCTGTGTGATTTTGGAGGAATCACTTCACTTTTTTGTACTTGAGTTTCCCCAACTACAAAAATAAAGATTTAACTCTAACATTAGGTACAGCTTTACTTATGTCAATATTACTCAGCCAAGACATCTTTTTGTTGTTGTTGAGGAAACATACTCTTTCTTACACCAATGTGTTTTTAGTGAGTTACTCTCATGATCACTTGACCAATTTATTTGGTTCTAATTAGTAGGAAAAAAAACAAAAAAAATATTTTGCTCCACATGATACTTTACTGAAAATAACTCAAGTAAGCCTCCAAGATAACTGCTTCCCATTTGAAACCTTTGTCCTAGTCTCCTCATTACTTCTTCACTTAATTCACTCTGGCAGCTAGTCTAACCTACTCTTGCAAAAGATTTCTTAAATCTATATATTTTAGGTTTCTCCTGAAATTTGAATTTCAACTTCTTTTTTTTTTAATCCTCACCTGAGGATATTTTTTTCATTGATTTTTAGAGAGGGTAGGTGGGAGGGAGAGAGAGAAAAAAACACACACATGGATGTGAGAGAGACACATTGACTGGTTGACTCTTGTAGCTGAGATATGTGACCTTGACTGGGAATTGGACCTGAAACTCTTCCATCCTCAGGTTGGCATTCTAACCACTGATCCAAACTGTCCAGGGCTGGATTTGAACTTCTAACAGCTTATGCGATATTTTCATTTGTATATCCTACAAGCACCTCAAACTGTCCCCAAATGAACTCATCTCCAAACAACAATAACAATGATAAAACAAATACCAAATGTAGTTCTCTTCTTCTTCCCTAACTCAGTGAATGATACAAAAAGTGCAACTTAGCATCTTCCTCATTTGCTCAAATTCTGAGGCCTGATCAATTACAGAGGCATGAATAGCATTTTCACTTTTTTTCTCTTCTTTTATCTCCTACTGCCACTGCCTTCAATTAGGCCTTAGTCATCCATAGTCTGTTTCAAGAGCTCTGTAACTAGCTCTACTCCCTCTGCCTCTATCTACACTCCACATGTCCATCAGAGTTGTCTTTCTAAAGCACATATGTAATCATGTCAGTTTCCTCTTCATAAACTGCCACTGTCTGCATCTTCATTGTTTATAGAATAAAAGCCAAACTACCCTACTTGGCATCTGAAGGCCTCTACTATCTAGCCCCAGCCTTCCTTTCCAGGTTTGTCTCCCTCTTGCATTCTTTGCTCTTTATTTGAAACTTATCCCCTTTCTTTCTTACCCCTATGCTTTTGTTGATATATCTCCTTCTGCCTGCAATGCATTTCTCTCTATCTCTGCCTTTTTTCTTCCTATCCTTTAGCTTGTTGTGATATTTTTGTAATTCTTTATTACAAAATTATCTTTATTGATGAGATTCGCTGCTAGATGTTTTACTGCTCCTGTTTATGTGGTTCCCTGGGAAGTGCCTGTTGGGGTCTGTGATCTGTTTTCAGTATCAGTAGGAGATGAGTGGAATGTGTGGATAGGCAGGATATTTTAACA
Organism: Eptesicus fuscus; assembly: GCF_027574615.1. Lineage (NCBI taxonomy): Eukaryota > Metazoa > Chordata > Mammalia > Chiroptera > Vespertilionidae > Eptesicus > Eptesicus fuscus. The sequence continues at coordinate 114,380,643 of NC_072473.1, forward strand.
GTTGGCATTTATGACGTGGCTACACCCCTTTCCTTCCAGAAGTTGTCAGCCTCCAGGGAAACTATTATGTCTACCAGACTCAAGCACAGCTCCTTCCCCAAGACAGATTGCCACCCCGATCACTGCTATTGCCAGACTTACACTGGGGATAGGGTAGGGAAATGCATAAAGGTTGGCCAGCTTGTCTGCTACTATAATTTCAGTGACCCTTTTAATCCCCTTGTTAGTTTCTCCTTTCCCATATTTCATAGCCTCCAAGTGTGATTGCACCCTTTGTGTAGCTTCTATCTTTTAGAAAAACAGTGCTTGGTACTAAATATGTATGCTTCCTAGGCTGCTGTTTTCATCTTTAGTTTGGTTGATTGGCTGTCAGTTTCTCAGGAATTCCTCAAATTTTAGTCATCTAACAATGTTTCTTCTTTTCTGTGTGTGTGTGTAAACTATAACATTTATATTTTAGAAAAGATCTACAGGAAAAAAACAAAAAAGGAATTTGAATAAAAGTAGTTTTGGGGAGTATTATATTCCCATTGTTTACTACAGTAAAAGGAAATAATCACTCACACTAATCAGTTTACATATTTTAAAAAATCTTGTATGGTATTTTCAAGTCTATTGAATATGAAAGATATTTCTATTTAGAGAAAATGTTTGTAGTTAAGAAGTTTATAGTAGAAATGCTAATTATACTCAAAATAGCTTACTAGATATCAAATGGAACTAATAACCTAATGATCCGATAAGTATTATAAGCTAATACTGCATATATACCTTAAATGTCCTGTTATTAAAGATGTGTAAAAAATAAAAAATAAATAAATAAAATGTGTATACTTTTTATGTTGGTTACTTTTTTATTACACATGCAGTATATATACATTATAGAAAAATTGTAAAAGACATCTATATAAAGAGTATAAAAATTATCAGTAATTTTATCATCCAGAGAAAACTACCATTAATCAGTACCAATGTTTCTTTTTAGGGGGAAGAGGGTTGATTCCATCTTTATTGTGTATCAGAGCTTAGGTTATCAACACTGGTCAGCATCACAAGCCACTAATCTGCCATCCTTTTCTTTGTGAGCAATCTGTAGAATCCAAGTTTAGCCCAAGAGATCTATAACAAAGGAAGAAAGGGCGACCTGCAGGAAGGTAGGTAGAGAGAGAGTGTGAGTGAGGAACCCATAGAGGAGAGTGTAGACGTGTGTGGTGTGTGTGTGTGTATGAGCTAGGGTCAGTTAAATTCTGCAGGTCTTCCAAGGGGCTGCCTAACCGGGCAGTCCTAGACAGTGGAGCCCCGCACACAAAGTGGACACTTCTCAGAGGCTGGTGCGGATGCGGAGACCACGCCATCTTGAGAAACAGAGCTGCCTGAGACTCTTATCCTGGCTTCTGACACAAAACAGGACCCTGCAGCCACTGGGGACAGAGAACTGCTATCACAGCTTCAGACCAACAAACAACAAGAATCCAGACTTCCCGGCAGAATTCCGTGAGTCAAAAGCCTATCCCCCTCCCCGCAGGCCACAGATAGCGCCATAGTAACTGATAGACCCACCCCTCGCCCAAGCTGCAGAGCTTTGAGCAGGGACACGCTCTCCCTTAGGGAATTTGACAGAAGCAGCTCCCCTTCTGGAAAATCTGACAGTGCGTTCAGAGGGCTCCCCTTTGGGGAATTTGGGGGAATTTGGCTTGTGGGTCACAGCTCCCCTTCAGGGAATCTTAGAACTCGGACAGAGGGGCTCCTCTTTGGGGAATTTGGCTCACAGGACAGACTCCGCCCCCCTTCAGGGAATCTGGGAGAGTGCACAGAGGCAGCTCACCTTCAGGAATTTGAGAATGTGTGAAGTCCTAGCCGGTTTGGCTCAGTCAGTAGAGATAGCACACACAGGACGTAGCTCCACTTCAGGGAATTTGGCATGCTGGACACAGCTGCCTGGGATCCCTGACTCACAGTGCATTCACACTAAGAGCCAGTGACCCCAATTGTTGGTGCATGCACACACAGGGACCCTGATACTCAACGAGAAACCGCATGAGGCAACAGAGGCTCTGACACTCGATTCTTGGTGCAGACACAGGGAAACTCTGACTCCTGGAACATGCTAAGGATCTCATTTTCGGCACATACCAACAGTGTGGTGCAGACAGGGCCCCTAATTCTAAGTGTGCACACGAGACCACACGGAACACTGGGGACACTGACCCTGGGCAAGTCTGGTTCCCACCAACCAAAGGCAGCCACACGTCCTAGTGTCAGAGCACTTCAGTGAAACTCGGGTGGAGCAAAGTCCCCACAGCACATGGCCCAGGTCCACGCAAATGGAAGCTTGAGCTTTCTGGTGATAGCCAGAATGGGGAAATGAAACAACTCACAGAGGAAAGAAAATGTGGAGTCGCCAAGAAAGGAAATTAGTGAAACTGAAGCTTTCAACATGACCGAAAAGGAGTTCAGAGTAATGGTCGTGGAATTTATACATCGGATGGATGAGAAAATCAATAACTTATGCAAGAATCAGGAAGAAATGAAAAGTGATATAGCTACAATCAAAAACACCATGGAAAGTTTCAACAGTAGACTACAAGAAGCAGAGGACCGAATTAGTGAGTTAGAAGATCAGGTACAGAAACAAGCTCAATCTGAACAACAACTGGAGAAAAAAATTAAAAAGCAGGAGGAAAGCCTAAGGGAGCTTCGGGACAACATGAAACGAAGTAACATGCGTATAATAGGGCTGCCAGAAGGACAAGAAGAGCAGCAGGGATTAGAAAATCTATTTGAAGAAATAATGACAGAAAACTTCCCAGATATGGGAAAGATAAAAGGTACGCAAGTACAGAGAGTCCCAAGCAGGATCAACCCCAAAAGACGCACACCAAGACATGTCATAATTTCAATGGCAAATATAAATGATAAAGAGAGAATCTTAAAGGCGTCAAGAGAGAGACAGAGAGTTACCTACAAAGGAACACCCATCAGATTGTCAAATGATTACTCAACAAAAACACAACAAGCTAGAAGTGAATGGAAGGAGGTATACAAAATGTTGCAAAGCAAAGGACTGAATCCAAGAATACTATATCCAGCAAGACTATCAATCAAAATTGAAGGGGAAATCAGGAGCTTTGCAGACAAAAAAAGGCTCAGGGAGTTTATCACCACCAAACCAGCAATGCAAGAATTGCTAAAGGGAATACTGTAAAAAGAAGAAATAAACAGGTAAGAAGAAATACAGACACAAAAATAGATATGACTACAAACAAACACCTTTCAGTAATAACTTTAAATGTAAATGGACTAAATGCTCCAATCAAAAGACATCGAGTGGCTGAATGGATAAAAAAATATGACCCATATATATGCTGTCTATAAGAGACCCACCTCAGAACAAGAGACTCACACAGATTGAAAGTGAAGGGATGGAAAAATATCTTTCAGGCAAATGGAAATGAAAAAAAAGCTGGGGTAGCAATACTTATATCTGACAAAATAGACCTCAAAGTAAATGCCATAACAAGAGATAAGGAGGCCACTTCATAATATTAAAGGGAGAAATTCAACAAGAAGAAATAATTCTGGTAAAAATATACACACCCAATATAGGAGCACCCAAATACATAAAAACAACTCCTGGAAGACATCAAGGGAGAGATTGACAGCAATCCAATCATAGTAGGAGACTTTAATACCCCACTATCACCATTGGACAAATCATCTAAACATAAAATCAGCAAAGAAACATCAATCCTAAATGACTCACTAGACCAGATGGAATTAATTGACATCTTCAGAACATTTCACCCCAAAGCCACAGAATATACATTCTTCTCAAGTGCACATGGGTCATTTTCAAAGATAGACCATATGCTGGGTCACAGGCAAAGTCTCTTCAAATTCAAGAAGACAGAAATTATATCAAGCATCTTCTCAGATCACAGTGGCATAAAACTGGAAATCAACTACAATAAATACAATCCAAAGAAATCAAACACATGGAGACTAAACAGCATGCTATTAAACAAGGACTGGGTCACCAGAGAGATCAAGGAAGAAATAAAAAACAACATGGCAACAAATGACAATGAAAACACAACAATCCAAAATCTATGGGACACAGCGAAAGCAGTCTTGAGAGGTAAGTTCATAGCTCTACAAGCCTATTGCAAAGAACAAGAAACAATGGTAATAAATTACCTAACCCTACAACTCAAAGAGCTAGAAAAAGAGCAGCAAGAAAAGCCCAGTGTAACCAGAAGGAAGGAAATAACAAAGATTAGAGCGGAATTAAATGACATAGAGAGCAAAGAAACAATACAAAAGAACAACAAAACCAAGAGCTGGTTCTTTGAAAGGATAAACAAGATTGATGAACCTCTAGCCAGGCTCACCAAGAAGCAAAGAGAGAGGACCCAAATAAACAAATTCAGAAATGAAAGAGTTGAAATAACAACAGACCCTGCTGAGATACAAAGGATTATTACAAAATACTATGAACAACTCTATTCCAACAAACTGGACAACCTGGAGGAAATGGACATATTCCTAGAAAAATATAACCTTCCAAAAATCAATCAGGAAGAATCTAAACAGCTCAATAGGCAAATAACTACAGACGAAATTGAAGCAGTCATCAAAAAGCTTCTGGCAAACAAAAGCCCGGGGCCTGACGGCTTCACAGGAGAGTTTTACCAAACATTCAAAGAAGAACTAAAACCTATCCTCATCAGACTATTCCAAAAAATTCAAGAGGAAGGAACACTTCCAAGCTCCATCTATGAAGCCAGCATCACCCTAATACCAAAACCAGATAAAGACAACACAATGAAAGAGAATTACAGACCAATATCCCTCATGACCATAGATGCCAAAATCCTCCACAAAATTCTAGCAAATCGGCTCCAGCAGTACATCAGAAAGATCATACACCATGACCAAGTAGGATTTATCCCAGGAATGCAAGGATGGTACAATATCCGCTAATCAATAAACGTGATACATCACATAAACAAATTGAGAGACAAAAATCACATAATCATATCAATTGATGCAGAAAAAACATTTGACAAAATCCAACACATTTATTGATAAAAACTCTCAACAAGGTGGGAATAGAAGGCTCATACCTCAACATAATAAAAGCTATATATGATAAACCCACAGCAAACATCATACTCAATGGACAAAAATTAAAACCATTTCCCCTAAGAACAGGAATAAGACAGAGATGCCCACTCTCACCACTCCTGTTTGACATAGTACTGGAAGTATTAGCCATTGCAATTAGACAAGAAGAAGAAATAAAAGGCATCCAAATTGGAAAAGAACAAGTAAAGCTGTCTTTATTTGCAGAAGACATGATATTGTACATAAAAAATCTGAAAGACTCCATCAAAAAGCTAATAGACTTAATAAATGAATTCGGCAATGAAGCAGGATACAAAATTAACGCCAAGAAATCTATGGCCTTTCTATACACCAATAGTGAACTTACAGACAGAGAGACTAAAAAGGCAATCCCATTTACCATCGCACCAAAAAAATTAAGATACCTAGGAATAAACTTAACTAAGGAGGTAAAAGACCTATACACGGAAAACTCCAGGACACTGAAAAAAAAAGAGATAGAGGAAGACATAAACAGATGGAAGAACATACCATGTTCATGGATTGGTAGAATCAACATCATTAAAATGTCCATACTACCCAAAGCAATCTATAGATTCAATGCACTCCCCATTAAAATACCAATGGCATATTTCACAGACCTTGAAAGAACTCTCCAAAAATTCATCTGGAATAAAAAAAGACCCCAAATAGCCACAGCAATCCCAAGAAAGAAGAATAAAGTAGGAGGGATCTCAATACCAGATTTGAGGCTGTTTACAAAGCCACTATTCTCAAAACAGCTTGGTACTGGCACAAGAACAGACATATAGATCAATGGAATTGAATAGAGAATGCAGATATTGATCCAAACCACTATGCACAATTAAAATTTACAAAGGAGGCATGAACATACAATGGAATAAAGACATTCTCTTCAATAAATGGTGTTGGGAAAATTGGACAGATACATGCAAAAAAATGAAGCTAGATCACCAACTTACGCCATACACAAAAATAAACTCAAAATGGATACAGGACTTAAACATAAGACGGGAAACCATAAAAATACTAGAGGAATCCACAGGCAGCAAAATCTCAGACATATGCCAAAAGAATTTCTTCACCGATACTACCCCTAGGGCAATGGAAGCTAAAGAGAAAATAAACAAATGGGACTACATTAAAATAAAAATCTTTTTTACAGCAAAAGAAACTATCAACAAAACAACAAGAAAGCCCAATGCATGGGAGAATATATTTGCAAATGGTATCACTGATAAAGGTTTAATCTCCAACATCTACAGGCAGCTTATACAACTTAATAAAAGGAAGATAAATGATCCAATAAAAAAATGGGCAACAGACCTAAATAGAATCTTTTCAAAAGAAGACAGAAGGAAGGCCAAGAGACAGATGAAAACATGCTCAATGTCACTAATTATCTGAGAGATGCAAATCAAAACAACAATGCGGTACCATCTCACACCTGTCAGAATGGCTACCGTCAACAAATCAACAAACGACAAGTGTTGGCGAGGATGTGGAGAAAAAGGAACCCTCGTGCACTGCTGGTGGGAATGCAGACTGGTGCAGCCACTGTGGAGAACAGTATGGAGTTTCCTCAAAAAACTGAAAATGGAACTCCCATTTGACCCAGTAATCCCACTCCTAGGAATATGTCCTAAGAAACTGGGAACACCAATAAGAAAGTATGTATGCACCCCTATGTTCATAGCAGCACAATTTACAATAGCTAAGATCTGGAAACAGCCTAGGTGCCCATCAGCAGATGACTGGATCAGAAAACTATGGTACATCTACACAATGGAATATTATGCTGCCATAAAAAGAAGGAATACTTACCATTTTCAGCAACCTGGATGGAATTGGAGAACATTATGCTGAGTGAAATAAGCCAGTCAATGAAAGAAAAATATAACAAAGAAAGAAAAAGAAAGAAAGAAAGAAAGAAAGGAAGAAAGGAAGGAAAAGGAAGGAAGGAAGGAAGGAAGGAAGGAAGGAAGGAAGGAAGGAAGAAAGAAGGAAAGGAAGAAAGAAAGAAAGAAGCCCTAGGACCAGATCAACACTCTTACACTATGTCTCTCTTTTCAAAGCAACAGGTAATGTCACTGAACACTCACCCACTCATAACAGTTCCGTGCAGGAAACGTGAGACAATGCTTGGGAGAAAAGCTTGTTTGCCAAAGCTTTTTCTTTCCCCCATAAAATAACAGTTGGCTTCTAGATACAGATGTGGAATTAAAGAATATCTTGAGGACTAAGCTCAACCTGTTGCTTTCCAACAATGTTGTGAGTCCATTTCTTACTTAAAAAAAAAAAAAAAAATATATATATATATATATATATATATATATATATATATATATATTGCTATTGATTTCAGAGAGGAAGGGAGAGGGAGAGGGAGATAGAAACATCAATGATGAGAGAAAATCATTGATTGTCTGCCCCCTGCACACCCCCTACGGGGGAATGTGCCCTGACAGGAATCTAACTGGTGACCTCCTGGTTCATGGGTTGATACTCAACCACTGAGCAACACTAGCCAGGTAGTCATTACTTTTTACCACTGTGAATATTTCATGCCATTCCTTCTGCCTTGATATGTTTCTTTTGAGAAATCAGTAAATGGTCTTATGGCAGCTCCTTCGTACATGACTAACTGATTTTCCCTGTCATTAACCTTTGTTATTTTTGTTATGATATATCTTGATGTGGGCCTCTTTGGTTTCAATTTGTCTGGGACTCTCTTTTCTTCCTGGATTTGTATATTTTTTATCTACACCAAATTAGGAATTTTTTAAGTCATTCTTTCTTCAAATAAGTTCTCAATTCCTTTCTCTCTATCTTCTCTTTTTATTTTAAAAAAGTTTTTAAATATATATTTTTAATTATTTCAGAAAGGAAGAGAGATAGAAACATCAATGATAAGAGAGAATCATTGATCAGCTGTGCCTGCACACCCCACACTTCAGATTGAACCTGTAACCCGGGCATGTGCCCTGTCTGGGAATTGAACCATGACCTCCTGGTTCATAGGTCGATGCTTAACCACTGAGCAACACCGGCTGGGCTATCTTTTCCTTCTTGTATCCTTAGATGCAGACATTGTTAGGCTTCATGCTGTTCCAGAAGTCCTTTAAACTTTCCTCATGTTTTAAAATTAGTTTTTCTTTTTGCTGCTCTGGTTGGGTGCTTTCTGCTACCTTTGCTACCTTATCTTTCAAATCACTGATTCAATCCTCTGGTTCATCTAACCTATGTTGATTTCTACTAGTATATTCTTCATTTCACATATTGTATTCTTCATTTCTGACTGGTTGTTTTTTATGGTTTTTATGCCCTTTTTTATTCTTACTATCTCTTTGTTTAAATTCATCCATTCTTTCTCTAAGTTCCTTGAGAATCCTTATAACCATTTTTTTTTATTCAGTATCTCATAAACTGCTTGCCTCCATTACATTTGGTTCTTTTTCTGGAGATTTCTCCTGTTCTTTTATTTGGGGCATGTTTGTCTCCTCATTTTGGCTGCCTTTCTGTATTTGTTTCTGTGTATTAGGACGATGTGCTATGTCTCCCAGTCTTGGTATGGTGGCCTTATTTAGTAGGTGTCCTACAGTGTTCAGTAGCATAGTCTCTCTTATCACCAACGTAAGGAATGTTCCTTGTGTGTGTTATCTGAGCCCTCTTATTATAGTTGAACCTCAACTGCTTTATCCCTTCCATCAGTAGGGTCAACTCTCAGGCTGGCTAACTATGAAGATTCATCCCAACCATAATGAATGAGCTGTTGTGCAGATGCTGATGAAATGAAACAGAATTTACCCAGATGGGTCTGGTGCTTGCTGATATTTATTTTTGGATGTGCTACTTGTGGGGTTAATTGAGTCCTGCTCTGGTGTGGCCTGAAGCCCACCACTGAGTGCATTGTTTCTGGGGCCTCTTGGGAGGGACTTCAGAGTAGGTCAATGTCAGACACCGTCTGTGACTGCCTCTGAGCTAACTATTTGGAGCTACAAAGCAAGCCAGTTTGTGGCTTTCTGTCCTTGGCCTAGGTGTGTGTGGGAAGGCCAAGGTGCACACCAAGGCCAGATTAAATCAGCATCAAGCCCTGGGGCAGGTCAGCAAAAGGTCCAAGCTGTACCCTAGCTGGTTTGGCTCAGTGGATAGATCGTCGGCCTGTGGACTGAAGAGTCCTGGGTTTGATTCCAGTCAAGGGGAGATGCTCAGGTTGTGGGCTTGATCGCCAGTAGGGGGGCATGCAAGATGTTTCTGTCTCTCCCTCTCTGAAATCAGTAAAAATATATTTTTTAAAAAAGGTCCAAGCTGCCTCGATCTCTGTCTTCACCTTCTTCTGCCTGCCTGCAGTCTGTTACACTCATACTGGTGGTATGAGACCTGCATGAGGTAGGTTCTCAGTGAGTCACCAGGTAGGGACAAGTGGTGTTTGCCAGACTGAATGATTCAAACTCAGTGCCATTGCTGGGTCTGAGACCACCCAACAAAAGTTCCAGGGTACACCAATGCCAGCCACCACCTGGCAGGTGTCCACAGACCTTTGTAGTGGGGCAGGGTCTCAGGGAATTATCAGGGTGAGATACATGTGGGAAATTAATATATAGTAAATATGCTACATATGTCAAATCAGAGGAGAAAATATGTTTTATTCAATAAATTATGTTTAAGCTGGGTAGCCATTTAAGAAAAATAAAGTTGGATTTCTACTTTTTTCTATCTATGCCAACTGAACATAGTCACCTCCATAAGTTATCATCAACAGTGTTGCCCATTGCCATAAGTGATGTTCTCTACCAGAGCCATGATACACTTACTACACATACCATTAACTGCCATGTCAATCAACAGCCATAACTACTATTCAGTTTTAATCCCATACTCCATGCCTATCACCAACAACTATCCAATGGCAATCCCCATCACCAGCAACCCTGCCTACCAGCCATACCTACTGCAACTGGCCTTGAAAGTATCTATTAGTAATGACCACACAAGTGGTTGCACCTGGTACCAACCATATTCAGCATCCTTTCTTGCTACCACCTCTCCCTTACCATGCACCTTTCATGTTCTGAGATACTTTTGTTCACAGTCATTCCTCTGCCTAGAGGGTATCTACACTCTTGTCTCTCCAAGCCTCGCTCTTTACCCAGATAATACCCTACTCACCTTTCATTTCTCAGCTTAATCATTGGCCTCTTAGATTAGGTTAGAACAACATTTTATTTCTCCTTCATGGGTTATTAGATGTTTTAATAATTTAATAAATTAATTATAGCCATTTATTTAACTGGTCGAGTATGTTTATGTTTTGTTCACCACTGTATCCCTCAGGGCCTAGCATAGTTCCTGGCACAAAATCAGTATTCAAAAATTATTTATTGACTGGTTCACTAACTGGCTAGGTGACTATTCTTGGGCTCGTCCTTCATGGTGCTCAGGTGGTGCAGATCAAATTGTACCTTTAGGTATTTTTTTTCCCACTGTCTCCCCAGCCATTGGCAAGGACCTGAAATTTCTACCATTCTTTACTCCTCTGTATTGAGGCATTGAGACATTTGTGAGAATGTAAAAATTGTGGCTACTGATTATAACCAGCAAAGAAGCCTTATCTTGGATCACAGGGCTCTTTGGAATAAATATGCCAGTCGGTTATGATGGTAGGGGATGAAGGGGCTTGGTAGAGAAATTCTACAGCATAAACACTAGGGAGGATGCATGAGGGAAGTGCTCAAGCACTCAGTGTGAGTGTATTGATCAATCAGTGTGGGAAGAGTAATGGAGGGAGGCAATGATGCCACAAACCAGGTTCCAATTATCTCAGCTTAAGTTAAAATCTGTGTGCATTATTTTGGTTGCTAAATGGGAATTTGTTGTTAAAAAAATATTTGTGTGTGTGTGTGTGTGAAAGAAAAATCCTAACCTTTATCAAATGACACTGAGATTTATAATTAGATAATAGTGGCTGTCTCCTGAGAGGACTGTCAGTTTGCAAATGATTCTCACCAGATTATGGTGGGATCAATAGAAGCTGAATAATTAAAATTCGATACTACTATATCTCTCTCAATAACACTGTGGAGAATGATGTATGACAGATTTAATTGAATTTGTCAGACGCTATGGCTACATGCATAGATCACGGGGGATATTTTTAGAGTTATGTATTTGATTTTCTGATGAGACTTGCAATGGGCAATACATTTGAGGTCCCTCCTTAGCCCTGCACTGCTGTGCACTGGGAGTGCTGACAAAGCCAGGTAACACTGACCTGACTTTGTGCCAAATGTTAAAAAGTCTGAAAGTGCTGTGGTAGAGGTTGCTGCTAAACTGAATGTATGGAGAAAAGTGGATCTTGGGGAGTGGAGGGGTTAAAAGAATAAAAGCTCCTGTTACTTAGTAATTTTCTTTCTCATAGCATTTGGTTAGCGACTGAAGAGATAATTCTGGGTTAACTGAGGCTACTTGAGTTCTAATCCTAACTCTGATGTACTAGATCTGTGACCTTCAAAAGTCACCTAAATCTGTCATATATAGAAGGATGTGGTAATGCTATCTCTTTGCCTTTTCTGCCTCACAATATTATCAGGGGCAAATTAGGTAGAAAGTTTAAAGTGCTTTGTAAATTGTGATGCACTCTGAACATGTAATGTGTTGTATCTTATTTTTGCTAGTATTGACACCATTTGTTCATCATTACATTAATTTGCTTATTCATTTAATCATTCATTCATCCCTTAATTTAATGGGCTTTTGTTAAGAGTGAACTGTGCCAAACTCTATGCATAGTCCTTGTCCTATTCTAGTGAGGGCACAAATCTATAATAATTAAGTGCTATAAAGTGCCATAGGTATCACAATAGGATCTTGTACTGGTTGTGGGGCACAAATTAGGTCATGGTGAGGATGTCAGGAAAGGCTTGAGAGGGAAGGTATATGTGATATAAATTGTGAATATTGGGTAGATATTCCCTGGAGGTGCAGGAGAGAGCATTTTAGGTAAAGGGAGTGATATAAACAAAGGCACAAAAATATGAAATGTTCTAGTGTTCTCTGGGAACTCCAAGTAGTTTGGTGTGTTTAGAGACATAAATCTGTAGAAGCAGGTGGGTTTGTGAAGTGCTTTTTACACCATTCAAGGGTACTGAATTTCTATGCTGAGGGCAATAGGGAGCCATTGAGAAGCTTTAAGCAAGAGAGTGATATAAAGAGATTTGCCTATGAATCAAAATCCTCTGGCAGCAGTGTGGAGGGTAGATTGGAAGGGGGCAAGGCTAGAGGCAGGTAGAGCAGTTAGAATTATCCTATATAATAAAAGCCTAATATGCAAAAAAAACCTAATATGCAAATTAACTGAGCGTTGGCACAACCAGTGGAAAGACTGATCACTATGATGCGCACTGACCACCAGGGAGCTTACGCTCAACGCAGGAGCTGACCCCAGCCCACAGGCCCCAGGCCAGCCAAGGCAGGTGCCAGTAGGGGCGCCCAATCGTCCTGCTGGTCACCCCACAGAGGGAGGTGACTGGCTGCAGTGGTGGGGGGAGGCAGGGCCGACCAGCAAGCAGACCCGTGCCACCTGCCCGATCACCCCACTGGTCACCTCCAAGGTGGTGCCAGTGGGGGCCCCTGATCGCCCTGCCAGTTGCCCCACAGAGGGAGGCAACTGGAGGCAGAAGAGGGCAGGGCTGGTGAATGGGCAGCATCAAGCCAGCCAAGGTGGGTGCCAGGAGGGCCAGCCTCCTGATCGCCTTACCAGTCACCCCACAGATCAGTTCTGATTGCCAGCCAGGCCTAGGGAACTTACCTGTGCACGAAATTCGTGCACAGTGGGGGGTGTCCCTCAGCCCAGCCTGCACTCTCTCCAATCTGGGACCCCTCAAAGAATGTCTGACTGCCCGTTTAGGCCCTATCCTGATATGATCAGGCCTAAACGGGCAGTCAGACATCCCTCTCACAATCCAGGACTGCTGGCTCCCAACTGCTCGCCTGCCTGCCTTCCTGATTACCCCTAACCACTTCTGCCTGCCAGCCTGATCACCCCCTAACCACTTTCCTGCCAGCCTGATTGATGTCTAACTGCTCCCCTGCCAGCTTCTTTGCCCCCAACTTCCCTCCTCTGCCAGCCTGGTCATCCCTAACTGCCCTCCCCTGCAGGCTTGATTGCCCTCAACTACCCTCCCTTACAGGCCTGGTCCCTCCCGACTGCCCTCCCCTATTGGCCATCTTGTGGTGGCCATCTTGTGTCCACATGGGGGCAGCCATCTTGTGTGTTGGAGTGATGGTCAATTTGCATATTACTCTTTTATTAGATAGGATTATAGCAAAAGATCATGTAGACCTGAATTACAAGTTTAAAACCTATGTGAGTGATGATTTAGCATTCCTTTCACTGGAGAGACCCATGATGGGGGGAGTCTTTTCAGAGGAGAGAAACTTCTCGTCTGTGACAACTTATGAATTTCCTTCCACTCTGGCTCTTCTCCCAGTATTCACAATCTCAGGGACTGACTCGACTATGCTTCTATTTGCCCAAATAGGAAACCTTCTCCTTTCTAGCCCTTAATGTTCATCAGTGCTGATTTTCTCTCTCCCCAAATCTCTATCTCCACTGCCAGTATCCTGACTCAGGCCACTACAATTATCCTACTACCCTCCCTCAAATATAAAGTGCACACTATAGCCTAGAAAGCTCAGAGAGCAAAGGGTGAGAGTGGCACAGGGAAAATAAAGTAAACAAAGTTAGAAAAGTGTTTGGCAATCTTGTTTAGTTGGTGAGAAAACATAGCATCCACTTTTGGTCCATTAAGCTGCCTGGAGACAAACCAGTTCCTTTCTTCTATTGAAGGTGGCAGGGGGTAGTGATTTAAAGAATCTTAGCTTCCATACAGCTTATTTCCCTTTCTCTTACAGAGTGGAGGTGGGCATTTTAAAATTTTGCTGACACATTATTTTAATTCTCTTTTAAAGACCTACTCAGGTCTCCTTTCTCTGGTTTACATACTGTTATACTTAGGCACCAACTTCCCTTTAAAGTATCTCTGGTTTATGTCACCCAACTTTGTCCTTTTTACAAAACTTTATGGAACTGGCACCTTAAAAAGATGAAATAGACAGTTGCAGGATTTCATAGGCTTCTAAGATGTCAAAAGTGGAAGGGGCCTTAGGGACTATCTGTGCCAAGCCCCCAGGAGCAGTGCAGTCAGACATGCAAATCTGAATAAAGAACCCTCTCCTACCACTCACAAGCTTTGTCTATGTGAGCCAGTCATATAACCCTTTAGAACCTCACATTACTTATCTGTAAGTAAGCATTGTAATAACTGTGTGGGAAGATTAATAGAATGATTGATAAAAACATACTCAAGCACAGTGTCTTGCACTTGGGAAGAGCTCTATGCATTTTAGTTCCCTTGATCTTCTTTCTTTCAGTTTATTAATGAGTATACTGAGACTGTGAGATAAGTGACTTCTCCAAAATCATAGAGCTAAATAGAGTCCAGATTGGAACACAAGTCTCCTGTTTCTTTGCTCATGTTTGTGGTTCTACTTAGAAGACCTTGCTGTGGTGCAGGAACAGGTAGATATAGGGGTTGGGAAGACTGTGTTGCTGGCTTAAGGGCAGAGAAGAGGGAGGGAGGAGGACAGTAAAACCAGTGGAGACAGACTTCACCTCCTTCCTAATGTTTCCTAGGGCTACAATTGCTGTCCTCATCCTGGAACAAGACATTGTCTCATTTTTCATTAATAACTTTACCTACAAGTTTATCCCTTGTCAACATACAGCACTGATGGAGACAGAGATACACCTGATCCCTAGGAAGCTTCCTAGAAACATGTTGTATTGTAGGAGGAGTAAGCTGGGAGGAATAATTAGCACTTAGGGAACAACTGAAAAAATGACTGGGTTCAAAGGTTGTTATTAAAAGACACATGCATCTAATCCATACTAGTGGTCACCATAACCTTAAGAGAAATGGTTTCATGTGACAAAGATTTTTAAATGAAACTCTCTGTAGCCTGAAAATTATTTTGGAAGTAAACAAAGAGAAGTTTCCTTCAAAAGTCGTAAGGATTGTAATTGAAAGTCAATATATTTGGCCTCTTGAACTAAAGTAAATAAGTTGTGTTTTTGCCTCCCTGACAAAGTTTATATAAAGTTACAAAAAGAAATTGACAGCCAGTTTGAAATTGAATTGCCATGGCCTAGAGCAAAGAATATCCTTACATGATAGTATTCTACAATTTCATTATAATTTTAGATATTTTACAATAGCATATTGTATAATTATCCAAAACAAACTTACAAACTAATTCTTTGAATGTTTGGCAGCAATTTAAAAAGGACATGAAAGGATTTAATCCCTTTCCGAAGGAATTAAGGCACTGGGAAGGCACTTGAGCATTCTATATTGGCCCCTCTTGCCTTTTTTGCCAAGAGGGATCCTCTTCTCACAATACAATTGCCCTCAGCTGTTGCCTGAGCTTTCTGTTCATGCTGAGCTTGAAGCCTCATGGTGGCTGGTACCATGGATCTGTCTCTTGCCCAATCGTGTGAGCTGGGCCCTCCCTGGAGAAGAAACCTGAGCTCCCCGAGATATGTGATCACCAGCTGGCGAGGTGATCCCAAGGCAGGTGCTGGGCGTGGAGGCCACGGGGGCATAGGCTACCAAGGAGACAGAACTGAACCTCACATCACCCTGCTTGGCCCCTGAGGATGACTGGCTAGCCAGAGATGGGTAAGATTCCTCAGGGAAGGAATAACCTAAGACAGGCACAGTCACAAAGGGGCCATCAGGAGAGAACTTGGGGGTCAACAGAGGTGGGGCACAAACCCTCACCCCCCCCAACCTTGCAGGGGCCTGAACCCTCACCCCTTCAGAGGGAGGTCTCCTGCCCCCATGGCTTCTTTGCTTCCCATGCCCAGCTCAGATCGGGACCCAGGTAACAGACAGAGACTTGACCGACAGCAGCTGCCCTATATCTAAATCCATCCTAGCACCAGGAATGTTCAGGGCCTATTCAAGAATGCAAATAATCCTTTCCACTAATATTTACAGGTTAAACTAAGATTGTTGGTAGAGTATTAAATTCGACAGTAAAATAGTAATCAAGTTTTCAGATTAATTTAAATAGGCTAATTGAAATAAGTGAATATTCAAGAAAATTTAATTGTACTGGACAAAAAGCTGTTCCTAAAGTAGTAAGTAAAATTTCTATTGGTAGTTCACCTCATGGTAAAATTCCTGAACATGCAATGAACCTAAGACAATCATATTTTTGTGCAAAAAATTAAAATTTAAAGTTATCAAGACTGCATTATAAAATTTACAAAAGCCTCCATTAATAAAAAAAAGGGGGGATAGTAGGGTAATATCATGTAAGGAAAAATATCCTATAAGTAAATCACATCTAGAAAATTTTTACTTTACAAAATTAATTTTCATTTGTAATGCTAACAGTAAGACACGCATGAAAAACACACATGGTGTCTAAATAAGACAAAGGAAAATCGTTTGGGCAAAAATAAAAAGGATCCCAAATCAATTATATAGAAAAGATTCCTTTATTAACTTTTGGTTGAGAATATGTTTGTATATTTTCAGAAAACAACTCCAAGACCATGTGGATTCCTGCAACAGAGAGAAATTGACAGGTCTGCTCCAACCATGAAGACAAAAGGAGAAACAGTCCAGAGATGAAAGACACTGACTATGCCTTGCCATACTAGCAGTTAGCAGCTGTGCGTCGCTGCAAGTTGCCTAGAACCAAACCAGAGAGGGTCGGACCTGCATTGCCACCATGTGCCCACCACCCAGATATCATTGCTGACATGTACACATAAGAAACTGTTTGACATTGAAACAGGGACTCAGAACTGTTGGACATTGAAATTGGGACTCAAACATTTTTTGTTATTATATGTTTATTTCTAGTCTGCAGAGGCAAGATTTTTTAAAGGAAAGAAATGGGGGAAAAATAGATACAGAGGCAAAGAAGGATTGAACAGACTGCCAAACTAGAGCGGGAAGACAGGGTAGGTTTGGGGGCGGGGGGCGCTGTAAGAGATCAACCGAAGGACTTGTACGCATGCATATAAGCATAACCAATGGATACAAGACACTGGGGGGGGGGGGCAGGTGAGGGCATGTACTGGGGGGTAGGGGAGGCCGGGGGGAGGCCAATGGGGGGAAAAAAGGAGACATATGTACCACCATTTGAAATACTTCAAACAAACAAACAAACAAACAAATAAATAAATAAATAAATAAAAGACACATGAGTGCTTCTCTGACAATTCATAGCAGGCAGAACATAACAGTTGTTACAGAGTGAACTGCCTTAAAATCATTAGGATTGTTTTTTCATATTTCAAATATGATACCATTAGAAGATTGAAATTTATTTTAAAAACTATTATGTATAGCCCAAAGCTACAACAAATGGCAATGATGTTGGATCTTTCACATTCGATGGTTTTTAAGGTTTTATAGTTGATTCTGGTTATAAATATTCACCTCCATGAATATTCTGGCACCATGGCTCAATTCTCATTTATCCAATATGAGCAGAGTCAAGGATATGTCAGTAAATACACTAAAAAACACATTTTTATGTTGTTGACTATGAGATCTAGGTCGAGTAGGCTCTGCTTAATTCACTATTTACCTATATAAGAAACTCCATTGTTGTCCCTCTATACCCCCCTCCCATATTTTACTGGTGAGTTATAAATTCCATTTGATAACTTGATACCCCCCACCCCTATAGCAACATTTCCCATTTATAGTCAATTGGACAGGATCTATCTTTGAATTGTCTTTACTGCTGGGGCATGGGGTGGGGTTTCTCTGAGTCAATCATACTTTTTGGGGGGTTCTCTTAGTGTCAAACCATAGATAGCTGTCAGATTACCAGCATTAGAGGTCAGCCTGTGGTAAGTGCTAGGAGCTCAATGTAGAATCATGGTGAGCTAGATGCCAGGGATACAGTGAAAGTAATTGTATCACTTAGCTTTAGTGGAATGGTTAGTTCAGATTGGTTCCTAATTGAACTTTTCCTGAAATCCCAAAGGGCATTTACTTATATGATCTAGCACCTACCACATTGTATTCAGAGAGAGCCTGGAGGGAAGTGAACCAGAGCTGGAAGGTAGAGGGCCTAGTAGAAGGAAGGGGATGATAGAAGCAAGTCCAGGCTAGGGAAACACAAGGGTCAGCGGCCACTGTGTGATGCCTACAGAAAAGAACATGGAGACTGAGGAACCCTAGATACAAGCCTCCCCTACTTCACAACTTTGCCTTTCATACCTTCTGCAGAATCCAAAACTTCTGTCAGGAGGGATTTAAAAAGAAGTAATTTTTGAATATCATATGTGTAGTGACAACTGTGATGGTTGTTCTCTCTACTCCGGAATCCATGGGCTGCCTCTGAAGTGTTAGCCACCTTGAGCAATCTCCTGGTCCTATTGGTAATTGGGACCTTTGTGTGCAGGGACTTCCAGTCTGGTCATATAAGATGCAGGTCTGAGCCTATTGCAAGGCCTCACCTGGGAGAGGACAAGTCTTTCACTGGCTACTGGATGTGCTGTTGGATGTGATAATCAGAAAAGGTAAAAGGTCTCATAGGAAGACTCTTTCAAAGGCATCAACTTTAGTGTCATCACTGATGCATAGAGAACAGCTTTGTAAAGAAGACGGGAAATGCCCTTGGTGTCTGCTAGGGGACATATGCTAGAATGCAGTTGCATGGCATCCAGTTTAACAAGGCTCTGGTGAAGAATCAGGTAGCCTAAGAGGACTGTTACTTGGGAATTCACTAAAACAGTGACTCCCATACCACCCAGAAAGCTTTTTAAACATGAAGATTCCAGGCCCTTAAATGTGAAGTTTTGATTAATTTCATCTATGCCAGGGACAGGGAATCTGTGCATTTAACAAGTGCCTCAGGTAGTTCTGATGCTATGGGTACTAGAACTGTCATAACAATTCATTAGTTCAACTTCTTTAAGTTGGACTTTGTGGTTTTTCTGCCATGAATTGAGCTGAAACTTCTGTTGGGGTCTGTGATGAGAAGATCATGTTGCAAACAAGTTCAGAATAGGTAGAATGGTTTGCCTGCATAGGAGAATCCTCTGATTCCAGGAGAATCAGACATTTGCAAGCACTGTTAGCCTGAACAGTGCTTTGTGTACTAAAAATTAGTGTTCTACATACATTTCCAATAAGTCTTTTCCCTTATTTGTGCTGTATTCCATAAGCACTGTCATACCATGACGGTTGATCTCATAACCTAGTTGGCTATGTGACTACGAGGTGGATAACAGATACAGCATGGACATGTCCCAGGCAGGATGGAGCAAGGTGTGTCATTTCATCACACTACTCTGAATGGTGTGTAATTTAAAATTTAAATTGTTTATGTCTGGAAAGTCCCATTTAATATTTTTGGACCTCACTTGACTGTGGGTAATTGACACTACAGAAAGCAAAACATGGATAAGGGGGTACTAATATATATCTATTAACCTGGCTTGCTGATTACTTTCCTGTCCTTAAACTAAGGCTCATAGGTTCAGTCACCAATTTGTTCTGCCTTTGGGGGAGGGGAACACAATGTAGTCAAGTGTGTGTATAATTAGCTGGAAGTAAAATCAATTATATGAAATTTGGATCCCAGAATAGGGAAGCCTGAAAATCAAAACTGGGAATTTGGGTCCTCAAATGACACAAAGGTGGTGGAAGGAACAGGTTGTGGGGTATAGATGGTTGGGAAGCTAAAACCCTTTCTGATTCCCTTGTATCTTCACAAACTAAAAGGAATATATAGTGAAGATAGGAAATAGAGAAAAATAGATGGGAAAAAGCAAAGGAGAGTTTGGTTATCTATCATAATTAGAAGTCATAGGTATCTTTATCTCTTTTCTTTTAATGGTACAATCATAGTGTTGTTTAGGACAGTGCTTCGCAAACTAATGTGTAATAAGATCTTGTTGAAATACATATGCTGATTCTGTAGGTGTGGGAAGGTGTCTGATATTCAGCATTCCTAACACTGCACATGGTATGGATGGAGATAGTTGGGTAAGGCTTCAAGGAAGAGGTACGTTTTGAGCAGGGCATTGAACAATAAGTTTGTGTTGGATAGACAGAGAAGAGAGTTAGGGGACATTCTGTGCTACACAGGATAGGAGAGACAGTCTGGAATAAAGGCACTGAGGATGAGGTAAGTATGATATATGCCAGGACAATGAAAAGCTGATCTTTGCAGGACAGAAGTCTCATTTGAGGAAGTAGATAAAGATAACATTGGATAACTAGGGTGGGGCATTGCATGGAGAGTCTTGAATGCTGGCCTTGGGAACTTGGACATTTTCCTAGAAATAAATAGTCAATTAAGGACTTTGAATGGAGGAATGACACACTGAAAGCTATGTCTTCAAAATAACTAACCTTACAACAGTACATAAAAGGGAAGAGAACCTTAGATGAAGATAAATATCAATTGCAGTAAGACAGGTGTGAGAGGATTGAGACCCTGGATCAGGATGGCTATAGAGTTTGGAGAGCAAGTCATCAGTCTGGTTAACAGTAGGACCTTGTGACTAATTAAGGTCCCCCTGTGCCTTTCTGCCCCTCCTTCAAATCACCTCATTGGAAGGGCTAAGAGGCTGTGGGGCCAAGGTTTATCTCACAGTGCATTTTGAAGTTCTTGTTAAACTCCTGAAAATCAGACTGTGAAGTGAGATGGCTGCTGTGGCCTTGTGGGAGAACCAATGCTCCCTTATATTGCCAGAGGGTCTGAAAGGTGATATTCTAAATGGTATATAAAATTCTGAATGGATGGGACAAATGGTTGCCAATGAGCCTTGTGAGATGATAACTACCACTGATGCATAAGGTCATAGACAGACCTTGGAGTAGCTAGAAGTGAAGGCAGCAATTTAGCCTGGATTTTGTTTACAAGGTACATGTAACTGGAGACCATACTGACAAGAGCTCGGCTATAAATAATAGATTTCATCCAGAGCTATTTGAAGACAATGCCTAATATGCTGTGCAAATGAAGGGTTAAGGGGAAGAAGTAATGGTCAGTTTTGTCCTTTCAGGAATTTTGAGGCCCATGCCTGATTTGTTAGATGTTCCTCTGCCCTTAGCAACACCTACATTGTGTCTCCACAGCATAATGATAATCATCGCATTTCATTTCATTGTTCAGAAAAGTGACATATGTCCCTATTCCTGGGCTGTGAATTGAACATGGCACTGAAAAGCCCCTTCCCCTGTATGTAAGTTTCTCTCATCATTAATTTGCCATGGTGCCTACTATGCAAATTACTTTGTAAAGGTACAAGGCCTTATGAAAAAGCAAGTATGTGAAACCAAGAGGAGTACCTTCAGTCGAGATTATTTTTACTACCTTCTTAGCATAGAGAAAGCCTCAAGGAAATGGGGATATAAGGCAGGCAAGCTGTGGTAAGGGGAAGGAGAAAAGTTCTGCGTGATTAGATAGTGTTGGGAAAAGGCTCCTTAACACGTATGTGGGTTATATGTACTAGGAAGCTAATGGCCATTGCTGGGTATGGAGAAATGAGGGTCTTGCGCCAACTTCACAAGTATTCCTGGATCAGCTCATAGCAGCCCCAGAGCTGAGCAGCAGCAATCTTCAGAAAGTCTTAAGTTTGAAGGTCTGGCAAGTGACAGTTTTCTACTGAGTGGATATTGGTGGTATGTGCTGTTTGAAAGGCACCTTGCCAGGTGTTTATTAGGCTTCTGTGAAAAGAGCATTGATTATTATCTTAACCATATATTTCTGTTGGGATAAAAAAATAACCTGCTAGGCTTTAATGGGAGAAATTTACTGAGCCTGGGATTAATATATATAGAGGAACACACCTTCTCTAGTTCACTTTGTATCACCATAAGTGATACTGAAGGAAAATTCTAGACTATGAACAGCATGAGAACTCCCATTACCTAGCCTAGAGTCAACATTTGATCTATGTTTGTTGAATGAATGAATAAATGATTGAACAAATGAGCAAAATCCAAATATTGTTAAGAAAGCACTCAATTTAAAGCCACAAGATCTGGGTTAAAATTTCTTGACTGCCATTACAAGCTGTTGGACCATTGGTAAAATTTCCTCTGTCCCTGGTTCTCATTTCCTTTTTTGTTAAAATATATTTTTATTGTTTCAGAGAGAAAGTAAGAGGGAGAGAGATATAGAAACATCAATGATGAGAGAGAATCATTGATAGGCTGCCTCCACATGCCCTACACTGGGGATCGTGACCACAACCCCAAGCATGTGCCCTGACCTGGAATCGAACTGTGACCTGGTTCATAAGTCAGTGCTCAACCTCTGAGCCATGCTGGCCTGGCCTCATTTTCTTAATATTTAAAATGAGAATAATAATGCTTGTCTTGCCTTCCTCATGTAGTTGTGGTGAAAAGAGTATATAGAAAAGGAATATTTTTTTGGAAACTCTAAAATCCCTAGAAATATCCTGGGGTGACCAAGGACAGCCATTTTGGTGTTTGTTAAGGTAAAGGTTTCTCTGGAACTCATAATAGAGGGTTACTACAGCTGGCCTGTGCCACCAGATGCATCTTCCTACAAAGAAACCTCGGTGCTGTCAAAATCCAGTTCCAGACTCCTGTGTAATCATTGTGAAAATCAGATTCCTGTTCTGCCCAGTAACCCTGCCTTCCTGATGACAGGAGTACAGGAAGCATCATGGGCTTTGTATGCAACATCTTTGGAAATCGGCAGCCTGAGGCCTGCACTATCTCTTCAGCTGGTCATAATCATCTCTCTAGAGATAAGAGTTCTAGCAGGATATATATATTTTTTCATTTAGCCTCATCTGTCTCCATGATGGCACTATCCCAAAGATGTGGAAGCTCTCTCTCTCTCTCTCTCTCTCTCTCTCTCTCTCTCTCTCTCTCTCCCTCTCTCTCACTTTGTGATTCACTGGAGTAGTTGATTTGACTTTTTAAAATATATTTTTATTGACTTTAGGGGGGAGCAGAGAGGGAGAGAGAGATAGAAACATCAATGATGAGAAAGAATCATTGATTGGCTGCCTCTTGCAGGTCCCCTACTGGGGACAGAGCCACAACCCAGGCATGTGTCCTCGACTGGAATCAAACCCAGGGCCCTTTAGTCTGCAGGCTGATGCTGTGTCCACTGAGCCAAACAAGCTAGGGCTTGATTTGACTTTTTAAATACAGTACTAGTAAGTCTCTCTTTGTGTCTCTCTCCTTTCATCTGAGAGCTCACTCCTCAATGTGGGCTCTGCTTTGTTGATAGTAAAGGAAGTTCCCTCACACTCCCATTCTTGGATACATTGTACACAGTCCCTATTTAAATGGATGCTTTGTTCTTGGGGATAGGGGAGAGAAGGTGGGATGATTTAAAAATCTTGCCAGGAGTCCTTGAGGAAGCAGCCTATACTGTTTGCAGAAGTCAATAGGCTAGTTGTAAGCAGGCATTGTGTGTTCTAGCACAGGCAGCTGAAACAAATCAATTTCAATTTACTTGTCCAGCAAAAGGAACCATTATTTAGGACTGAATAGCCAGAGCTCCCATAATATATTGTGAAAACTTATTGTAGTTTTTACTGAAAACTAGCTTATGATGAAATTATTTGTTTAGAAGCAAAGTATGGATGTTTACAGAATGTAAGTTTTGGAGGTATCGACTAGAGGTTGAAGAATGAGCTATATTTCTTTACTAAATGTGGTGGCTGGGTGATATCCATTTGACATTGGTATAAGAGTACATTGCTGGTTGGAAACCTGGTATGATCTTATGTTGACAACAAGCACAATTAACATCAGGGGAGGGTTTTTGCTAGTTAGGGCTATATGATAGTTAAAGCTGAAGTCCATTCACCTTTAAAGAGCAAGTTGGCTCATAAATTTGGCCCCCTTACATTTTCCCTTACAAGAATGTCTTTCCCTGGCTCTATATTTTCCATTAGCTATTTGGCTGTGTATATTACCAGTAAATTGTTAAAACTCCCTGTAGGAGTAACATTTAAGGCTTGATTCATTGAAGTTTTACTTTTCCCTTTTTGCACAGTTTACATCGGAAAAAACACAAGATATTTGGGCTTGAGTCATGATTCTCCCCCAAATTGGGTGATCATATATTTTTCTTTTTATCAAGTCTTGTTGTGCATCTTGTGTAACTTTCAATTATTGTTCTTTTGGAAAGTGGATACAGTTTTTACTGCAGATATATTGTGATTTTCCATAAAAAGATGTCTCCCTGTTTCTTCATGAGTGCAAGTTCTCATATTTCCCACAAAGTTTTGTTACATTTATCTATTGGAAAACATATCAATACTAGATTCTTTTGAATACCTACTCTGTGCCAGGTATTATGCCAGGTCCTGTGCCTTTGCCATCACTGTGGTAGAAAAGAACTTTGTTTCTGTTCAGCTGATTAATTTGGGTAGAATAGGGGGCTGTAGAGTGATAACTGATGGCAACGTACAACAAAAACCTCAGCACCTGGTAACCTAGAGGTTATTCTTTCCCTCATTATGGTGTTCTACTCTAAAGTTTGCCTTTCTCAAGTAGTGGACCCAACCCCAGCTCCCTCCACTCTCCACCCTGAGTGCTTTATCAATAGTACTTGCATAGAACTTAAATTTAGTGGATGCTCATTAAATATTTATCAACTGAATGAGTAAAGGATGCATCCATGTAAAGAAATAGATCCTTTGCCCTAGCTGGTTTGGCTCAATGTATAGAGCGTTGGCCTGTGGATTGAAAGGTCCCAGCTTCTATTCCAGTCAAGGGCACATGCCCAGGTCCGGGCTCAATCCCCAGTGTGGGGCATGCAGGAGGCAGCTGATCAATGATTCTCTCTCATCATTGATGTTTCTATCTCTCCTTCTCTCCCTTCCTCTCTGAAATCAATAAAAAAGAAATAGATAATTTGATAATGGTTGGGTATGATCTCTTGCTCAGATATAATATTTATATTTAACATGGACTTATATGGTAGGAGCTTTCGATACCACAGCTACCCCCATGATGGACCATATGTGGCAATAAGGTCATACCTAAATGTAAATTAAATGTGTATGATTTAGACTTGCCCTATTTTCAAACCTTGCCTTTATTTACAAATGTGAACCTTGTTTTTTAATGGGAACTGAGGAAGGATCAAATATAGTCAGAGTTCAGTTACTACTGGACAATGCCTTAAGGCTCAGAAGCCAGGCATTGGTAACTTTAAGACAAATTGGCGACTTAACCCTGTGCTGCTGAATGATCTAGAAAAAAAAGCCATGATTTATATAAATTTGAATTTTTAGACAGCCAAAAGCAAAGATTCAGTCATATCAGTTTGATATAGTGCCAACACAAGTAGCTAATTAGGACAGCTCAGTGAAGAGACATTGGTGACAAACCAGTCAAACTGGGTGTTTCTAACACATATACCAATGGAACAGGATCAAAAGCCCCAAAATGAACCCATGCATATATGGTCAACTAATATTTGACAAGGAAGACAAGATACTCAATTAAGAAAGGATAGTCTCTTCAATAAATGGTGATGGAAAAACTGGATATTCACATGCCAAAGAAGGAAAGTGGACTCCTATCTTACGCAACTCACAGAAATGAACTCAATAGATTAAAGACTTAAACATAAGACCTGAAACCATAAAATTTCTAGAAGAAAACACAGGGAAAAGTTTCCTTGACATTGTCCTTAACAAATTTAATTTTTTTTTGCTATGACACCAAAAACAACAGAAGCAAAAAATAACAAGTGGGACTACATCAAACTGAAAATTTCTACACACCAAAAGAAACAATCAGATGGAAAGAAGATGGCAGCCGAATAGGCAGACCTTTCTTGCATCTTCTTCCAAGGCCAGACTGAAAATAAAACTAAATTGGGGAACATTCATCTGGAATTACCAGCGAGGTCCAGGTGAAGAGGAGACTTATATCAAGGAAGGACAGAAAACAACTGGAGACTGATAGGAAGGGCAAGATTGTGAGAGGGGTTGCCCCAACTTTCACGGGTGGCAGGCCAAGAGTGAAGAGGGATCTCTCAGCTATGGGAGGGTTATATCCCTGAAAAGATCAAGGCCCAGAACCCAGGCTGGGCTGCACAGCCATGAAAGGTGGCAGGGTTTCTGGCTACTCAAGAGACCAGAGCTGGTAGACCGGAACTGGTTGGAGAAAAATAAAGCCTGTTTATTTATTTGTTGTTGTTTATTGTGTGTATGTGTTTTTTCCTCTTTTTTTTTTAAAACCCAGAACATAGGAGTTTTGTTAGCAACTACTCACCTAATGCTTTGGTGAAGAGAGGGTAGTGCGGACTCGAGGTGCCTAAGGAGAGGCTGGGGTGGGAAGCATTGTGGGCAGATGGGAAAAAGCAGCTAGTGGGAGTCCTGCATTCGGTCATACCCCCCAAAATGAAAGGGACAGTTTTCCTGAGGCGCTAGCCCCCTCCTGAAGCCACAGCACAGAAAAAAGAAAAAAACCTGCCCTATGTGAGACAGCAGATATAAAGAAGTGTAAAAATGTACCATATTCATGGATTGGTAGAATTAATATCATTGACATGTCCATACTACCTAAAGTGATCTATAGATTTAATGCAATTTCTATCAAAATACAGATCTAGAACAAATACTCCAAAAATTTATATGGCACCAAAAAAGATCCCGATTAGCTGCAGCAATCTTGAGAAAGAAGAACAAAGTTGGAGGGATCACAATACTGGATATTAAGCTATGGTACAAAGCCCTTTAATCAAAAACAGCCTGGTCCTGGGACAATTACAGGCATATAGATCAATGGAACAGAACAGAGAAGCAAGAATTCGACCCAAGCCGTTATGGTCAATTAATATTTGACTAAGGAGGTAAAAGCATACAATGGAGTACAGACAGTCCTTCAATAAATGGTATTGGGAAAATTGGACCAGGTACATGCAAAAAAATGAAACTAGACAACCAACTTACACCATACACAAAAATAAACTCAAAATGTATAAAAGACTTAAATGTAAGTCGTGAAACCATAAAAATCCTAGAAGAAACCATAGGCAGCAAAATCTGAGATATCTCTGGTGGCAATATGTTACATTTCCTAGGGAAATATGTTACATTTCCTAGGGCAAAGGAAACTAAGGAGAAAATAAACAAATGGGACTACATCAAAATAAAAAGCTTCCGCACAGCAAAAAAAAAAAAAACCACAAAAACCACCATCAACAAAATGAAAAGGGAGCCCACTGTATGGGAGAACATTTGACAATGATATATCTGATAAAGGTTTAATATCCAAAATATATAAGGAACTCATACAACTTAACAAGAGGAAGACAAAAAATCCAATTAAAAATGGGCAAAGGATGCAAATAGACACTTCTCCAAAGTAGACATACAGATGGCCAAGAGACATATGAAAAAAAATGCTCAAAGTCACTGATCATCAAAAGGATGCAAATTAAAATGACAATGAGGTATCACCTCACACCTGTCAGAATGGCTACCATCAACAAATCAATAAATGACAAATGCTGGCAAGGATGTGGAGAAAAGGAACCCTAGTACACTGCTGGTGGGAATGCAGATTGGTGCAGAAGAGTTGCAATGCAGGAGCCGAATCTATGGAGCAGGACTTGCTTAAGTTGGGCTTTGGTTCTCTGCAAAGATTTTGGAAAAGTCTGAAGCCTGAGCCAAACAGGCTATTCATATGGAAAGACCACTACAAACAAAGCCTCTGTAATCAAAACAGCCTGGTACTGGTGCAATTACAGGCATATAGATCAATGGAACAGAACAGAGAACCAAGAAATCGATCCAAGCTGTTGTGCTGGGGCTGCAAATTGGGTGGGGCAGGTCTCAGGAGTCACCAAGGCCAGGGGAACAGTATGAGCTAGGTTGATGGAAACTCAAATACGGTGCCTGCCAGTCAGCTCTGTGGCAGGGGAGGTCTCAGCATAGGAATAGTGACCTTTACCAGCACTTTTGTCTGGGAGAAAGCTGCCCCCCGCCCAGTTCTTGCCTTGATGCCAGACAATTTAGTTCCTCTCCATATGTCCCTGGATCCTTTCAAGCTGCTGCCTCAGCACTGGAGCTCAGAGGCAGTGAGTAGGTGTAAGGCCATGCACAGGTCCTTTAAGAGGAGCACCTGGAATTCCAGCACCCTCCATCTCACTCAGCCACAATTCCTACTGGTATTTACAGCCTTAAGTTACAGGGACTTCTCTTCTTGACACTGGAACCAGGGGATTGGGGCCCCTTGCTCCTCACGTAGACCTCTGAAGCCAAGATATCCCTCCCCATTAAAGAAATGCCACTCATAGGTATCAGACCAGTCCATTCCAGGCCTCTGCCCTTCCTACCAGTCTCATTGCAGCTTCTTTAATTTTCTAGTTGTAGGACTTCTGTTCAGCCAGATTTCAGGTGGTTCTGGATGATGGTTGTTCTGTGGTTTAATTGTAATTTTTATGTTCTTTTAACCTTCTTGATCATGTCCTTTGAAACACAAATATTTTTTTTTTATTTTTGTTAAGGTATAATTTATCTTTCTTTTGTCACTTATGCTTTTGATGTCATATCTAAGATTCCATTGCCAATGCAAGATAATCAAGTTTGTCTTTTCTCTGAGATTTTTGTGTGATTTGCTCTTACATACAAGTCATTGATCTATTTTGAATTAATTTTTGTATATGGAATGGAGTAATGGTCCAGCTTCATTTAAAAATATTTTTATTGCTTTCAGAGAGGAAGGGAGAGGGAGAGAGATATATTAAACATCAATGATGAGAGATAATCATTGATGGGCTGGCTCCAGCATGCCCTCTACTGGGGATCAAGCCTGCAACCAGGGCATGTGCTCTGACTGGGAATCGAACCTTGATCTCCTGGTTCATAGGTCAATGCTCAACCACTGAGCCACACCAGCAGGGCCCAGTTTCAATTTTTGCATGTGAATATCTAGCTGTTCTAGCACTATAGTTGAAGTTACTATCTTTTCCCCATTGAATTGAAACCTTAGGGTAGAATTAATCGTAAATGTAAGGGTTTATTTCTAGGCTGTCAATAGAATTTCATTGATAATATGTCTGTGCTTGCCAGTACCATACTCTTTTTTTAACAGCTTTATTAAGGTGCTAGTAGCCCAGTGCATGAAATTCGTGCACATTGAAAGGGAATTAATTAGATGAAATATTTTAATATTGCTATTTGCCCTTTCTCTATAATAAAAGTGTGAGAGATAAAAGAAAATGAGTACAATGTATATGAAAATAATACATTATTTTATTAATAACTAAACAATAACAAAATGATATAACAACAGTAACAAACTCATAATATAAAAACAACATTGATGCAAATAATGACTGATAAAGTGATTAAACTTATTCTAATATCTCCCTGTATACCACATTAAGAGCAAAAGCACTTTCAGAGTGCTTGACTAATTTCCCTTGAGATAAAGTATTTACAACTTTAACGTAACATGCTCTTTGAACTCCAGAGAAAGCAACAGCCGTAACTGGTTTGGCTCAGTGGATAGAGCGTCGCCCTGTGGACTGAAAGGTCCCAGGTTCGATTCCGATCAAGGGCATGTACCTTGGTTGCGGGCACATCCCCAGTAGGAGGTGTGCAGGAGGCAGCTGATCGATGTTTCTAACTCTCTATCCCTCTCCCTTCTTCCTGTAAAAAAATCAATAAAATATTTTTAAAAAATACTTTTAAAAAAAAGAGAGAGAGAAAGCAACATATAACTGACCATGTCTGAAAACGGGTTCAGGTAGGAATATTCCTACTCTGTCTAGAGTTTGTCCTTGTGATTTATTAATAGTCATCACAAATGTTGGCATAACGGGAAACTATCTTTGAATTAATTTAAATGGGTGGCCAGTGTCAGATGGGGACAAATCAATTCTTGGAATCAGAACAATCTCTCCCTCTGCAGATCCTGTTAATATTTCAGCTTTGATAATGTTAGGTCCTGCCGGAAACCGAACATTGAGACATTGGAAGTTAAATGTGAAAAGGGAATCCGGAATGCTTTGGTCAACCTTAATCGCTCTGAATGGTCAGAGCTAGTCACTCATTGTTTAGTTGAGACATTGGTAGTTAAATCAACTCTCACCTGTTAAACATATGTAAATTTTTACTGATTGTCCATTATTGGAATTTCCTGCCTAAAGGATATGGGTGTATCTCAGAATCCCAATAAAAGGGATGGCAAAGGCCAGAGCAGTGAGTAGTCCTCCCACTAGAGGTGGGCTCCCGCCTGGCCCCCCATTTACCCAAATTGATTCTTTTCTAGCTTCTTTTCATTTTGATTGTGGCCTTCTCCAGAAACCGGACCTGAATGGGAAGCCTGAAACACGCGGGACGTGACAAGGGATCCCACAAGGTCGCAATCTTTTGATAATAAATCTGGTACCATTACAAAGACCCCATTTACTATTAATATTTCTCAATAGCATGATGATTGCATCCACTTTCAATTTTAATTTATGACACGGCATTCCAGAAGAAGTAATACTATTAAGAAATTCAATAGGAAAATTATCCTTTTCAGCATCATCTGTTGAGTCAATGGAATCATCACTCAAATAGGTGTGAAAATCTCCATCAAGTATATCCAAAATTTCTTCATTTAATTTTTGAATGTGCTCATTTTTTGGACAAAGAGTTGCACGTTTAGATATATTTTAATATTATCTATAGATATACTATTTCCAAAGGTGGCTTCAATAATAGATCCATTAAAAATCATTTCATGGGGAATTTCAATAATATCCATTCCTAAATGAAAACTGCTATCAAGTTTGCCATCTCCAAGTTTTACTAACCATTCACTACAAGCAGAATCCTCTGATCTCATATTTGTTTCCGGGACCTGGTCAGCCGGCTGCTGGCGCTAACTGCCTGCCCCAGTCCACCATCATTGCTTGGATCCCAACCGCCCCCCCACCATCTTTGCTGGTTTAATGTGTATATTTGCTCCTGATTGGCTGGTGGGCATGGCTGGTGGGCGTGGCTGTGGGTGTAGCAAAGGTACGGTCAATTTGCATATTACTGGTTTATTAGGTAGGACTAGAGGCACGGTGCACGAAATTCGTGCACAGAGGAGGGTTGTCCCTCAGCCCAGCCTGTACCCTCTCCAATATGGGACCCTTAGAGGGATGTCTGACTGCCCGTTTAGGCCCGATCCCCGGGACTGGGCCTAAACAGGCAGTCGGACATCCCTCTCACAATCCAGGACTGCTGGCTCCCAACTGCTTGCCTGCCTGCCTTCCTGATTGCCCCTAACTGCTTCTGCCTGCCAGCCTGATCACCCCCTAACCACTCTGCTGCCAGCCTGTTTGCCCCCAACTTCCCTCCTCTGCCGACCTGGTCACCCTTAACTGCCCTCTCCTGCAGGGTTGATCACCTCCAACTGCCCTCCCTTGCAGGCTTGGTCCCTCCCAACTGCCCTCTCCTGCTGGCCATCTTGTGGTGGCCATATTGTGTCCACATGGGGGCAGGATTTTGACCACATGGGGGCAGCTATATTGTGTGTTGCAGTGATGATCAATCTGCATATTACTCTTTTCTTAGATAGGATAGAGGCCTGGTACAGGGGTGGGGGCCAGCTGGTTTGCACTGAAGGGCATCCCGGATCAGGCGGAGGTTCCCTTGGGGTGTGGGGCGGCCTGAGCGAGGGGCCTGTGGTGGTTTGCAGGCCGGCCATGCCCCCTGGCAACCCAAACGCAGGCCCTGGTATCTGGAATTTATTTTCCTTCTACAATTGAAACTTTGTAGCCTGGAGCGGAGCCAAGCCTGGGGCTCCCTCCGAGGCCGGCAGCCATTTGTGTTGGGGTTATAATTGAAACTTTGTTGCCTTAAGCGGGTGGGCCTGGCCAGGGTATGTGGAAAGCTTTGCTTCCCCTGTTGCCGGCGGCAACCCTGGCCTGCTCTCTCAAGCTCTATCCTGCCGCCATTTGTTTGAATTTTTTACCTTCTATAATTGAAACTTTGTAACTTGAGTGGAGGCTTAGGCCTGGCAAGGGCAGGTGGAAAGCTTGGCTTCCTCTGTTACCTAGGAAACCTTGCTCTCTGTGGCTGTAGCCATCTTGGTTTGGGTTAATTTGCATACTCGCTCTGATTGGATGGTGGGCGTGGGTTGTGGGTGTGTCAGAGGTATGGTCAATTTGCATATTTGTCTATTATTAGATAGGATAATAGATACACAAAGAACTGCCCATATATAATGTGTACAATTTGATGAGTTTGGACATATGCACACACCGGTGATACTATCACCATAATCAAAGTATTAGACATATCCAACTCCTCCCAGAGTGTTCTTTGCTTTGTGTGTGTGTGTATAGTAAGAACACTTAACATGAGATATGCTCAATGTCATTTGCAAACAGATAATTTTACTTTTTCTTTTCAAATTTGAACTCTTTTATAGCTAATTATTTTAGCTTGAACCTCTAGTAAACTGTTGGATAGAAGTAACAAGAGCAGACATTCTTGTGTTTATCCTGACCTTAGGGGAACATATTCAGTTTTTCAACATTAATTAATATCTTAGCTGTGTGTTTTATCAGTTTGGGCAATTCCCTATATTCTTGTTTGTTGTTGTTTTTTCTCTCATGGCTTTCTCAAAATATTTTTCTGCATCTATTGAGGTGACCATGTGGGTTTTGTCCTGTGTTAATATGGTATATTGCATTGATTTTTATATGTTAAACAAAACATTCATTACCAGGATAAATCTCATTTGATCATGATGTATAATACTTTTTATATGTTACTAAATTTGCTTTGCTGTGTTTTGCTGAGGATTTGTATGTCTATATACACAAAAGATATTTGTATGTACTTCTTGTCATGTCTTTGTGTGGTTTTGGTAACAGGATAATGCTGGCTCCATTGAACTAATTGGGGGAAATTCTCTTCCACTCTATTTTTTTGAAGTGTCTGTGATGGATTGGTATTAGTTCTTCTTTGAATATTTGATAGTGAAGTCATCTGGGCTTGGGCTTTTATTTGTGGAAAGATGTAGTTTTTTTTTTTTTATAAAAATACATTTTTTTTTTTAATTTCAGAAAGGAAGGGAGAGAGATAGAAACATCAAAGATGAGGGAGAACCATTGATCAGCTGCCTCCTGCATCCCCCCCACTGGGGCATCAGAGCATGTGTCCTAACTGGGAATTGAACTGTGACTTTCTGGTTCATATGTTGATGCTCAACCACTAAGCCACACTGGCAGGGCTGTGCAAAGTCTTAAAAGTTACTATTTCCATCTCTTTGCTTTATTTGGTCTATTCAGATTTTCTTTTTACTTTCAAGTCAGTTTTAGCAATCTGTGTTTTTCTAGCAATTTGTCAAATTCATGTAGGTTATTTAATTTGTTGGCATACAGTTGTTCTTACTATTCCTTTATAACCATTTTTCATTTATGTACATTCAGTGGTGGCGTCCCCTCTTTTATTCTTTATTTTAGAAATTTAACAATTATTCTCTTTTCTTTGTCTCAAGTGCTTTTAGAATAATGGAAATTAGATATTTATTGAGTCAGTGTAGGGAGATGATTCAGTTATAATGGTATTTATTTTTGTTTTAATTAGGGTTGACCTTTGTAATATTCATTCTGATACAATAAAGCAGAGTTTCTGGGGGCTTTTAAAAGTAAAGACAGGAGCGCACCACGAAGAGGCCCAGGGCCGCCAGCAGCAGCACCGCCACGGCCCCCGCTAGGCCCCCAACCAGTGCCTTCCAGGCGACAGACACCTCGCAGCGAGGGCCCGAGAACCAGTGCGTGTCCGTGGAGAAGCAGCTGGAGGAGGGAGCCACAGATCACAGACCCTGGCCACCTCCCTTGGTGTCCATTCGGCACCGGGACACCGCGGGTGCAAGCAGCTTAGATGTGTCTCACAGCACATTCACACTAAGAGCCAGTGATCCCAATTGTTGGTGCATGCACACACAGGGACCCTGATTCTCAATGAGAAAATGCACATGGCAACAGAGACTCTGAAACTCGAGTCTTGGTGCAGAAACAGGGAAACTCTGACTCCTGGCACATGCTAAGGATCTCATTTTCGGCACATACCAACAGTGTGGTGCAGACAGGGCCCCTGATTCTAAGTGTGCACACGAGACCACACGGAACACTGGGGACACTGACCCTGGGAAAGTCTGGTTCCCACCAACCAAAGGCAGCCACACGTCCTAGTGTCAGAGCACTTCAGTGAAACTCGGGTGGAGCGAAGTCACCACAGCACACGGCCCAGGTCCACGCAAACGGAAGCTTGAGCTTTCTGGTGATAGCCAGAATGGGGAAACGAAATAACTCACAGAGGAAAGAAAATGTGGAGTCGCCAAGAAAGGAAATCAGTGAAACTGAAGCTTGCAACATGACCTAAAAGGAGTTTAGAGTAATGGTCGTGGAATTTATACATCGGATGGATGAGAAAATCAACAACTTATGCAAGAATCAGGAAGAAATGAAAAGTGATATAGCTACAATCAAAAACACCATGGAAAGTTTCAACAGTAGACTACAAGAAGCAGAGGACCGAATTAGTGAGTTAGAAGATCAGGTACAGAAACAAGCTCAATCTGAACAGCAATTGGAGAAAAGAATTAAAAAGCAGGAGGAAAGCCTAAGGGAGCTTCGGGACAACATGAAACGAAGTAACATACGTGTAATAGGGCTGCCAGAAGGACAAGAAGAGCAGCAGGGATTAGAAAATCTATTTGAAGAAATAATGACAGAAAACTTCCCGGATATGGGAAAGATAAAAGTTACGCAAGTACAGAGAGTCCCAAGCAGGATCAACCCCAAAAGACCCACACCAAGACATGTCATAATTTCAATGGCAAATATGAATGATAAAGAGAGAATCTTAAAGGCGTCAAGAGAGAGCCAGAGAGTTACCTACAAAGGAACACCCATCAGATTGTCAAATGATTACTCAACAGAAACACAACAAGCTAGAAGTGAATGGAAGGAGGTATACAAAGTGTTGCAAAGCAAAGGACTGAATCCAAGAATACTATATCCAGCAAGACTATCAATCAAAATTGAAGGGGAAATCAGGAGCTTTGCCGACAAAAAAAGGCTTAAGGAGTTTATCACCACCAAACCAGCAATGCAAGAATTGCTAAAGGGAATACTGTAAAAAGACGTAATAAACAGGTAAGAAGGAATACAGACAGAAAAATAGGTATGACTACAAACAAATACCTTTCAGTAATAACTTTAAATGTAAACGGACTAAATGCTCCAATCAAAAGATATCGAGTAGCTGAATGGATAAAAAAACACGACCCATATATATGATGTCTACAAGAGACCCACCTCAGAACAAGAGACTCACACAGATTGAAAGTGAAGGGATGGAAAAATATCTTTCAGGCAAATGGAAATGAAAAAAAAGCTGGGGTAGCAATACTTATATCTGACAAAATAGACCTCAAAGTAAATGCCATAACAAGAGATAAAGAAGGCCACTTCATAATACTAAAGGGAGAAATCCAACAAGAAGAAATAATTATGGTAAACATATACGCTCCCAATATAGGAGCACCCAAATACATAAAAAAACTCCTGGAGGATTTCAAGGAAGAGATTAATAGCAATACAATCATAGTAGGAGATTTTAATACCCCACTATCACCACTGGACAAATCCTCTAAACAAAAAATCAGCAAAGAAACATCAATCCTAAATGACTCACTAGACCAGATGGAATTAATTGACATCTTCAGAACATTTCACCCCAAAGCCACAGAATATACATTCTTCTCAAGTGCACATGGGTCATTTTCAAAGATAGACCATATGCTGGGACATAGGCAAAGTCTCTTCAAATTCAAGAAGATAGAAATTATATCAAGCATCTTCTCAGATCACAGTGGCATAAAACTGGAAATCAACTACAATAAATACAATCCAAAGAAATCAAACACATGGAGACTAAACAGCATGCTATTAAACCATGACTGGGTCACCAGAGAGATCAAGGAAGAAATAAAAAACATCATGGCAACAAATGACAATGAAAACACAACAATCCAAAATCTATGGGACACAGCGAAAGCAGTCTTGAGAGGGAAGTTCATAGCTCTACAAGCCTATTGCAAAAAACAAGAAGCAATGGTAATAAATTACTTAACCCTACAACTCAAAGAGCTAGAAAAAGAGCAGCAAGAAAAGCCCACTGTAACCAGAAGGAAGGAAATAACAAAGATCAGAGCGGAGATAAATGACATAGAGAGCAAAGAAACAATACAAAAGATCAACAAAACCAAGAGCTGGTTCTTTGAAAGGATAAACAAGATTGATGGACCTCTAGCCAGGCTCACCAAGAAGCAAAGAGAGAGGACCCAAATAAACAAAATCAGAAATGAAAGAGGTGAAATAACAACAGACCCCGCTGAGATACAAAGGATTGTTACAAAATACTACGAACAACTCTATTACAACAAACTGGACAACCTGGAGGAAATGGACATATTCCTAGAAAAATATAACCTTCCAAAAATCAATCAAGAAGAATCTAAAGAGCTCAATAGGCCAATAACTATGGATGAAATTGAAGCAGTCATCAAAAAGCTTCTGGCAAACAAAAGCCCGGGGCCTGATGGCTTCACAGGAGAGTTTTACCAAACATTCAAGGAAGAACTAAAACCTATCCTCCTCAGACTATTCCAAAAAATCAAGAGGAAGGAACACTTCCAGGCTCCTTCTATGAAGCCACCATCACCCTAATACCAAAACCAGATAAAGACAACACAATGAAAGAGAATTACAGACCAATATCCCTCATGAACATAGATGCCAAAATCCTCAACAAAATTCTAGCAAATCGGCTCCAGCAATACATCAGAAAGATCATACACCATAACCAAGTAGGATTTATCCCAGGAATGCAAGGATGGTACAATATCCGCAAATCAATAAACGTGATACATCACATAAACAAATTGCGAGATAAAAATCACATAGTCATATCAATTGATGCAGAAAAAGCATTTGACAAAATCCAACACCCTTTCTTGATAAAAACTCTCAACAAGGTGGGAATAGAAGTCTCATACCTCAACATAATAAAAGCTATATATGATAAACCCACAGCAAACATCATACTCAATGGACAAAAACTAAAAACATTTCCCCTAAGAACAGGAACAAGACAGGGATGCCCACTCTCACCACTCCTGTGTGACATAGTACTGGAAGTATTAGCCATTGCAATTAGACAAGAAGAAGAAATAAAAGGCATCCAAATTGGAAAAGAACAAGTAAAGCTGTCTTTATTTGCAGACGACATGATATTGTATATAAAAAATCCGAAAGACTCCGTCAATAAACTTAATAAATGAATTCGGCAATGTTGCAGGATACAAAATTAACGCCAAGAAATCTATGGCCTTTCTATACACCAATAGTGAACTTACAGACAGAGAGACTAAAAAGGCAATCCCATTTACCATTGCACCAAAAAAATTAAGATACCTAGGAATAAACTTAAATAAGGAGGTAAAAGACCTATACGCAGAAAACTACAGGACACTGAAAAAAGAGATAGAGGAAGACGTAAACAGATGGAAGAACATACCATGTTCATGGATTGGTAGAATCAACATCATTAAAATGTCCATACTACCCAAAGCAATCTATAGATTCAATGCACTCCCCATTAAAATACCAATGGCATATTTCACAGACCTTGAAAGAACTCTCCAAAAATTCATCTGGAATAAAAAAAGACCCCGAATAGCCACAGCAATCCTGAGAAAGAAGAATAAAGTAGGCGGGATCTCAATACCAGATTTCAAGCTGTATTACAAAGCCACTGTTCTCAAAACAGCCTGGTACTGGCACAAGAACAGAGATATAGATCAATGGAACAGAATAGAGAATCCAGATATCAACCCAAACCACTATGCTCAATTAATATTTGACAAAGGAGGCATGAACATACAATGGAGTCAAGACAGTCTCTTCAATAAATGGTGTTGGGAAAATTGGACAGATACATGCAAAAAAATGAAGCTTGATCACCAACTTACGCCATACACAAAAATAAACTCAAAATGGATACAGGACTTAAACATAAGACGGGAAACCATAAAAATACTAGAGCAATCCACAGGCAGCAAAATCTCAGACATATGCCAAAAGAAATTCTTCACTGACACTGCCCCTAGGGCAATGGAAGCTAAAGAGAAAATTAACAAATGGGACTACATCAAAATAAAAAGCTTTTTCACAGCAAAAGAAACCATCAACAAAACAACAAGAAGGCCTACTGCATGGGAGAACATATTTGCAAATGGCATCACTGATAAAGGTTTAATCTCCAACATCTACAGGCAGCTTATACAACTTAATAAAAGGAAGATAAATGATCCAATAAAAAAATGGGCAACAGACCTAAATAGAATATTTTCAAAAGAAGACAGAAGGAAGGCCAAGAGACACATGAAAACATGCTCAACATCTCTCATTATCCGAGAGATGCAAATCAAAACAACAATGCGGTACCATCTCACACCTGTCAGAATGGCTATCATCAACAAATCAACAAACGACAAGTGTTGGCGAGGATGCGGAGAAAAAGGAACCCTTGTGCACTGCTGGTGGGAATGCAGACTGGTGCAGCCACTGTGGAGAACAGTATGGAGTTTCCTCAAAAAACTGAAAATGGAACTCCCATTTGACCCAGTAATCCCACTCCTGGGAATATATCCGAAGAAACTAGAAACACCAATCAGAAAGGATATATGCACCACTATGTTCATAGCAGCACAATTCACCATAGCTAAGATTTGGAAACAGCCTAGGTTCCCGTCAGCAGATGACTGGATCAGAAAACTGTGGTACATCTACACAATGGAATACTATGCTGCCATAAAAAAGAAGGAATTCTCATCATTTGTAGCAACCTGGATGGAATTGGAGAACATTATGTTAAGTGAAATAAGCCAGTCAATGAAAGAAAAATACCACATGATCTCACTCATTTATGGATAATAAAGAACATTATAAACTTGAACAAAAAGACAGATACAGAGACAGTAAAGCATCAAACAGACTGTCAAATTGCAGGGGGAAAGTTAGGGAGAGGTGGGGGATATAAGAGATCAATCAAAGGACTTGTATGCATGCATATAAGCATAACCAATGGATGCAAAACTCTGGGGGGTGAGGGCATATATGGGAGTGGGATGGGGGGTGGCAATGGTAAGATATGTACACGTATAATACCTTAATTAAAAAAATTGGAAAAAAAAATAAAAGTAAAGACAGAAGTATTCTTGACTTTATTTCCTGGTTACCTGAGATCATACATGTCATCTAGGGCCTCTTTGGTTGTTTGGCCAAGTTTACAGAATCCATAATGTTATGAAATATTTCTATTTGGGAACATTTAGGAAATAAGGGATCCAGTCCCTAAATTTAGGAATAGAGAAATGTGGAAAGATTATTTCAGATACTTTTGCCACTATAATTTGTTATCCCCATCTTACATATTAAAATATTGAGATAAAGGGAATAAAAGTGCTTTTCTCAAAGCTTTATAGAAATTTGCTGAGAAAGATAAAACTAGAACACAATCTTTTACATGTTTAGTCACATAGCCCACACCTAACTTCAAGGTAGATTAGGAAATGCATTATTTCCATGTGTCCAGAAAGAAGAGAACAGATTTTGGTGGCTACTCAATAACATCCAACATACTCTGATAGTTCAAGTTAGGAAGGCAAGGTTGATGGCATATGGTGACAGTAGATAAAGCATGGAGAACGTGCCCTTGATGAATAGTCCAGCATCCTCATAAAGTTGTTGTGAGGGTTTACGTACAATAATAGCTATTGTTCATTCAAGCCCTGGGTGAGTGCTTTCTATGAATTATCCTATATAATGCTTCCAACTTTGTGAGCGAGTTACTGTTATTATCTACCTTTTAAACATGAGGAAAATAAGGTCCAGAGAGATAGGCTACTTATCCGAGTTCACAGATTGAATAGAAAATACTAGGGGATGGTTATGAAGCCAAACCCATCCAACTCCAATCACTGTGTGGTACTGAATTTTTCTGTATTTTAGTTGTAATGCAGGACTGTGGATAAATATTTGGCAAGAGATTACCTTTGATTGGGATATTTGTGGAATATTTATAGAAGAAGTAGGATTTGAGCTGGGCTTTAAAGAATGAGTAGGATTTCCCTGGCCAGTATGGCTCAGTTGGTTGGGCATCATCCCAAGCACTGAAAGGTTGCCAGTTCAATTCAAATCAGGGTACATGCTCAGGTTGCTGGCTTGATCCTCGGTAGGGAACATGCAAGAGACAGCAGATCGATGTGTTGCTCGCACATCCATGTTTCTCTCTCTCTCTCTCTCTCTCTCTCTCTCTCTCTCTCTCTCTCTCTCTCTCTCCTCCCTTCCTCTCTCTCTAAAAATCAATAAAATATTTTTTTAAAGAATGAGTGGGGTTGAAGTTGGAAGAATTTAGAAATGCAGGGACTTCCAGGGAAAGGAAGCTTCATGAGAAAAGTAAGTGAAGGTATGTTTGGGAGATAATGAGTGGAGTGAAGAAGTTGTAAAAGGGAACATTGGAAGATTAATCTGGCAAGATTGAGATGTGAATGTTAGACTAAAGAGCGTGGACTTGATCCTGTAGATGGTAGAGACAAATGAAGTACTTTGAGAGGGTGTTAACATTATGTTGTTTTTACAAATAGTAAAAAAAGTGTAATTTGAGGGATGCTGAAAAACCCCCTTCACCCTCTTTCCTGGGCACCTATTATTTCCTCCTCCAAGTGTTGTATTTCTGAAATTTCACTATTATGGATTTATTCTTTATGGCTATACTCTCTGCTTTCTTTTCAAATGCAAACATCCATGGAAAGAGTAGCATGTTGTCATTAAGTTTTCAATATGAAGGTCTTAGTTCCTTCTATCCCTCAGAACAGAGGCCCTCCCAAGAGCACAGAGATCCTGAGCAGGAAGGAGGAAGCATCTCTGGAGGAGGAAAGAGAGGGAGACTCTTACCAAAAGTCTCTGACTACTTCTGGCTTTAATTTGAGCTAGCTCTCAGCTCGAGACATTTGAATTACTAACCAATTAGATGCCTGAACCTTTTCTTGAAGAGGAGTAGACAAAGAGTTGTATTTTTCTGTCTGCATAAAGGTTTCCCCTGTATATCCACTATAAGAATCCAAATCCTCGGATTGGCCTAGTCTTAGTCTCTCTCTGAATCAGTTATAATTTATTTGCTATGAAATAGCCATATAAATGATTGCATGAGTATATTCACACATATAATTCTTATTTCTATGGCTGTATTACTATGATCATAAGTACTTATAGTTTTTTGTGTGTGTTGGGGGGAGAGTGTTGCAGGAGTCTAATTATTTTGATTTCAACTTTTTGTGCTGAGTTAGCTGAGTATTTCTCTCCATTGTCTTTTACAAGGATATAGCTCTTCTGCTAAGAGAGGTCCATTATAACTTGGAGATCTTATGGCAGTAAGCAGAAAGAAAAGGAGTGATTGGGGTGGGATTGTAGGAGTTGGGTTGGATAATGTGGAAAGATGATCCTTACCTTAATCACAAGTGGGTAGACCACACTTGGAGAGAAGGGAAGGTAGGGTAAAAAAAAAAGGCAATCAGGCAGGGAATTGGACTCTGACGTGCATCCTCAGGATTCTATTTCAGGGAGTGTATATTTTAGAGACCACAGACAGTGCCAGCCCTAAAATCTCTGTGTGGTTCCACATGAAAGCCACTCTCTGTGACAGTAAATGTCAGGCACTAACTTTGGGTGACCTTTGAGTGTGTCTCTTTGAGTAGTAAACTTGAGTAGCAGGTTGAGTTAAGTTTTTTTCTCAAATAAAATGTCCTGTTAAAACAGTGAGAGAAAAAGAGGATAAATGAGATCTTGAAAACTTTTCAGTCAAGGAAAGCAAGAGGGCCAGGTTGGCTTTGCTAAAACAGTTTCCCAAATGGTAACTGTCACTGAATATGTTAACTGACAGGATTGAGAGGATGACACAAGAGTGTTGTGCATTCAAAATGAGTTCTACAGGCGTGGTCTGGGCAAATGTTACATCAATCTATAACAATTTCCTTTGGATTGCCCCCTCCCCTCCATTTTATTGTTATTCATGTCAGAAATTATCATTACTGAGGGAAGGGTAGAGCTGTTTGCAGGCTGATGGGGTAGATGTAGTGGGTGGTGGTATGGGAAGGAGAGATAGAGAAATCTGAGAATACATTTATGAAATACTGGGAAAAGACAAGTCTTGGGAATCTTGTGACTTTTTATACCCAATCCCATAAGATGACCCCACAAACTTCTGTTAAGCCCCAGACTAACTGGCCCCAATTTGAATTTATGTTGCCCCAGGATAGATATTCTTTCTCAAGCCCTAAGGTTTCTGACTCCTAATAATTATGGCTTTATCTTGCCCCATGGAAGTCTCCAGAACAGCCTGGCATCTAAAATTAGTGACTTATAAGGAGATCAACCAAAGAACTTGTATGCATATATGTATAACCCATGAACACAAACAATAAGGTAGCAAAGGCCTGGGGCAGGGGTGGGCTAGAAGAGGTCAATGGTGGAAAAAAGGGGAAACATGTAATACTTTCAACAATAAATACTTTTTAAAAATAGAATAAAATTAGTGACTTAGTCACTGGAATACATAAACAAACCCACCTGCAACTTGGGAGTGTAGGGAATGGGGTAGCAGTGATCAAATAAATGGCCATCTCTTGTGGCCAGAAACAGGATGCTGTGAATTGCATTCATTCATCCAGATGTTATTCCTGTTTGCCCAAATGTGTGCCTCATGCTGAGTTGGTAGGGTGTGTTATTCCTCTTCTAATTCATTTGCCACACGGCTGTCAGAGACATCTATAACATACATCAGATTATGCCATATCCTACATAGAACTGGATTTCCTAATATGTCATTCAAGGACTTTCATTATTTTCCCCCTACCTACCTCTCTAGCCTGTATTTAAGCATCTGATGTCTCTTATGTTAGTTTTATTTATTTATTTATTTTTTTTTAATAATAAATCTTTATTGTTCAGATTATTATAGGTGTTCCTCTTCCCCCCCCCCATAGCTCCCCTCCACCTGATTCCCCACCCCATGCCGTTACCCCCCACCACTGTCTTCATCCATAGGTGTAAGATTTTTGTCCAATCTCTTCCTGCACCCCTCAGACCCCCTTCCCCCTGAGAATTGTCCGTCCCCTCCATTTCTATGTCCCTGATTCTATTATATTCACCAGTCCATTCTGTACTTCAGATTTTTTTATTCACTTGATTTTTAGATTCACTTGTTGGTAGGTATGTATTTGATGTCTTTTTGTTGTTCATAATTTTTACCTTTACCTTTTCTTTTTTCTTCTTCCTCTTCTTAAAGAATACCCTTCAGCATTTCATGTAATCCTGGTTTGGTGGTGATGAACTCCTTTAGCTTTGTCTTGTCTGTGAAGCTCTTCGTCTGACCTTCAATTCTGAATGATAGCTTTGCTGGGTAGAGTAATCTTGGTTGTAGTTTCTTGCTGTTCATCACTTTGAATATTTTTTGCCACTCCTGTCTGACCTGCATAGTTTCTGTTGAGAAATCAGCTGACAGTCGTATGGGTACTCCCTTGTAGGTACAAACTGTTTTTCTTTTGCTGCTTTCAAGATTCTCTCTTTGTCTTTTTCCCTTGGCATTTTAATTATGATGTGTCTTGGTGTGGTCCTCTTTGGATTCTCCTTTTGTTTGGGGTTCTGTGCACTTCCTGAACTTGTAAGTCTATTTCTTTCACCAGGTGGGGGAAGTTTTCTGTCATTATTTCTTCAAATAGGTTTTCAGTATCTTGCTCTCTCTCTTCTTCTGGCACCCCCAAAATTTGAATGTTGGTATGCTTAAAGCCATCCCAGAGGCTCCTTACACTATCCTCACACTTTTGGATTCTTCTTTCTTTCTGCCTCTCTGGTTGGGTGTTTTTTGCTTCCTCATATTCCAGATCTTTGGTTTGACTCTTGGGGTACGGTGATCTACAGTTGAGTTTCTGTATATTCTTTATTTCAGACAGTGTATGCTTAATTTCTGACTGGTCCTTTTCCATTTTTTTGGTATTCTCATTAAGGTCCTTCAAGGTCTCTTCAAGTTTCTCAGCGGTTTTTAGAAGAT
This sequence comes from Eptesicus fuscus, assembly GCF_027574615.1. NCBI lineage: Eukaryota > Metazoa > Chordata > Mammalia > Chiroptera > Vespertilionidae > Eptesicus > Eptesicus fuscus. The sequence goes on from NC_072473.1 coordinate 114,425,014, forward strand.
TCTTGAGTAACCTTATAAAAGTGGTTCTGAACACTGTGTCGTCCAGTAGTTTACTTTCCTCCATCTCTCCTATTTGTGACATGCTTCAGTGTCTCCGCATTTTGGCTGCCTCCCTGTGTTGATGGAGTGGCTTTGTGTGGTCAGTGACCTATAGGGGCCGGTAGCTCAGCTTCCCCAGTCACCCAAGGTGGTTGCTCTTGGTACACCCCTTTGTGGGCTGAGTGCAAAGTCTTGTTGTAGTTAAGCCTTGATTGCTGTTGGTATAGTGGGAGGAATTGACCTCCAGGCCAATTGGCTGTGAGGACCTGCTGTGACTATAATGGAAGCACTGCTGCGCTGGAGGCACACTTGTGGTACAGGGCTTGTTTCAGTGGGGCTTTGGTGCTCACTGAGTCCGCCTCCCGAATGTGTCACTTATGGATGTGAGGAGTTGAAATCTGGCGTCTCACACTGACCTCTAGGTATACTGGCTTCTGGATCTCCAATGGGGTGCAGTTCAGCTGCTGTCTGAGGCCACCCTGCAGGAACTACAGCGAGAACTGCCGTCCTCTCCTCCCTGCTTGAAGCTTGGAGGCTTTGTAGCTGTCTGTACCGGGTTGCAAGTTTACTAGTTTAAACTGCAATAGAAAAGGCCATTCATATGCAAAGGCCGTGGCTAGGAGCTTGGGTGTGTTTGTAGATTGTGTGGGGCTGAGTCTCAGGGCGTCACTAGGCTAGAGCATGGCAAACAGCAATGGATGGCAGTGAGCTGCCTCCAACTGCATCCCGCAACCGAATCCCCACCCTGGCGCAGCCAACAATTCTACCTCCACTCAGCTCTGCTAGTAAGCCACCCTCACTCTCCGACTCGTTGGCAGACAGCCCAGTCTCTCCCCAGAAACTGGATTTCAGAGAGATTGGGGGCTTGTCTCTCTTCGGATTGAAGAAAGCAATGCCCGCCTCCAGCTGGGCTCCGCTGCCAGCTTGTATCATGCGTGTACCTCAGTTTTTCAGCGTTTGTGCCCTGATTGCTCCTGTCTCTTTCGGTCTAATTGTAGAGGTTCTGCTCAGCCAGCTTTCCTGTGGTTCTGGGTGATAGACATTCTGTCTTTTAGTTGTAGTTTTGGAAATTGTTGTGGACGGCAGCAGCCCAGATATTTATCTACGCCGCCATCTTGGATCTCTATTTTATGTTAGTTTTAGACCTTCAGACATATTTTGTTTCATTTGTCCATCTCTTTCTTAATTCATGATGTCCCCTTTGCTTGAAATGCATTTCCCTCCTGTTAACTCTCTTTTTTCAATAATACTCTCTAATCCCCATTTCCCTTCTCTTTGCTCTGATAGTATTATAAACTCACCTCTTTTAAAAACATTTAACCATATTATATTTAAATTATGTTATTAGATTCTCAGCAGAGTTGACATGTTTAGGGGTTAGCCTGTGACCTCACCTAAGCCAGAGTCCATGCTACAACAATTTAAATTGAAACTTTGAGAAAGATTCTGACTTTGTGGCTGTATCAGTGATGTATGCTTAGGGATTACCTGAAGCTATATTTTCTACCACATTGGTACCCAAAGTAGAGCAAAGTAGGAAGGAAGATTATAGGTTAACCTAGCTAAAGAAAGAGTAAAACAGCCCATCCCTCAGGTTCAGTTTTATTTCTCTCATTGGATCCTATAAGACACTTATATATTCCTTTGTATAATTAAGTCACCATTTAAACTTAAACTACTCAACTGGATTTCTGTGGTTTGTGACCAAAAGAGTTACAACCAATGTAATCTAGAGTATAGGAAGTGCTAGATGACATTTATTGAGCTGGGCTCTAATGGGAAGTCTTGATTTCTACCTTAAGGGAACTTTCTACCTCTCTAGTTTGTGAAGAAAAATAACCTACACAAAACAATTGAATAATAATACACAGCACCCTATCATCAAGCTTTTAGTCATGGGACACAGACTGTTAGCACTATAGAAATGCCGGCAAAGGTTTGTTCAGGTCGAAATGGAAAAGCTTATTGAAAGTGATAGAACTGGGATTTGGCTTTGAAGGATGGGCAGAGTTTGCCTTGATCCCTGGTGTTCCAAAAGAAATGTTCCAGAGAGATCCCGTACAGACCTCAGAAATGCCCTAGATAAGTCCAGATTAAGAGTTTTCCTGGCAATCATTCAAAGAACTTCAAAATCACTAGGATGAAGAAGGGTTTCCAAAATAGGCTAGGATCTTGACTGTGCCATAATAATGAATTATCCAATGCTGATTGGGCTTAAGAGTAACAAACAATTTAGTATACCTTGGAGGGGTCCTAGAAAGCTAAAAAAAATATGTAGTTATGATTTTGTTAACCACTTTGTACACCTGGAGGATGACTTTAGTGATTCTTAATCTAAGTGCTGAGACTAAATGGCGGTGCTTACTGGTAGATAGGCTTTGCTAACTCAGAATTGGCATCTGTGAATTTGGAAGTCCCTGCACAGAAAGAAAATCTGTTTTTGCTCCTCTTTTTTTCCTGTTATTAGTTATGCTAGGCCCAATTCTTTTATGTGACCTGAGAAGATGGCATGGAATGCTTGCATGGGTACTAAATGGCTGTTGTTTTTTCCACTGCTGTTAAACTGCATAGTCTGTAGAGGCCATTTATTTTGCCTTTCTTGCCACATGGATTTGAAACCTTAGATCTGATGGGGGAAGGGAGGTCTGTTTGCTCTAGATTTGGCTGTGTCCCAGGGAAACAACGCTTTATGCCACCTTTCAATCAGCAGCACAAAGGTTTGTTAGATATAAAAACGCATTTGCTATTCTTTCAGGGCAGTTAATGGAGTTACTACAAATATTATTGATAAAATGTTCTATTGACCAGAAATAGTATAAATAAGCATGGGGGTATTATAGATATACTATTAATAGTTTATACTTACACCAATTCATGTGCAATTAACTTCAGACACTTAGTGTTCACTATGTTCTAGTTATGTATTAGAAATTAGGGGAAAAGGTAAGTAAGACAAAAATCCTTACTTGAAGAATATTCTCAGGATGATAAATATAAAGAGAAAACATACAAGTTAAAGAGGAAGCATAAATGAACTTTAGGAAATCAAGGAAGACTTCTCTGAAGAAATAACTTCTGGGTGCTTTTTTATGAATGAATGGGTATTTACTAGATATACATGAGGAAGAAGGAGGGAGAAGTGATTGATGTGGCACGATCAGTATACATGAAGGCGAGAAGAAGCAACACAATTTGTTATAGGAATTCTACATTATTCAGAATTGCTAAAGCAGGAGATGCAAAGACTTGGGCTGGGAAAGGCGAGCCTGAAGAGGCAGGTAGGAGCCCAATCATGAAGGATGTCATAAACTTTTTTTCACATGGTAAGGAGCTAACAAAGGGAGTTTAAACAAGTTATGCACACCAATTTGCATTTATTTATTCATTCATTCAGACTGTCAGCCATTGAATAAGAATTTACTGAGCTACAATGTAGTATGTGCTGAACTCTCTTTCAAGCACTGTGGGTATAGTCTTTCTCTTGATGGAAGTAGGGAACACAGATACAGGAAAACCAAATACAAATGTGATGAGTGTTCTGAAGGATGAGGGCAAAATGCTATGGGAGCTAATTTATTTTGGAGGGGGTAGGGGTAGGGTAGAAAGTAATGAAATATGAGTTGAAGTTAACTAAGCAAATGGGGAAAGGGAGAATATATAAAACAAAGGGAGGCATACTCAAAATCCCGGAGGGAGAAGCTAACAAGGTGTTTCTGGTAAATTATGAATCATGAATTGTCTAAAATTAAGGGCTATGGGAAAGATTAGCAGACGAGGCTGGATTGGTTTATAAGTCTTTGTTTTGGTTTAATTAGATTGGGAGATTATTCTAGCAGCTGAATAGGGGATGGGTTGTTTGAGTGGAACCTGGAAGCAAGGAGAATAAAAGTCTAATGGAGATGGAATAAAAAGCTAATTTAGGGCAATGGCAGTGGGAAGGTGAGGAAAAAATGAAATGGAAAGCTGTTTGGTTAATAGGAACAATAAGACTTAAGTGAGTAGATATGAGGTCTAAGGAAGAGAAAGGATTAGGAGTTGACTTGGTTTTCTGGTTTGGTTACTGTGGAAATGGGGGCTACCAACCAAGATAGGGAATTTATAGTAGGCTGTTTCAACTCTGGCATGGCTTCCAGTTGCTGACTGTCTATATGGTTTTTGAACTTCTTGTCTTGCTCTACTAGTCAGCACTTGTGCCCACTATAAAAAACCAATGCATTTTTATTAAATTAAAAATAACACATGAATGCAATGCAAACAGTACAGAAATGTATAAAAGGAAACTTGAAACCTCCTTCCCCTAAATTCCTACTATATCTCACCAAAGGTAACATCTGTTAATATTTCTGGAAAAATATTGCATGCACTTACTAGCATACATATGTACTCTTTGTAAATTTACATAGAATCTTACAGACTGTTATGCACCTTGCTTTTTTAAATTTTAATATGTCTTAGAAATCATTCCATATCATGACATACCTTATTCTTTTTAATAACTGTTTAACACAGTGTTCCATTATGTGGACATCTGGGTAGTTTTTAATTCTTTGCTGTTATTAATTTCTTAAATAAATATTTATTGAGGGACTGCTCTGTTCCAGACATAATCTCAGCCTCTGTGAAGTAAACAGTCCAGCGGGGAAGATGGTCATTAAGTAATTTACAGATATGTAGAATTGCAACCATGACACTTGTTCGAAAGGTGCTTTGAGAACCTGTACAGGGCATTTGAACTAGTCAATGAGGCCAGGAGAGGCTCCTCTGTGGAATGCATGCTTGAACTGAGTACTAAAAGATGAGTAGGAGTTAAAGTAAAGAGGGGGAAAGAATAGTCTAGGCCTAGTGCAAAAGGTAGATGCATTTTAATTTGATAGGCAACAGGAGATACTTATGTTCTAACTAGAGGCATGGTGCACAAAATTTATGCACTCGCGGGGGGGCGCACCAGTCTGGCCTGCACCCTCTCGTAGTCTGGGAGCCCTTGGGGGACGTCCGACTGATGGCTTAGGCTTGCAGGGAATGGGCGGGCCTAAGATGGCAGTCAGACATCCTTAATGCTGCTGCAGAGGCGGGAGAGGCTGTGAGTGGTGCTCCCCCTGTGGGAATGCACTGACCACCAGGGGGCAGCTCTTGCATTGAGTGTCTGCCCCCTGGTGGTCAGTGCACATCATAGCAACCGGTTGTTCCGCTGTTGGGTTGAAATTGGCTCTCCGACATCCCCTGAGGGGTCCCGGATTGTGAGAGGGTGCAGGCCAGGCTGAGGGACCCCACTGGTGCACAATCAAGGCCAGGGAAGTTGGCCAGCCAGGGAGGGACTGCGAGAGGGCCCCAGGCTGTGTCCAGCCTATCTTGCTCAGTCCTGATTGGCTGGACCCCAGCAGCAAGCTAACCTACCACTCAGAGTGTTTGCCCCCTTTTGGTCAGTGCATGTCATAGCAAGTGGTTGAGCGGCCTTAGCATATCATTAGCATATTACACTTTGATTGGTTGAACAGCCCACTGGATGACCAGACACTTAGCATAATAGGCTTTATTATATAGGATATTCATTATTTGAGTCCCCACACTCAAAATTTTATGGAGAAGCAAAAGTCATTAGAGCACAACAATATTTTTTAGGATATGACCACTTAGAAAATTGTTTCTCACTCAACCCTCCTTTCTACTTAGCTCTGGAGCCTATCCTTGTCCATCATGTAAATGTCTTTGACAGTCTCCACAATGGAAAGACAGGGCAAATCAATTGCAAAGTGAAATTTCAAAATCTGTGAAAGATACAAGACTTAATGAACTTGATAAAAGTGATGGAGATTTGCTTGACTTCTACAAAGCCATTGACAGGAGAGGACATGACAAGGTTAACTTTTGAGAAAAAGAACAAATTCAGATAGATAGTGACAAGATGGATAGGATGAAAGAGAATAATTGGAATATCAGCAATCAAAAGAGATCCTTGGGAAAATTCATGAAGTCCTTGAATATTTTGTAAGACTTACTCTTTATGATCTTGTGAAATAATGAGAAGGGTGCCTTATTGTACCTTCATGCCATTTTTGTCCAAAAGTCACACCAAAAAAATCCAGAATCTACATTTGATTATTTTGTTCAAAGAATGCATGCTTAGTTGCTTTAAAAATATGATATAATAGACTTTTGTTGAAGATAAGATTCCAATTAAACTTTAAAAAATATATGCTATTATATTCTGGTTCTCATTTTAGGTATATTTCCTTTAACTGTCCTTTTTTCCAGTAGTGGTTATTCTTGGATACATGGACTGCCTCTGTTGCCCAATTATCCACCCCAGAGGTGGGAACTATTTGCATTTCCACCAACAGTGTATGAGAGTACCTATTACTTCTCATCTTGGTGAGCTTTTGAATTATTGACAATGTGATGGGTGAAAAAGGCATCTTCATTGCTGTTTTATTTTTATTTTTTGCATTTCATTAATCATGAATAAGATGGAGCATCTTTTCATGTTTTTAATGGCCATTTGTATTTCTTTTCCTGAAAAATTCCTGTTATTATTTTTTGCCTGGTTTTTGTGTTTTTTTTATCACATAGTTATTGATTTATACAGGTTATTATACATAAAAGGACATAGTTATTTGTCATATATGCTACAAATACTTTTTCACTCTGTATTTTGTTTTTCTTTTTGATGTTTTCAATAAAATGCTTACACTTATTTATAGTCAATTTTATTGTACTGTGGGGTGTTTTTTTCTTTTTTTGATTTTAAGGTATCATGCTTGGCAAGTTCTTTGAACTTCACGTTTATAAATCCCCTCATGTTTTTATCTAGTAATTTTATAGTTTTGTTTTTAACTGTTGAAATCTTTGATCCATTAAGGATTTATCTATATATATAAAAGCATAAGTGACCGTCACAACTGGAACAACCCAACAGACGACTGAATAGGCTGTGTAGGGTGACCAGGCCAGCAGCGGGGTTAGTGAGAGATGACCAAACAACCAAACAGAGGGGCGAGCAGGCTGGCAGAGGGGGTCAGTGAGGGGCAACCAGGATGGTGGGGGGGCAGTTAGGGGCGATCAGGCAGGCAGGCAGGTGAGCAGTTAGGAGCCAGTGGTCCCGGATTGTGAGAGGGATGTCTGACTGCCGTTTTAGGCCAGGATCAGGCCTAAACCAGCAGACATCCCCTGAGGGGTCCCGGATTGGAGAGGGTGCAGGCTGGGCTGAGGGGACCCTCCATGCATTAATTTCATGCACCAGGCCTCTAGTTTTATTATAATAAATAAAGAAGAATTTCAGCTTTTTTCCCCTGAAACTATCACATGTCTCAGCATCATTAGTTGATTATCCATACCTTCTTTGCTGATGTGAAATGCCACCTTTCTCATATACTATATTTCCATATGTATATCAGTCTAATTCTGGACTCTAGTGTATTGCATTGATCTATGGTACTTATTTCTTTTCCATTATTAAACTCAATCTTTGCAGCTCCATCATGCTATTAATTCTGTTCTCTTAGGCTTCTTTTTCAGAATTTTCCTGGCTATTCTTGTTTATTTTTTGTCTACCTCATCCATCTTAGATGATAAAATGTTTTAAGATCTACTTCTACTACTGTGTTTTGAAGACTTGCATTTTATGTAGTTTATATTCTATGTATTCTGATTCTGTTCTTTGGTGTGTGAATATTTATGGTAGTTATATCCTCATTGTGGAATGTGTTTTTTATCAAAACACTTTTTCTTTGAATTCAATCTTCTCTGATATTAATATTATGACCTCTGATTTCTTCTTTCATGGTATATACTATGTTTTATAGCTCAGTAATGATGTTTTGGTTTTCAAATTGTTTTCTTAGCTCTGTAGTCTCCCTTTTCATCTCATTCTGCTTATTCCATTGTTTTATCATTTTTCTTTGATGTCTTGTTTCAATGATTCTGTGTGCTCTTTAATTTTTTTCTTTAGTGGGGAATGTTTTCTTCAAGCATGGATTCATTATCTGTATTTTGTTCTCTCCTTATTTCTCTCCCTTGCTTTCTGCCACTCTCTTTTTTGTAGTATTTTTGCAGTGTTGTCATTCTACATCTTTTCATTGTATTTATGTTTAAGATAAATACTTCTCTAATTCTATATACAGTGTGATGAATTCTTTACTCCCTTCTCACTTTGTATCTCTTTAAGTTTAACAAATAGGCATTGTGTATTCCAGTCACATTTTGCTGCCCCAAAGGCAGTCACTGTCTGTGGATCCCTGCTTTCTTATCTGTACTTAAAAAAATTTAGACATTTTAAGAGACAAAGGCAGAGATATATAGAGAGAAAAACATCAATGAGAGAAACATTGATCAGCTGCCTCTGTGTGCCCCCTACTTGGGGTGGAGCCTGCAACCTGAACATGTCCCCTGACCGGGAATTGAACTGGTGACCTCTTGGTTCATGGTTCGACACTCAACCACTGAGCCACCTTGGTTGGGCTTATCTGTACTTTTTTAGTATTTTATTGATTTTTTACAGAGAGGGGGAGAGGGATAGAGAGTCAGAAACATCGATGAGAGAGAAAGATTGATCAGCTGCCTCCTGCACACTCCCTACTGGGTATGTGCCCACAACCAAGGTACATGCCCTTGACTGGAATCGAACCTGGGACCTCTGAGTCCACAGGCCAACGCTCTATCCACAGAGCCAAACCGGTTAGGGCTGTACTTTTAAATAAATGCCTGTAACAGGATTCATTCTGCCTAGTTCAGTAATTATTTATCCTCCCTAGGCATCACAATCATCTGGGGGAAACCTTTTAAAAGTACTAATGCTTGGGCCTCACTTCCAGATTCTGATTCACATGGTCTGGCCTGAGGCTCAGGATTTGATAGGTTTTAGCTTCCCAGACTCTAATGCACAGTTAGGACAGGGAACCACTGACTCAAGTGGTAACACCATATATTCCACATAGATACCTTCAGTTTCAGGTTGTCCTCTAACTCAAGATGAAGCCTACTGCCTTCCCTTCTAACAAATACAATCAATGCCAGAAATTAACTTTTGCTACTTCATCCCCACCTCTTAGACAAAAGAGAAAAAAATGTACAAACTTTTGGGTTTTGGCCACAATATTATTATCCTGCATGCTTGGTTGGGGAATTCATCAGAGCATGTCCATGTCCCTCTTCTTTCTGAGCCCCTCACTCCTTCAGAAAATTTTATATTTACTTTATTTTTTTATTGCACCTACTCTTAGTTGTTTCCAGAAAAGGTTAGTTGTGGGTGAATATGATTGTTTTGTCTTCTCACTCCAGCATCTGTCCCAGCCTGTAAAATCAAAACTGAAGCCTCACTGACTCTCCATAATATCCTGACAAGATACTGAGGTGGTAAGGAGTGATTCTTCTTGAGAGGTTTTCCAAGTATTTTCCTTTCAATGTACTTTCAAGATTTTTATCCACATACATTCTTTCCACTGTGCATGGAAGAGAGGGGCTTGATGAGAGCTGTATCAATTCTGAGGAAGGTACTGTTTCTCATTTCCCTGCAATGTTTCTAAGATCGTGGCATGGAGATGAGTCTTTCTTTGTTTAGTTGCTACTTTTTTTCATAATTTATGTTTATTCTTCTTTTCATTAAATTTTGGGAATAGATTTTATGTGAATAAGCCTCACCACACCATTTTACCCTTATAGTTCATTGGTATTGTCTTTGGTTTATATAGCTTTATCTTTATTTATGAACTGCTCTAATTCTAGGTTTTGTATCTTCATCCATTCCAATGGTCTGGGGTAGCCCGATATCTACATTTTATAATCTGTCATTTGGCTTAGGGTATCTACTCCAGTTTTAGGATGGCCTTGGTTTGTGAGGATTAGCCACTAGAAGTTAGCAGTATAGGCAGTTCAATTTGTTATTCTGTTATAGAACATAGAAATACCTTATTCTCAAAACTTGTAAATGATACAGGATATAAGACACATAAATATTTCAGGCAACTTCTCCAGCTAGAATAAATCTTAAAGGTTTTATTTGGGAAAATGTGATAATCCAACTGCCATTACAGAACAGTGTAATTCAGAGCTGCCAACAAGAGAGTTAAGAAAAGCTACCTCTCTCCTTTCAGAGAACTTACAGATATATTATGTGCTCTGTACATTATTGGTCAGAAGTACTGGTAAGGCCGTTTGGTCTCAAGGTTAATGTTTCTTGGTATCAGGTGATCAAAAGGGAATTACATCAGATGTTTAGTCTGTTTACTTCTTCAATAGATTTTGATTGGGTGCCTACTATATGTTAGGTGCTATTCTAGACACTAGAAATATAGCAATTGTATCAGAGACACAATCCCTGATGTTCTGGACTTTTTACATAGTAGGGGAGTTGGTCAAAACAGATAAACAAACAAAAAAGACCATATTTTTATCAGGTAGTAAGTGTTAAGGAGCCAATAAAGACAACTAAAGAGAAGGAGTGGAGTGGGATTATTAGAGAAAATTATCAGGACCCTTTCTCTAAGTAGGTAACATTGGCCCTGACCAGTTAGCTCAATGGTTAGATCATTGACCCTCCGAACCAAAGGTCATGGGTTCAATTCCTGGTCAAGGGCACATACCTTGGTTGTAGGTTCCTCATCCCCGTAGCAACCAATCGATGTGTCTTTTACGTTGATGTTTCTCTCTCCCTCTTTCTCTTTCTCTATCCCTTTTCTCTCCCTTTCATCTATCTCTCTGCTCCCTCCCTTCCACTCTCTAGAAATCATTGGAAAAATATCCTCAGTGAGGAATTAAAAAAAAAGTAGGTAACACTTAATCTTGACTTATTTGTGTGGCTGTGGAAACATTTGAGTGGGGGTGGGAAGCTAATCACATAAGATGCTCTATGTAAAAAGGAATTAATAGTTACATATGTTTGTGAGATGCTGCATGCTCTAATTTTCTTCTGCAGATTCTCAATGCATGTTAGAATAATAAAGGCTCTTGGAAGTCCTTCAGGAAAGAAATCAGTTAACTCACATAGTTTAGTGTTTCTCAAATTTATTTGATGAATTTTATATGTAATTCATACCCTGAGAAGGGGGTGTTTTTGGAAACACTGGACAAAGTGTTGAGGCAGCCACATTATGTCTGAAATATAGAGATGTCTTATTTCTAACTAAAGCTCCATGATTTGGAGCCCATGGTTATGGGAATGTCTGTGGTCAATCTTCCCCTTCCCACACCCCTGCCCAAAGCACTTTGAGGAAAAAGAGGCTAAGGTGATACAATAGTCTGAGACAGAGGACTATAAAAAGTGCAGAATTGTTTATATTAAAATAAAACAACAAATATATTGTTATGGAATTCTCTTAGCTAGAATAATTTAACCAAGTGTCCTATCTGTGGTACAGATGTAGTCTTGTGCTATTGACCAATGATACGTTCAGGAGACCCTGAGGCCCAGCAGAATTGTGGATAATCAAAGAGGAATTCACCTAGACTCACCAGTCTAAACTTTTTCAGGCAAAAAAAAACCAGAATTACATTTTAGAAAGATTTTCTAAATTGGAGGTTGAATCTAAATTCTGCTTCATCTGTAGAAATTGAAAATTACCCTAATCCCCTGCTTTCCACAATCTATTCCATGAAGCTTGCAGAAGTGACCACTAAGTGAGTGGGTGGGGTCAGGGCCATGGTGGCAGCTACTTTCAGTCACAGTCCTGAGCTTCTCTGCTGAAATGGGCAGAAATATTTGAAAATACACTGGGTAATAATCCCTGTTAATGGGGAGATGAAAACTTTGGTGCTAAAGTTTCTTCCCAAACTCCTATGCATCTACTCAAATGTATTTCTACAGGTCTTGACTGCTGTTTTCACGTTTTGCTTTATGAGAGAGTAAAGTCATTTTCAAATGCAAAGAGTCATTATAAGATGCATATCTTGCCCAGCCGGCCTGGCTCAGTGATTGAGCATCAACTATGAACCAAGAGGTCATGGTTTGATTCCCGGTCAGGGCACATGCCCCGGTTGCAGCCTCAATCCCCAGCTTGGGGGGAGAGGGGAAGTGCGGAAGCAGTGGATCAATGATTCTCTCTCATTGATGTTTCTACCTCCCTCTCCCTTCCTCTCTGAAATAAATAAAAATATATTTTTTAAAAAATAGTAGGGCTAAAATGTAGTATCTTGGGATGTTAGCCTAATTTCAGAAGCACCAGTTTATTGATTCCCAAACTTTACTATTTATAATAATCACCTGGGGGTGATTGATAAAATTGCAGTTTCCAAGGTATTTCCCGAAATGAGTTTGGTTTGGTAGATTTGGCATGGGGCTCAGGAATCTGCTTTAAATATATATATATATATATATATATATATATATATATCTATATATATATATATATATATATATATATAATAGATTTCAGAGAGCAAGGGAGAGGGGAGAGAGATAGAAACATCAATGATGAGAGTGAATCATTGTTTGGTTGCCTCCTGCATGCCCTGCTCTGGGGATGAGTCCGAAACCCGGACATATTCCCTGACTGGGAATCAAACAGTGACCTCCTGGTTCATAGGTCCACACTCAACCATTGAGCCACGCTGGCCGGCAGGAATCTGCTTTTTAAACAACCCCCAGGTGATTTTGATGCAGTGGTCCAAGGATCACAACCAGGTAAATATTAGATTGGGTCAGAGCTCTCCCTTTCCCCAATCCTAGAGCCTATGTTCCTTACTTCTATTTGCCTGTAGGTCTCAGTTCTGGAGCCCTGCCATTAAGAATCATCTGGTTAATGCCCAGACAGTGTGGCTCAGTGGTTGAGCATCACCTATGAACCAGGAGGTCACGGTTTGATTCCCGCTCAGGGCACATGCTCGGGTTGCGGGCTCAGTCCCCAGTGTGGGGCCTGCAGGAGGCAGTCAGTCAATGATTCTCTCTCATCATTGAGGTTTCAATCTCTCTTTCTCCCTCTCCCTTTTTCTCTGAAATAAATAAAAATATATTTTTTTAAAAAAGAATCATCTGGTTCACCAACACTGGCACTAATGCTACAAATAGCTCCAGCACTGTTTCTTCAGTGGTGAGCTTCTTTCTTTCACCGAACTGTGCAATAGGAAAGCTATGTCAAAGCTTCTTATTGGATCTCTAATTTTTTGGAGCCAAGAGGTTATCTTCCCTATCTCCCCATAGAATGAATCTTCAAAAGGTGACAAATTCACAGCACATTTTAACAAATTTTTAATAGTCTACTAGATTCAATGCAAGAGGAAGATGTTTTATGCCTTCAAAGCAGTTATTAATGAAACTTTTAGGATCTTTATAACTGGAAAGCTTTTCAAAAGAAACCACCCTCAAGGGTTTCAGAATCCAAGTTCAGAATAAAGATAGAAAGGTTCCCCCTCCCAAAAAACAAACAAACAAACAAAAAACTCCACCACCATGCTTGGTAATTTCTATGGTATTTCAAAAACTGAATTGAATTGAATATGCCTGTACATAAAACATCATTTGATATTATGGACAATTTATCTTTAAAGAGGAACTGCCAGTCTTTTGACAAACTTTAAACTTAACTTACTCTTACAAATGTCAAAGTTGAGCATGAAGTTTATCTCATCAATCTTTGTAGTTTTACAGCTAGGGAAGAAACTAGCTACCATTACCTTAGGGTCATGAAAATATTAGTTTAGTGAATCAGCAGACATGAAAATATGCCTCTTGTTTGATGTAGTATTTTAGTACCTGAATATAAGCTGTGGTGTCTGAATATTGCTATATTATCTTGAATTTTAATAAATATTGTAGAAAATTCAGAATCTTTGGGGGAACATACACAAATATCATTTCCATGGTCTGAGAAACCCCATATTATCAGCAAATGACTCTTTTTGAAAAAAATGTACCATTATTTTTTATTTTTTATTAAATTTATTGAGGTGACATTGGTTAATAAAACTATATAGGTTTTAAGTGTATAATTCTATAATACATCATCTGTGTGTTTATCACCCAAAGTCAAATCTCTTTTCACTCTGGTAACCACAATACTATTGTCTGTGTTTATGAGTTTTTGTTTGTTTATTTGTCTTATTTGTTCATTTGTTGCTTTCAGTGTTACATTCCACAAATGAGTGAAATCAGATGGTTCTTGACTTTTTCTGTCTGACTTATTTTGCTTAGTATTATATTCTCAAGATCCATCCATGTTTTTGCAAATTGCAGCATTTCATCTTTTCTTATGACTGATTAGAATCCAATCATCTATCAAAGGACACTTTCATTGTTTCCATGTCTTGGCCACTGTGAATATGCTGCAATCAACATAGGGGTACATATATCTTTGAGAATAAATGTTTTTGGGTAGATACCCAGAAAAGCGGTTGCTGGGTCCTGAAAAGACACTTCTTCCAAGAAGTCATACAAATAGCCAACCAATATATGAAAAGATGCTCAACTTCATCAGCTATTAGGGAAATTCAAATAAAAACTACAATGAGATACCACCTTACACTTGTTAGAATGGCTATTATCAACAAGACAAGTAATAACTAATGTTGGAGAGCTTGTGGAGAAAAAGGAACCCTCCTTACTGCTGGTGGGTATGTAAACTGGTACAGCTGCTATGGAAATCAGTATGGAGAGTCCTCAGAAAATGACTCTTTATAATAAAACTAGAGGCCTGGTGCATGAATTCATGCACCAGTGGAGTCCCTCAGCCTGGCCTGTGGGGATTGGGCCAAAACCGACTCTACAACATCCCCCAAGGGGTCCCGGATTGCAAGAGGGGACAGGCCAGGCCAGGCCAAGGGACCCCACTGATGCACGATTGGGGCCGGGGAAGGACTGCAGGAGGGCTCCAGGGCGTGTCCGGCCCATCTTGCCCAGTCCCAATCGGCCAGATCCCAGCAGCAAGCTAACCTACTGGTTAGAGTATCTGCCCTCTGGTTGTCAGTGTGCATCATAGCAACTGGTCGACCAGTTGGACACTTAGCATTATTATATAGGATATCAGTGATATATCATAGGTTGAACAGTGGGCTGGCTGTACCTTGTTCCACTTTCTCTCTATTCTCTGTTCTTCCCTAAGGCCACTATAAATTGGATAAAGAAGAAAATTAGGGCCCTAGCTGGTTTTGCTCAGTGGATAGAGCGTTGGCCTGCAGACTGAAGGGTCCCCGGTTCGATTCTGGTCAGGGGCATGTACCTTGATTGCGGGCACATCCCCAGTGGGGGGCGTGCAGGAGGCATCTGATTGATGTTTCTCTCTCATCAATGTTTCTAACTCTCTATGCTTCTCCCTTCCTATCTGTAAAAAAAATCAATAAAAATATATTTAAAAAAAAAGAAAATTAGGCCTTTCTCTTAAAGTTCTCATGTAAATTTTCCCCTTATATTAGGCAATTGCTGGTTACTGCTTGCACTGTGTCATCAGAGTTTTTCCTAAAGATAATAAAGGAACTGACCCATAGATGTAATATTTAGATTAATATCTTTATTTTTCTTTTTTAAGATGGAACATAATTTATTGTATTCAGAATCCAACTTTATGGTGGTAATCCTATCCCTTTTGTTCATTAGTGTGTATGTGTGTATTTCTATACACAAATATTGTTCTCAGTTACTAGTATTCTTAATTTGATTATTTTGTCTTCTGAAATTTACTAGCAATTGAGATACTGGGACAAATAGATCACTTGTGCTCATATAGCAAGCTTCCTGGTTTTTAGTGATTAGTCTGGGAATATTTTGGAGAAAATATTCAGCATCTTAGTAATCAAATTTGAGGTTGTGACTACATCTTCTTTTCTATCAAGTATGTTCCTAATTTTTATTTTGCACCAAAATTTAAACTTTGTAGAAACATATATTGAGTACTAGACCTGTGTTAAGTATTTTCACATATATTCTCTCACTCTTACCTATTAGTGACTCCAGTTATACTCCATTTTACAGTAGTTGTTCAATATTCATTTATTTTTTCAATAAACAATACACTCCTATTGAAAACCAACTATATATAAGCTACTCTACCATGCTCTAGGATAAGGATTGCATTGGTGAAACTAAAGTGATATTAAATAAATGAAAAGCTCAAGCAGAAGGTTACAAGGCAACTTATCAAGAAGTGTGGGTGCACTTAAATGTATTAGGTATGCATGTTGGGGAATGTTGGTTGGTACTCAAGAGGGTTATTATGTAAACCTTTATTTAAAGCAAAGACATGATTTTACATTTCCTGTCTGTTTTTGCCTTCTTAACTATCTCCACCCATATCATCTAGCCCCAGTAATTTATACATTTGTGTTTTCTTATAGTGGATCTCCTTCATATAGAACATGTAGGCCATGCAAAGCCCAGATAGGGACCATCATGGGGTAGAAAAAGGACTTGGTATTGGAACATTTTTATGACAGGAAAGAATGGCCCTAGTATTTTCTTTTAGTCCTGGATGGATGTTTTTCCCATCATAAAAACTGAAGTTTGTGATTAGGAGTTGGGAGTCTGCAAACTGAAACCCAACTGGGTTGCCGAGAGGCAGGCAGCTGCAAAAGAAAGCTCAGGCAATTATGGGTGTGCAAGAAAAATAAAAGCTTTCTGTAGCGATTCAGGATTGTATAATAAAATCTGTGTCTATCAATTGATAGAGTCTGAGCATGGAGTTGCCTATGATCACATAATCTGGAACCTAGAATGTACAAAACATATTAAAAAGAATACTTGGGAAAACAAGTGTGGTACTGTACAGATTTTGAAAAGGCTTTTTGTAAGTTATCTCCAATAATCAAATCTAGGGAGGACAGGAGCCAAGTAAGAAGTGACAGGCATTTCACTAAAGATGAAAATAGACATTTCTATCATACTACAGGCCTGGTGCACAAAATTTGTGCACTCAGAGGGGGTCCTTCAGCCCGGACTGTGCCCCTCTTGCAGTCTCACAGTCCAGGAGCCCTTGGAGGCTGGAGAGGCTCCCGCCACTGCACTCGCCTGCTGTGAGCACGGCTTCTGGCTGAGCAGCGCTCCCCCTGTCGGAGCACACTGACCACCAGAGGGCAGCTCCTGCGTTAAGTGTCTGCCTCCTGGTGGTCAGTGCGCATCATAGTGACCGGTCGTTCTGCCATTTGGTCGATTTGCATATTAGCCTTTTATTATGTTGGATTGTTTCTTTGGTGAAATGGTGGTGATAATAATATTTTAAAAAATCTATTTTTTTTTTTAAATCTTTCCCGGAAAAATGGCGGCTGAATAGAGTCGTGTTTGGAGTCTGGTCCTGGGGTGGAGAGTAGGAGTGGCTGTGGTTCACAGGGGGAGTGTATGTTGGCAAGCTAAGGGACAGCTAAACTCCAGGAGAAGGCGGGGGAGTGCTGGGCAGGGTTCCCCTGACCCTGCAGCACCCACAGGGGCTGGGTCCCCTCCCGGAGCTGCGGGCTCACCGGGGGCCTCGCCATCTTGCAAGGGAAGGAGGATTTTATTGGAAACCTGACTTTCCATGACAACTGCAAACACTGAACAGCTGTGAGCACCAGAACACCGGTCCCCTATCTGCGCAAACATTCGGATTCAAAGGAACTCTTCACTGCACCACGGAAAGGTCAGATTTCGCCTGAAATAAGGTGTGGTTTCTTGTCCCCGTGGTGGGAGAGGGAAGCGCGCGAGCTGCAGGATCGACAGGACCTGGGAGGTCTGTGCCTAGAAAAATCTGCGGCAGTTGGAGCTGCTGTGACCCATGAATGTGGAAGGGGGTCCTCTGAGCTGCTAACAGAAGTGATCTCTTAAAAGCAACTCATTTTAATCTGACGAGGAGGGTCAGACTAAGAATTTTCAAAGGAGTGCAGGCTCCTTAGTCTTGCACGCAAACCCACTGTCAGCATACTTGGGCTCTTTCAGACTCTGATTACTAAGTCCAATACATAGGAAAACCCAGTTGGGGAATACCCTGAAAGACTGCAGGGGGAAGTTGTTTTTCCTGGAACCTGGGGAGCAGAGCTGGGTGTGACCATCAGAGAGGCAGCTCTGAGGCACACAACAGGTAGTGAGTGCCATAGAGGGGAAAAAAAAAAAAAAAAGCTAGAGAGGCCCGGAAGTCAATTCAGAAACACTGCCACCCAGGGGCTGAAACGCTAATTGTCTCTGGTGTAATCAAAAATAAATACGAGAAATTAAGACACGGCCAGCTTAAAAATCAGGACTGGCTTACAACACTGAGGAGCAGTGGAACGAAGGGAACTGAAATACCGCCCAGACTGGGAAACAGGCGTACCAACAGAATAATAGAGGAAGTGAATGACAGCCACTACTGCACATTTTAGTCTTCCTATTTTTTATTTTAAATTATTTTTTTAAATTTTTTTATTCTAATTTTTTATTTTCATTTTTTGCATCTTTTACTTAAGAAACTAATTTTTTTTCCTTTTTCCTCACTCGATTTTCACCTTTTTGATTATTACAGTTTTATTTTCAATCAGCATTATTATTACTATTATTTTACTTTTTTTAAAATGTCATTTCATTTTCTCTTTCTTTTATTTTGGGATTAGTGTCCTACATTCTATTTGCATCTTTCCCTTACAATCGTTTTACCCTATCTCAATGCTAACATTATGCCATCACTCTTCTCCTAACCTTTCCCCTTTTGGTCTCCTGTTTATCCTAACCCTTTCTGGCTTTAGATTTTCCCTACTTTTTCAGTCTACCCTCTGCTAAAATTTCACCCTACTTATATATCTAATTCCCAACCCCCTGCTCCAAGTCCATATATACCTCTCTCTATGCTACCTTAAAAAATTATTTTTCTCTCTGGCCTTTTGTTGTTGTTTGCTTGAATGTTGATTAGATTGAATTTTTATGCTTTGTTATGAGATTGTTTTGATTATTCTTTTTGTTTGTTTGGTTGGTTCTTTTGTTTGCTTTGTTTTTGTTTGTTTTTTACTTTTGTTTTCCCTTGCCTCACTTGATATTAGTTGGTGTTGCAGTTTGTATTAATCTCCAGGCTCGTGTTGCTGGAATTTGCTGGGATTAGTGGTTGTTCTATTGGAGTTTACTCCCCATATATATAGTCTGTTCCCCTTTTCTCTCTTAGTATCGTTCTTGTCTCTCTTACTTTTTTTCTTTTCTTTTTTTCTTCTCTTTTCCCAAGTTCAGATTCACACTCTTTTTTTGTTTGTTTCTTTGTTTTTGTTCTTTCTTTTTACTCTTACTCTTCCTCTCCTATTCCCTAATTTGTCTTTCTCTGGTGGTCACCTTTATTGGAGATTATTAATATCGTGAATACAATTCTGTTAAGTGCCTTGTGTGTTGTGCCTGGTTGTGTTGTATTTTGTACCTTTAAATCAATGCCGGAGAGAGAGAACTACATAACCAGACATCCAGAGAAGAGAGACCATGGGGAGACAAAGAAACAGCCCCCATAGGAAAGAAAAGCAGGCATCACCAGAAAAGGAAGTAAACGAATTAGAGGCAAACAACCTATCAGAGAAAGAATTCAGAGAAATGGTCATAAGGTGGCTGAAAAGGATGGAAGACAAGTTCGGCAATATGAGTAAGAACCAAGAGGAAATGAAGAAGAACCAAGAATAAATGAAAAATGACATTGCTGCTGTAAAGAACTCAATAGAAAGCATCAAGAGTAGACTAGAAGAAGCAGAGGACTGCATGAGTGAGCTAGAAGACAAGATGGAAAAAAATACCCAAGTACAACAGCTTCTAGAAACAAATATTAGAAAGCATGAGGAGAGCCTAAGGGAACTTCGGGACAACACGAAACAAAACAACATCAGGATAATAGGGGTACCAGAAGGAAAGGAAACTGAGCAAGGAATAGAAAACCTGTTTGAAGAAATAATAACAGAAAACTTCCCTGATATAGGGAAGAAAAAACCCACACAAATCCAAGAAGCTCACAGAGTTCCAAGCAAAATGAACCCCAAAAGACCGACGCCAAGGCACATTATGATTAAGTTGGCAAACACCAACGACAAAGTAAGAATCTTACAAGCGGCCAGAGAGAGACAGACAGTTACATACAAAGGAACCCCCATCAGACTAGCAACTGATTTCTCAACAGAAACTCATCAGGCCAGAAGGGAATGGAATGAAATATACAAAGTCATGCAAAGGAAGGGTCTCAATCCAAGAATACTATACCCAGCAAGGCTGTCAATCAAAATTGAAGGTGAAATCAGGAGCTTCACAGACAAAAAAGGACTAAGGGAATTTATCACCACCAAACCAGCAATGCAAGAAATGCTAAATGGTCTGCTGTAAAAAAAAGAAAGAAAAAAGAAGAAGAAGAAGAAGAAATAGGAAGCAAAGAAGGAACACAGGGGTATAGAATAAAAATGGCGACAAATAAGTACCTATCAATAATAACTTTAAATGTAAATGGATTGAATGCCCCAATCAAAAGACACAGGGTAACAGATTGGATAAGAAAACAAAACCCATATATCTGCTGTCTACAAGAAACCCACCTCAAAAAAAAGGACGCATACAGACTGAGAGTAAAGGGATGGAAAAAGGTTTTCCAGGTGAATGGAAATGAAAAAAAAGCTAGGGTAGCAATACTTATATCTGACAAATTAGATCTCAAACTGAAGGACATAACAAGAGATAATGAAGGCCACTTCATAATACTAAAGGGAGCAATCCAACAAGAAGAAATAACTCTGGTAAACATATATGCACCCAATACAGGAGCAACAAGATACATTAAAAAACTCCTGGAAGATATCAAAGGAGAGATTGACAGCAATACAATCATAGTAGGAGACTTCAATACCCCACTATCACCATTGGACAAATCCTCTAAACAAAAAATCAGCAAAGAAACATCAATCCTAAATGACTCACTAGACCAGATGGAATTAATCGACATCTTCAGAACATTTCACCCCAAAGCCACAGAATATACATTCTTCTCAAGTGCACATGGGTCATTTTCAAAGATAGACCATATGTTAGGACATAGGCAAAGTCTGTCCAAATTCAAGAAGATAGAAATCATATCAAGTATCTTCTCAGATCACAGTGGCATGAAACTGGAAATCAACTACAATAAAAACAACCCAAAGAAATCAAACACATGGAGACTAAACAGCATGCTATTAAAGAATGACTGGGTTACCAAAGACATCAAGGAAGAAATAAAAAACATCATGACAACAAATGACAATGAAAACACAACAATCCAAAATCTATGGGACACAGCGAAAGCAGTCCTGAGAGGGAAGTTCATAGCTCTAGAAGCCTACTGCAAAAAACAAGAAACAATGGTAATAAATTACCTAACCCAACAACTCAAAGAGTTAGAGAGAGAGCAACAAGAAAAGTCCAGTGTAAGCAGAAGTAAAGAAATAATAAAGATCAGAGTGGAGATAAATGACATAGAGACCAAAGAAACAATACAAAAGATCAACAAAACCAAGAGCTGGTTCTTTGAAAGGATAAACAAGATTGATGAACCTCTAGCCAGGCTCACGAAGAAGCAAAGAGAGAGGACCCAAATAAACAAAATCAGAAATGAAAGAGGTGAAATAACAACACACCCCGACGAAATACAAAGGATTGTTACAAAATACTACGAACAACTCTATTCCAACAAACTGGACAACCTGGAGGAAATGGACATATTCCTAGAAAAATACCACCTTCCAAAACTCAATCAGGAAGAATCTAAAGAGCTCAACAGGCCAGTAACTATGGAAGAAATTGAAGCAGTCATCAAAAAGCTTCCGGCAAACAAAAGCCCGGGGCCAGACGGCTTCACAGGAGAGTTTTACCAAACATTCAAGGAAGAACTAAAACCTATCCTCCTCAGACTATTCCAAAAAATCAAGAGGAAGGAACACTTCCAGGCTCCTTCTATGAAGCCAGCATCACCCTAATACCAAAACCAGATAAAGACAACACAATGAAAGAGAATTATAGACCAATATCCCTCATGAACATACATGCCAAAATCCTCCACAAAATTCTAGCAAATCGGCTCCAGCGATACATCAGAAAGATCATACACCATGACCAAGTAGGATTTATCCCAGTAATGCAAGGATGGTACAATATCCGCAAATCAATAAACGTGATATATCACATAAACTAATTGAGAGATAAAAATCATATAGTCATATCAATTGATGCAGAAAAAGAATTTGACAAAATCCAACACCCTTTTTTAAAAATATATATTTTATTGATTTTCTACAGAGAGGAAGAGAGAGGGATAGAGAGTTAGAAACATCGATGAGAGAGATACATCGATCAGCTGCCTCTTGCACACCCCCTACTGGGGATGTGCCCGCAACCAAAGTACATGCCCTTGACTGGAATCGAACCTAGGACCCTTGAGTCCGCAGGCCGACGCTCTATCCACTGAGCCAAACCGGTTTTGGCCCAACACCCTTTCTTGATAAAAACTCTCAAAAGGTGGGAATAGAAGGATCATACCTCAACATAATAAAAGCTATATATGATAAACCCACAGCAAACATCATACTCAATGGGCAAAAACTAAAACCATTTCACCTAAGAACAAGAACAAGACAGGGATGCCCACTCTCACCACTCCTGTTTGACATAGTACTGGAAGTATTAGCTATCGCAATTAGGTAAGAAGAAGAAATAAGAGGCATCCAAATTGGAAAAGAAGAAGTGAAGCTGTCCTTATTTGCAGATGACATGATATTGTACATAAAAAACCCGAAAGACTCCATCAAAAAACTAATAGACTTAATAAATGAATTTGGCAATGTAGAGGATACAAAATTAACGCCAAGAAATCTATGGCATTTCTATACACCAATAGTGAACTTACAGAAAGAGAGACTAAAAAAGCAATCCCATTTACCATCGCACCAAAAAAATTAAGATACCTAGGAATAAACTTTACTAAGGAGTTAAAAGACCTATTCGGGGAAAACTACAGGACACTGAAAAAAGAGATAGAGGAAGACGTAAACAGATGGAAGAACATACCATGTTCATGGATTGGTAGAATCAACATCATTAAAATGTCCATACTACCCAAAGCAATCTACAGATTCAATGCACTCCCCATCAAAATACCAACAGCATATTTCACAGACCTAGAAAGAACTGTCCAAAAATTCATCTGGAATAAAAAAAGACCCCGAATAGCCACAGCAATCCTGCGAAAGAAGAATAAAGTAGGAGAGATCTCAATACCAGATTTCAAGCTGTATTACAAAGCCACTGTTCTCAAAACAGCCTGGTACTGGCACAAGAACAGACATATTGATCAGTGGAACAGAATAGAGAATCCAGATATCGACCCAAACCACTATGCTCAATTAATATTTGACAAAGGAGGCATGAACATACAATGGAGTCAAGACAGTCTCTTCAATAAATGGTGTTGGGAAAATTGGACAGATACATGCAACAAAATGAAACTAGATCACCAACTTACACCATACACAAAAATAAACTCAAAATGGATACAGGACTTAAACATAAGACAGGAAACCATAGAAATACTAGAGGAATCCAGGCAACAAAATCTCAGACTATGCCAAAAGAACTTCTTCACTGACACTGCCCCTAGGGCAATGGAAGCTAAAGAGAAAATTAACAAATGGGACTACATCAAAATAAAAAGCTTTTTTACAGCAAAAGAAACCATCAACAAAACAATAAGAAAGCCCAATGCATGGGAAAACATATTTGCAAATGCTATCACTGATAAAGGTTTAATCTCCAACATCTACAGGCAACTTATGCAACTTAATAAAAGGAAGATAAATGATCCAATAAAAAAATGGGCAACAGACCTAAACAGAATCTTTTCAAAAGAAGACAGAAGGAAGGCCAAGACACACATGAAAACATGCTCAACGTCACTAATTATCTGAGAGATGCAAATCAAAACAACAATGCGGTACCATCTCACACCTGTCAGAATGGCTATCATCAACAAATCAACAAACGACAAGTGTTGGCGAGGATGCGGAGAAAAAGGAACCCTCGTGCACTGCTGGTGGGAATGCAGACTGGTGCAGCCACTGTGGAGAACAGTATGGAGTTTCCTCAAAAAACTGAAAATGGAACTCCCATTTGACCCAGTAATCCCACTCCTGGGAATATATCTGAAGAAATTAGAAACACCAATCAGAAAGGATATATGCACCCCCTATGTTCATAGCAGCACAATTTACAATAGCTAAGATTTGGAAACAGCCTAGGTGCCCGTCAGCAGATGACTGGATCAGAAAACTGTGGTACATGTACACAATGGAATACTATGCTGCCATAAAAAAGAAGGAATTCTCATCATTTGCAGCAACCTGGATGGAATTGGAGAACATTATGCTAAGTGAAATAAGCCAGTCAATGAAAGAAAAATACCACATGATCTCACTCATTTATGGATAATAAAGAACATTATAAACTTATGAACAAAAAGATAGATACAGAGACAGTAAAGCATCAAACAGATTGTCAAATTACAGGGGGAATGTTAGGGAGAGGTGGGGGAGATAAGAAATCAAACGAAGGACTTGTATGCATGCATATAAGCATAACCAATGGACATATGGTGAGGGCATATATGGGTGTGGGGTGGAGGGGCAATGGTAAGATATGTATACATATAATACCTCAATAAAAATAAATAAAAAATAATAATATTTTAAAAAATCTAACAAGAGATCTCCTCTCCATCACTTGCAAACGAGAAATCAATAGGTAATGTTTCCTAAAACTTCCACCTTTGTCCAAATTTCCAAATGCAAGGGGGGATGGAGGGAGGTAAAAGAGAGTAAAAGGGGGATAAATGGTGATGAAAGGAGACTTCAGTTTGGGAGTAAATGTACAATACAATATGTAGATAATATATTGTAGAATTGTATACCTGAAACCTGTATAATTTTATTAACTGATGTCACCCCAATAAATTCAATAAAAAAATCTCAAATGCAAAAACTTTTTCCTTCTGTCTTCCTCTTCCCTCAAACAGGTTTAATAAAACTATTTTATTTGGGTTGATGCTGATTTTCTTTCCTTCTCTGGGTTTTGCTACCTGTGCAAAATAGATGTGAGAAAGGCACTATAGATACTAGCAAAACGGTACCTGTCCTGTGTTTCTTATCTAATCAGAAAATGAAGATGTTTATGCTAATAAATGTGTGCACAAGACAGCCAAGCACTCTATCCTGTAACATATCATTGACTGTTTTATATCATGGAAGTTGTTATCTGCAATGTATAGAGTTCACTCTCTCAGTCTAAACAAAACTTTCATGGTAGCCGTATTTGCAAAACACTGCTGACATAAATTTTATGTGGGGATAAAAATATGCTTGGAGGAGGTGTACATTTTATATGGATATATAGATTTCAGAATTCAAACTTGATAAATTGATGGGCTGGCCAGGGAGAGCCGAATTTTCTTTTTAAAAAGCTAATAAAAATAACTCAAGGGCTGTAGACTGAGATAAAAATAAATGTGCTACATAATGTATTTGATTTAATTTATGGTGTCTTTCCTGTGGCTGTTCTTATCAGACTGGAAGGAAGTTGGGCTATATTGCCACTAGGCCCGGTTTTCAGCCAGTGGAGATGTGGATTCCTTACTATGAAAGGCTCTTCTTATTACAAAAGCCTCTTCCCTCAGCAGTAGTGTAAGAGGTGTGGTGGAAGCTATAAAGCACCTCCCAGATTCACCTTCAGGTAAATAGTCCCAAGACATAAAGTACAGTATAGGGAATAGAGTCATAATATTGTAATAATTATATACAGTGCCAGGTGGGTACTATACATATTGAGGTGATCATGTCATAAGTTATATAAATGTCTAAACACTATGCTGTACATCCGAAATTAATATTTTATGTCAACTGTAATTTAAAAATATATATTTTTTAAAAAAGTAAAAACTCACTACTCAGCTACTGGGAATGAGGTTGCCATACTCATTCTTTGAGCATCTCATATCCAATGATGGATGCGGGAATAAGAAGCCTGTCATCTCAGCCCAACTTGGAACAACGCTGAAGGGTCATTCTAACTCCGGAGTTCCCAGTGAAGCTGCCTGAGCCTGTCCTTAAATCTACCCTGCAGCTCAACTCTTCCCTCTTTTTTATTTTTTGGCTTCCTTTCCTTCTCTTCTACAAGTGTTGCTATCATAAACACACATTAAAAAATATTCTGGACACTGAACTCTTCCTCAGTGTTTGTTTCCCTGGGAGCACAATCTTGGACCAAGGCCACATTATGACTTTCGTGAGCTTGAGTTTACTTGTGCCTTCATGGGACCTCTTTCTTCATTAAAAAAAAAATTAAAGATTACATCCTATTGTCATAAAGCTGAATATATTAATATTATATATGTAAACTTTTTCTTCTACCTAAAACTTCATATTTTTTCCCTTCTGATTTTAAAAGAAAAAACATTTTTGTGTCCCAAGCACTGTGCCTATTGTGCCTAAAGGAGAACTCAGCCCTTAGTGCTATAGGAGGCAATTGTGTATCAGGCATAATACAAGATTATGAAGCCTGAGATGACTGCTTTTGTTGCTCTCTCTGACAACCTTAGATCGACAGGTCCCTTAACTATCTCCTACTTTTCAGGGAAAACAACCAGAAGCTAGACCTTCTTTTAAAAAGGATCATTTGTACTAGATATAAATCATTAATAAAGCTGAGGTTTTCCCTGATGGTGTGGCTCAGTGGTTGAGCATCGACCTATGAACCTGGAGGTCATGGTTCGATACCTGGTCAGGGCACATACCTGGTCAGGTTGCAAGCTCAATCCCCAGTGTGGGGCATGCAGGAGGCAACCGATCAATGATTCTCTCTTATCATTGATGTTTCTATCTCTCTCTCCCCCTCCTTTCCTCTCTGAAATCAATAAAAATATATTTTAAAAAATAAAGAGGATCATTTGTATTAGATATAAATAATTAATAAAGCTGAGGTTTGGTACAAATGGAGGCTTGCTTTGTATAACAGAACAGTTCATGTTACTATCATTTCCTTTCCACTATCTGCCTTCTATCCATGTCCACATTTGTTGTTATTCTGCTAACAATTTCTAAGGGAACATAGATTAGATCTCAGGCCGGGGAGAAGCTTAGATGGCCCTTTCCCATAGCACTTGTGGATGGAGTTAAAAGAGGAGTTAGAGAGTACCTTAAGTGACTTCATTATCCTATTCTTCCCACCTCCTGAAGCCTTTATTCCAGGCTGTTGAGCTATCTTCTCTTTTGGTTTACTTGGGTACTAGGAAGTTCTTTTTTATTTTTTTAAAATATATTTTATTAATTTTTTACAGAGAGGAAGGGAGAGGGATAGAGAGCTAGAAACATCAAAGAGAGAGAAACATCGACCAGCCGCCTCCTGCACACCCCCCACCGGGGATGTGCCCGCAACCAATGTACATGCGCCTGACCAGAATCGAACCTGGGACCCCTCAGTCCGCAGGCCGATGCTCTATCCACTGAGCCAAACTGGTTTCAGCTGTTTTTAATGATCTAGCATAAAACAAAACAAAACAAAACAAACAAACAAAAAAACTTTTGAGTGCCTGCTATTAACCAACATTGCCTTTGGGTACTTTATTTACATGATCCAAATTAGGAAGAGCAGGGTATCCTAGCTCAGTCTGATCTTGGATTCATAATCTAGCCATATGCTGAATCAGTGGTCCACATGATATCAAACTGCATTAACTGAAGTGCATAGAAGGAGACAAAAGAAATAGCTTTTGTGTTTAGGTGACTAGAGTCAGAGACAGAGAAGGGACAATGATGAGGATATTATGACCAGAAAGGCAGTAGAGCATTGTGGCTAAGAGCACAGTCTGTGTAGTCAAAGCTGCCTGGATTCAAATGCTGGCTTCAGCACTTACTTGTTGGGTGACCTTGGACAAGTTATTGAATATTTCTGTGCCTCTGTTGTTTTACATGTAAAACAGAAATAACAATAAGTACTAGTTTCATTGAGTTGTGGAACTGCAAGATTAAAAGTGTCAATATGTGTAAAGCATTTAAAAGGGTGCATAACATGTAGTAAGGGCCTCAAAACAGGGTAGCTAATGCTATAATTATGTTATCGATTGCCCTTACTGACCCCAAGGACTGGTTTTGCTAGCTCCTGTGGACCTAGAGGCAACAGGTAGAGCTGAAGAAGTTGTGAGACTGAGCACCAGTAGCACTGTTTTGGGCCCAGGTGACAAAATACAATACTAGCCATGGGATTGTAAAGAACCACATAGGAAATATAGTCAATGATATTGTAATAATTATGTATGGTGCCAGGGGGTATTGGAAATATCAGGCGGATCACTTTATAAAGTATATGATTGTCTAACCACTATATTGTACACCTGAAACTAATACAACATAATATTGAATGTCAAGTATAATTAAAAAAATAAAATAAGTACAATACATAGCTGGAGAAAGAGGGTTTGGCACCAGCAGGTGCTGATTGGTATCTTATGGTTTTGCAGCTTTGTGAATGCTAAGAAATAGTCCTCTGAAGAGGCAAGTTATAATATTATCTGGAATGTGCCCCCATGAGATCAGGAGATGGAAGTAGAAGTGATTGTTAATTTGTGATAACAACTTATCAAGACAAAAATCAAGCTTAGAGGGCTTGCTAAGCACCCTCCAACACAGCCTGCCCCATTTATAGGACCTGATGTGATTAGTCCCATAATCTTGGGTGGGCTTTGGAAGAGCAGCAATCATCATTTGCCCAGAGATTGCTTGCAGGTGGATCAGATGCTTGTCTGAATGTCTCTTTGCTCGCTGGGTGCCAGATCCAGTGTGACCAGTAGTGGCTCTCCTCTTGTGAATCTCTCTATCTTGAGACGAATGTTTTCTAGAAGGCCTTTACTGTACAGACCTGGTTATAAAAATATTTTTAGGTAGACAATGGCATATGAGGAGAACTCAGAAGGGGGCAATGTGTAGGGATAAGTAAGTGTTAATTTCAAACAAGCATCATTGCCAAAATGAAATAATTACTGCATCTCGATAAAGGAAACTAAGTTGGAACAAGCAAATGTTCTTGGCAGGAAGTCTATCACATGCTGCACAATTCGATTTATGAGCATCTACAGACAACTTTAAAATATTTTTGGCTTAATGTGATGTTGAATTATTGAACCCCTTTTTGTTAAACATTTATTAACAATCTCAAAATACCAGTAACTGGGTCACCAATTTATTTGTCTTATTCTTAAATAACCCCTGTCTGTCAACTTCATCTTTCAGAATTATCATTACTAAATTTCTCAGAACATTAGGGAGCTTGGCTTCTTTCCTATGATCCACCGCGAGGCATCTGACTTGCCCATTTCCAATAGCACTGCCATCTCAGTGGTGACCTTGAAAGAGATTACAAGCAACAGTTATGTTTCAGTCCCTCTTGCTCTACAAAGTATCTTCCTTGACTCCTCATTTTTCTCATTCCTTCTTATTTTTCTTTTTATCCTAACTTCTTAAGTAGATCATATTCACTGTCTTCAATTTCACACTTCTATTCCCTCTTCAGTCCACTATAAACTGGCTTCTGCTGTCATTATCCATGAAAATTACTCTTGCCAAGGTCAACACTTTCACTGGGCAATGCCTTCTACTCATCACCTATATGCTGATGATTCCCAGATCTATGATTTAGCCACAATATCTCACTGAAATGTCAGAATAAATATTCAGTGGCAAGCCAGCATCTCCAGCTGGGTGTCTCACAGGCAATTCAAACTCTTTATGTCTAAAATGGAACTCATCATCCCCCTCCCCTCAAACCCATTCCTTCTTTTGATGTCTCTATTTTGTCATTCAATCGAAAAGTCATATGTTAAGCCTTTCTTTATTTCAGCATATATCTGATAAATCACTATGTCCAGTTGACTTTCTCTCCTAAACATTACTTACATTTTTCCTTTCTACTTTAATCCTACTAAATGCTCTCTCATTTTAACTTCGAGCTATCATAATAGTTTTCAATTGACCTCTGATCATCTCCCTTCC
Source organism: Eptesicus fuscus (assembly GCF_027574615.1). Lineage (NCBI taxonomy): Eukaryota > Metazoa > Chordata > Mammalia > Chiroptera > Vespertilionidae > Eptesicus > Eptesicus fuscus. The sequence continues at coordinate 114,454,978 of NC_072473.1, forward strand.
AATCCACTCTCCACACTACCACCAGAGAGTTCTTTAATAAAATCTGACCTTGTCACTGCTATGGTTAAAACCGCAGTTTCCTCATTACCTACTGAGAACAACTCAACCTACATAGTGTGGCATTTAATGCCTTCCAGCACCTAATCCTGCCTACATTTCTAGTCCTACCTTGGAAATGTCCTTTATCATTCCCTATAACATGCCATTATGTATTCTTACACTTCGCATATACTATTCACTTTGTTTAGAATGCCTCCCTCTATATAGATCTTCTTGTTTTGTATAATTTGACATATCTTTAAGATTTATCTTAGATCTATCATCTTTGGGAAAGAATCTCTGTCTTCCTTCCCCCCTCTCAGAGTAGATTAATACCTCTTTTTTTTGTCTTATAATGCCATAATAATTTGTACACATATTTCTCATTCTGCTTCCTCCATTTGATTGTAATTTTTTGTTCACATCTCTGTTTTTCCACTAGACTGTGCATCCTTAAGGTTAGGTGTCATATTTGTCTTGCTTACAGCTCTATTCCCACCTGTGAGCTCTATACCATTTCTAACATAGAAAAAAAGAAGGTAATAAATGGTCAATATACAAATGAATGATGACAATAAGCACATACTTTTATAGCATTGTACTTTTTGTGAAGTTATTTCCCACACATTGTCTTACTTGAATCAGCAAAATCAAATTCAGCACAGACAGCTATCCAAAAGGGAGACGATGTCGCAGATTGGGCAAAAGTTCAGGCTTTGAAGTCACATCAACCTTTGAGTCCTGATTCTACTACTTACTAGTTGTATGCTCTTGGGCAAGTCACTTATACTCTTAAAGTGTTGTTACCCTCTTCTATAAAGTGGGAATAATAATAGTTCTTATCTCATAGGGTTTTTATGAGGATTACACGAGATAGATAATTCGTGCAAACCACAACAGTTCTTTGCATATAGTAAATGCCTAATAAATATTATTATTATTACTATTATAATCATTGTTATTCTTCATTTTTTCCTATTTGTCTTTTCCTCTCCATACTTGGACTAAATCATCAGATACTACATGTGAAGCACTTATAAGAGTTCTTAGCACATATTAAACATTCAAAAAGTGAGACCTATTTTAATTGTTACCCTAAAACAACACTGTTCTCTAGATCTGCAGGTTCATACATGGGGCTGAAGAACAGTTACTTTAGATTTTACAAACATTTCTATTTTGCCTTAAGCTGGGATAAAGTAATCAATTATCTTGTTCATGTCAACAAAGTCCAAATGATGACTTATTCTGAGTCAGTAGCAAGTGCTGAGAAAAAAACATTTTCTCAAAGAATTAATATATGATGGTACCCCAAAATTCAATGTAAATTTGTGTTTATTTTCCTGGGGAAGTGTTAGAAATCAATTTATCTATTTATTTATTCACCAAATAGTTATTGAATACTACCACAGGTCAGGCATTGTGCTGGGAACTGCCTTCTGGGAGATTAGAGTTTACAACATACACTTACTAAATGAGAGTCTTTGGGTATGGGCTCCAGAGTTGAGAACTGTTGTAGGGTAAATATGGAGATATATAGTCCCAGGAAATGAATATAAAACAGATAGTTTAAACCATAGTTTTAACCTGCAATTATAATTTAATGTGACCTTGAAAAGTCCTATGTCAATTGATTATCCTTCCCCACTGACTGACATTGCTGTTCCAGAGCTACTTTATCTTCATTTCTGGTTGCTCCTTAGTGGACAGAGGTTTTCTTAACCTTTTTATTTCTTTCCTTTTTTAAGGATTGACTCTACATCAAACTTCATTAAGAATATTTAAACTGTCATCTGGAAAAAGAATATGTTGGGACAAAGGAGTAGTAATTCAAGAAGTCCAATTTTGCCATACATTTGGGTTCCCATGTGATCTTCCCCAATTGTTCCATCCCAGTCTACACCTTACTAGTTTTATTTCTTCTATTCACTCAAGTTTTCAGTTACACGATTTAATCCATGTTCATAAAATTAAATGGTACATAATGCACTGAGTTCTAAACCAATTCTGTTGATGTTTCAGCAAAAACTTCAAGAAAAATAAAAATAAAAACCTTGGACTCTTGAAGATGGAAGGCCAGGCCTATTTATCTAAAATCTGAGCTACTCTGCCAATCCTTACCATTACAGCAAATGGCCTGACTTCCTGATAATGTTGTACTACTATGTAAATTGAGGTTCTGGGCTACAAGCCACACAAACACACTCAGGCTAAAGGATTTATTTGTGAAGGGCATCAGGGATGTATACAATTGAAGGGAGACTGGGAAACCGAGTTTGTAAAAAGCAAAATCTGAAGAAGCTCCAAGGAATGTAGGGACACTATTTCATAGCGGGAATCAGCTGATTAGGACACTACGGATGCTGCCACTACTTCCACCACACATGTTAATTTCTATTCCTTTGCTTATCTTATGAAAAAATGCAAACTCATGATAGAACATTGGATTAGCTCAATTTGTCACATTACTGCTCCCTGGTTGTATCAAAGGGCTGGCAAAAGAAGGGTCTGGACAGGAGATAGATTCCGGATAACTTCTCTCCTAAACCCACTCTAATAAGGCTGTTATAATCACCTCTCTCCTGAAGTGATTCATCATAGTCATTGAACATCAATAAATTGCCAAACCCAGTTGTTAATTCTCAGTTCTCATCTTATTTGCCTTTTTAGTAGTATTTGTCACAGTTGATGATTCCTTGTACCATGTTAAAATTTTATTCACCTGACTTCCAAGATACACATTTATCCTGTTATTTCTAATTGCTGGAATATTCTAGATCTCATTTCTTGGAACTTTACTCCATCATTCTTACTCCCTTGATGATCTCATCCAGTCTCATGGCTTTAACCACCATCTACATGCAGAGTAACTGTAAATTTATATCTTTAGCTCAGACTCTTCCCAAAAGCCCAGAGTCAAATAGAAAACTGCCTAATATGAATTTTCACTTTGATTTCTAAAAAGCATCTCAAATTTAAAATATTGAAAATCCAACTTCTGTTCCAACCTCTTTCCCATTTCAGTAATTTTATTTGAAATCTTGTCCTTATATTTAAAACATATCCAGATTCTGACCACTTCTCACCACCTCTATTGCTGCCATTTTTGTCCAAAGCACAATCACCTGGATTATTGAAAGAGCCTATTAATTGGTTTCTCTGTTTCTATCCTTCTGTATGGTCTATTCTCATTACAGCATCCAATGTGATATTGTTCAAACATTAGTCTAATTATAATACTTTTAGGGTCAAATCATTCAGTAGCTAAGCTATTTGATTCAGGATTATCATGTAACACTGACTGGGAAGTCTCTAACCAAGTTATTGTATGGAATTCTTGTTGCTTAACAAATATCAAATGAAAAAATGTTCTTAACAAATGGACTAGTTTCAAGAAGGGCTGATTTAATTCTTTTTGACATTGATCAAAGAATGGAAAGAATATACAAAGCAATAAAAATATACTTCCTCTGATATGACTGGGGGAAGTGAAATGTGTTATGTGTCAGAGGCTAAGAGGTTGAGGAAAAAGGGACCTGAGCAGAAATGGAGGTTATAAAAACTGTATAAACAGGATCATTACCAGCTAATTAGATGACTTCAATAATGCAGAGTTCATGTAATTGTAGACTATGGACTCATTTTAAACTTTAAATAGAAGATTTGCTGTGGAAAGAATCATAGAGGTCACAGACATTCAGATGAAAAATTAGAAGAAATCTGGATGAATATTTGTTAAATTTAGTGCACTGACAAAAGCCATTGGGCTTTTTATGTTCTGAGTTTGTATGTGTACAAGAAAGTAACAGGGTTAGAGAGAAGTTATGCAGGTCATCAGAGTAGCCATAAATATTGGCTTATGTTTAAAGGAAGAGAAAAGAAATAGGATTTCCAATGGAAGTGTTTAATAGACTGCCTAATTTGAGAAGTGAGTTTGGATTTAGAAGATGTTCCCATTAGTGGGTGGCAAGCGCATAGCAGAAATGGATATAATGAATGGTCTATATTTCCATTATCCTAGGGAAAAAGAACTTGTGAGAGCATGAGTGGGTGAACAAACAGCAAATACAGAAACAGTTATTGAAACAAATAAATTCAGAATATTAACTAATTAAGTATACAGCCAAAAAAGAAAAAAAATGAATAGATCATTTATGATACAATCTGAGATTTTAATCAGGATATTCCTAACTGATGTGTTTACATTAGAAGAGAAAGCTAGGAATTACTTTTATCTTCTTTTTAAAAAATATATTTTTATTTATTTCAGAGAGGAAGGGAGAGGGAGAGTGAAACATCAATGATGAGAGGGAATCACTGATCAGCTGCCTCCTGCACGCCCCCTACTGGGGATCAAGCCCACAACCTAGGCATGTGTCCTTGAATGGAATCGAACCTAGGACCCTTCAGTCCGCAGGCTGACACTCTATGCACTGAGCAAAACAGCTAGGGCTTCTCTTCTTTTTAATTTATAATGCAACCTGAATTGGTTTCTGAATAAACTCCCCAAAGAGATAAGCCTGATAAGATTATTATTGAGGTCACTTACTGATATCAGAAAAAAATAATTGCTAATTGTTTTCTCATATGGTATCAGTGGGAGAGAAAAACCTCGTGGATGATTACCTTTTAATAAAAGGAAAGCCACTGGATTTAAAGTGACACTTTTATCCTTTGTCTTAGCAATGAAGTAAAGAACAAGGAGAAGGAGAGGGCTGCAGATGTCTTTGTGAATAAAATGGGAAACTGAATAATTTAATACTGATAATGTTACTGACTGGTACAACTCAATCCAATACATATTTATTGGGCATCTACTGTGTGATAGGCATCACCAGGGGATCCAGTAATGAAGCTCTCGCCTCAAGCTGCTTGCAGTTGTACTAATGGTAGGGATAATAGCAAAAAATAGACTATAGTCATATCTGTAGAGTTTATGTATGACCCTTGGAGCACAAGTTATTGCTGCTGTGTGAGGTAAAAGCAGGGCATAACTGAGAAGAATTAATTCCTCCCACTGAGTTCAGCTTGGAGCCTGTTTCGTTCGATGCAGAAAATAGTAAGGAGGAAGTAGTTCGCAGTGGTTTGCAGATTGACTGGGCAGGAGTGATGGCACAGAGGTCCTGTGGGAATGCTGGAAGGTTGCTGTTTTTCAGTTGCCCAGGGGCATCGTTACTTTTCCTGACCCTGAATTTGAAACGGAGAGATCTGGAAGGGCTGGGGTTTCAGTAGGTCTTGCGATTCCTGTTTGTAATTGGGCCACCCTCTCACTTGTCATCACTCGCAAGGCCTGCCTGACGGATTGTTTCCTGAGAAGCCTTTTTGAGGCCTGTTGTCTAACTTTTTTTAAATACTACTGTATCCCCTAGACAGTGATACTGTAAACACTTGTTTCATAAGGTTTACCCTGTATAATAGAAATGCTAAAAGGAAGAACATGTCAGAAATACTAGCCTGTGCAAATAACCATAGGTTCATTTAAAATCATTATTATCTATGCATTAAAGCAGAATTCCTAATAGGTGGCTGAACAGACAAGCTAATCATTGTAACTACCTCATGGGTGCTTTCATGTCAAGGGAGAAGGAATAGTAGGCAGACAGAGGTGGCAGTATGGATGGAGAAGGTACTTGTTTCATGTAGATAACAGAACCTTGGATTAAAAAAAAACAGAGAGAGACAAAAAAGAAAACAGAGAGAGAGAAGAGGAGAAAGAGTGGGAGTTACTCTAGGAATAAAGAGGATGCTTGATTACCTGGGACACCACAGATTGAGGCCCTAAGGCTGATATGAAATTGCTAGGTTTCCTTTGGAACCAAGGACAGGATTGTAGGGCTCACACACAAACCCTTGAACAGCTTCAGTGCCATTCTGATTCAACTTACCCATAATATGATTCTTGGATGACAGTTTATACTCATTTGGAACATTATGCAGGTTCTCAAAAACCCTAATATAATGGTCAATGTTCCTTGATTTCAGCAAGAAATATGTGTCTTGTCTCCCAGGCAGAAGTCACCCTGTGCTACATAGCAGTTCACAGGAATTGAGAGAGAAGATTGTAAATTGCACTTTTGAACCTGGCCTCGCAGCCTTCCTCCAGGCAGCGGAGCCAGGCTGAAGCTAACATGAGTTCAATGCAGGAGAATAATAATAAAAATGTCGTTTGCAAGTCTTCTCTGTCAATAACAAAGCTCATCTTTTTGTGCCAGCAAGACATTGCAGGCAGCCCACATTTCAAATTCAGTTAATCTCAAAATAATTCAAAAATCAAAGAGCTTATTCAACCATCAAGATATAGATCGACTCACTGTGCATTCATAGAAGAGACTGTGTTTGGGAGGAGGGGAAGGGAAAACTCCAATACAGAATCAGTCAAAGCAGCATTAGTTTTTGTTCAGTTCAAATTGTTTTCAAACCTCACAACTGCACTTTGAATACTAAGAAATATTGCTAAAGAATTGTTGATGATGGCATCATTTGCATTTTCAACTAGTAATAAAATATAGCACCTTAATCCCTACCATTAAATGGCCCTTACTTTTCCCAGACACTTGGGTGTTTCCATCTCACCGATTTTTCTTTTCAGTTCTTTAAAAAAAAAGTTTATTACTTTCAGAGAGAGAGGGAGAGGGAGATATAGATAGAAACATCAATGATGACAGAGAATCATTAATCAAGCCTGTAACCTAGGCATATGCCCTGGCCAGGAATCGAACCATGACCTCCTGGTTAATAGGTCGACTGAGCCACACTGGCTGGGCTCACTTTCAGTTCTTAATTTCACACGCTGTTCTTGCTATAATTACTGTAGCACAAAAAGCTAACAGAGAGGTGGGTGGAAGCATCAGGTTTGTGACTTGTTACGATATTATCATCTTCATACTATTTTGCATGTGTATAGTTAGCACTTTGACTCATTTCTATATTTTCCCTTCCATTCTCTCAATTATCTCTCTCCTGACTAAGGGGAAAAGGGCTGGAGTAACCAAACTCTTTGAATCTCAGTTCGCTAATCTGTAAATTATAGACAGTACCCTGGAAGGTATTCAGTAAATATTAGATATTTACTCCCTAAATTTATCCTGTGTTTTACAGAAGAAGAGATTCCCACTAAGAGAGGTGAAGGCATTTTCCCTGTGAATGACAGAGTTGCCTACTCAACAAGTGTACCCATTCTTTTGCCTATGTACTATTTGAAGCCAAGTGAATGGGATGAGGGAGAAGAACTGGCTTCTTTAGAATTTATATTGTATAGAGCATGTCCCCTACCATAATGTAATTGTTCAATTTTGACGTAAGACATAAAAGGCAAACTTGCTCAAGGAGTTACAGGAGGTTCGTTAATAACATCTCCCTACTCTGAAAGGGGTGCTGAGGCTAAAGATGTTCTTTTCCCACTCATTTATTTATTTAATACATATCCACAATCTCCTATCCGCAATTCCAAAATCTGAAGTCTGAAAACCAAGGTGTGTGTGTGTGTGTGTGTGTGTGTGTGTGTGTGTGTGTGTCTGTGTGTGTGTTTTTTTTTTTTATTTGGCCCACAAACTCATTTAACAGCAAAAAAAAATGTTCTAACTTGATATAGGAGGCCTTTTATATTCTTTATTAATTTAATTTAGAGTTAGGGCCCAAGGTCTTCTAAGGGACATGAGCCTTTAAACCTAAGGCCTAAGGATGGCTAACCAACCCCTCCAAAATGAATGTGGCTTTGCCCATGAGTATATAAAATAATGCCTTACCAGATTGTAGGGCTAGGGTCAAGTTCTGAAATGTGTGAGAGAGTCCAACTTGGTGTACCACCTGCCCGATTTCAGTGGATCCTTCTTTTTAATTGTTCATGCTTAATGTAAGACCTGATCCATGCTGTTCAGGTGACCAGGTGACCATCAATTATAGACCTTCCTTGGCAGTGGGCCATGCTCCCTCCCCTCCCTTGCAGGAAATTGATGGGCTGAAGTGATTAAGGGTGATATGCTACATTGCAACCATCATTCCCATCACCAAGAAGACATGAGCACACAAAGCATTCTCAGTTCTTAATTGATAATTCTCATGAGTTGTCCAGACAGGGGCCATTTATATATTTGGCGCCCTCATTTTTCTTTTCTCTCTGGGGTTAGGTGCTGCAGCTGCTAGGGCCATTAGCACCTTGTTCCTGCTGGTGAGTTCTGCCTTATAGCTTGCTAATTTGTCAGAACAAAAGCTTCAAACACATAGTGGATAGTAGGATAGGACAGGCAGGACAGGAGGGTATCTGGGAACCAGCAATACCCACTTGGTGAGGCAGAGGCTTTGGGGCTGACCTCACTGTCGGTATAGAAACAAGCTAAAGTAGGCTGCTGGTAGGATAGCAATAAGAATTATAATACCATCAACTCAGTTATCATTATTGTTAGTGTTGTTAACAATTATCATACAACTAGCATTGCTTGAACACTTACTCTGTACTAGGGGCTTCACATACAGTATTTCATTGAATGGTTGTAAGAATCTTGTGCGGTATGAATCATAACCCCGGTTTGTCCAATGCTACACAGATAAAGTGTTGCAGAGCCTGGATTCAAATTCAAGTCGATTTCTGTCCAAAGCACATGCTCTTTTAACTAGACCATACTGCGCATTTGGAAAAGTATCATGCGGTGGACGTATTGTGCTTGAAATTCTCTGGAAGTAGAATTGGTTTGAGGGCCGAAATAGCTGTCCAAGGCCTCGGGATATAAGGGGGTATTGACACAGCACTGGGAAATTGGGAAGTGTGGAGCCAATTAACTCAGAGTTCCACATGTGAACCTATATATTATTGGTTCCATGCCATCTAAAGCAGAAATAGACCTTGAAAAAAATAAAAGCAACTCCTTAACATATTTAAGATATATCCTATCCGTTGAGTAATTTTGCAATACATGTAAAAGTTGCATGAATCATGAGAGGCCTGCAACCAATCCTCAGAACAGTCAGTGCCTAAAGTGACAGTAGCAGTCAGCTGAAAACCTGAGTGAGGATAAACATGGTCTAGTGCTGTGTGCCAGAAATTAGTGAGTTATTTTCCTGTCTAAGCTGTAGGCACTTTAAAAAATATGTATATAGTTTTATTGATTTCAGACAGGGAGGGAGAGAGGGAGAGATAGAAACATCAATGATGAAAGAGGATCATTGATCGGCTGCAGGCTCCCTACTGGGACTCGAGCCCACAACCTGGGCATGTTCCCTGACCAGGAATCAAATACTGACCAGGTTCGTGGGTGGATATTCAACCACTGAGCCATGCCAGCTAGGCTTAAAGACTTTTAATATGTCTCACAATAAATTTTCTGGTTCAGAAAATGGCATTTAATATACCGTAATTTGAAGATAAAGAGGCATTAATTTTATTAATAGAAAACCAGTTGTTTGTTTTCATATTTCTTTATACTATTTTCTTTTTCCTTCCCTTCTGCTCTCTGCCCTCCTCTCTCTCTCCCTCATCCTTCTAGCTTTTCCTTCCCTTCTCCCTTCCTCTTCCCCTGCACTTTCATTGCAGCCACATTATTAGTTGCAGGTGCTACTTAATTCTTATGTATATGACCTTGGGCATCTCCATTTTGGAAAATGGAGCCGTTCCCTGCCAGGGTAGTGGACAACCCATATTGTATGAGTCTTACAGAAAGAAAAAAGGCCATAAGCATGGAAAGAAAACATGTTCTTGGAAAAAGGGCCAGTAGGTCCTCCAGTAGCATTCTGCCTGTCACAAAGCAAGGCTTTGATGGTGTTAATGGAAAACATGTGGCTTGCATGTTGCTTAAAGTGAAACCCTACATTTTGAGGTTTCTCTTTCCTTCCTCCACTCTCACCCCAGTTCCCCCAGGGATCTTGACTTGTCAGTAGATCATGATCTTAAAATCTTTTTAGCCACCCATGTGAGCAGTACAACTGGCAAAATGTTAGGCAGTCTGTGTTAGCAATGTTAGCATCCTAGTGTCACATAGCAGCACTGAGTGAAGCTATGACACAGGGAATATAAGTAATTCTGGTACATGAAACCTGGGAAAGACTGTAGGAGCCCATACATTCTAAAACCGATTGAGAATAGAATCATAAATGTTTAGAACTAAAAGGACTCTTAGAAATCATTAATCTAACCTCCTTCTTGTACAAGCAGGAGACAAAGGCCCAGAGAGGGAAGGGGTTGACCAAATTTATGTAATGAATGTCTGTGGTAAGGTAGGCCCTAAGCCCTGGTGTCCTCACTCTCAAAGAAGTGTTATTTCCCTACCTCCTAGACGTAGATAATACACAGGCCTGAGGAGAATTGAATGTAACTATTTCCTTAAGTAGCAGCAATTAAAGCCCAGTCCCCTGAATGTTCTTGCCACTTGTATGCTCTGTGTTCTCCTTAGATCACAATGTGATGTAAGTAAATCAGTGATCTAGCTGGGAAATGGCTTTGATGTGGAGGATTATTTTAGAATTCAAGTATATGGCACTCAGACAAATATAGCTCTTTCTGCTTTTAAACTGCCATGCCTTACTACAAGGGAGTAGGAAAGGTTTAAAGATAAATTGTTTGCTGGTATTAGCGATATTAATGGAATAGAAAAAAGCAATATTAATAAAGGCAGTGGCAAAGTGGACAGGGACCTGGCTCCATACTTATTGATTTGTCTCTGAGACCCTGCAGATAATAGGAGAAATGGCATTTATCTGACATGGTCTTGTTTCATTATTGGGGCTCTTTTCCTCTATATGCTTTAGTTTGTTGCATCAAGGAAGACTGAGTACTCTTGGCTATTATGTGGCAGGCCATTTATGTTAATGAAGATAGTTACAATTGTTCTTTTTATTCCAAGCATTCTTAAAAAATTTCAGGATGAGTGTTTTGGCTTGTTAGGTTCACTGAATGTATAAAGGACTCCTATAACTCAATAATAAAAAAGATACATTACACAATTAAAAATAAATAAATGGAGCTAGTGGGGAATTTCAGATTGAGCTCTCCAAGTGCTTTGTTTTAGAGAGGAGGGCCAGGATCAAGACGGACTTTTTCAAGGTCACACAGTAAGTTAGTGCTGAGTCAGGGTTAGAACTCAGATTTTATGGCTCCTAGAAAAGTATGTTCGTTGATGTAAACAAGGGTTTTCTCAGCTTTTTTAAAAACAGGTTATCATGTGATATTGGGTTCTATGATTATATTGCACAATGCATTTCTGGAACACTGTTCAGATTCCGATGTAGGATCTAATTCTGATTCTATTACTGACTTCTTGTGGCACTGTGGACAAGTCACTTAAATTCTCTGGGTCTCATTTCCCTCACGTGTCAAAATAGTAAACTAATACCTGCCCTACCTAGCTCACCAGATTCTTGGAAGTCTCAAACAAGATGATGGGTAAGAAAGTACTTTGCAAAGTATAAAATGTTATTTGGACATGATTACAGTAGTCTTAATGCCCTTAAAGTACCTCCAAATAAATTAATAAATAAACAAACAAACAAAATATAGTGCCTTTAGAGAAATGTTGCTTTCAGTAACAACAGACTTGTTTTTAGGGCCACCTTATGATTTTTGTGAGCTCTGGGCACTTTTCCCTTCATGAATTTGTTCCTCTATAAAGTGTATTAAATATTGTATTTCATGACTACATAGGTATAATGATGGGCATATTAAAATACATTTTAAAACACATTCTTCAAGCTAAAATTTTATTTTTACTTCTTATTTTAAAAATTAAGATATTTTTTGGGCCCCTAAAACTACTGTGGGCCTTAGGCACAGTGTCTACTGTGCCTAATGAATAAGTCAGTCCTTCTGGTTTGGATCAACCCTTTAACTGAGAACAACAAAAAGCTGTTCAAAATATAAATAAATCAATTTTAAGACACTGAAGAATAAACTGGCAGGGAAGAATTAATAGATCAAGATGAAGAGAGGAGAGAAGCCCAGAGAGGTGAACCCAATATTCCATGCCACATTTCCCCTCAACATCTTTCTATTTTTTTTGGTTTATTTTTATTTTTTATTGAATTTATTGGGGTGACATGGTTAATAAACATAGGGGTTTCAGGTATATAATTCTATAATACATCATCTCTATATTGTATGGTGTGTTTACCACCCTAAGTCAAGTCTCCTTCTATCACCATTTAACCCCACTATATCCTCCTCCACCTCCCCCATCCAAGTTCCTCCCCTCAGCAATTAATGCACTTGTCTGTGTCTATGAGTTTTTTCTATTTTTTCTTTTATGTTCAATCCCTCCTCCCCACAACCAAGCCCCCAACCCCACCCCTGACAGATGTCAATCTGCTTTCTATGAGTCTTTCTTTATTTTGATTGTTAGTTCATTAGATTCCACATGTGAGTGAAATTATATTGTACATGTCTTTGGCTTATTTCACTGAGCATAATGTTCTCCAGGTCCATCCATACTGTTACAAAGGGTAAAATTTCCTTCTTTGTTATGGCCGAGTAGTATTCCTTTGTGTAAATATATCACAGCTTTTTTTTTATAGTATATTTTTATTGATTTCAGAGAGGAAGGGAGAGGGAGAGAGAGATAGAAACATTAATGATGAGATAATCATTGATTGGCTGCCTCTTGCACGCCCCCTACTGGGGACCAAGCCCGAAACCCAGGCATTGCCCTTTACCAGAATCAAACCAGGGACCCTTTAGTCCACAGGCCTACACTCTAACCACAGGGCCAAACCGGCTAGGGCTATCACAGCTTTTTTATCCACTCATCTACTGATGGACACTTCCAAATATTGGCTATTGTAAATATGCTGCAATGAATATAGGGGTTCATATATTCTTTTGAATTAGTGTTTTGGGTTTCTTTGGATATATATTCTCAGAAGTGGAATTGCTGGATCATAAGGCAGTTCCATTTAAATGTTGTTGTTTTTTTTTACATATAAATATACTTTTATTCATTTTTAATTTTTTGAGGTAACCACTTTCCACAGTGGCTGTTCCAGTCTGCCCTTCTACCAACAGTGCACAAGGGTTCACTTTTCTCCACATCCTCACTTCTTGTTTGTTGATATATTGATGATAGCCATTCTGACAGGTGTGAGGTAATATCTCATTGCAGTTTTAGTTTGCATTTCTCTGATAATTAGTGATGATTAGCATCATTTCATATGTCTATTGGCCATCTGTAGGTCCTTTTTGTCCTCTTTGGAGAAGTGTCTATTCAGGTTCTTTGTCCCTTTTTAAAATTGCATTGTTGTTGTTTTTGGTGTTGAGTTTTATAAAAGTTCCTTATAAAATTTTAATATTAATTCCTTATCAGATGTATCATTGGTGAATATGTTATCCTGTTCAGTGGGCTTTCTTTTCAAAATGTTTTGATGGTTTCCTTTGCTGTGCAAAAACTTTTTAGTTTGATGTAGTCCCATTTAATTATATTTTCTTTTGTTTCCCTTACCCAAAGCAATATATCAGAAAAAAATATTGCTATAAGAAATCCAGTATTTTACTGCCTATGTTTTCTTCTAGGATTTTTATGGTTTTAAGTCTAATGTTAAATCTTTACTAATTTTTGAGTTTATTCTTGTATATGGTGTAAGAAAGTAGTCTAATTTCATTATATGTATCTGTCAAATTTTCCCAACACCATTTATTGAATAGGCTGTATTTATCCTATTATATGTTTTTACCTCATTTGTCAAATATTAATTGACTGTAAATGCATAGGCTCTCTATTCTTTTCCATTGGTCTATATGCCTGTTTTTATGCCAGTACCATGTTGTTTTGATTACTAGGTCCTTGTAGTATAGTTTAATATCAGGTAGCATGATTCCTCTAACTGTGTTCTTCTTTCTCAAGATTGCTGTGACTGCTCAGGGTCTTCTGTGATTCCATATAAATTCTTGGAATATTTGTTCTAGTTCTGTGAAATATACCATTGGTATATTTTTTAAAATATATTTTATTGATTTTTTTTTTTTTTACAGAGAGGAAGGGAGAGGGATAGAGAGCTAAAAACATCTATGAGAGAGAAACATCGATCAGTTGCCTCCTGCACACCCCCTACTGGGGATGTGCCCACAAGTGCATTAATTGCTGAGGGGAGGAACTTGGAGGGGGGAGGTGGAGGAGGATATATTGGGGTTAAATGTTGATAGAAGGAGACTTGACTTAGGGTGGTAAACACACCATACAAGGTACATGCCCTTGACCAGAATTGAACCTGAGATCCTTCAGTCTACAGGCTGACGCTCTATCCACTGAGCCAAACTGGTTAGGGCACACCATTGATATCTTGATAGGAATTGTGTTGAATCTGTAGATTGCTTTGGGTAGTATAGACATTTTAATGTTAATTCTTTCTATTAATGAACACGGTATATGCTTCCACTTCTTTGTTCCTTCTGCAATTTCTTTCTTCAATGTCATATATATTTCTTGATTCTAGGAGTTCAGCTGAGAGGCTAAGTTGAACTGAATTTACTACTCTAGAGGTGGTTGGGGGTGCAAAATTGAAGGTCAGAGCCCATCACAGAGGAAGGTTTCTGGTAAAGACTCCAGTTTGGGTTGAGACCCTGAAAGGCAACATTGTAGGTGTAAGAGCAAACCAGAAATAGGCTACTACTTATGGAGACTGAAGCCCAACATCTAGTCCTTTTAGTACCTGATTGGATTAAAATGATCTAGGGTTGTTAGTGGTCTTAGATGATTAGTATCTTCCAAAAGCAAAAATAAATTATCTCTGTAGGAAGATAATATCATTTAAAGCTTCAAATTAGTTTTATAATTTTTCACATATGATATCGTGGACGTTCAGTCAAAAATAATCAGTCATAGAGAGTTAAGACTACATGATCAAAAATTAAGGTAAACCACAAATAATAAAGACCCACAAGTGCCCACAATTTTGAATTTATCAAATACAGACTTTAAAGTAACTATGATTTATATGTTTAAAGAATTAAAATGACTAGAGATGTGATAGTTTCTTCTAGACTTGAAATGAATTGCGGAAATTTCTGTGGATATACAGTGAGACATTTGTTTGGAACATTTGCCACACCCATCCCCTGTATGTGGATCTTACAGTTGAAAATCTACTTGTAGGACCTGGTGTGAGATGTTGCCATCCATATGAAGTTTGGTTTTCCACAGATGCTTATGACTTCCTTGAACATTTAAGATTCCATATTTCTTTTCAGGTGTACACCATAGTGTTAATTTTCATTTTCATTAGTTAATTAGTTAGTTTTTATTGATTTCAGAGAGAGGAAGGGTGATGGAGAAAGAGATAGAAACATCAATGATGAGAGAGAATCATTGATTGGCTGCCTCCCACTGAGCCACAACCCTGGCAGGTGCCCTTACCTTCAATCACACCCTGACCTCCTGGTTTATGGGTCAATGCTCAACCACCAGGCCACACTGGCTGGGCTATAGTGTTAATTTTTATAAGCCCACCTATAAAAATAAGAATTTATGATCATTTGGAAAAACTGGGATTTGATTTATCTTTGCATGTACATATAAACAATAAAGCAAGACTGCAGAACTTTCTTTTAAAAAGAGTAATTGAGGTCGGAAGATGGTGGTGGGCAGGATGGAGGTGAGGGAGAGGGTGTGAGTGAGTGAGGGGGTGAAAGGAAAGTGTGTGGTGTGTGTGAGGGACAGTTAAATCCGGCAGGAGTAGCAGGGGCTGGCAGACCAGGCTCTTGTGGACAGGGAGAGACTACCTGCTGCTGGCACTCCCCAGACTGCGGGACTTGGGCACGGAGCCCACACCATCTTGAAGGAAAGAGCAGCCTCTTCTAAGAACTCATCAACACCACCACCTAGACAGACCTTGGACACTGCCCACGACTCTGCAGCCACTCCAGCCAAAATCCTGCTGCCCCACACGCATACCCACAGACCCTGGGACCTCTACCTCCAAGGGTGCACGCTCCTGCAGCAGTAAGTGCAACTTTCCCCTCCCCAGCAGCTGAACTCCTGATGCCACAGTCACGCATCTCCAGCACCATAGTCGTGCTTTTCGAGTTCACAGGCTGCCTGAGCCCACCACTCCACAGCGGGTGCCGCCATGGGGTACATTCTTACCCAAGCTAAGGCCCACTGCCCCAGCAGTAGAAATTCTGGATTCTCCCTTCCTGGATACCTCCCCACAGCCACCTTGGTTGAGTGGATTCAGCACTAGGGCTCCTCTGAGTGCCTGAGTGCACTGCCACTGGGCGAGTGCAAACGCAACTAAGGACATGAGGCAGTAGAAATACGGACTTGCCCCACTCCCAGCTGCCTGCCCAGAGGCACCTCAGTCATGTGCCTTCAGCACAAGGGCCTATCTGAGTGCACTGCCTTGGCAATCAGCCCTGGGTACCCCTGGGAGCCATCACTGGGCTCGCGTGAATTCAAACAAGGGCACAGCAGCAAAAACTGAGTATCCCCACATCACAGCTGCTGATATCTGGATGCCACAGTGGCACTCTGCCAGCATGCAGGCCCCCTCAGCCCAAGGCCACAAAGATGGCTCTTGGGTGCCTCTGTGAGTCCCCGCTGGGCATGCTCTTATCCAAACAAGGGCTCACTGCCCCAGCAATAGAAATTCTGAGTCCCCCCTTTCCAGATACTTGCCCAGACTCCTTGATCACAGGGCTTCAATGCAAGAGCCACGCTGAGTGCACCGCCCTGGCAAATGGCTCCCAGGTGCCTCTGTGAACCGCCACTGGGTGCGCACAAACCCAACCAAGGGAAGAAGGCCCTTGGTAGTAGAAATTTGGATTTACCCCACTCCTGGCTGCCTACCCAGAGACACCTCAGTAACGCAGCTTCAGCGCAAGGGCTTCTCTGATTGCACCACCCTGGCAAACATCCCCAGGGTACCTCTGTGAGCCACCACTGGTGCACACAAATTCAACCAAGGACGCAGCAGCAAAAACTGAGTCTACCCAATTCACAGCTGCTGACCTCCAGACACTGTAATCACACTTTTCCAGAGGGCAGGCCTCCTCAGCCCCACCACCCTGACAGATGGCTCCCGGGTGCCTCTGTGAGCCCCCCACTGGGTACGTGCGATTTCAACCAAGGGCACAAGGCAGCAAAAATTGGGACATCTCCCTCCCTGGCTGATGACCTCTGGACACCGTAGTTGTGCCTTTCTAGCACGCAGGCCTACTGACCCTCTACCCCTATAGGCAGCTCCTGGATGCCTTCTTGAGCCCCAGCTCAGCACGCTCATATCCAAACAAGGACACATGGCCCTGGCAGTAGAAATTTGAACTTCCCCCTTCCCGGCTGCCTACCCACAGACATCAGACATGGTGTTGCAGCACACAGGCCCTCTGAGAACACTGCCCCAGCAGACAACTCTTGGGTGTCTCTGTGAGCTGTCACTAGGCACACTTGTATCCAACCAAGGGCTCAAGGCCTCGCAGCAGAAACTCGGACTTCCCACTCCTTAGCTGTCGACCTCCAGTCACTGCAATCGCACTGATCCAGTGTACAAGCTCCCTGAGCCCACTGCCCTAGCAGGCAGCCCACTGGTGCTTCTTTGAGCTGCTGCAAGGCACAACCCAGGCTGCTGGCATCCAGTGCCCATGGTAGTGCTGCTCTGGCACTAGGGCCTCCTGAGCCCACTGCCCCAGCAGGTGGCTCCTGGGCGCCTCTGTAAGCAGCCATTGGGCATGCATATCCAACCAAGGGTGCACATCTCCCGAAGCAGAAACTGGGACTTCTCCCTCCACGGGGCTGTTGGCACACCACAATCGCTCCGATCCAGTGTGAGGACCTCATGATATCATACCCCCAGCAGAAGGCACCTGGGCCCCTCTGTGTGCTGCCACTGGGCATGTGCCTCTCTAACCAGGGCCACATGGCTCTCTCAGTAGGATCCAAGACATCACCCTCCCAGCTGCCTACCTCCGGACAGTTCTGTGAATTACTGAGGACTTGCCTCCCTGGACAAGCCACAGACCTTAAAATTTCCACATTCCCAGCCACTGGATCCTGAACCCCCTCATGATTCAGAGAGAGGGAAATCACTTTAGCCAGAGTCCCACTGCCTCAACCAGAGACTATGAGACACACGCCCCCCACTGTCACTGGCTCAGGGCCCCTCGTAGTGTGTTGCAGAGTGATGCTAATCCTGCAAGAGTCACACTACACTGGCCAAAGTCACAGTACCTGGGCCTTAGGCCCAAGACTCCTTTCTCCCAGGCTGTGGACTCTGTGAACACACAGTGAGAACATACCAGTGAGACCTCAGACAACCTTTTCCACAAGAATTGGAAACACAATCACATCCAAAACTGTGCACAACGAAGCCGGGGTGAGTCACATTGCCAACGTGAGATGAGAATTCATCCACAAATAAGAAACTAACATTCAAGATCCAACTACATCAGGAGAACCCAAATAGCACAAGTAGGGAGCTCTGCTAGATCACCAAGCCCAGGATACCTGAGAGATCACACCTCTAGCATGACCCCCAAAAGAACCTGGGTAGCAAAGTAGTTGGATATAAGAAACAGAAATAATTAAAAAGTTACAGCAAAAAAATGGGGAGACAAAAACAATCCCCAAAGGAAAGAAAAGGAGGAATCATCAGAGAGGGAATTAAATGAAATGGATGCAAACAACATGTCAGAGAAAGAATTCAGAGTAATGGTTATAAGGATGCTCAAATGGCTGGATGACAAATACACACAGCTCAATGAGAATTATAAGGAGCTGAATGAGAATGTCACCAACATGAAAAGGAACCAAGAGGAAATACAGAATGACATAGCTGCAATAAAGAACACAATGGAAGGCTTGAAGAGTAGACTAGAAGAGGCAGAGGACCGCATCAGTGAATTAGAAAACAAGGTAGGAAAAACTACAAACACAGCAACAACTGGATAGAAAACTTAAAAAATAATAGGAGAGCCTAAGGGAGCTTTGGGACAATGCAAAACAAAACAACATCCGTATAATAGGGGTTCCAGAAGGAGAGGAAACTGAGCAAGGAATAGAAAGCCTGTTTGAAGAAATAATGACAGAAAACTTTCCTGATATTGGCAAGAAAAATACCATGCAAGTCCAAGAAGCACATAGAGTCCCAAACAAGATGAACCCAAAAAGACTGACACCAAGACACATCAAAATTAAATTGTCAAACATCAATGACAAAATAAGAATCTTAAAGGCTGCCAGAGAGAGAGACAGAAAGTTAGCTACAAGGGATCTCCCATTAGAATATCAACGGATTTCTCAACAGAACGACTCCCAGCCAGAAGGGAATGGAATGAAATTTACAAAGTGATACAAAGCAAGGGACTGAAGCCAAGAATACTATACAAGGCTATCATTCAAAATTGAAGGTGGAATCAGGAGCTTCACAGACAAAAAATAACTAAGGGAGTTTATTACCACCAAGCCAGCAATGCAAGAAATGCTAAAGGGACTGCTGTAAAAAGAAGAAACAGAAAGGCAAGAAGGAACACAAACATTAAGAATAAAAATGATGACAAACAAGTACTTATCAATAATAACATTAAATGTAAATGGAATAAATGCTCCTATCAAAAGAAATAGGGTAGCTGAATAGATAAGAAAACATGACACATATATATGCTGTCTGCAAGAGCACACCTCAGAACAAAGGATTCACACAGGCTGATAGTGAGGGGATGAAAAAAATGTTTAAAGCAAATGTAAATGAGAAAAAAAAATGGGGTTGCAATACTTATATCTGACAAAATAGACCTCAATGTAAAAGCCATAACAAGAGATAAGGAAGGTCACTTCATAATACTAAAGGGACCAATTCAACAAGAGGATATAACTCTGATAAACATATATGCACCCAATACAGGAGCACCCAAATACATAAAACAACTTCTAGAAGATATCAAGGGAGAGATTTATAGCAATACAATCATAGTACGGGACTTTAATACCCCACTGAAACCATTGGATAAATCCTCTAAACAAAAAGTCAGCAAAGAAACAGCAATCCTAAATGACTCACTAGATCAAATAGACATAATTGACATTTTCAGAACATTTCACCCCAAAGTTACAGAATATACATTCTTCTCCAGTGCACACAGAACATTTTCAAAGATAGACCGCATATTAGGACACAGGCAATGTCTCTTGAAATTCAAGAAGATAGAAATCATAACAAGCATCTTCTCAGATCATAATGGCATAAAACTAGAAATCAACTAAAATTAAAACAATGAAAAAACCAAACACTTGGAGGCTAAATAGCATGCTATTAAACAATGATTGGGTTACCAGAGAGATCAAAGAAGAAATTAAAGGCATCCTGGAAACAAATGACAATGGAAACACAACAATCCAAAATCTATGGGATGCAATGAAAACAGTCCTGAAAGGGAAGTTCATAGCTCTGCAGGCCTACCTCAAAAAACAAAACAAAAAACAAAAACAAAACAAAACAAAAAAACACAAGAAAAAATGATAATAAATTATCTAACCTTAAAACTTAAAGAATTAGAAAGAGAGCAACAAGAAAAGTCCACAGTAACCAGAAGGAAGGAGATAATAAAGATCAGAGCAGAAATAAACAACATAGAGACCAAAACAAACAAACAAACAAAAAAACTACCATCACCACAACAACAATAAAAAACAATACATAAGATCAATGAAATCAAGAACTGGTTCTTTGAAAGGATAAACAAGATTGATGAACCTCTAGCCAGGCTCACCAAGAAACAAAGAGAGAGGGCCCAAATTAACAAAATCAGAAATGCAAGAGGTGAAGTAACAACTGACCCACAGATATACAAAGGATTGTAAAAAAATACTATGAACAACTATACTCCAACAAACTGGAAAACCTCGATGAAATGAACATATTCCTACAAAAATACAAGCTTCCAAAACTCAATCAGGAAGAATAAAAAAACCTGAATAGGGTGATAACTACTGATGAAATTGAAACAGTAATCAAAAAGCTTCCAGCAAACAAAAGCCCTGGACCAGATGGCTTCACATGGGAGTTTTACCAAACGTTCAAAGAAGAACTAAAACCAATCATTCTAAGACTATTACAAAAAATTCAAGAAGAAGGCACACTTCCAAACTCTTTCTATGAAGCCAGCATTACCCTAATCCCATAACAAGATAAAAACACCACAAATAAAGAGAATTACAGGCCAATAATGAACATAGATGCTAAAATACTCAACAAAATGCTAGCAAACCGGATCCAGCATTACATTAAAAAGATCATACACCATGACCAAGTGGGATTTATTTCAGGAATGCAAGTCTGGTACAATATCCTCAAATCAATCATTCTGATACATCACATAAAAAAAGTGAGAGACAAAAATCACATAATCATATATAAATTTATGCAGAAAAGGCATTTCACAAAATCCAACACCCTTTTCTGATAAAAACGCTCAGCAAAGTAGGAATAGAGGGATCATACCTCAACATAATAAAAGCCTTATATAATAAACCTACAGCCAACATCATACTCAATGGGCAAAAACTAAAACCATTTTCACTAAGAACAGAGCAAGACAGGGATGTCTGCTTTCACCACTCCTGTTCAATATAGTACTGGAAGTACTAGCCACAGCAATCAAACAACAAGAAGAAATAAAGAGCATCCAAATTGGAAAAGAAGAAGTAAAATTGTCATTATTCTCAGAAGACATGATACTGTACATAGAAAACCCTTAACACCCCATCAAAAAATTATTAGACTTAATAAATGAATTTGGCAAGGTAGCAGGATAAAAAATTAATGCCAAGAAATCTATGTCATTTATATACACCAACAGTGAACTTACAGAGAGACTAAAAAAACAATTCCATTTACCATCGCACCAAAAAAAATAAGATACCTAGGAATAAACTTAGCTAAGGAGGTAAAAGACCTCTACTCGGTAAACTACAGGGCATTGATAAAAGAGATAGAGGAAAACATAAATAGAGGGAAGAGCATACCGTGTTCATGGATTGGTAGAATCAACATCATTAAAATTTCCATAATACCTAAAGCAATCTATAGATTCAATGCAATCCCCATTAAAATACCAATGGCATATTTCACAGACCTAGAACGAACTCTCCAAAAATTCATCTGGAATAAAAAAAGATCTTGAATATCTGCAGCAATCCTGAGAAAGAAGAGCACATAGGAGGGATCTCAATACCAAATATCAAGCTGTATTACAAAGCCACTCTCCTCAAAACTGCCATTATGGCATAAGAACAGACATAATAACCAATGGAATAGAATAGAGAACCCAGAAATCTATGCTCAATTAATATTTGACAAAAGAGGCAAGAGCATACAATGGAGTCAAGATAGTCTCTTCAATAAATGGTGTTGGGAAAATTGGACAGATACATGCAAAAAAATGAAACCAGCCCACCAACTTACACCATACATAAAAATAAACTCAAAATGGCTAAAGGACTTAAATGTAAGATGAGAAACCATAAAAATATTAGAGGAATTCACAGGCAGCAAAATCTCAGACATATGCCGAAGCAATATCTTCACCAATACAACTCCTAGGTCAATAGAAACTAAAGAGAAAATAAACAAATGAGACTACATCAAAATAAAAATCTTTTGCACAGCAAAAGAAACCATCAACAAAACAAGAAAACTCACTGCATGCGAGAACATATTTGCCAATGTTATCTCTCCGATAAAGGTTTAATCTCCAACATTTACAGGGAACTCATACAACTTAACAAAAGGAAGATAAACAACCCAATCAAAAAATGGGCAACGGACTTATATAGATACTTTTTGAAAGAGGACATAAGGAAGGGCAAGAGACATATGAAAACATGCTCAAAGGCATTAATCATTTTAGCAATGCAAATCAAAACAACAATGAGGTACCATCTCACACCTATCAGAACGGCTATCAACAAATCAACAAATGACAAGTGCTGGCGAGGATGAGGATAAAAAGGAACCCTAGTACACTACTGGTGGGAATGCAGACTGGTGCAGCCACTGTGGAGAATAGTATGGAGTTTCCTCAAAAAACTAAAAATGGATCTCCCATTTGACCCAGTGCTCCCACTTCTAGGAATATATCCCAAGAAACTAGAATCACCAATCAGAAAAGATATATGCACTCCTATGTTCATAGCAGCACAATTTACAATATTTATGATTTGGAAACAGCCTAAGTGCCCATCAGCAGATGAGTGGATTAGGAGACTGTGGTACATCTACACAATGGAATACTATGGTGCTATAAAAAGGAAGGAACTCCTACCATTTGCAACAGCATGGTTGGAGTTGGAGAGCATCATGCTAAGTGAAATAAGTCAGTCATAGAAAGATAAATATCACATGATCTCACTCATTTGTGGATTATAATGAACAACATAAACTGATAAACTAAAACAGATCTAGAGACAGAGAAGCATCGATCAGATGTTCAAACCTCAGAGTGAATGTAGGGGAGGGTGCGGAAAGGGGGAGAGATCAACCAAAGAACTTGTATGCATTCATATAAGCATAACCAATGTACAGAGACAGCAGGGGAGTGAGGGCATGTATGGGAGTGGGGTGGGGGGGCAATGGGAGAATATGGACCCATATGCAATCCTACATAATAATAGACAAATATGCAAATTGACCGTACCTTCGCTATTCCCCGCGATTGGCCAGGAGGCATGGGGGGGCAGGACTCGGGGTGGCCGGGGTGGCCAATTGGGCCGGTGGGACGCTGAGCTCACATTGCCAGTGGCGGCTCGAGCTCAGTGTCTGCGCCATGGCTGTGCTGCGGCACAGAAGGGGCCTCTGGGGCAGCGAGCTCACGTTCCACCACGGACCATCAAAAGCGTGGGAGCTGGGTGCCTGTCCACTCAGGCACCAGGCCTTTCAGAAGCCTCCGCCACGCTGGAGGCTTCTGAAAGGCCTGGTACACCAGCGATCAAAAGCAAAAGCGTGGGAGCTGGGTGCATGTCTGCTCAGGCACCAGGCCTTTCAGAAGCCTTCGCCGCTCCGGAGGCTTCTGAAAGGCCTGGTGCACCAGTGGACAGGCACCCAGCTCCCCCGTGATAGAAAGCGAAAGCGTGTAGGGGACTCTACACGTGCATGATTCAATCATGCACTGGGCCTCTAGTACCTTAATAAAAAAATTGAAAAAAATGCAATAAAAAAGAGAAATTGAACTCTCTTTTTAAAAGAATTATCAAGAGAACCAAGATGGCGGCAAAGTTAAACAAATGAACTGTGCCGCGCTCAGCAATTTCAAAAATACAACTAGAGGACAGAGCGTCTGCCACCCAGAACCACAGGAGAGCTGGCTGAATGGTGGATTTACAACTAAGAGGGAAGAGGAAAGAGCAAATGCAGAGGGGCTGAGGTGCGGAGGCGCGTGGGTTGGGCTGGTGGCGGGGGAAGGGACACGCGCCTTTTTTTCCAACCCTAAGGTAGATAAGCTCCCCATCACTCTGAAATCCAGTTTCTAGGGACGCTTGGGAGACCCAGACAACTACGGGGAGAAGATGGACTCTCGGCCATCGTGTCGGAAAGTGAGAGTGACTTTCTTGCAGAGGTGCGCCCAGCAATCAGTGTTTACTGCGTTGGAGCACGGGACGCCCTGAGACCCGCCCCGCACATTCTACAAACCCGCCCAGGCTCCAAACAGCAGCTTTTGCATATAAATGGCCTGCCTTGTGGCAGCTTAACCAAATAAACTGCAGTTCCAGTCAGACTGCTCCAAAAACACTCAAGCAGGAGGAGAAAACTGAAGTTTTTGCTGTAACTCCTCCTGAGTGGCCTCAGACAGTAGCTGACCTGCACCCCATTGGAGAACCAGAAATGAGGGCATCTAGTGGTTGGTGTGAGACGACACCAGATTTCAACCACTCCATAAGGGACACATTCAAGAGGCAGACACAGTTAGCGCCAAAACCTTGCTGCAACAAGTCCTGGCCCATAAACGTGTCTCCTGCACAGCAACTCTTCCTCTATAGACACAGTGGGTCCTCACAGCCAATCGGCCTGGAGGATAATTCCTCCCAGTGACACCAACAACAATCAAGACTTAACTACACAAAGGAGGACCAAGATGGAGGCATAGGGCGGACGCCTGATTGTTGCCTACCACAACAATTTTGAAACTACAACGGGAAAACAGAGCATACACCATCCAGAACCACCGGAGGGCTGGCTGAGCAGATGCTCTACAACTAGAATAAAAGAGAGGGGTATGCGGGATGATGCTGATGCCGGTGAGCCAAGAACACACTTTAAGAACTACGGCTCTGGCGACACAATTGTGGCCTGGAACGTGCTCGGCGCAGTTCCCCCGCCGGTCTCCGGCTGAGGGGACGGCTCCACTCACTGCCGAGCACGAACAGACGAGCCCCTGGGAGACATGGGGTGGGAGACCCTGCTCTTGCTGACCCCTGAGTCTTTTGAGAATCTCAGCGCCCTGGAAGCGGCCAGGTGCGCACGCCCGGCGACCGGCCACCGCTGCAGACCCGAGCGCCGATGCAGCAACCCCGGACCAGCCCGCCATCGCGCACCGGGCGCACCGGAGCTTTGCCGAGCCTGCTGCCCAGCAAGTTCCGTGGCAGCCGCCCCAGAGCTTTGAGAAAATGGCCGGAGGAATTGCTGAGAAGGAACTGACCGATGAGAGTTGGGATCGGGAAGACGAGGCCCCGCTGGGTCCTGGATCCAGGAGCGCTCGCCTGGCGACTGGTCGCTGCTGCAGACCCGAGTGCCGCTGCAATGACCTCGGACCAGCCTGCTGCTGCGCACCGGGCGCACCAGAGCTTCACCAAGCCTGCCGCCCAACGAATTCCAAGGCAGCCGCCCCAGAGCTTTCAGAAAATGGCCGAAGGAATTGCTGAGAGGGAATAGACTGACAGGAATTGGGATCAAGAAGACGAAGCTCCGCTGGGTCCCGGGTCTGGGTGAGGCCGCGTGCCCCTGGATCTGAGCAAGGCTGGGACCCAGGTCAGGGTGAGGCTGGGTCCCAGGTCTGGGAGAGGCCACGCGCCCCTGGATCTGGGTGAGGCCGCACGCCCCTGGGTCTGGGTGAGGCCTCACGCCCCTGGGTCCGGGTGAGACCGCGCACCCCCGGGACCGGGTTAGGCCACGCGCCCCCGGGTCCGGGTGAGGCCGCGTGCCCCCGGGTCCGGGAGAGGCTACGTGCCCTTGGGTCTGGGTGAGGCCACGCGCCCCTGGGTCTGGGTGAGGCTGGGTCCCAGGTCTGAGTGAGGCCGCCCCCCTGAGTCTGGGAGAGGCCACACGCCCCTGGGTCCAAGTGAAGCTGGATCCCGGGTCTGGGTGAGCCCGTGCTCCCTGGGATCTGGGTGAGGCTGGGTCCCAGGTCCGGGTGAGACCACGCCTCTGGGTCCAGGAGAGACCATGCGCCCCTGGGTCCGGGTGAGGCCACGCGCCCCTAGGTCCGAGTGAAGCTGGATCCCAGGTCCGGGTGAGGCCGCGTGCACCTGGGTCTGGGTGAAGCCGTGCCCCTGGGTCCGGGCGAGACCAAACCAGAGGGAGTCGGACCTGCATTACCACCATTTGTCCACCATCCAGAGCTGAAAAGTCAGGGCCGACATGTACACATAAGGAACCGGTAGACATTGAAATTGGGTCTCAAAAGAACTGTTGGTCCAGAAAGAAACTCACTACAGACGGATTCATTTGCCTGTCAGCATAACTATTATTGCTCATCTCACATTCGGTTCTTATAAGTATATTTCTAGTAACACATGATCTCACTCATCTAGGGGAAATGATGAACAACATAGACTGATGAACAATAACAGACCCAGAAACAAGGAGGCATTGATCGGACTGTCGGGCCTCAGAGGGTGGGTAGGGGAAGGTGGGGGTAGGGGGGAGAGATCAACCAAAGGACTTGTGTGCATGCATACGAGCCTAACCAATGGTTAAGGACAACAAGGGGGTGGGGGCATCCGTGGGGAGGGGTGTGGGATGGGAATGGGGGGATGAGGACAAATATGTGACACCTTAATCAATA
Organism: Eptesicus fuscus; assembly: GCF_027574615.1. Lineage (NCBI taxonomy): Eukaryota > Metazoa > Chordata > Mammalia > Chiroptera > Vespertilionidae > Eptesicus > Eptesicus fuscus. The sequence goes on from NC_072473.1 coordinate 114,481,976, forward strand.
AAGAAATTAAAAAAATAAATAAATAAAAGAATTATCAAATATCCTTTTTTATACTTACCTTTGTACAAATAATATTCTAATTACAAATGTGTCATATCTCTTAATTAAAGCTTGTTTAAATGAGTCTTTTTATTAAACAGTTTATTAGCACTTAGTTTACATTTGTGCATATTTGATAGAATTAGTTTTCTTTAATCTTTGTCTAAAAGGTAGACTTTGCACAAATTCAGATTAATTTTGTTCCTAAATAATCAAATTTTGCAAAACTTTCTTCTATAAAAGATGACTCTAAATATCCCTTTTCCTGGATTTCTCCAACCATCTTCTTAGTAAAACAGAGAGCATAAAATAATGTTTTAGTAGGGTCTGAAATAAAAAGAAAATATTTTGAGACATGTTTCAATTATTATTCTAAGAAAGACTACTCATGACTAAACGAATGCAATTTGTTATTTTTTTTAAGCTAGGCCAGATATGATCCAGAGCAATGTTAAATAGGAATTTAGGTGGAAGGGGGGGATTTGGAATTATTACTTCAGAGATAGTTTCAACTGACTTTAATGAAACTATTTTCCAATTTAACAGAGGACCAAAATTATATTTAGTGGTTACCTGCAGCACTTTTTCTTTCCCCCCTTTTCCTCTTACTGTCTCCCTCCCCCCACTTTCTTCTTTTTTCTGGATATTGAGTTCTCCCCCAGAAATCCATGATGGTTGAAATAATCCTGCTGTTTTCTGAATTATGCCCTTTTACTGTGTTGTGAACTCTAGTGGTAACATATTTAGCCCTAAAAAATATTTTTATTAGGAACCTCACTTATTTTCCTGGAACACAAATGAATGCCATGTACCATTCTAATTCATGAGGGGGTCACACCATTAATCCAGTAAGATTTGTATTTTCTGAGCTGTTACCTTTCATAGATTACATTTAATCATGTTTCTGAAAGTACACTCAGACCCATTGTTAACTAGACATGATAGAATTCAGCTAACTGTCCTGTGTATTGACAACAATGACCAAGAACTGAAGTCTTTTACAGCGTACCATCTATATGAGTTCACGTTAAGAGCTAAAGGGAGATATAGAGGAAAGCATAGCAAGGGGTACTATCTTTACAGGAGTTTGTGACCAAATAGAAGGGAATGGATATATGTGAGGAAATGTTACAAGGCCTTTCCTCTGCCCTATGTTTGGACCTCATCTCTTTAGCTCCCACTGTGCTTAACATAGTGCCTGGTGTATTTTCATCACTCAATAAAGGGATGTTAAATACATTAAAGAAATTATTTAGAATGGTTACTAATTCAGTATTAAGCCACACATACCTCTGGGATAGAACTCATCCAAGGAGAGGTAATGCAGTGCTCACAAGGAGGCAGTGAAATTTGATGGTTCATTGATCATCAACTCAGCAAGAGGTCTTAGACTTTGATAAGGTCATTTACTGTTCTAGAATATGATAAAACATATGAACTTGTGTTCTAGAAAAATACATGAATGCACATGTATATCCTGACTTTTGAGTGCAATTTAGTCTTTCTGTGGATCCCCTGAATGTCCATAGTCCCCTGGCTAAGAACCCTTATTTCTACTAGGTGCCTGTTATGTCAGGCACTGTATGTAGCATACAATGGGAGCTGTGAGAGTCCAGAAAAGAAGTATTTATCTTGATCTGGTGACTGAGAGGAGGCTTTCTGGAGAAGTGAAGACTGAGACAGAAACCTGAAGGTTGAGTGGAATAATGATACTAATAATCATTTATATGACACCTTTTAGAGAGGCCTTTTCTCTCTACCCTGCTGAACATAAGACCTTGTTGCCCAGCCAGCATTGATCAGTGGGTGAGTGTTGACCTGTGAACCAGGAGGTCATGCCCCAGTTGTGAGCTTAATCCCCAGTAGGGGGCATATAGGAGGTAACTGATCAATGATTCTCTCTCATTGATGTTCCTATCTCTCTCTCTCCCTTCCTCTTTGAAATCAATCAAAATATATTTTTTAAAAAAGAAAATCACACCCTGTTCTCTATCTCAGTACTTTTTCTTTATTTTTCATAGCACTTATAACAATCTCTAATTGTGTTATTTATTTACATATTTATTATCAACCCCCCGCCCCCACTAAATATAAGTGCCATGAGGTTAAGTGAATTTTGTCTATTGTGTTCTCTGCTGTATCCCCAGTACCTGAAACAGTGCTGGTGCATATGCTTAATTATTTGTTGAATGAGTGAGAACTTCTTAAGCAGATGGAATAGCTTGAGCTAAAGCAAAGAGACATGAGGGAGTATGTGGAGACTATGAACAATTCAGTGTACCCGGAGGACAAAATGTAAGAATGGGAGTGATGGCAGATGATACTGAAGAGGTAAGGAGTATATTAGTAATGAAGAACAATATTAAGGCAGTTGAACTCTGTAGTTCCATGGTGGAGGGCAAACTAATGTAGTGATTCATGGGGACAAGATCATAACTTCCAGGAGAGAGAAATGGGGTGCAGAGAATAAAACAGGATAAAGGATGTCCAATATAGTATGTTGTGTCCTGGGAACCCCACAACTGCTCTTTGGTTATGGTTTGGGTCTCTAACTATAGGCTAAATTTTTGGACTTAAGCTTTGTTAATGAGAATAAGGATGATAATGCTAAAAGTAATAGTTGAGCCAGGCGCTGTGCCAAACTGTGTACATAGTTTTTGTCATGTCATTCTCACAACTAGCTTATGAAGGAGATGCTGTCATATAATAATCCTGTGATTTAGACAAGGACCCTTACATTAATTTCTTTTCTTAATCTTTTAAAATTATAGTGGATATACAATATTATGTTAGTTTCAGGTGTACAACATGGTGAATATACATTTATATAACTTATGATGTGATCACCCAATAAGTCAAGTATCCATCTGATACTATACATGGTTATTACAATATTATTGACTATATTCGCCATTCCACACTTTACACCAATTTCAGTATAGTGGTAAGAGTTAAGGGAGTGTATGGTGAAAAGGTGTACAAAACAAAATCTACCCATTTTTGTCAGTAAAAAGAATGGAGAATTAACTGAGATGAATGCAATCTCCAAATAAGGCTTAAAAATATTATTTTGTTTTTAAGAACAGTTGAAACTGAGGGCTTGAGAAGAGTGGGACATTGGTTGGGAAGGATGGGATATGCAGCAAATAAAAAAATAAAAATAAATTACCAGCAGCACTGAAAGCTCAGCTGAGGAAAATTAACATGGATTTGTCTTATGGTGTTTCTTTGGTTTGCATTACAGGGTTTAGGGGATCAGGTTGGCAAGGGAGGAAAGTGAAAGCAGGAGGGCACTTGCAGACTGGGAAAATGGAGAGAAGTTGAGAGTGGAAGTCATGATGAGGTTAAAGACTGATTTAGTTTGAATAAGGGAGCAAAGTAGGTTGTGCCTAGAAGGGGGAGGTTTTTAGTTTGAGTTCCAAATTTTGAGGCTGTTACAAATTTTGGTCAAAAGAGAGTGGGATTTGAAAATAGTCAAGCCCAGCTAGTGTTGCTCAGTGGTTGAGCTTTGAGCTATGAATCAGGAGGTCATGGTTCAATTCCCCATCGGGGCACATACCAGGATTGCAGGCTCGATCCCCAATAGGACACGTGCAGGAGGCAGCCCATCAATGATTCTCTTTCATCATTGATGTTTCTCTCTCTCTCTCTCTCTCTCTCTCTCTCTCTCTCTCTCTCTCTCTCTCCATTCCTCTCTGAAATCAATAAAATAGATTATATTTTAAAAATAAAATAAAAATATGCTTTAATAAAATAAATAGTCAAAATATTAGTAGATGTGTAGATGTTTTCAGAATAGAATGAACTAAGGCATTGCTATGCCAAGGTGTCATATGGATTCTGCATATAGAAACTAATGTCACTCTGAACAGGAGCTTGTGTGGAAGAAAATTTCAAACACAATGTGAGAGTGGGATCTGGGGTGAGCAATGCCACTGTGGAGGGTAAGAAGTTGAAGGTGCACTTGGACTGCAGTGTGAACTTCAAAGGGGGAGTAGTAACTGAAGGGAGGTGATGGGACAGTGAAGGGCAAATAGCTGAGATGAGTGAGATGAAGGCAGAATGCTTTCTTGGCCCTAAGAGGGAGAAGATGAGGGGCATTCTCTTGGAATGGTCATGAGGGAAGCAGAGGTTTTAGGGGGAAGTCAGTAAGCAGCAGGTAAATCACAGGGCAAGAGGGAATACTGTGTGTGTATGTGGGGGAGGGGGAGACGGTCGAAAATGTAAGAAATGCTATTGACAATAGAACTAGACTCCAGAGGGCGGAGTGAAAGAGGAGACCAGAGGAGCTTCAGAAAGCAGAGGAATATGACACAAAAAGGGTTGAACTGAGTAGGAGAGAGCTGGCAATAAAGGAAGCAAAATTAAGTTTGATGGTTTATTTTTTAAAAAATATATATTTTATTGATTTCAGAGAGGAAGGTAGAGGGAGAGAGAGAAACATCAATGATGAGAGAGAATCATTGGTTGGCTGCTTCCTGCACACCCCACACTGAGGAATGAACCCGCAACCCAGGCATGTGCCCTGAGTGGGAACCGAACCGTGACATCCTGGTTCATAGGTCAACGCTCAACCACTAAGCGACACCAGCCAGGCTAGCTTTGATGGTTTTATTCTGTGAACAAGAGTGATGGTAAGTAATGAGGATGAAAGACATAAGTCCAAGGCTTCAAACTGAAACTCAATTTGGGGTAGGCAGTTATGGTCTCAAGAGGAAGGAAATGAGCATGATTGACCAGAGCTAGTTACACTTCCTGTTAGATCTTGGTTAGACTGAGGTATGTACTGAAGTTCAGAGCTGCGTCAATGTGCTTACCTAGGCTCCTGACTGTTGATAACAGTACAGATCTTTTTGAGTTGTGACATCTCAGCTTTATTCAAGGAGAAGCACAAAGTGTCCTCCCAATCCTATTTCTGGTGATGGACGGATTTCCTATTTCTAGAGATTGGCAGTGCCTCCCAATGCCATTGTAAATATAAATAAAAGAGTATTTTCAGAAGTACTGGAGTGAGAAGAAGGAGCCAAGCTCACCTTTTAATGTTTCCCTCAGAGTCAATCTTAGAAAATTGTGACATCAGGGAATTGTTCATGGTACTTTTAATTTCCCTGAGTTTCTTCTAGGTTGCTTCACTGCCCTCTGCTCACAAGTTGCTCAGGGCTCTTGCACCATTTCCTGTTTAACCCGGACTGCTGTGTTCCAAACACTGGCCAGGCTCTGCTCTAAACTTTAATTTTCTTCCAACAACTGATGCTCTACTCTCTTTTCCAGGGGTGTTCCCCTGGTAGCCATAAATGAATTGGTGCTAAGGTAGTTAAATCTAATAAGAAGTTAATGTCTTCATGCTCCCAGGGGTTTTTCCATTTTACTTGAGCATATTATCCCAAAGGGGGAAAATGACTATAATGATGGGAATTGAAAGCTCTAGAGTAAGGGAAGTAAAGTAAGGAAGAGCTTTCTGTACCTCAAATTAAACCAGCAAGGCATTCAATTCTTGCTGATTTCACTGAGGTGCAGGACTGATTCTGTTTTCCAGAGCACTTGGTTCCCTGTGGCCTAGAGGTAATTACATCCCCAATTTCTTGATACAACAACTTCCAACTTCTTGAATCTTCACTCTCTGGCCCATCTATTTAGGCCTCTGTAAATTGTTTGGTTATTTTTTCTCTTCCTTAGAAACTATATACTCCAGCTTGCTTGAGGCATAAATAAGCTAAATCTTACAAAGAGCCTTAGAAAAGCACTTTTCTTGAAAATTGATGAAGAGAAGCTTTGAAAATAGACCCATTAAGTGATTTTACCTCTGCATGCAACTTTGTATAATCAGATAAATCTAATTCTTGAACAGGCTGAAACCTTAGTTTTTCCATCCATTTTTCCTTCCTCTAGCTAGCGAGCTCCAGGTGCTCACTAAGGAATGTAAATGTCAAGGTGGGCTTTCTTGATATGCTCTTTCTAGGGAGTAGGGGCTGTGTCAATGGCCTTGTTGATTTCAAGCAGTGTTTGGGGCTCCTGCCAGCAATTCCATGCCTGAGTGCTCACCATATTGCAGAGCCAAAAGTGCCACAAAGCCCTATCCAGAGCCAGTGCTATGCAAAATAGAGATACTTTACTCTACATTCAGATATCCAGTTGATATCTATCCTTCAGTGTTTGCTGTCTATGTGTTTCCATGTCCTTCTGTGTGTGCTGTCTATGTGTTTCCATGTATGAGTTGTCTGCTCAGAATGGTAACATCTTAGAATTTTTTTCCATATGTGAATTTCTCAGACTAACCTTTTTCTCATCCAATGAGCAACCAATTTATTTGACCATTTGCTTCACTCTCCACTTTCAAGTACCTTATACTAGTACATAGAGATATTTACAAGCACACCAGCCTTTGTTCTTCTTCAAGACATTAAATGGCTTTAAGCAACACTCAGACAGCTCAGGGGTCTGTACTGTGTCCCTTGTTATGGACCTGTTGTACTGCATGATGTTCTGTCCTGTCTAAGTACCTACCTGCTGGCACCTGTTGTCTTGGCAATCAATCTGGCAAATAAATCTCTGTTAAGGTATGAATTGTCAAAGTGGCTTCTATCCTCCTCCTCAGGCATATTTGCATTTCAAAAGGAAATTTTTAGGAACACAATGTCTTATTCCAAGAAATGGATTCCTATTGTGTGAATTTTAGGTATTCATTCTTTTATTAAACATTTCATACATGCCTGCTATGAATCAAACACTGCATTAGGAACAATGGATATGACAATAATAAAATGTGGTTCTAACCTAGGAATTTTCAGTATAGTATAAGAGATGGGCATGCAAAATAATTTCAATGTAATATTTTAACTGCTATGAGAAAGGTATTTTTAATTAATTAATTCAAACACATATTTATGGACTACCACTGGGAACTCAAACTAAGAACCTATTCTTTCCTTTCTAGGAAAAGCACTGTGCTAGATGCCAGAGAATTAAAGTGAATAAAAAAAGACAGTCTCTGTCCTCATTGAGCTTCCATTCTCTTTTGTGTAAAAGGCAGTGTGGTTTGACACAGCAGGGAATGACTTAACTGGAATGGCTGGGCAAGACTACAGGGTGGTCATGACTTTTGAGTTAGATCTGTGAGGAAGAGAAGAGATTCATTAAGTCAATGAGATAAAAATAAAACATTCTAGGCAGAAGGAATCCTATATAATAAAAGCCCAGCAATCAAAACAGCAGAACGACCAGAAAGTCCAGAGACCAGAACAACTGTGGCTCAACACCTGGTTGGCCCTGCCCCCCAGCGGGGACCCCCACCCCAATCGGGGACGTGGCTGGCCTGCAAACCACCCACGGCCCCTGGCCCCAGCTGGGACCCACACATCTTCTAGATCCTGCCAGTAAAGCCAACTGTCAGAGCAGCAAGGGCAGAACTGCTCTGAGTTGTTCTGAGTTCCTATATTTTTCTTTTTTTATTATTATTTTTTGCAGTTTTAACCTTTCAACTAGTAAGCCAAATGCTTAAGTCCTTTATTGTACATTGTAAAATATTTATAATTCACTGGGCAACAGCTCAGATGTCAGGTTACTGTCTGGCATTCTCCACTTTTCTCACTGCTGCTGCTGTTGCTGCTGTTTCTTCAGGTGGCTGCAGGTGTCTAGGGGATCCAGCATCCCCATACCTTCTTTCTCCTGGCTCTTGGGGGCTGAGTCTGCCTAGTAACCAGCTCTAAATCACCAGGGCAGCTTCGGAATTCAGCTCCGTCTCTCCTCCACTTGGCTCCTGGGAGTTTAGTTTTTTGTTTTTTTTTTCCCCCAAGTCATGCCTGCCCCTATCCTGACTGCTTTTTTCTCTTGCTACTAAAACATTATTCTGATCTTTTTATTATATACATAATCTTTATAAATTTCATACTTTCAAATTACCCTTCAACTTTTTTTCTATGTTCTTCAAAAATGCATAACTATGCCTTAGACTTTCTATTAAGTATCTTTACTTTAGTATTTTTTTTCTGTCACACTATCAGCAACTTGTAGACCTTTTCTTTCTTTTATTCTTTAAAATGTATTAGTATTCTTTACTCTTAGCAATAATTACCAAAAAGTAAACAGCCAGCATTTGTTAGATTAATATTTATAAAAACACTTTAAATGTACTTTTTCAAGAAAATATAATTAGACCTTCTGTGATAAAACTAAGAGCAGGTAAATTAAAACTTGTCTAATAAAAACTGCTATATTTTCCTTATGTAATTTCAAGTATATTGTATCAGTCTAATTTAGTTAAAAAATATTTCTTTTTGAGAGAGAGAGAGAGACAGATTTTTGTGTTCTCAGGGCCCTTGAGATCCCATAAAACTGGCTTTTAGTTGAATTCTTGAAATATTACTGTAATGCCCAGTGTTCAGAATCCCCAAAAACCCCCCAGGAAGGAGCCAAGACCCGCTGTAACTGCAAGAGAACCTTTATTCGTGCTAGCACGAGCTCTCATCTCCAGCGCTCACCGGGGAAAAAGAGACCCTCTCTCGCCACAACAAAGGCTTTAAAGGGGGTCTCAAGCAGTGGGCAGGGAGAGTGTTTATGATTGGTCAGGGGTAGGGTGAGGGGTCCAGTTACACAAAGGCACACTGGGCAGCTTGCCTAAAGTGGACTGAGTCCACCTCTCTACATTCCTATTGGCAGGTTCATGCAATTGTTACATTCTCGAGGTTTTCTAAGAAAAAGGAGTCATATACATAGTTACACAGGGTGGAGGGTACAGTACATTTTGTGCTGTCCTGCTCTGCCCTTTCAATTACATTTGGAAAATCTGTTAAATATATTTAATCTAAAGATTATTAAAACTTAAACCAGTTGTAACATTGAAGATTTGGTAGAATTAATTCCTTTTAATCAGGCCAATAAAATATTATATTTCAAAGTTTCTCTGCTTGAACATTCCAAGGCAGCCCAAGAAGCACCCAGTAGCCCCACCCTACCAGGCTTAGAGGCAAACTTTTTTTCTTAGAAACCTCCGTCAGCCAGGGGGGAGATAAGAAAGCCCTAAATAAAAGTTCTTTGTTCTTTGAAATTTACTACTTTGTTGCAAATACAAAGTAGTAAACTTGAAAAGACTTCTCTCTTGCTTTTTTTTTTTTTTTTTACACAAACAATCTTGGAACCTAGCCGGCCTTTGTTTTCTCTGGGCTAAACCCTTTACAAATTTATACCTTTAAATCTACCCCAGAATTCCAAAATTTAAACCTAATACAGTAAAATCATAAATTAGGGAAGAACAAACCAAAACCCCTACTATAGATAGACAGAAATTTCATTAGCTAAGTGGGCTGATTCCCTCCGTGATAGAGAGCAAATGTCTCTGAGAAAAATAAATCTCTGCAGCGCTGCTTGAGAACTTTGCAGATTATCACGGCGTTCAGCCTTTAATAAATCAAACGTTTTTGGCCAGACGAATCAACAGAAGTGCAGAATAAATCAAAGTAGCTTTTGCTTTTACATAGGTTCTCACACTTATATTTATAGACCAGTTAATGAACAGATAATTATGCCAAGATAGACAAACATCCGTACTCACACTCTCTCAGTAGACAAGCACTCTTGGGAGTTAAGCAGATAATTGAAACAGTGCCCAACTTCCCTGATGGATGTGGGGGCACTCCCAGCACCCAAGCTCCAGGACAGGATTCTCGACCAACATCTTGGTGAGAACCTCACCGAAGAAGTTACGACTGCTTCCAGTCCTTCTTCCAGTACAAGACTACTAGTCAAACAGACAGAAAAGTGAACTCAGAATTCCTTAATTGAATTTGAATTCACTAGCCTCTGGAGGCTTTCTTTCCGATGACTCTAAAAAAATGCAGGGACAAATCAGATGTCTCTTGTCTGGCTGTTAAGACCACTTGAGAAGTGTCTCTGGGGTGCTGGAAAGCTTTGTCAGGTGGTACCTCCCCCTAGAGATCCTCAGGGCCTGGCAGCCAGGCCAGGGAGGCTGTCCGTCCCAGGCATCTGAGACTAGATGTGGGTAGGTACCTGTCTCTTATCTCGCTGGTGCCTACAAATGTTGTATCGCAAATCTGCAAGCTGGACAAGATGCCTTAATGAGCCAATTAGTTAGGAGTCATCTTTATTGCACACAGGTTCAGAGCAGATTACCTCTGTCAAATTCTGAACAAACACGGGCAGGAGTATTTCCTTTTTATATTCTTCTAGTTTTTTTGTAGATAGCTTGTAACCTTGAGTACATATCATATCTAGCAAACACCTGTTATATCTATACAGACAACTTGTAACCTTGAGTACATATCATATCTATATAGACACCTGTAACCTTGGATACAAACATTTGGCATGAGAATATGGGAATTATTATCCCTATCAGTGTATCAGTCCCTTTAGATGGCTCAGACAGTTAAGTTTACTTTTTCTATTATTCAAGCTAAAAAAACAAAGTTATATTTTACAGAATAAGAGACTATCTAAAAATAACAGAGTAGCTCAAACATCAGTTTTAAACAGCAGTTTTCCAAAGGAGGGACCACCATGCTTCAGTATTAGATGAGCTTATCTAAAACGACCATGTGCAACTATGAAAAAAGACTGACAACAAGATCCTGATGATACCAATACTTAAAGGGTAGACAGAGGAAGAGGAACAGAGTAAGAAAATTCAGAAAGAGCAATCTGCATCATGAAGGGAATCAAGGGGAGGTGAGTGTTATCAGAGCTAAGGGATGAAAGTTTCAAGGGGGACGTGTACCCAGACAATCACTGGGTCCATGCTACCTGTCACTACTTGAGCCAATTCAGCAGAGACAGGATTGAATCATATATGACTGTTTATTCCAATACTGCTAGCAATATGAGAGAGCAGTAGATCATCCACAGAAATCTTCTCTGCACCCCACCATAACCAGGCTGATTATATTGGTAGAAATACAAAGGATTACATGGGGAAATAGCCAAAGGGTATGATAAATGGGCAGTTAACAAGTAAGCAGGCTGGACATATGCAAAGGCCTGCAGGTATGCAAAAGGACTAGGGATATTCAAAGGGCTGGCAATTCTGGTTTCAGCAGCAAAGTTGTTAATCTTTCCATGATAATAGGCATCTCCAAATGGGGAGAAAGGGCTGAATTTCTAGGTGAGCTCCCAGATCCTGAGTGCAGCTGCCAGCCAAGTTAGAAAATGCCTTCTTTGATCAGAATAAAACAATCACAGTTAACAGAGCATGATTAATATTTCTTACAATTCTAGCTGGTTCCACAACATTCTATTTCTACCATATCAAAAGGAGTGAGAAATAAATCTCCAATGCAGCTGAGAGGTCCAGTTGAATTGGAAAATAAGAGGATACTAAAAACTTTTACCAGAGCTGCTTTATTGGAGAGGTGAGGACAGAAGCCAGATTACTTGGTTTGAGATGTGGCCTGACCTCCCTACCCACCCTGCTGTACACTGACAAAGGGGTTGAGATCACCATCAATTTGGAAGAAGGAATAAGACTCAAGTCTTATATACATGTGCAATTAAATGCTCTGTTGCTCTTGGAATGGGGCTGTATCACAGGCAGTACAGTCTTGTGACTCATTTTGATGACCTTTGCACACAGTGACTCAGTAGCTAAGACAACAAGATATTAAAAGATTCAGAGAAGAGGGTTGATCTTTTTATTTGTAATTCAATCAAATAGCAAACCCTTTTGGTTATTCTTTTTAAAATTCAACCATAGATTAATGAAATCTACTTTTCTTTAATGAAATGCAATTAGCATTTTTATCTCTGAAAATTCCTTTACAAAACAAACTTGGTGCTATATTTGCCTTCCTGAGGAAAGCTAAGTTACCTCTTATTATCTTTGACTCACATGTGAGGCATAGAAATTCATGTGGAAATAAAAATTTCTTTTTTTTAACCATGTAGGCATTTCACAGCATCCAGATGCTTGAATAAGAAAGTGCAGAATCCACCCCTCCCTTCCACTACCCTGCTAGCCATCCTTCATTTGTATTGAGACATAATTTCTACTTTTCTTCTGTCCTCATTGTAATTGAATGAATATGTACAGAAGGAAAAAAAAAATACTTTCTAAAACCCCAACTGCCTTTGCCTAAAGAGAAACCACTTTGCAAAGGGCCATTGTGTAGCAGAACTAAGGTATTCACTATAATAGATTCCAGATGTCAACCTTACAATTGGTTTCTAAAATGAATAAAATTACCCAATTCTAGCTCTTGTCTGGGAACTCCTAAGAAGAGAGAAAACTGGCCAGCAGATATGCAGATGTGGGGACTATGCTACCTGACTACTGAAGTCTAGGTTGAATCTTAATCACAGAGGAAGTTTGTAAGCAATAAAAGCGTTCTCTGTGGAGGATCTTCAGGTCCCAAAGCTCATTTTAACATAAGAATATAGAGCCCTGTGGCTTGTATGTTCACAAACAGTAAAGCAGTCAAATTCTTTCCAAGTTCCTAAAAGAGTACACTAAAAAGGATGCTTTTCTCAGCACTTCCTTTCAAATGGTTCAAGAAAATCCATGACATATTTTCTAATACCCATATCCTATTTTTAAATCTGCCAGAAATAGTGGCTTTAGTTCACAGGCTTTAGACAAGAAGGGAAAATGTACTCAGAGGACAGCTTGATTTTCTGCTAATCTTAACATTTTATAAAAATAAAGTTTACCATGAAAGCAATGATCTTCGATAGAAAGCTATCTGATTGGTATGCCCAAGCTTTTTTTTCTTTTGCTTTTATTTATTTTTTCAACTGGAGTGGATGTCTTTTACCATCCATCCCCATGTCCTTGCCTTTGTGAGCAAAAAGGCAGCTTTGCTAGTCCAACTATTAAGAGCTGAAAAGAAGACATGGTAATCAGAAATGAGGAAGACTGGTGATTGACATTCATTTCATTAGCACATTTGGCTCTATTTCCTAAAAGCAATATAAAAGATCTGTAAGAAGTACCTATAACTGAACTTTAAATTAGTATCTTGCCCTGGTCTGTGTGGCTTAGTTGGTTGGGCATTGTCCCGTGCACCGAAAAGTTGCTGGTTCAATTCCTGGTCAGGGCACATGCCTGGCTTGTGGGCTTGATCCAATGTATGGGGCATACAGGAGGCAACTGATCGATGTTACTCTCTCATCAACGTTTCTCTCTCTCTCCCTCCCCCTTCCTCTCTTTAAAAATCAATAAAAGCCTTAGCTGGTTTGGCTCAGTGAATAGAGCATCAGCCTGTGGACTGAAGGTCTTGGTTTTGATTCCAGTCAAGGGCACATGCCCAGGTTGTGGGCTTGATCTCCAGGAGAGGGCGTGCAGGAGGCAGCTGATCAATGATTCTCTGTCATCATTGATGTTTCTGTCTCTCCCTCTCCCTTTCTCTCTGAGATCAATAAAAAGATATATTAAAAAAATAAAAATCAATAAAAAATCTTTAAAAACTTAAAAAACCTAGTATTTCTTAGGCATAGTATATAATATATATACAAAGTCAGGAGATTGCTGTTATTAATTGGGACAGTGACAATGTTTGGGCTTTACTTCAGGCTATGAGTCAAGGAACTTGGTGAAGAAATTGGCCTTCCTGAAGAAAACCATTTCCATTGGGAAATAGACAAAGAACAGAAACAATGAAGCTAGAATGCGTGTGTGTGTGTGTGTGTGTGTGTGTGTGTGTGTGTGTGTGTGTGTGTGTGTTGAACACAGTACCTCCCTTAGACCTGGAAAAGTAGAACTATTGCTATGGCTCATACCTTAGGGAGCCCTACTCTTTGAAGTGCCTTTCTCAAAAATTTCTAAGGTACCTTTAGTGCTGTGCAGTTGAGCTTCCTTGAGTGAGTGCTGGTACCTGTGTGAATCTCAGTCCTTATTTCTCCATGTTAGGTCACTATCTGCTCTACTATTCTGGTAATCTGGTCAAAGAGATGCCCCATGAAGCTCCAGGACTCATTCCTATAAAATCATTTCACAGACCTGTTAATGAGATGCTATGCTAAGAGGGTAACCTTGTAAGCTAACAGCTCGCACTGGCTGGTGAAATATTTTTGCCCAGGATTATGCAAGATGGAGCTGCCAGATCGGTATTGTGATGTTGATTAGGAATGATTCTCTCATGCCAAAACCAGTTTGGCTCAGTGGATAGAGCATCGGCCTGCGGACTGAGGGGTCCCAGGTTCAATTCTGGTCAAGGGCACGTACGTTGGTTGTGGGCACATGCCCAGTAGGAGGTGTGCAGGAGGCAGCTGATCGATGTTTCTCTCTCATCGATGTTTCTAGCTCTCTATCCCTCTCCCTTCCTCTCTGTAAAAAATCAATAAAATATATTTTTAAAAAATACTCTCTCATTGAGCACAGGATTATTTTAGGGCACCATTGACCTAAACATTAGCTTTCTCCCATTTGAATTCCAATTGTGAATCAGCCTTCAGCCTATGTTACCTGAGGGCAGAGAGAATAGTTTCAGGCATTGTTTTTAAATTTTATTTTTCAACTAGTGGCCTGGTGCATGAATTAGTGCACTGGTGGGGGGGTGTCCCTCAGCCCAGCCTGCACCCTCTCCAATCTGGGACCCCTCAGGGGGTGTCTGACTGCCGGTTTAAGCACAATCCCTCTCACAATCCAAGACTGCTGGCTCCCAACCACTTGCTGGCCTGCCAGCCTGATCAACCCCTAAGCACTCCCCTGCCAGCCTGATCGACACCTAACTGTACCCCTGCAGGCCAGGTCCCCCCCAACTGCCTTTCCCTACTGGCCTGGTTGCCCCTAACTGCCCTCCCCTGCAGGCCTGGTCCCCCCCAACTGCCCTCCCCTGCCTGCCTTTTCACCCTTAACTACCCTCCCCTGCCATCCTGGTCACCTCCAACTGCCCTCCCTCCCCTGCAGGCCTGGTCTGCCCCCAACTGCCCTCCCCTGCAGGCCCAGTCACCCCCAACTTCCCTCCCCTGCCAACCCAGTCACCCCCAACTGCCCTTCCCTGCCAGCCTGGTCACCTCTAACTGCCCTCCCTGCCTGCAGGTCTGGTCCTCTCCAACTGCCCTCCCTCCCATGTAGGCCCGGTCTCCCACAACTACCCTCCCCTGCTGGCCTGGTCACCCCCAACTGCCCTCACCTGCCAGCCTGATCTCCCACAACTACCCTCCCCTGTCGGCCATCCTGTGACAGCCACCTTTGACCACATGGGGTTGGCCATCTTTGACCACATGGGGAAGGCCATCTTATGCAAGGGTGTGAGGGTCAATTTGCATATTTCATCTTTATTATATAGGATTACATTTGACATTCAATATTATTTTATGTTAGTTTCAGGTGTACAGCATAGTGGATAGACAATCATATACCTTCCAAAGTGATCCCCCCAATATTTCAAGTACCTACCTAGCACATCGTATTTATTAAAATATTATTGACTGCCCAGTTGATATGACTCAGTGGTTGAGTATCGACCTATGAACCAAGAGGTCATGGTTCGATTCCTGCTCAGGGCACATGCCTGGGTTGCAGGCTCAAGCCCCAGTTGGGGGTGTTCAGGAGGCAGCCAATAGATGATTGTCTCTCATCAATGATGTTTCTATATCTCTCTCTCTCTCTCCCTCTCTGAAATCAATAAAAAATATATTTAAAGAAAAGATAAAATATTATTGACTATATTCCCTAAGCTGTACTTTACATCCCAGTGACTATTTAGCAACTATTAATTTGTACTTCTTAATCCCTTCACTTTTTTCACCCAGCCGCCCAACAACCCTCCACTCTGGTAACCATCAGTTTGTTCTTTGTACCTATGAATCTATTTCTGTTTTGTTTGTTCATTTATTTTCTTCTTTAGATTCCACATATAAATGAAATCATATGGTATTTGTCTTTCTCTGACTGTCTTATTTCACTTAGCATAATACCCTCTAGGTCCATCCATGCTGTCACAAATGATAAGATTTAATTCTTTTTATGACTAAGTAACATTCCATTATACATATGTGCCATCACTTTTTTATCCACTCATCTATGGATGGGCCCTTGAGTTGCTTCCATATCTGGTTATTGTAAAATGATGTTGCAATAAATATCGGCATGCATATCTCTTTTCAAATTTGTGTTTTGGGGTTTTCAAGATGAGTACACAGAAGTGGAATCACTGCATCATAAGGCAGTTCTATTATTAATTTTTTGAGGACCCTCCATATTGTTTTCCATAGTGGCTGAAGCAATTTTCATTTTTACCAAGAGAGCATGAGGGTTTCCTTTTCACCACATCCTCACCAACACCAGTTGTTTGTGGATTTATTGATGATAGCCATTCTGATAGGTGTGAGGTGATATCTCACTGTGGTTTTAACTTGGGGTTTTTCTAGTGATTAGTGATGTTGAGCATTTTTTCATGTCTCTTGGCCACCTCTATGTCCTCTTTGGAGAAGTGTCTGTTCAGGTTCTCTGCCCATTTTTAATTGACTTGTTTTGGATTTTTTTTTTTTTTTGGTGTTAAGTTGTCAATCCCTTATCAGGTGTACCACTGGTGAATATCTTTTACCCATATAGTAGGTTGTCTTTTTGTTTTGTTGATGGTTTCCTTTGCTGTACAAAACTTCTTAGTTAGATATAGTCCCATTTGTTTATTTTTTCTTTAGTTTCCCTTGCCTGAGGAGATATATCAGAAAAAAAATATTGCTAAGAGAAATGTCTGAGAGTTTACTGCTTATTTTATTTTCTTCTAGGAGTTTAATAGTTTCAAGTCATGTTTAAGTCTTTAATCCATTTTTAGTATATTCTTGTATATGGTGTAAGAAGGTGGTCTAGTTTCATTTTTATGAATGTATCTGTCCAATTTTCCCAACACCATATATTGAATAGACTGTCTTTACCCCCATTGTATGTTCTTGTCTCCTTTATGATATACTAATTCACATTTAGGTGTGGGTTTATTTCTGGAGTCTCTATTTTGTTTCATTGATCTATGTTATCAGTCTAAAGAAATGGTATTAAGGAATTGCAGAGGCAAGAAGATCAACATTATTTCAATACAAATGGTTAAAAGCCATGGCATTATGAATAATAACAGTATTGCTATTTTATTTCTCATGGTGACTAATATTAAATTAGCCAAGAATGGCATATTTGACATAGTACATGAAGAGATGAAACCCAAACACTGAGAATCTTCATGTGTATGAATTAGACAATAAACAAATACAAAAGTAACTCCTTTCTACCCATCATTCTAAATATCCATTGATATGTCTCTATATGTCACATGAGCATATTAATTTTGTTAGCCATCCTATATAATAAAGAGGAAATATGCTAATTGACTCTCACACTGTTGCAAAGATGGCAGTGCTCACAGCCAATAAGGAGGGAATATGCTAATTGACTGCCCCGCCCAAAAAGATGGCAGTGTCCACAGCCAATAAGGAGGGAATGTGCTAATTGACTGTCACACCCTCAAGGATGGCTGCGCCCACAGCCACAAGATGGTGGTGCCCAGTTCCCTCAGCCCCACTGGAGCGGCAGGCTCGGATGCTCTTCACGCCTGCCTCCAGAGTCCCCCAATCCCATCAGCCACCCAGGGCCAGTCCAAGGTGCAGGCAAGCCTCGGATGGAGGCTGCTCAGCCGCCCAGGGCTGCCCAAGGCTCAGGTAACCAGGGTTGGCAGAAGCTTGTGCTGCTGACAGTGGTAGTAGCAGAGGTGTGATAGGGCATTGCCTTCCCCTGATCAACAGGTCGCCTCCCGCCCCTGAGGGCTTCTGGACTATGAGAAGGAGCAGGCTGGGCTGAGGGACCCCCCCTCTAGTGCATGAATTTTCATGCATTGGGCCTCTAATTTTTAAATAAACTTGTTTATGTAGACAGAAGTCCCACAAAAACTTTCTCATGCTTTTCTCCACCGTAAAAGTGACCCTGGCAGAAGAGTTAAGAGTTTGAACTGCTTTTTACCCCCAAGTACTGCACTTTATTCCCCAGAAGGGCCTTTATTTACCTGCAAATAGCAGAGTAGGATAAAAAGCTATAGTTCCTTTAAGTTTATGAGATAGTATCTAGAGCTTAATCTCAAAACTGGAGACTTAAATAAATACATTAACAAATAACATCGACGTATTTCATTGGCTCAGACAAAATCTTATTCATTCAATGTATTATAAACACTGCTAAGCATTGGACATATAGTGGTGAACAACACTAATAAGGTCTAAACAAGGACCTCACAGAGCTTAGAGAAGCTGAACGAGCAGGCATTAAATAAGTAAACAAACAAATATAATTGTTGTTATAAATTTTAATACATTCAAAAAAGCAGAAAAAGAATATTTCTGAAAAGGAGACAATAATGAAAGGATTTATGGTTGTATAGGGAATGAAGATATTGTTTGATGAAGTATCAAGCTGAAACATGAAGAGTCAGAAGAAATGAAACCTGGCAGAGCAAACAGCACACAAGAAGCACTTAGATGGTTCTTTCTATGAACGGAAAATTTGAAATGTTGAAAAAAGTGATATAAAATGAGGTTGGAAGATTTGGCATAAACTTGATCATACAGGACTTTAAAGGGGTTTATATTTGATCCTAAGAGAAATGGAAAACGATTGGAGAGCTTTACATAGGTGAGAGTGTGATCTGATATGCATTGTTAGAAGACCACTCTGTGAAAAATGTAGGGAGATGAGAATGGAGGTAGTAAGACCAGGTAGAGGACTACTACATATGTCCATGTAAGAATGCTAGGAGCTTAAATTTAGAGAGAAAAAATAGGTTGGAAAGAAATATCCAATTTGGCATATATATGGAAAACAGAATTAACAGGAATCACTGATGAACTGGATTCATTCATTCATTCATTCATTCATCCAAGAAATGTTTGAGTGCCTCCTCTGTGTCAAGCATTGTTATAGATGTTTGGATAGAGCAGTGGTTTGGGGTTTCTGTTTTATGAATAGTGGTTAGGGAAAACCTCCCTTAAAAGGTCATCTATGGCCCTAGCTGGTTTGGCTCAGGGGATAGAGCGTCGGCCTGCAGTTTTGATTTTAGTCAAGGGCACATGCCAAGGTTATAGGCTCAATCCCCAGTAGGGGCTTACAGGAGGCAACCAATCAATGATTTTTCTCTCATTGAATTTTCTATCTCTCTCTCCCTCTTCCTTCCTCTCTGAAATCAATATTATATATATATTAAGAAGGTCACTTATGAATGGATACCTGAAGAAAATAAGGAAGCAACCTATGTGGTTATCTGGGGGAAGTATTCTAGGCAAATAAAACATCAGGAGGCAAGAATTTACTTGGTAGTTTGAGGAACAGTGGAGAAGCCAATGAGTTTAGAGTAGAATATGAGAGGGAGAGAGTGCTAAGAAATGAGATTAGAGTGGTTCTGCACTCGGCAAGCTCAGGTTGAACCATTGTAAAAATATTGGTTTTTAAGACAGTAAGATGGGAAACCCTTGGAGTGTTTTAAGCAGAAGAGTCATGTAAGGATTTATATTTTAACAGGTTCATTCTGGCTGCCATGTTGATATTAGACTATAAGAGGGCAAGACAGGAAGTATAGAGACCATTTAAGAGACTATGTCAGTAATCTAGTCTAGAGATAAGGTTGGTTTTGATTTGGGTGGCAGTAGTGAAGGTATTGTGAAGTGGTTGGATTCTGTATACATTTTGAATGTATAGTTTATAAAATTTGCTGGTCAATGGCAAGTGGGTTGTGAGAGAAAGTAAAGAGTCAAAGATGATTCTATAGTTTGAGCAACTGGAAGGAATTAGAATTGCCATATACCGAGATGAGGGAGACTTGGGGAAAGTTGTTTTGGTAACCAGGGGTTATAGATTTAGAGGGTTAGTAAAAAGGAAGAATTCAGAGTGACTCCTAGATTTCTGGCTTGAGAAAGTGGGTAGATGGTGGTAAGAAAAATGACAAACTTAAAAAAAATCATCTATTTCACCCTCTTTGGTTTAATAGATGAGGAACTAAAGCCCTGAGAAAATAAAATAGCCACCTTGTTTAGTAGTCACATTAAAGAGCCTAAACTTGGTTTCCTAATCAAAGGGTCCAGATTCTTGCTTCTTTCTATTCTGATGTTTTAAATTTAAAATCTCCGGAATGGAAAAATGAAATTGTAAGTTTCTTAAAGACAAGCTCTGTGCTTTAAGCTTCTTTTGTATGTTGTACTGTATTGGGCATCTTTTATTTTTATTCCTGAATACCCCATTTTCCAGAATCTATTCTTCTCTTTATCATATGCACAGCTGCATGATTTCCACTGGAATCTCCATGCTAGTACAATGTCATCCCACCTCTTGGCCATAGTAGGTTGTTTGAGCAATTGGCATCTGACCCAAAGTGGACAAATTTCCTCTGCCCACATAGATAAGAAAGAGAGGATAGATTACTCTAAGCACTAAGTAAATACCTATTGACCTAAACTGAAGGAAGGATGAAGCCTTCAGAAACCATATATATAAAACTTTTTCAAAACATATGAATTAGGGGATGATTATTTCCATTACAAAAAAAAATTGCTTTAACAGAAGATTGACTTAAATTTTGCTTTAAATAACAATCTTTCTAGCGCATTCAATCATTTGTTTATGATCATTAACTACTTGAAAGGCTGGTATTGAAGGGAGAGCATGTTAGTTTTAAACCATCAGAAAATACTTCCCATTAAATTCTCTTTCTGTGGGCCTGTAGCCTGAGCTCTTATAAAAGCCTCTATTTCTAAATGGTGAATTGTAAGCTATCAAATGGGTTAGCACCAGCATTAATGTTGAGTAAATGATGCAAAATACACTAGTGGTTCTTTGAATTTTAAGTTCACCTTAGTATGTTTTACAGGCCTATGTGTAAATACTACTTTAAATATAGAATCAATTTATGGAAATCATTGTACATACAGAATACTTACAAGTGTGTGTTAGATAATATAGTTACCAAAGATGTACGGATAGAATCAATGGTTGCTGATAATGGAAAATAAAAATCAACAAAACTATATCTGTGTTGATGGGTTCATCAGCAGGAAAATACAACTTAGTGTCCATCGATGAGCTTTTGACATGCTGGAGGCTAAGAGGCTTGTATTTATACTGTGAATACAAAGGTGATAAGTGGTCATAACCATAATAATGCTAGGTATCATTTAAAAATAAAACAAGTTCAAACTTATCTGATGAAGGGAAGTAGAAAGAAGAAAGAAGAGGAGAATGAGCAAGGGGAACTAGAAAAAAGAAAGGATCTATAATAATCTATAATAATAAAAGCATAATATGCTAATTAGACTGGACAGCCGAACGACCATCCGGACATCCTTCTGGGTGACCTTCTGGATGAAGCTGGGGCTGTGAGGGCTGAGGCAAGCCACTGTGGCTGCAAGGGCCGAGTATCTTGCATGAATTTCATTCATTGGGCCTCTAGTTACTTCATAAATATGTGTAGCTGCCAAGAGCTGCAATATCTCACTTCATTTTATTTTTATTGCTGACACTATTCCCCCCCAACCTTTTCCCACCTCTACCCAATCCCCTACCCGCTTCGCTCTGGCCATCACCACATTGTTGTCTATGTCTATAAATTATGCAAATATGTTCCTTGGCTAATCCCTTCACTTCTTTCATCCAGTTCTCCCATCTCCCCACAACAGCTCTCAGACTGTTCCATGTATACATGCCTCTGTTTATATTTTGTTCATCAGATTCCACTTATAAATGAGAGCATATGTCATTTGTCTTTCTCTGACTGGATTATTTCACTTAGCTTAATAATCTCCATGTCCATCCATGCTGTTGCAAAAGGTAAGATTTTCTTCTTTTTTATGGACACAATGTAAATGTACCATAGCTTTTTTATTCACTCACCTTGCTGATGGGCACTTGGGCTATTTCCAGATCTTGGCCATTGTAAATAATGCTGCTGTGAATATAGGGGTACATACATTCTTTCAAATTGGTGTTTCAGGATTCCTAGGATATATTCCCAGAAGTGGGAGTGGAAGAATATACTGTGCTCATGGATTAGAAGAATTAACAACATTAAAATGTCTATACTACCCAAAGCATTTTATAAATTCAACATGATTCCTATTAAAATATCAATGACATATTTCATGGATTTAGAAAAATATTCCAAAATTTTATATGGAGCCAAAATAGACCCTGAATAGCATCAGCAATCTTGAGAAAGAAGAACAAAGTTGGAGGTATCACAATACCTGATATTAAACTACTAGAGGCCCAGTGCACGAAATTTGTGCATGGGGGGGTCCCTCAGCCGTGCCTGCACCCTTTCCAATCTGGGACCCCTCGAGGGATGTCTGACTGCCGGTTTAAACCACTGGCTCCTAACTGCTTGCCTGCCTGCCTGCCTGATCGCCCCTAACTGCCTCTGCCTGCCAGCCTGATCGCCCCCTAACTGCCCTCCCCTGAGCTGCCAGCCTGATTGCTGCCTAACCACTCCCCTACTGGCCTGATCTCCCCCAACTGCCTTCCCCTGATGGCCTGATCACCCCCTAACTGCCCTCCCATGCCGGCCTGATTGCCCCTAACTGCTTGCTCCCTTGCCAGCCTGATTGCCCCTAACCACTTCTGCCTTGGCCCACACCACCGGGGCTTTGTCCAGAAGGAAGTCGGATATCCGGAAGATGTCTGGTCGACCTAGTCTAATTAGCATATTGCCCTTTTATTAGTATAGATACTACAAGGCCACTGTAATCAAAACAGCATATTACTGGTTTAAGAACAGGCATATAGATCAATGGAACAGAACAGAGAGCCCAGAAATCAACCCACACCTATATGGTCAACTAATATTCGATAAAGGAGGCAAGAGCATACAGTGGAGTAAAGACAGTCTCTTCAACAAATAGTGTTGGAAAAATTGGACAGGTACATGGAAAAAATTGAAACTAGACCACCAACTTACACCATACACAAGAATAAACTCAAAATGGATAAAAGACTTAAATGTAAGTCATGAGACCACAAAAATCCTAGAAGAAAAAAAAATAGGTAGTAAAATCTCAGACATCTCTTGTAGCAATATTTTTGCTGATATATCTCCTTGGGCAAGGGAAAAAATAAACAAATGGGAATACATCAAAATAAAAAGCTTCTGCATAGCCAAATAAACCAGTCAAAATGAAAAGGGAACCCACTGTATTGGAGAACATATTCGCCAATGATACATCTGATAAGGATTTAATTTATAAAATATATAAAGAACTCAATATCAGAAAGACAGAAAATTCAATTTAAAAATGGGCAAAGGATCTGAATGGACACTTCTCCAAATAGGACATACAGATGGCCAATAGACATATGAAAAGATGTTCAATGTCACTGATCATCAGAGAAATGCAAATTCTATCTAATAAAGAGGGAATATGCTAATTGACCCTCACACTGTTGCAAAGATGGTGGTGCCCACAGCCAATAAGGAGGGAATATGCTAATTGATTGACATGCCCTCAAAGATGGTGGCACCCACAGCCACAAGATGGCGGCACCCAGTCCCCTCAACCCCACCTGTTCACCTGCCTCCAGAGTCCCGCAGTCCCCTAAGCCCCCCAGCCGCCCAGGGCCGGCCCTAGGTGCAGGCAAGCCTCAGATGGTGGCTGCCCAGCTGCCCAGGGCTGCTCGAGGCTCAGGTAACCAGGGCTGGCCGAGGCTTGCACTGCTGGCAGTGGCAACAGCAGAGGTGTGATGGGACATTGCCTTCCCCTGATATCTGGGTTGCCTACCACCCCTGAGGGCTCCCTGTGAGAGGGGCCAGGCCAGGCTGAGGGATCCCCATCCAGTGCATGAATTTTCATGCACCAGGCCTCTAGTTAAAATCATAATGAGATATCACTTCACACCTGTCAGAATGTCTACCACCAATAAACAACAAGTGCTTGTGAGGATGTGGAGAAACAGGAACCCTCTTGAACTGTTGGTGGGAATGCAGACTGGTGCAGCCACTGTGAAAAACAGTATGGAGCTTCCTCAAAACATTAAAAATGGAACTGCTTTTCACATCTCATCATTTTATCCAGTGTGAAATGGACCACTTATGCACTCAAGCATGTAGTAACTGCTGAATGAGTTAGTGAATAATAATTAAATGTGTATGTTAATACTTGAATGAACTTACTAGTATACAGTTTGTTGGAGTTAATGTTTAAATCTGTACACTGGAAAAGTTATAAATATGCCTTTTTTAAATCAATCTTAGAATGATTTCCTTATATTTAACTGTTGCAATTAGATCTACCTAATTTGGGCTTTGCTGAGTGACCAAATCACTTTTCCTGGTAGTTTTGGTTTTTAGTGATTTGGTGACAATATAAGAAATTAAGGTATTATTTAAAGTGGTATCATTGGTATTTTAGTTAAAAAAAAAAAGCCCAGCCTGC
Source organism: Eptesicus fuscus (assembly GCF_027574615.1). Classification (NCBI taxonomy): domain Eukaryota; kingdom Metazoa; phylum Chordata; class Mammalia; order Chiroptera; family Vespertilionidae; genus Eptesicus; species Eptesicus fuscus. Next base: position 114,506,354 of record NC_072473.1, read on the forward strand.
ATGGCTCAGTGGTTGAGCATCGACCTATGAAACAGGAGGTCAGAGTTCTATTCTAGGTCAGGGCATATGCCCAGGTTGTGGGATCAGTCCCCAGTGTGGGGTGTGCAGAAGGCAGCAGATCAGTGACTCTCATCATTGATGTTTCTATCTCTCTCTCCCTCTCCATTCCTCTCTGAGATCAATAAAAATATATATTTTTAAAAAAGCATATCCACTGGTCTAGTTTGAGCAAGAGAGCTAACTATTCAAGCAGGGTGACCATACATCTCTATTTGCCAAGCTCAGCCCTGGCTTATGCCTGTTTTCCTGATGTATGCATTAATGATATCTTCTTTCACTCTTAAAAGTAGCCTGGTTTTGCCCTGGCTGGTTTGGCTCAGTGGATAGAGCGTTGGTCCATGGACTGAAGGGTCACGGGTTTGATTTCAGTCCAGAGCATGTACCTCAGTTGCAGGCTCGATTCTTGGGCCTGGTTGGGGCACATGTGGGAGGCAATCAATTGATGTGTCTCTCTATGTGTCTCTACCCTTCCCTTTCACTCTCTCTAAAAATCAATTGAAAAAATATCCTCAGGTGAGGATTAACAAAAAAGTATAAAAATAAATAACAATTTTTTAAAAAGTAGCCTGGTTTGGAAAATAAATTATGGTTGCCCTACATATCAGTTCTACAGTTAGTCCTGATCTAGTCAACATGGGAAGAATCTGCTGGGAACTCAGCTAACTCTCTGCTTTGTCACGAGGTCTTAGACACAGTTACTTTTTATGGCCAGGTGAGATACTATATCATTAACTCATACTTCAGTTAAAACATTTTTCAGAGAACAAATATTCCAGTAGAAAAATATAGGGAAAAAAAGATGGGAGTAGGCATTTCAGAGAAAAGGAAACATATGCCTAATAAACATTAACAGATATACAACCTCACTTATATTCAGTGAAATACAGATCTAGACCACAATGGGATACCATTCTATATCCATTTGATTGATGAGATTTTAGGTAGCCAAGATTTAGAAAATACCAAGTGTTAGAGAGGATGTGTATGGGAGCTCTCTTTTACATTGCTCCTGGGAATATAATTTGATACAGCTGCTTTAGAGAACAATTTGGGGTTATTTTGTGAAGTTGCATGTTTTCACATCCAATGAGCTGGCAGCAATACTAGGTATGTGCTAAGAAAAATTTATCACATTTACCCAAGGAGACGTGCACTAGAATGTTTGTGGTGGCAATTTTTGTAATAGCAAAATTTGGGGAGCCACCCAATTGCCCATTAATAAGAAAATGAATAAGTTATTTGTGCAATGTTCACATAATGAGATATATATATATCAGTGCTAATGAATGAACTACAGTTACAAGCAACATGAATAAACCGTAGTATAATACTGAGTGAAAAAAGCAAGATCTAGAAGAAAACATAGACTATGATATTCTTTTTTGTAAAATAAAAATCAAGTAAAAGAGAAAAATAAGGAATACACATATACTTGATAAAATTAATAAAAAGGATATGGAATGATAAACATAAAATTCAGGATTTCATAATGGTGGTTACTTCTGGGGTGTCATGGGGATTGATATAGTGGAGTTATTCAGGTAAAATTCCAGTTTGAGGCCTGGGCAGTGAGTTCATGGATGTTTATTAGGACATTAAAGTATATAGATGAAAAGAGTGGTTCATAAAGCAATGATAGTACAACATGTACCAAGAATTATGATTAATTCAGTTATATATACCTGAGGTTCAACAAAAATACAAAACAATAAACATCTTGGCATGCCCTACAGGGTCCTATGGGAGCTGGCTTTTGGCTTGCCTTCTGATATAATTTACCTCCTCTCTTATCCTAGTACATTCAGCTTCAGATACACTTTTTTTTTTTTCTGTTGGTCTTTGAACTCTTTAAACATGCTCCTGCCTTAGGGAGAACATTCCATCTGCATATCTTGCTCTCTTGTGTCATTGAAATCTGCTCAAATACCTTAGCAAGGCCTTCTCCGAATATCTTCTTTTATGCTATCTCTACACCCTGCTCTTTTTCTTCATACCAGTTCCTAACTGGTATATTATTATATACAAATTATTATTATATTTTAATTGATTTTAGAGAGAGAGGAAGGAAGAGAGATAGAGAGATAACAACATTAATGAGAGAGAAACTTCCTGCTTGACCCCTACGGGGGAGCGTACTGGCAACCTCGGCATGTGCCCTGTCCAGGAATCAAACCGTGACCTCCTGGTTCATAGGTTGACGCTAAACCCCTGAGCCACATCAGCTGGGCATATACATGTTATTTTTATTTGTCTTTCCCTACACTGGAGATCCATAGAGGCAGTGGTTTTGCTTTGTTCACTGCTGTATTTTTGTTTAACTTTTCCCACTTACCTTCCTCTGAGTTTATTTCCTCCAGAAAACCTTCTCTGACTCCTCTAGTCTATATTAATGTTTCTCTTTTTGGTTCCTTTTTCTTCACATGATAACACAAAAATGAAACTCCTTACATTCTTTTGTGATTGGCTGTTTATCTGTCTGATTCTTGCACTAGATTTGTGTGTGCTTTGAGGACACAGATCCTGATATATATATATTATATATGCCTGGTGCATGAAGTTCATGTACTCAGGGGGGTCCCTCAGCCTGGCCTGGGCCCTCTCACAGTCTGGGAGCCCTTGGGGGAGTGGGCCTAAGCTGGCAATCAGACATCTTTAGTGCTGCCGAGGAGGCAGGAGAGGCTCCTGCCATCGCTGCTGGGCTTGCCAGCCATGCGCCAAGCTCAGGGGTTCTGGCTGAGCAGCACTCCCCCTGTGGGAGCGCACTGACCACCAGGGGGCAGCTCCTGCATTGAGCATCTGCCCCCTGGTGGTCAGTGCACATCATAGTTACCAGTTGTTCTGCTGTTCAGTTGATTTGCATATTAGCCTTTTATTATATAGGATATGTTTATATATATATTTAATCCCAAACATGTCAGTGCCCACCACATAGTAGATATTCAATAATTTTAAGTCCTAGCCAGTTTTTCTCAGTGGATAGAGCATTGGCCCATGGATTGAAGGGTCCCAGGTTCGATTCTGGTCAAGGGCATGTAACTTGGTTTGCAGGTTCCCCAGTCCTGGTTGGGGTGCATGCAGGAGGCAACCAATCAATGTGTCTCTTTCACATCGATGTTTCTCTCTGTCTCTCCCTCTCCCTTTCACTCTCTCTAAAAATCAATGGAAAATATCCTTGGGTGAGGATTAACAACAAAAATAAATAAATAGATAGATAGATAGATAACAAAAATTATTTTAAAATAATAAAATAAATGGAAGAATCAACAAGCAAGCAAGTGATCCAGTTGCAGGGCTAAGATGGCTAACCAGATAAATGAAGAAGAAGATTGACCATGTGGAAACAGTAAATTGTAGTATAAATAGGAGAATCTGGGTGTCTTTTGTTTGAGACCTAGTTGTGTTTCTATGGAAGCTTTCATTATATGCAGACTTTGGTGAGCTTCATCCTTTTAGTATAAGGTCTTAAGGGTAAATTTCAATGTCTCCTAAATACTTAGTTTATAATCTATGTAAGGTCTATACTTTCTATTTACTGAAATATAAAATTCACTGGGCAAGTCCTTTCCTTTGCCCCTGAGTCCTGTCATGTGAATACTAAGAGTTATCAGTTACCTTCTGATGCTCTGAGTTGCTTCCTGTTTTCCAAATCAAATTACCATTTTCTCTTGTCTGGCTCAGTCATTATGTGATCATCTTTCCCATCATTATCAGCATTAATGTTGTGCCATAATTATACACATAATTGCATCACTTACTTACTTATACAGATAATTGGGTCAATATGCCTTCATGTTTGCCAGCTATCAAGTACTGTATCCAATAGCCATATGAGAGTAAGTAAATTGGCAATAATTTACTCTACATGATAGACCAACTTCAAAGTTCATGGTTTGGGTGTGATTATATGTTGTTATTTGTTCATTAAATGGATGTTGCCTCTCTTTTATTTATGAATGGGCTGTGCCTATAGCATCCTGAAACTCCTGGCATGTTTACGGTGGTCTAGTCAACCACTAGTACCTAGAAGTAGTGCTTGGTATCCAGATAGTGGAAATAAAATGCTAACTAGTCCAAGAATAGATTTTACTTCTGTGGATGAGTAAACTCTTGGTTCCTGGTTCCAAACTGTACCCCTATTTAAGTAGGCCCCATCTTTGGCCCCAGATAGAGTCCCAAACACAGTCATAACTAGAAAATGGTGTCAGTCCAAGGAGATAAATTTATGAATATAATTATCTAGGTTTCTCAAGAACTGGGTGGCCTGACAGGCATGTGCCACATGACGACAGAAACTCCGGGAGCAGGAGGTATGCAAAGACCCAAGTGAGCAGGGGGATTTCCAGTCAGAGAGGACTGATAGATAACATGTGCTGGGGTCACTTGTAGGGCTCATGAATAAGACTTCAGAGTGAGAGAAAGATAGGGCCAAAGTTTTACAATTGTCTGGATTAAGATACAGGGGAAAATAATAAGGGCAATTTCTTGAAGTGGGTTACAAGGTAGTGTCTTGGTCATGCAATGGTGTGGTGGAGCTGGTTCATACTGGCTAGAGAGAGCTGACTGCATATACTTCCCCTAACTCTATGTTCAGTGTCTTCATATTAGTTGTTTGATACCAGCTATGGTAGGAGTATTTGCACCATGAGTATGAGCAAATGATATAAATCAGGGCTCTTTTTTCCCCTAAAGGGGAGCCAGTTTACTACCACACTAACTAGTAATAGGGTTAGACTAGCAGCAGGTGACTTTTATCAAGTTCTTACCGTGTGCCATGCACTTACATTATTGATCTCATTTCATTGTCTCACATCATCCCATTTTGGGGGGGGATGAGGAAACTAGAGGCACACAGATCTAGAGGTTCACTTTATTAGAAAGGAGGCATGTGATCAGGACATGACTAGTAGTAAATGTGGTTTAATAATGGGCTACTTGAATAGTAAATTAGGTTGCATAAATCATTCCTGGTTATGAATAACTTGGGTCCTAGAACTGAGCTTGCAAGAAGACTAAAGTATGGCTTAAGGAAACAGGTGAGTCATGGCTGTTGGAATGCTAAGTAGAATTATGTTCTCATCTTTATCACCTTGTCTGAAGTTTTCCCAGGATTCACCAGTCTTAGCTAGGAGAGCAGTAGAATGAGGCTAGGTATTCCTTTTTAAAATAACTATATTTTTATTGATTTCAGAGAGGAAGGGAGAGAGAGAGAAAAATAGAAACATCAGTGATGAGACAGAATCATTGATCAGCTTCCCCCTGCATGCCCCACACTGGGGCTTGAGCCTGCAACCCTGGCATGTGCCCTGACCAGGAATTGAACCATGATCTCCAGGTTCATAGGTCTAAGCTCAAGCGCTGAGCCATACCGGCTGGGCTAGGTATCCCTTTTTACACTCTATATCCACTCAAATTAATGAATTCTCTAATCCCTTCTCAAGGGCTTTTGTCAGAATCATATTCATGACCCTCTGTGTGATCCTAAGGTTCTAGAAAATAAAATGTATATACTTTTTAGAAAGGTTTAGAACACATGTCCTTATTTTTGCATGACACATTTAACATTTTTATAGCTAGAAACAACTTTTAAGATGGAGCTTTTATTTTGTTTTCTTGTAATATGTAGTTTTGAAAAGTCAGTTATTGCAGTCCAGACACATCACTGGCAACAAGATTGAATGTAATTTGTTCTAAATTTATTTTCCAATGAGACAAAATAAATAACCAATCCAAAGAAAAATAAATTAAACTTTGTAAATCCAAATAAACAAACATCTAATAAGCCCTGAACAATTATTGGGAATTTCGAATGAGTTTTTTGATGTGGCATGACTGCAGATTAAGGTTAACTTTATTTAAAATAACTTGTTTTTTTGAACCCTAATAATGATTTTCTTTTACTTTACTATAGCAATTCATAACAAGTCACTGCAGGAAGATTTAGCAGAGTGGCAATATCCTTTCTATTACCTTAGGCACAGTGGGAAACACAGGTCTTCCAAGAAATCATTTTTGCTCTGCAGTTGCCCCTAATTTCATATAGATCTGAGGGAAAATAGAGAAGAAGCAAATTTTAAACAGGTGTAGGCTTTTTGTATGTAACATTTGTTTTTGGTTTTGATTGATTTAGCTTTTTGCATACCATTCAAGGCCCTGTGTTATACAGAGTGAGATTTCAGTTGAGTTCAATAGAGGTGGTGATATTTAGGTAGCTAAATAATTATGACCTGTATTTCATAGGCACAAAACCTCATTGTATCTATGATGTTTTGGACCAAAAGTCTAAAACCTTCCTCAACCAATGCACCAAAGTTCAAACTCTTCTGCTGGAATATGTATGTATGTGCATACATGCTTTAGGGGGAGGGATTTATGATTGAATGCCATAGACTCAAAGCTCTTTGTAACAGTAAGTTATTGCTGCACAACTAACCATGTTACAAATGAGTGGCTTTAAACAACAACCAAATGTTATTGCTATTAATCAATGAGTTGGTAGGGCAGTTTTTCTGGTCTCCTTTGGTCCCATTCATGCATTTGCAATCATCTGTGAATCACCAAAGAGCTGGTTTATTTAGGATGGCCTCAGCTTGGATGACTTGGTTCTTGTCTACATTCTTTTGCATTTCTCCAGCAAGCTAGCATGGGTGTGTTTTTGTGATGATGGGAGGGGTCTAATAGAACAAGCATAAATGAGCAAAGGCTCTGCTTGTTTCACACTTGTTAAAGTTTAACTAGGGGGGAGGAAGTTACATGTACAGGCCCATAATAATGGGATGGGGAAGAATACTTCGTCCAGAGTAGTAAAATACTACAAAGTCTTATAAACAAAGAACATAGATCCAGTGATGGGTGAAGAATTTGAACCATTTTTTTTTGCAATCCATCTACCATGTTCCTTTAGTATAAAATAATAACACCTTTTGAAGCAAAATTTATGAGAATTCATATACCAATGAAAATCAGCTTTCATGTCATCTTTGATACACATGAAACAGGCTCTTGATGCCTTGAGAAATGAAGTGTGTTACTTTCAAAATTACTTGGGTTTTAATAATAGAACTGTAATGTCAGTACAATGAAATAAATTATCCTATTATATTTTGCATGGAGCCTCACATATCATTTGTTTGTCCCTTTAGGTAATATTTTAAAATATTTTAATTAATTTCAGAGAGAAAGGGAGAGGGAGAGAGATAGAAACATCAATGACGAGAGAGAATCATTGATTGGCTGCCTCCTGCATGCCTTACAATGGGGATCGAGCCTGCAACCCCGGCACATGACCTGATGTGGAGTTGAACCTTGACACCCCTCGTTCCACCCCGCCCTCCCTCCCCCTCCCCCAGTTCATATGTCAATGATCAAACACTGAGTCACACCATCTGGGCAAGGTAACATTTATTTTTCACCTAATATGTATCATTATACAGTTTAGAAAGGGCATTAGCAAATGGGAGCATGACCAGAAGATAACAATGGAAATAGTGAGGAATCTGAAAACAATCTAGGAGAAATGGTTGAAGAATTTGGTGACTGTTGGTTTGCAGAAGAGAGGACTTGAGGGAGGGGGATATAAGCAATATCTTCAAGTATGTAAAAAGCTGTCACATAGAAAAGAGATAATATTGGTGTATATCATTCTAGAAGGTAGAACAGCCCATTGTTTTTACAAGTTATTAACTATGACCTATAAGGTACTACATAATTTGCTTCTTTTTATTTATTTCACCTTATTGCCTATCTCTCCTCCTTGCTCACTGCAATCCAGCCACATTGGCCTTTTTATTGTTCCTTGTGGGCATCAGGCACAGTCCTACCTCAGGGTTTTACCTCCTGTTCCCTCTTCCTCCATGGAACACTCTTCCCCAAAATATTTGCATAGTTAGCTCCTTGTAGTTATTCAGGTCTTAACTTAAATGTTACCTCCTCAGAGAGGTCTTCCTTTACCAGCCAATCTAACATTAGCCTCTATGCTGCCTACTTTTTGTTATTATTTATCTAATAAATTTACTTGCACTTTATTGTAACTCTCACAATCTGGAATTGTCCTAGTTATGTACTTATTTAGTTGCTTGTTATTCATTACTTTACAAATAGAATATAAATTCTGTGAGTGAAAATCTTATTTGTCTTATTTACCACTGTTGATCCCATCATATCAAAAACAGTACCTGCTATATAGTAGGTTCTCAATAATTACATATTGAATGAATTAATAAATTTAATAATTCACAGGTGTTTTGTGAGCTATCTTGTGACATAATGAGTTTCTTATCTTTGTAAATTTTTTTTTGTTGTTGTTGTTTGTTTAATCCTCACCCAAGGATATTTTTCCATTGATTTTTAGAGAGAGTGAAAGGGAAGGGAGAAAAAGAGTGAGAGAAACATCGATTGGTTGCCTCCAGCACACACCCTGACCAGGGCTGGAATTGAGCCTGCAATCTAGGTACATGCCCTTGACCGGAATTGAACTCAGGACCCCTTAATTTGTGGTCCAGTGCTCTATCCACTGAGCCAAACCGGTTAGGGCTCTATAAATATTTAAGTAGAGGTCAAGTAGGGGTAGGATGACCATCAATCAAGGACATTCTGCATTAGGTGGGAATGTTGATTTGATGGCTTCTAGTAATTCTTTGAACTCAGTTATTTAATGATGTCTGAGATCTAGTGAGAATATTATATCTGCAACCTAGTATTCTTATGTTTACAAAATTCAAGGGGATTTCAAAGTTAGTTATCCCATATTTTAAAAGGTATAACATTATGTCTGTGGAAAACTTTGAGATCTGGGTATCACCACACTAGACATATTAGAACGTGTCCATGATTCTGATTTGTTTACTTGTAACTAACTTTGGGCTCTCATAGAATTGAATTACAGCCACTGCAATATGGGCCTATTAGATTCTGAATAAACTCTGGATTAGAGGTCTTCTAAACATTATACTTTTTCCTATTCTCCCCTGAAGGAAAGCCTCCTTGAGAAAGTACAAATGAACTGGGCCTTGAAGGGTGGGGGAGGCTTTGAATCATAGCAGACATTTTAAGCTGGGGGAAGAGCCTGAATTAACACATTGTTGTAGAAATGAATTTAGGATATGCATGGAAGAAGTAGAGCAGCTGGCTTAATATGAGCAGACAATATGATTTTTAGATGGGTTAGAAGATGGAACAAGACAAGCAATGTTAGTTTAAATCATAAATAAGCTTGAATATGAAGTTTATATTTTATTCAGAGAGAGCGGGAATTTGGAGTAAGAGAAGGAGGTGAATGTGTGAAACAATGGGGAAACCTGGCAAAAAATTTTGGATGACATTAAAGCCTTTTCTTCTTCTTTTTAAAAAATATACATTTTTCTTGATTTCAGAGAGGAAGGGAGAGGGAGAGAGAGATAGAAACATCAATGATGAGAGAGAATCATTGATTGGCTGCCTCCTACATACCCCACATTGGGGATTGAGCCTGCAACCCGAGTATGTGCACTGACCAAGAATTGAACCATGAACTTCAGGTTGATAGGTTGACACTCAATCACTGAGCCACTGTGATCAGGCTCTTCTCTTTTTTTGAGGAAACTGAGACCCAGAGAGAAGAAATAACTTGCCCGAGGCTATGTAGCCAGTTCATAGCATAGCTAGGGACAGAACTGAAGCTTTCTCATTGCTAGCTCAGTATAGTTTCCACCATATCATGCAAGTGATAAAGTGACATTGGTGGTACTTGCAATTATAGGTATTACATGCTTATTTAAACATGCAAGTAATACATTAGGACGAATTCCTTACTAACAGATGTTCAGGAGTAACTCCTGAGTGCTTTGGAGTTAACAAATGTCTAGTGGTGACTGCTTTGATGAAGAGCTGTACCACAGGGCACTATGTTCTTCTACAAACAAGAAGACCTTCTATACTGTGTCCACTGTGGGTGGCCCAGCTGGGGAAATGATTAAATTTAGACATTAGATAGGAATGATAAAGTACCTCTCACCACCTGCTCAATGGTTTTCTTTAATTTCCAAATGTGGCACTGGCTAGAATCCCTCTGCTTTAATTGATAGATAGCCTATTACTTGTCTGCCTGGTGCACTTCATTTCCAAAGGACATCACTATCCATCACTACTTTGGGTTAGACTAGAGATATTCAGTGTTGGTGGAGTTGCCATATTGATTGGGAAATCCGGACTTGAGGCATAGGTGACAAGGTAACTGTTCATGCCTCAGGATTAATATTTTCTTAAGGAGAGGAAACTGGAAATACTTCTGATGTGCCCTGGGGTTTCTAGAGAACCTATCTATTGTGATGTACCTAATTATTCTTCTGTTACTAAATACTTCTGAATGTACAAACTTTACTGCTTAACAAGCTTAAAGTAAGAAAGTTTCGGTTTCAAATTTTTGTGCCACCATTTACTAAGTATGTAACTTTAGGCAGTTGACTGAATCTCTTGTTTACTCAGTTCTAAAGAGAATAATAATAGAATTTAGCTAATAGAGTTTTGTGGGGTATTAAATGGGATATTTCTAAGTGTGTAGTGATATAAGGTCAGTGTGTTAAAATTACCATTATGAGTATAGAGATAGATCAAAATGAAACTGAACTGCCTGGGTGGTGGGACTCAGTGGTTGAGCATTGACCTATGAACCAGGAGGTCATTGTTCAATTCCCAGTCAGGGCATATGCCCAGGTTGTGGGCTTATCCCCAGTAGAGGGCGTGGAGGAGGCAGCCAATCAATGATTCTCTCTCATCATTGATGTTTCTATCTCTCTCTCCCTCTCCCTTCCTCTCTGAAATCAATAAAAATATATTTTTAAAAACCATGAAAATGAACCACTTTGTTTCAGTAACCCACATTCTTACAATGGTAAGATTAAGTTTATCCTATTATAGAAAATAAGATTTGGAGGGAAAGAGAGGCTGGGTGGGTAAAATTAGATAGGATCTAAGGGATAGATAATGTAAGTCTAATTCTAATGGTACTGCTGGAAAAAAGGCAGGCCTGCATATTGTACCATATGGTGACTCTAGGGAGTAAAAAAGTATAATGAGGATATCATGAAGATATGTACCACAAGGGAGATGAGTGTAGAAAAAAAAACAAATTCTCCTATGATTAAAGACTTCTAAAATCTATGATAAGTCATTATTTTAAAGAAGTATTCTTGCTTTTTATTTAACAGATATTTTTATTGATCTCAGAGAGGAGAGGAGAAGGAGAGAGAGATAGAAACATCAATGATGAGAGAGAATAATTGATTGATTGCTTCTTGCATGCCCCCTACTGGGGATGAAGCCTGAAACCTGGACATGTGCCCTTGACCAGAATTGCACTCGTGACCCTTAAGCTGACAGTCTATCCACTGAGCCAAACCAGCTAGGGCTGATAAGTCATTTTTTTAAGGAGGCAGGAAAGTACAGTAGACTGGGATTTATTAGCCCTGACAACTAGTCCTGACTTCATTATTCACTAGCTTTGTGAATGTACACAAGTCACTTAAAATCTCTAGACTTTAATTTCTTCATCTGTAAAATGAAGGTTATACTAGACCAGGAAATTACCAATATGTCTCACAGTTCAAATCAGGCCTTTTTGTACAACCTAGTAGATAAGAATGGTTTTTAAAGGGTTGTTTAAAAATAAAAACAACGAATTTTAGAGGGAAGGTGGGAGAGGGTAGGTGGGTGGGAAGTGATTAACCAAAGAACTTGTATGCATATATGCATAACCCATGGACACTATAGGGTGGTGAAGGCATGGGGTGGGAGGTGGGGTGGGGTGGGGGGTGGGAGTGGGCTATAAGGGGTCAATGGAGGAAAAGGGGATATATGTAATATTTTCAACAATAAATATAAAAAAAACAACAACAAAGAAGACCACCAAGATGGTCCTCAAAGCTGAAAATATTTGCTATCTATCTCTTTACAAAGTTTGCCAATTTTTGCAATAGATGACCCCTTAGGTCCTTTTCAATGTTGACATTCTATGTTTTTGGTTAATTTTTAAGTGTATTGATGGGCAGCCCTTGTTTTATTTCCTTTTCAACTTTCACCTTTACACCAAAATGTGTATAATCCATCCTATATAATAAAAAGCTAATATGAAAATTGTCCCCTCAACCCTCAACCAGGAGCTCGACCAGGGGGCTGGCATGCCAGTCAACATCCCACGGCCCCTCCTCCCAGCCAGCTGGGCTGATAGGCCTAGATCAGGGAGGGCTGGCTGGACCTCACCCATGCACGAATTCATGCACCGGGCCTCTAGTTTAATAATAACTGGTTAAAATTAAAAGGCCCATAGAGATAATTTTATCCAGCCCTTCATTTTCACATGAGGAACTTGAGGGCCAGAGACGTTACTATGTCACCTTCTCATATCTTATTAGAGACCTGGTGCACGAAATTCATGCATTGGTGGGGTCCTTAGGCCTGGCCGGTGGTCAGGGCCAATTGGAGCCTTCTGGCTGCCGGTCAGGGCCTTCCTGGCAGCTGCCTGCTGCTGGCTGGGGCCTGTTGGACAGGGGTAGGGACCACAAGAGGTTGGCTGGCCGTGGGGAGGGACCAGGAGAGGTTGGCCGGCCACGGGATGTTGGCTGTGGGAGCGCACTGACCACCAGGGGGCAGCTCCTGCATTGAGCATCTGCCCCCTGGTGGTCAGTGTGCATCATAGTGACCGGTCATTCTGGTCATTCTGGTCATTTTGGTGTTCTGGTCGCTTAGGCTTTTATATATATAGATTGGTGGCAGAACCAAAATAAAAACCTGGATCTTCTAACTTCTTATCTTGTTATTTTGATATTACACTCTCATACTTCAATAGTAGTAATTTCAAGGAGCTTAAGACTTTTCCATCCTCTCCCTCTTTTGCTAGATCAATTCCTTTACTTTAGTTCAAGATGCCACTATGTAAATATTGATATCTTCTTTAAAGCTTACAAAGACTGCTATAAGGCTTAAAGACAGTAATATGAGATATGAACACCTGATGAATATTTAAGTGAACTTGATATCACCTTGGTTTTATAACCAGTTTTAATATATCTCATCATTTTGGGATAAAGTTGTGAACAGAATAAGGATGAAGAAAGTTCATAGTTTTTTGTTTGGTTTTGTTTTAATATGTTTTTATTGATTTGTAGAGAGAGGGGAAGGGAGAGGGATAGAGAGATAGAAACATTGATGAAAGAGAAACATCAATCAGCTTCCTCCTGCATACCCCTACTGGGGATAAAGCCTGCAATCTGTGCATGTTTCCTGACTAGAAATAGAACCAGTGACCTCTTGCTTCCTGGGTTGACACTCAGCCACTGAACCATACTGCCTGGACGTAAGCTCATATTTTTTGATCCTTAAAGATTGCTTCAGTATATATGAATAGCTTTGGGGAGAACTACCATAAGGAATATTTTCAGATCTCTAGCAATGCCACAAGTGAAATAATGTGGTCTTCACTAAATTTTAAGGTTCTTGAGGGGGAAGACAGATGTCTCCTTAATCGCTATATTCTATAACACATGTTTTTATTTTTTTAAGTATAGTTGGCATATGGTACTATATTAGTTTTGAGTGTACACATAGTGATTCAACATTTTTATACATTATGATATGATCACCACAAGTCTAGTAACCTAATCTGTCACTGTAAAAAGTTATGATGTTATCGACAATATTACCTGTGCTGTACATTACATCCTTGTGATGCATTTCTTTTATAACTGGAAGTTTGTACCTCTTATTCTTTATCTTTTTTACCCATTCCCACTCATCCCTCCACTGTAGCCACCATCAGTTCTCTGTATCTATAAGTCTATTTTTGTATTGCATTTATCTAGATTCCACATATATAAGAGAAATAATATAGTATTTGTCTTTCTCTGTCTGACTTATTTCACTTAGCATAATATCCACTAAGTCTATCCATGTTGTCACAAATGGCAATATTTATTTCTTTTCTATTGCTGACTAATATTGTGAGATTATATATATATATATATATATATATATATATATATATATATATACTGCTGAGTGGCCAGATTATTATGATCTCTGAACGCATAATAATCTGGCCACTCAGTGTATATCCTATACAATAAAAGGCTAATATGCAAATTGTCCCCTTGACCAGGAGTTCGACCAGCAGCAGGCCGGCCAACCATCCATGTGCCTTCCCCCTGGCCAGACTGGCTGGACCCCCACCCATGCACGAATTCACTTACCAGGCCTCTAATATGTATGTGTGTATATATATATATATATATATATATATATATATATATATACTGAGTGGCAAGATTATTATGCGTTCAGAGATCATAATAATCTGGCCACTCAGTGTGTGTGTGTGTGTATGTGTGTGTGTGTGTGTGTGTGTGTGTGTGTGTGTGTGTATATATATATATATATATATATATATATATATATATAACTAGAGGCCTGGTGCATGAAATTTGTGCAGGGGGGAGGGATGTCCCTCAGCCCAGCCTGCATCCTCTCCAATTTGGGACCCCTCGAGGGTTGTCCGACTGGCCGTTTAGGCCTGATCACAATAGAATTGGGCCTAAATGCGCAGTTGGACATCCCTCTCACAATCCAGGACCGCTGGCTCCCAACTGCTTGCCTTCCTGCCTTCCTGATTGCCCCTAACCACTTCTGCCTGCCAGCCTGATCACCCCCTAACTACTCCCCTGCCAGCCTGATTGATGCCTAACTGCTCCCCTGCCAGCCTGTTTGCCCCTAACTGCCCTCCCCTGCAGGCCTGGTCCCCCCAAATGCTCTCCCCTGCAGGCCTGGGTTCCCCTCAACTGCCCTTCCCTGCAGGCCCGGTCGCCCCCAACTTCCCTCCTCTGCCAGTCTGGTCACCCCTAACTGGTCACCCCTATCTCATTATTGTTCTTATCAAGCCTAACTGCCCTCCCCTGCAGGATTGATTGCCCCCAACTGCCCTCCCTTGCAGGCCTGGTCCCTCCCAACTGCCCTCCCCTGCTGGCCATCTTGTGTCCACATGGGGGCAGTCATCTTTGACCACGTGGGGCAGCCATCTTGTGTGTTGGAGTGACGGTCAATCTGCATATTACTCTTTTATTAGATGGTCAATCTGCATATTACTCTTTTATTACACTCTTTTAATATATAGAGATATATATATATATCTTCTATATATATATATATATATATATCACACATATATATATATATCACACATCTTCATTATCCACTCATTTATTGATGGGCACATGGGTTGCTTCTATATCTTAGCTATTGTAAACAATGCTACAATGAACCTAGGTGTACATATATCTTTTCAAATTAGTGGCTTTTTTTTCTTCCAATAAATCCCCAAAAGTGTAATTGCTGGATCATATGGTAGTTCTATTTTTAATTTTTTAGGGGTCTCCATATTATTTTATGTTTTCCTTAGTGGCTACACCAACTTATAATGTCACCAACAGTGCACAAGGGTTCTCTTTCTCCACATCTTTGCCAACACTTGTTTGTGAATTTATTGATGATAGCCATTCTGTTAGGTGTGAGATGCTATCTCATTGTGGTTTGATTTGCATTTCCCTGATCCCTCCCCATCTCGATTTCTTGTCTTTTACTCAAAATTTAATTTCCCCCCATAAAATTTTCTTCTGAAAGCTGAGTCCACTTAGTACTTTTTGTTCTTGCACAATGCTAGACACAATATTGAATTGATTTAAATTTAAATAGCTAAGTCTGTAATTGTGTAACATTTCTTATTGAAAATTCTATAGGTCTTGTTTTCCAGTGTGATTAGGAGTCAATTACTAGTTTCCAGTGGCCATAAATGCAAATATAAGTTAATAGTGTACTTTGGGTTTCTCCAGGATGCCTCTAAAAATTAGTGCTCTGTGATGCCAAGTACCATGGATGAAGAACCAGAAGACCAGGGTTTTAATGTGATGAGTAGTTTGGCCTTAAGGAAAATGAGTTGATATCCTTGTGCCTCATCTCTAAAATGAAGGAGTTAGATGAGGTGAATATTCAGATCCCTTTGCAATTATACTCAAACCTCAATTTTTGAACTTTTCCCATTTCGCACAATTCATTTCTCGACCAATCTGTTCAGGGAAAACATGTCTCATTTGTCTAACAAAACTCTATAGATGGACCAGGAGAGTATTTTGCTAAGTGAAATAAGCCAGTCATAGAAAGAAAAATATCACATGATCTCACATTTGTTGAATCCAATGAACAAAATAAACTGAGGAACACAATAGTCCAGAGGGAAGGGGCAAGGGGTCAATGTGTTGTTTTGGATTTTAATATTGTACATATTTATTTTTTTCTGTCTATTGTCTTTTGCATCTGGGATAACATTACTTTGGAGTGTCAGGGTAACTCCTTTTTCCAGACCTCTTCGGGCACAACCAATACATCTGGGTGGAGCCCATAAGTCCTCTCATTATTGTTCTTATCATGTTATTTGTTGATGGTTAACTATCCTGTACCCATCTATGAAAAGATGTATGTGTCTATCATTTTACTTTGCATCCAATCCAAGAGGCTTCCCCACTTTGGTTTCTCCCACCTCCCTTATCCATAGTCAATGGATTTCATGTAACCACTTGCTTCTTCTGTTTTGATTATAAAATAAAATAATTTATAGAATATTTAAAATATTTTATTAAAAAAGGTGCCAATCTGCCATTCTCTGGAGCATTATCTTAATGCACTGAGATTTTGCTTACTGGCAATTGTGACAGTTTGGCTCACATAAACTCACAAAAATTCTTCATAGGTTTAAATGTTTCTTATGTTGACAAAGGTTATAGAAACAAAATAAGAAGAATATGTGAGCCATATGTTACACAAAGCCTAAAATATTTACCATCTGGCTACTTACAGTAAAAGTTTATAAGGGATGATATAAGGGATGTGAGCATGACCTCTGGTCTCAGCTCTGTCCACCAATTGCATCACCTAAGCTATATTTTGTCATTTTCTGTGTCCCAGGTTTTTGTGTTGTTTTTTTTTTTCTACAAAAATGAGGATGATAATAGTATTCATCAATATCATTGTTGTGAAGTTTATCCTATATAATAAAAAGCTAATATGCAAATTGTTCCCTGGGGTGTTTGACTGACTAGGAGTTCTACCGCTCACTATGACATGTGCTGGGGGGTGTGGAATGAAGGAAAGTCCTGACTGGCAGCTGGCAGCCAGGGGAAGGAAGGCCCCGATCAACCCTGATCACCAGCCAGGCCTAGGGACCCTACCCATGTACAAATTTTGTGCACCAGGCCTCTAGTATTTTATAAAACCTACAAGTTTATATTTTAAAAAAAAATATTAGAAAGGTGCCTGACACAGAATTCTTAATAAATATTAACTGCTATCATTATTTCTGTATTTCCTTGTAAGAGGTAATCACCCATTGAAAGGAGGAAATTATGGAGAGCAAATGAGAGGACCTTAAACCATGACATTTTAGAATTTGAATGGGATTTAACACCATCTAATTAGCTCATGTTTATAGCTGTAACTGAGACTCAGGGAAATCCAGTGGTTTGTTCACAGCCACACAGTTTGTTATGGGCTGAATCTGTACATTTTTCTTTTTTTTCCCTTTTTATTGTATTTGTTGGGGTGACATTGGTGAATAAAATCATATAGTTTTCAGGTGCATAGTTCTATAACACAAAAGGACAACTTCAGGCAACAAATTAAATTTAAGAAGAGACTATTTATAGTCAGTTTGCCTAATATCCTATTAATAAAAGCCTATGTGGTCATGACTCCGTCACACTGTAACGAGCAATCACAAGGAAGCTGTGTGCACAGTAGGGGCACGTGCGGGTTGGCTGGGCTGCATGCACATACGGGTGGGTGGGGGCTTGACGCTGCATGCGCGATGTGGAGGTGGGTCCCATGGCTCTGTGCATTGAGGCCAGGGGTCCTGTGGCTCCACGCAGTGTGGAGGAGGGTCTCGCAGCTCCGGCCTACGTCTTTGGGGCAATCCATTGAAGAGCCCTGAGTGGGTGAGTGGGGCCTACTTCTTTGGGGTGATCAATCACGGGGCTCCTGCACTGTAAGAGGGCACAGGCCAGGCTGGGGGACCACCCCCCTCCCAGTGCACGAATTTCATGCACCAAGCCTCTCGTTTGTATTATAAGCTAAATTACTTAATCCAGAAAAATGAAGCAAATTGTGAGAATAAACAAGTAACCTTTTCTGTCAAAGAACATTTTAGATAGCTTCCATTTTGGACTGCATAACTTGGCAGCTGCCATTTTGGCTCACATGATTTGGCAGCCACCATTTTGGCCACACAACTTGCAGCTCCCCTGAGGGCCGCCATCTTGAAATGGCAAAGGCTAACCCCTCCCTTTGAATTAGCCACTTGTGAAAGACTGTGTGCCTGAGCTCCAATCAAGAGTGAGGGACAGGTCATGTGTTTCAGGATTAAAAGCCAAGCATACCACCTGCTCAGTGTGTGCATGCTTCCAGACCTTGTGTGTGTTCATCCTTCTATGTAGAAGTAAAGATATTTGCCTTGCTGCCTGGCTCCTGAGTATGCTTTGTGTTTTACCGGAACCCCTGAGTTTGGGGGCTTGCCTTATTTCTAACAAAATGAAATCCATCTTTTTTGACCCATATAAAGAGGGGTAAAATGATAGCAAGATATACACTAAATTCAGATGCATCTCAATAAATAAGGACTCCATAATTTTTAAATAATTAGCTAATTGATGACATAATCTATTTTGAACCCAGAGTTCCTGATTAAGGGTTCTTATATGACTTCTCCCATTTAAATTGTATTTTCTTTTTTTTTTTTTTAAAGATTTTTATTGATTTTTTTACAGAGAGGAAGGGAGAGGGATAGAGAGTTAGAAACATTGATGAGAGAGAAGCATTGATCAGCTGCCTCCTGCATACTCCCTACTGGGGATGTGCCCGCAAACCAAGGTACATGCCCTTGACCGGGAATCGAACCCGGGATCCTTCAGTCTGCAGGCTGGTGCTCTATTCACTGAGCCAAACCAGCTAGGGCTTAAATTGTATTTTCATTTAAATTTGTGTTAATTGAGTAGTTTTTTTTTTTTTAGGTGCTATAAATTCATGGAAGAGGCTAAATTAATCAGTTGGGTCAAAAATCATATTATGGAAAATACTACAAAGTGCTACTGGTTTGTAAAGGATATTTTTCCTATACATCTCCAAGGAGGAAATAATTTTACAGACAAAGAAGTGTGATAAAAGAGAAAAAATAACTTAAAAAAACTTCAGTTAAAAAATTATGGATATGTTTCATTCTTAAAACTCCTTTTCTGGGCTAAATGGTTATAGAAGAAGACTTGGGTGGTAAATATTTTTCTTTGTTTTTAAAGTGTGACATAATGCTTCTTAATTTTAGGCTTTGGCTCATGAACTCATTTATTTCTAACTTTATATTCTGAAATAAATTTAGACTTATAGAAAAGTTGCAAAAAAAGTGCAAAGAATTTCTAGATATCCTTCACTCAGATCTCCCAAATGTTGACATTTTACTAATTTGTTTTCTTTCTCTTTCTCTTTCTCTTTCTCTTTCTCTTTCTCTTTCTCTTTCTCTTTCTCTTTCTCTTTCTCTTTCTCTTTCTCTTTCTCTTTCACTTCCTATAGATAAATATATACAAATTTTTCTAAATTGTTTGAGAGTAATTTGCAAATATGATTTATATTTACTCTTAAATCTTCAAAGTGTGTTCCCTAAAATCAAGGAAAATCTTTTACATAACCACAGTACAATTGTCAAAGCAAACACTGAGACATTATTGTATAGTATAGTTTAGTATTATTTAAACTACTAGAGGCCCAGTGCACAAAATTCTTGCACTTTTGGGGGGGGGGTTCCCTCAGCCCGACCCATGCCCTCTTGCAGTCCAGGAGCCCTGGGGGGATGTCCACAGGGAGCAGGCTTAAGCTGTCAATCGGATATCCTTAGCCCTGCCTTGGAGGCAAGAGAGGCTCCTGCCACTGCCATTGCACTCGCCAGCAGTGAGCCTGGTTTCTGGCTGAGCGGTGCTCCCCCTGTGGAAGTAAACTGACCACTAGGGGGCAGCTCCTGCATTAAGCATCTGCCCCCTGGTGGTCAGTGTGCATCATAGTGACCAGTTTTTCTGCTGTCGGGATGAAACTGGCTCTCCGACATCCCCCGAAGGGTCCCAGATTATGAGAGGGTGCAGGTCAGGCCAAGGGTCCCCATCAGTGTGTGATCAGGGTCAGGGAGGGATGCAAGAGGTTGGCCAGCCAGGGAGGGACTGCGGGAGGGCTCCAGGGCATGTCCAGCCCATCTTGCTCAGTCCTAATAGGCAGGACCCCAGCAGCAAACTAACCTACCAGTCGGAGTGTCTGACCCCTGTTGGTCAGTGCATGTCATAGTGACTGGTCAACTGTCTGCCTCCTGGTGGTTAGTGCAGATCATAGGAAGTGGTTGAGTGGCCTTAGCATATCATCAGCATATTATGCTTTGATTGGTTGAATGAAGGACTGGATGACCAGACACTTATCATATTAATCTTTTATTATATAAGATAATCCTTATTCAAATGTTGATGATTTCCCAAATTCTCCTTTTTAGTGAAAATATTTTTAAAATATGTTTTTATTGATTTTTTTTAAGAGAGAGAGGGAGAGGAAGAGAGAGATAGAAACATCAAAGACAGAGAAACATCATTGATTGCCTGCTTCCTGCATGCCCCCAATGGGGATCAAGCCTGAAATTCTGGCATGTACCCACTGAGAATCAAACCTGCGACCTCTTGGTGCATGGTTCAATGCTCAACCACTGAGCCACATGGGCTGGGCATGGAAACATTTCTTGATTAGTCACTTGAAAGTACAAATTTATTTTTTTTTCCTTAGGGGTCTTTGGATAAATAAAAATATCCAGTACTTAACATTTTATGAATTCAAAATTTTAAAAGCTACTTTAGAATATCAGAAAATTCACATAATGTATCAAAATAAGACAGTTCATTAGAAATAAAAATTTAATTTTTAATAGGGAACTTTTCCCTAGTAGGTTTTGAAGATTCCCTTATTAAACTTGTTTTCAAAATTTCTCAACATGCTGATTCCATGCATTTTAAGGACAGAGATGAATTTCCTTTGAATTTTCCTTTGTCTTCATCAATACAAAGTGGTCAGCAAGCTGCAAGTAACATTTCCTCATAGACTAAGGGAAGCCATTAGAATGTGTGACATGTCCCTGGGCTTTAAGTAGCTCTGTACAGTGTGGTGCAACACTTAGATGAATGATTATTCATATTTAAACCTTAGAGTGAAAATGAAGTAAGAATTTGGCACATTTTACCTCCTGTAAAAGCAGACAAATAAATCTCATGAAATTAAGGCTTTGATCAAATCTGTTCTATTTACTTAGCAAATGACAGAGATATCTCTGAGGATTATGGAGGTGATATGTGGAAGAGAAAGGACCCCATTTTGGCATAATTTTTGGTTTATCTTGTTTGGTCATATCCCATGTGAAAAAATTAAGTCTATTCCTATTTATTCAGAAAGATGGGCAAAGTACACCTAAGTCGCATTCTAACATGGCCATGAAGTTCCATTCTGAAGGGTCAGATTATAATATAAGCAGGTTTCTTTGATATGTTTGTTGGGTAAAAAACCTTGGATGAGGCTTCTCAGTACTCTAGTATAATATTGAATTCTGCTTCTCCAGGGACATCTTTATAGTGTTTTTTTTTTTGGTCTTACAAATGCTGTTTGTTTTATAATTGATTTTTAAAGCAAAGGTAAGGCTAAGATATTGCTGTTCAGGAATCTCTTTTATTCTGATTGAAGACTGGATTTCAGTACCAACCCCTCCCTCTCTCTATACATTATTACTTGGTAATTTCTTGCTCAGCACTAAGTATTTTCTTTTTAAAATTTTTGTTGTACAATATAATACACATACAGAAGAGTGTACAAAACAAAATATAGAGCTCATGAATTTTCACAATGTAAACACGTGTAATTACCACACACTCAGATGAAGAGAATGAAGGCCATCATACTCTCCAGAAGTCACTCTGTGCCCTTTTCCAAGTATTAATTCTTCATTCCTCATTATAGATAACCATTATTATAACATTTATGGTCATTACTTCCTTAATTTTCTTTATAGTTTTACTACTTAAGTTTGTATTCCTAAGCTCTATAGTGTTGCCTATTTTTTGAACTCTGTGTAAATGGAATTATACAGTATATATTTTGTATCTGGCTTTTATTTTTTGTTCAATATTTCTGAGGCTCATCCATGTTGTTGCGTATTGATCTAGCTTGTTCTTTGTTGGTGGTTTTTGGTGAATATACCACATTCTCCCCCAGTAAATAGACATTGAGTTCATTCCAGTTTCTAGCTATTATGACTAATGCAATTGTTGTATAAGCACATGCATTTCTGTTGGATAAATACTTAATAGTGAGAACTATGGGATCATGCATATGGAGACTATATACAATTCTGGTTTGCTTAATCAGTTCTGGTTAATAGTATTTATTGTCCTGTCATAATTATATATAGCACTCCATTTCACTCTCAAAAATATCTTTGAATGATAAAATAGAATATTGTAATTATCCTATCTAATAATAGAGTAATATGCAAATTAACCATCACTCTGTGACAAAATGGCGGCCCTCATAGCCACAAGATGGCGGAGCCCAGTCCCCTCAGCCCCGCTGCTGGAGTGTCTGGCCTGTCAGACCAACAAACAGAGCCAGACAGCAGGGCATGGTTGCTTCCTGATCGCAGCAGCGGGGAAGCCCCAGGCCCTGGAGACACAGCCCAGACAGCAGGGCATGGCGGCTTCCTTAGGGCAGCAGCAGGGAAGCCCCAGGCCCTGCAGACAGAGCCGAGAGATCAGGGCATGGCAGCTTCCTTAGCAACGTGGCAGCGGGGAAGCCCCAGGCCCTGCAGACAGAGCCAGGAGAGCAGGGCTTGGTGGCTTCCTGATCACGGCAGCAGGGAAGCCCTAGGCCCTGCAAACAGAGCCTGGAGAGCAGGGCATGGCGGCTTTCTTAGAGCAGAGGTGGTGGGAACACCCCAGGTCCAGCAGACAGAGACCAGACAGCAAGGCTTGGGGGCTTCCTTAGTGCGGCAGTGGCGGCGAAGTCCGCAGACATGGCAGTCAGAGCCCGGACAGCAGGGCTTGGGATCTTCCTTAGTAAGATGGTGGTGGGAACACCCCCAGGCCCTGCAGACAGAGCCCGGACAACAGGGCATGCAGGCTTCCTTAGTGTGTCCCTGTCGGTGAAGACCCCAGGCCTGGCAGACAGAGCACACTGCAGGGCATTGGGGTTTCCTTGCATGGCGCAATGCAGCAGCAGGCAGAGAGCAGACAGCAGGGCATGGGGACTTCATCTCCAAGGCTGCAGGGAAACCTCCAGGCCCTGCAGAGAGCAGAGAACCATGGGGAGTGGGCCTAAGTCATCAGTAGGACAACCTTGAGAGCTCCTGGATTGTAGAGGGTTCAGGTTGGGCTGAGGGACCCCCGTGCATGAATTTCGTGCACCAGGCCTCTAGTGGAATATATTTTAAGTTCATATTTAAGGTAATAGTAGTTTTTTCAATATAGTGGTACCAATTTACATATATTACCAACAATGTATGAGATTTTCTGTTGCTTTTCATATTCATCAATATTTGTTATTTTCAGTCTTTTAATTGTTAGCTCTTCTGGTATGTGTCTAGTAGTGTTTCATTATAATTTAATTTTCTTTTTCTTGATTACTATTGAGATGAGCACTTTTTCAAATATTTATTGGGCATTTGGATTTCCTCTTTGTGTTTATACATATGTCAATAGCTCAAGTTCTGTGACTTTTGCTTTGTATATTAAAAACTGCATTAGGTTTAGACTGGGTTTATCACTTATTGTTGCTACCTATAATGATGATTTTTGCATAATCATCTATTGTGTCTGGTGTTAATAAAACTACATCCACATCCTATAGGTTATTTTTGAATACTACATCTTTTCCAATCATTTTACTTTCAAACATTCTATATATTTTTTTGTGGCAGATATGTCTCTTCTACACAGCATCTTTTAAAAAATACTGTCTGTGAGTCTGTTTCTTTTACTTAAAATGTTGACTTCATTAATTAGCAAGTCAGTGCAATAACTTGTATATTTGGGTTTAAATCTATTAGTTTACTGTGTGCTTTTAATTTGTTTTGTTGTTCTATTTTCAGTTTTCTTTTTAAAATGTATTTTTGGGTTGATTGATTTTTATTTCTATTTTCCCACTTGTATTTATATATTCTTTTGTTGTTCTATTGGTAATTAACCTAGAAATTATAACACCCATCCTTGACTTGTTTTATTTTATTGTAATGAGAACAATTAACATGAGAGCTATCCTCCTAAGAAATTTTAAGTGTACATTATATTACTGTTGACTATGAGTACAATTTTGTACAGCAGATCTCTAGAGAGTATTCATCTTGCTTGACTAAAATTTTATGCTCATTGATTAGTAAGCTCCCTATTTATCCCTGCCTCTAGTCTGTGGCAACCATTCCACTCTTTCATTACATGAATTTGACTATTTTAGACACGTGATATAAGTGGGATTGTGCAGTATTTGTCTTTTTGTGATTGGGTTGTTTTACTTAGCATATGTGTTTAAGGTTCATCCATGTTATCATATATTGCAGAATTGCCTTTTTGTTAAAGCTGAATTGTAATCCACTATATATACCACATTTCCTTTTTTTTTTTTTAACTCTCACCTGAGGATATTTTTCCATTGATTTTTAAAAATGGATGGGGTGGGGGAGAGAGATAAACATTGATTGGTTGCCTCTTGCACATGTCCCGATGCAGCTGAGGATTGAGACTACAACCTAGGTACATGCCCTTGACCAGGAATTGAACCCACTACCCTTTGGTGCATGGCCTGATCCTCTAACCACTGAGAAGAACAGTCCAGGGCCACATTTTCTTTATTCTTTCATCTGTAAAGGGACATAGATGTTGTTCCCACATCTTGGCTGTTGTAAATAGTGCTGTAATGAACAGAGTGCTGATATCTCTTTCAGATATAATTTTAATTGTAATTTAAATAATTTTAATTAAATACATAGATGTGATACTGCTAGATTATATGGTAGTTCTATTTTTAATTTTTTTGAGGAAACTCCATACTGTTATCCATAATGGCTGCAACTTTTTGTATTCCCACCAACAGTGTGCAACATTTTGCATTCCCACCAACAATGTGCAAGGATTTCCATTTCACCACATTCTTGCCAATATTTGTTTGTTTGCTTTTGATAATCTTATTGTTGTTTTGATTTTCGCTTCTCTGGTGATTAGTGTCATTTTTTTCACATACCTGTTGACCCTTTTTATGTCTGCCTTAGAGAAATGTCTATTCAAGACCTTAGCCCATTTTTAATCAGGTTATTAGTTTGTTTGCTTTTTTTGCCTTTTTTTTTTTTTTACTATTGAGTTGTAGGGGTTCCTTATATATTTTAAAAATTAACCTATCAGTCTTTCCCTGCCAATAGCGCTCTCACACCCATGGTGAACATTCCTAAAACCCATGGAACTTTCTGTAAGAAATGTGGCAAGCATCAATCCCACAAAGAAACACAGTACAGGAAGGGCAAGGATTCTCTGTATGCACAGGGAAAGCTGCCTTATGACAGGGAGCAGAGTGGCTATGGTGGGCAGATTAAGCCAATTTTCCAAAAAAAGGCTAAAACTACAAAGAAGATTATGCTGAGCCTTGAATGCGTTGAGCCTAACTGCAGATCTAAGAGAATGCTGGCTATTAAGAGATGCAAGCATTTTGAACTGGGAGGAGATAAGAAGAGAAAGGGTCAAGTGATCCAATTCTAAACTTCATATTGTGTTTTTTTATCCTAGCTAATAAAAGAGTAATATGCGAATTGACCATCACTCCAACACACAAGATGGCTGCTCCCATGTGGTCAAAGATGGCTTCCCCTATGTGGACACAAGATGGCTGCCACAAGATGGCCAGCAGGGGAGGGCAGTTGGGAGGGACCAGGCCTGCAAGGGAGGGCAGTTGGGAGCGATCAAGCCTGCAGGGGAGGGCCATTAGGGGTGACCAGGCCGGCAGAGGAGAGAAGTTGGGGGCGACTGGGCCTGCAGGGGAGGGCAGTTGGGGGGGACCAGGCCTACAGGGGAGGGCAGTTGGGGGGGACCAGGTCAGCAGAGGAGGGAAGTTGGGGGCGACTGGGCCTGCAAGGAAGGGCAGTTGGGGGGGACCAAGGCCTACAGGGGAGAGCAGTTGGGAGGGACCAGGACTGCAAGGGAGGGCAGTTGGGGGCAATGAAGCCTGTAGGGGAGGGCAGTTAGGGGTGACCAGGCCGGCAGAGGAGGGAAGTTGAGGGTGACTGGGCCTGCAGGGAAAGGCAGTAGGGGGGGGTCCCAGGCCTGCAAGGGAGAGCAGTTGGGGGGGACCAGGCTGGCAGGGGAAGGCAGTTAGGGGTGACCAGGCCAGCAGGGGAAGGCAGTTAGGGGCAATCGGGCTGGCAGGCAGGCAAGCAGTTGGGAACCAGCAGTCCTGGATTGTGAGATGGATCCTACCGGGCCTAAACGGGAATTCGGACATCCCTTGAGGGGTCCCAGTTTGGAGAGGGTGCAGGCAGGGCTGAGGGACACCCCTCCATGCACAAATTTCATGCACCGGGCCTCTAGTATGACAATAAAATCTTGATATGGTCACTTCAAAAAAACATTAACCTATCAGATCTCTACTTTGTAAATATTTTTTCCATTACATAGGTTATCTTCTTACTCTGTTGATTGTTTTCACTGTTTTGAAGCTTTTTAATTTGATGTAATGTTTTACTAGTTTATTTTTGTTGTTATTGCTTATACATCTAGTGTTCTATCCAAAAATATCATTGTTAAGACCAGTGTTAAGTAGCCTTTCCCTATGATATCTTCTAGGAGTTTTACCATTTTAGGTCTTACATTTAAATCTTTAATCTATTTTAAGTTAATTTTTATGAGTGGTAGGTGCAAGATATGGTTCCAATTTTTTTTTATTTTATTTGTGAATTATCAGCTTTCACAGCGCCCTTTATTGAAGAGACTATCCTTTCTCTATTCACCATTCTTGGCTCTCTTGTCAAAGATTAATTTACCTTATATGCATATTTTCTGGGCCCTCTATTCTGTACCATTGGCCTATGTGTTTGTTTGTATGTTAGTACCATACTTTTTGTTACTAAGGCTGATGCCTCCAGCTTTGTTCTTTTTTCTCAGGATTGTTTTGGCTATTCATGGTCTTAAGGGGTTCCATATAAATTTTAGAATTGTATTTTTTCTATTTTTGTGAGAAATGACATTGAATTTTTGATAGGGATTACATTGAATCTGTAGATGGTTTTAGATAGTATGGAAATTTTAGCAATGTTAATTCTTTTGATCCACGAAAACAGAATATGTTTCTATTTATTTGTATCTTCAATTTCATCAGTGTCTTCTAGTTTTCAGTGTATCTTTCACCTCCTTGGTTTACTTTATTCCTAATTAGTTTATTGTTTTATGCTCTTTAAATGAGTTGGCTTCTATACTAGGTGTAACAGTAAATAATTTGTATTTTTTCAATAGATGGAGTTACACATATGTTGATATATATGCAATTTGATATGTACGCTATTTTGTTTTATTAAGAACAAGCTTTGAAACTTCATATGTCAAATTTTCTGAAGGTGTTAACATCATAGATATTTTACACTTTAAAATGTTGAATTTTGTGCCAAAAAAAGAGCATTTGCGGGAAGTTTTATTTTTTATTTTATTTTTTTAAGTTTTAATTCATTACTTTATTTTGAACAAATGTGCTGCTGAATACTTTGAGAGGCTTAGGGTGAACATGCTCCATCTCAAGATACATGTGAATGCTTGTTTAAATATTTTAAAAGTGATGATTTCGATGTGAAAGATAAAGAACATCCAGGTCAACCAAAACAGTTTGAAGACCAACAATTACAAGCATTATTGGATGAAGATGTCTGTCAAACTCAAAAACAACTTGCAGAAAGATTAAACATTGCTCAGCAAACAATTTCCGATCATTTATAAGCAATGGGAAAGATTTTAAAGGAAGGAAAATGGGTGCCACATCAACTGAACAAAAGACAAATGGAAAACCGAAAAGTCATCAGTAAAATGTTGCTTCAATGGCAGGAAAGAAAGTCTTTTTTTGCATTGAATTGTGACTGGCGATGAAAGTGGATTTATTTTGAGAGTCCCAAATGCACAAAATCATGGGTTGATCCAGGTCAACCATCAACATCGACTGCAAGGCCAAATCGCTTCGGAAAGAAGACAATGCTCTGCGTTTGGTGGGATCAGGAAGATGTGGTGTATTATGAGCTTCTAAAACCAGGTGAAACCATTAATACTGATCGCTACTGACAACAAATAATCAATTTGAACCATGATTTAATCATGAAATGACCAGGATGTTCCAGAAGACACGGCAAAGTAATTTTGCTTCATGATAACACACCATCACACACTTCAAAACCAGTTAAAGACACTTTAAAAGGTCTTGCCTGGGAAGTATTAACCCACCTGCTATATTCACCAGACCTTGCTCCTTCAGATTACCACTTGTTCCGATCAATGGCACACGCACTTTCTGAGCAGCACTTCAAAATGTATGAAGAAGTGGAAAATTGGGTCTCTGAATGGTTTGCTTCAAAACAAGAAAAGTTCTATTGGGACGGTATCCACAAATTACCTGAAAGACGGGGAAATGTGTAGGTAGCAATGGACATTACCTTGAATAAAGCACTTTTGATGTTTCTCTTGAAATTATGGTGTTTTCTTGGATTACAAAATTCGCTATTATTAACCGGTACACTTAGTATCTCTTTTTCAGATACTACATTGTTATATAGAAACCCAATTGATTTATGTGTATTGATTTTGTATTCTGCAACTTTACTGAATTAGTTTATTAGTTCTGACCTTTTTTGATGCTGTCTTTAGTATTTTCTGTATATAAGATCATTTTAGTTGCCATTAGAGACAATTTTACTCTTCCTTTTTCATTTAGATGTATTTTATTTTCTTGACCAATTGCTCTGGATAGAACTTCTAGTACTATCCTATATAATAAAAGGCTAACATGAAAACCTACCAAAGGATGGAACGACCTGTTGCTATGACATGCACTGACCACCAGGGGGAAGACACTTGGCGCAGGAGCTGCCCCCTGGTGGTCAGTGTGCTCCCACAGGGAGCCAGAAGCCAGGCCCATGGCTGGCGAAGGCAGAGGAGGTGACAGGAGCCTCTCCTGCCTCCTCAGCAGCATTAAGGGGGAGTGGGCGTAAGCCATCAGTTGGACATCCCCCAAGGGCTCCCAGACTGCCAGAGGGTGCAGGGCAGGCTGAGGAATCCCCTGAATGAATGAATTTTGTGCACCAGGTCTCTAGTATTTAATAAGGATGGTGAGAGTAAGCACTCTTGTCTTGTTTCTGATTTTAGAGTGAAAGTTTTCAACTTTACACCATTTAGTGTAATATTAGCTGTGAGCCTGACATAATGCCTTTATTATGTTGAGTTGTGTTCCTTCTATACCAAATTTGTTGACTTTTTATTATTATGAAACAATGGTGAATTTTGTCATATGCCTTTTCTGAATCTATTGAGATGATCATGATTTTTTAAATCATGATTTTTATCTTTCCTTCTGTTAATGTGGTATAATCACATTTATTTATTTATATATGTTGAATTACCCTTGTATTCCAGGGATAAAT
This sequence comes from Eptesicus fuscus, assembly GCF_027574615.1. NCBI lineage: Eukaryota > Metazoa > Chordata > Mammalia > Chiroptera > Vespertilionidae > Eptesicus > Eptesicus fuscus. The sequence goes on from NC_072473.1 coordinate 114,536,187, forward strand.
CACACCTGATGCTGACATATGATCTTGTTAATTTGCTGTTGAATTTGGTTTGCTAGTATTTTATTAAGAAATTTTAAATCTGCCTCTGGCTGGGTGGCTCAGTTGGTTGGAGTGTTGTCTTATACACCAAAAGGTTGCAGGATCAATGGATCTCTCTCACATTGGTATTTCTCTCTCTCTCTCTCTCTCTCTCTCTCTCTCTCTCTCTCTGTCTCTCTCTCTCTCTCAAATCAATAAAAACATATCATCTTTGGGTGAGGAAAATAAAAATATAATAAATTTTACATATGTATTTATCAGGAATATTAGCCTGTTGTTTTTATTTCTTGAAGTGTTCTTATCTGGCTTTGGTATCATGATAATGCTGACCTCATAAAATGATTTTTAGAGTGTTCTCGCTGAACATTTTTGGAGGAGTTTTAAGAATTGGCATTCATTCTTTTCTAAAAATATGTTTTTATTTCAGAAAGGAAGGGAGAGGGAGAGAGAGACAAAAACATCAATGATAAGAGAGAATCATTGATTGGCTGCCTCCTGTACACCCCACATTGGGGATTGAACCCACAACCCAGGCATTTGCCCTTGACTGGAATCGAACCCAGGACTCTTCAGTCCACAGGCTCTATCCACTGAGCAAAACTGGCTAAGGCGGCATTAATTCTTTAAATGTTTGCTAGAATTTACCTGTGATGACATATGCTCCTGTGCTTTTCTTTGTTTGGAGGTATTTTTATTATTTCTTAGTCTTCGTTTTCATTATTGATCTGTTCGGAATTTTTATTTCTTCATGATTCAGTTTTGATAAGTTGGATATTTATAGGAATTTATCTATTTCTTCTAAGTTATCCAAAATGTTGGGGAATAATTATTTATAGCAGTCTCTAATGATTCTTTATATTCGTGTTATCAGTTGTAATGCCTCCACTTTAATGTCTGATTTTACTTATTTGAACTTTCTTTGTTTCTTAATTTAGCTAAAGTTTTATCAAATTTGTTTATCCTTTCAAAAAAGAACACCTCTTAGTTTTGTTAATCTTTTCTATTATTATTTTTGGTCTCTTTTATTTCTTTCTACTTTTATCTTTGTTATTTCATCCCCTCTGCTAACTTTGGGCATAATTTGTTGTTTTTCTAATTAGTTGTTGTATACTTATTCATCTGAGATGTTTTTTTTTTTTTTTTTTTAATGTAGACATTTATCTGATAAATTTCCCTCTTAGAACTGGTTTTGATGTATTTTATAAGTTTGGGTATGATGTGGTTATATTTTTGCTTCATATTTTTTAATTTTCTTTGATTTCTTTTTTTAATTAATGGTTGTTCAGGTGTATGTTGTTTAATTTCCACCTATTGTAAATTTTCCAGTTTTCCTCCTATTATTGATTTCTAGTTTCATACCATTGTGATCAGAAAAGATGCTAGGTATGATTTCAGTCTTATTAAATTTGATAAGACTTGTTTTGTGACCTAACAAATATTTTATCCTAGATAATGTTCCATATGCTCTTGAAAAGAATCCGTATTCTGCTGCTATTGTGTCAAATCTTCTGTAGATGTCTGTCAGGTTAATTTGGTCTATAGTAGTTCCAATCCAATATTTCTTTGTTGATTTTCTGTCTGGGTGATATATCCAGTATTGAACATGAGGTATTGAAGTCTCATACTATTTATTGTAATATTGTCTATTTCTCCCTTCAATTATGTTAATATATTTCAGTGCTCTAATTTTGGGTGCATATATTTTTACAAATTGTTTTATTTTCTATTAATTGGCCTCTTTATCATTATCTAATGATGTTCTTTTTCTGTTGTTATAGTTTTTGACTTAAATTCTCTTTTGTCTCATATAACTGTAGCTACCCTTGTCTTTTGGTTTCCATTTGCACAGAATATCTTTCTGCATCCCTTCATGGGGAGCCTATGTGTTTCCTTAAAGTTGAAGTTAGTCTCTTGCAGGCAGCATAAAATGGGGTCTTTTTAAAAATCTATTCAGCCACTTTATGCCTTTTGACTACAGAATTTAAGCCATTTACATTTAGAGTAAGTATTGATATGTAAGGACTTACCAATGCCACTTTATTGTTTTCTGGCTATTTTATAGTTTCTTTGTACTTTTCTTCCTCTCTTGCTCTCTTTGTGAATTTTTTTTTATCTTGAAATATATATACTTATATATATATTTAAGTTGATAACATCTTTAATTCAATTGTATACAAAAACTCTACCCTTTACTCCCCTGTTGACATTTGTTTTTGATGCCATAATTTGCATATTTTTATATTGTATAATCATTAACACATTAGTTTAACTATAGTTATTCTAATACTTTCATCCTTTAACATTTATACTAGAATTAAGTGATTAACACACCACTAATATTGCAGTATTAGGATATACTGAATATGATTACATACCTATCTTTTTTTAAGTGATTAACATACCGCCAGTATTGCAGTATTGGTGTATTCTGAATTTGACTACATACTTATCTTTAGCAGTACGTTTCATATCTTTTCATTTTACTAATTATTGTCCTTTCAGCATTTCTTTTAAGCAGGCCTAGTGGTGATGTACTTGCTCAGCTATTGTTTGTCTTGGAAATTCTTTAGCTCACCTTCATTTTTTAAGGATAACTTTTATAGGAAATGTATTTCTGGTTGGATGTTTCAGCACTTTGAGTATATCTTCCCAGCTTTCCTGGCCTGCAAGGTTTCTGCCTAGAAATCCACTGATAGCCTTATGGAGGTTCCTTCATATGTAAGTGATTATTTTCTCTTGTTGCTTTTAAATCTCTCCACCGCACCACCCCCCGTTGTTTTAAGGCAGTTATTATAATGTGTCTTGGAGAAGATCTTTTTAGGTCCAAATCTCACCCCAGATTTTGGAATTTCTCTCAGCCATTATTTCTTTAAATATATGTTTTGTTCCTTTCTCCCTCTATTTTTCTTCTGGAACTCCAATGAGGCCTGGATTCTTTATTTTTAATAAATCTCATAACTCATGTAGGCTTTCCTTGATTCTTTTTCAAACTTGCATGCTTTTAAAATGTAGTTTGTTAACATAAAAATTGAGTATATTTGGAGAAAAATGTGATGTTTTGATATATGTATTCATTGTGAAATGACTAGTACAGTCAAACTAATTAACAAGCCCATTACTTCCCATAGTCACCATTTGTGTGAGTGTGTGTGTGTGTGTGTGTGTGTATGTATGTGTATATGTGTGTGTGTGCGTGTGTTAAGAACACTTGAGATTTACTCTGTTAGCTAATTTTATAGGAACATAAAGAACAGAAAGTAGAATGGTGCTTACCAGAGGCTGGGAGTGAAATAGAAGATACTATTTAAAAAAATTAAAAGGAAATGCTGTTTAAATTGTACAGACTTTCAGTTACAAGTGAATACATTCTGGAGACCTAATATACAGCACAGTGACTATCCTACCTAATAATAGACAAATATGCAAATTGACCATACCTCTGACATACCCACAAGCCACGCCCACAAGCCACACCCACCATCCAATCAGAGCATGTATGCAAATTAACCCAACCAAGATGGCTACAGCCACAGAGAGCAAGGTTTCCTAGGTAACAGAGGAAGCCAAGCTTTCCGCCTGCCCTTGCCAGGCCTAAGCTCCACTCAAGCTACAAAGTTTCAATTATAGAAGGTAAACAAATTCAAACAGAAATGGTGGCAAAATGGAGCTTGAGAGAGCAGGCCAGGGTTGTCCCCGGCAACAGGGGAAGCAAAGCTTTCCACACACCCTGGCTGGGCTCACCCGCTTAAGGCTACAAAGTTTCAATTATAACCCCAATAGAAATGGCTGCCAGCCATGGAGGGAGCCCCAGGCTTGGCTCTGCTCCAAGCTAAAAAGTTTCAATTGTAGAAGGAAAATAAATTCCAGATACCAGGGCCTGCGCTTGGGTTGCCAGGGGGTGTGGCCGGCCTGCAAACCACCACAGGCCCCTCGCTCAGGCCGCCCCACACCCCAAGGGAACCCCACCCTGATCAGGGACACCCTTCAGGGCAAACCAGCTGGCCCCCACCCCTGTACCAGGCCTCTATCCTATCTAATAAAAGAGTAATATGCAGACTGATCATCACTGCAACACACAATATAGCTGCCCCCATGTGGTCAAAGATCCTGCCCCCATGTGGACACAATATGGCCACCACAAGATGGCCAGCAGGAGAAGGCAGTTGAGAGGCACCCAGCCTGCAAGGGAGGGAAGTTGAGAAGGACCAGGCCTGCAAGGGAGGGCAGTTGAGAGCGACCAGGCTTGCAAGGGAGGGCAGTTGGAGGTGATCAACCCTGCAGGAGAAGGCAGTTAGGGGTGACCAGGCCAGCAGAGGAGGGAAGTTGGGGGAAAACAGGCTGGCAGCGGAGTGGTTAGGGGGTGATCAGGCTGGCAGGCAGAAGCGGTTAGGGGCAATCAGGAAGGCAGGCAAGCAAGCAGTCCTGGATTGTGAGAGGGATGTCCGACTGCCCGTTTAGGCCTGATCCCTGTGGATTGGGCCTAAACGGACAGTCGGACATCCCTCGAGGGGTCCCAGATTGGAGAGGGTACAGGCTGGGCTGAGGGACAACCCCCCTCCGTGCACGAATTTCGTGCACCGGGCCTCTAGTAGTTAATAATAGTGTGTTATCTTTCTCTGACTGGCTTATTTCACTTAGCATAATGCTCTCCAGTTCTATCCATGCTGTTGCAAATAGTAAGAACTCATTTTTCACTGCAGCATAGTATTCCATTGTGTAGATGTACCACAGTTTTTTAATATCACATGATCTCACTAATTTATGGAATATAATGAACAACATAAACTGATGAACAAAATAGATCCATAAAAAGAGAAACATCGATCAGACCATCAAACCTTAGAGGAAAGGTAGGGGAGGGTGGGGGTAAGAGGGAGAGATAAAGCAAAGGACTTGTATGCATGCATGTAAGCCTAACCGATTGACACAGACAACAGGGGGGTGAGGGCATGAGCGGAGGGAATGGAGGGAATAGGGGGGATAAGGACACATATGTAATACCTTAATCAATAAAGAAATTAAAAAATAAGTGTGTTATTTTTGTTGTGTCAAGGTCCTTGCTAAAATTTCAAGTTAGGGAACTTATATCCATGAGAATATTAAGCATATTTGTGTTATACCTTTTAATCTTACTTTATGTAAGTTTGTGGATCTCCTCTTTTATCTGTCATTTATGCCTTTTCTTTCTTACATTGCAATATCTATTTTGTGCCTGGTTATCTTTCATTGTTTGCTGGACATTGTATTTTTAGTAAACATTTTCCAAAAATTTTAGTATTGTTTTGATATTTACAGAAAAATTGCAAAGATACTAAAGGGAGTTCCCTTATACACTATGTCCACCATTTCCTCTTAATAGCATATAAGTTAATATGATAGATACATCTATCACAATTAATGAACCCATATCAATATATTATTATTAACCAAAGTCCACACTTGATTCCCATGTCCTTTATTTTTACCTAATTGCCTTTTTTTTTCTGTTCTAGAACTCTATCCAGGCTACCTCATTACATTTAGTTGTCTTGTATTCTTAGGCTCCTCTTGGCTGTGACAACTTCTCAGACTTTTCCTTGTTTTTATGATCTTGACAGTTTTGAGGAGTGCTGGTCCTGTATTTTGTAGAATGCCCATCATTTGGGATTTGTTTGGATTATGGTATCATGTGGTTTTGATATAATTATCATAAAATGTCATACTAATTTTGATAACAGAAATGATTCACTAAAGAGCTATTATACAAATGAAATCAAGTCCATTAAAGTATTAGTACAGTTTCTCTGTGAGGGTCAAATTGTGAGTAGAGGATAATAATTCTTAATGACTACCTTCATGGTGCTCAATAGCCTATTGGATATTTCTCTCAAATTATACAAAGATTCGTTAAAGGTAAACTTTAGATGGTGTATCATTAGCCAAGGGGGCAGTTACTAAGTTCATATAATATGGCCCAAATGAGATCTGGACATTAAAAACAATGCATACAAATATCAGAGAACTGGAAGTACAAGCGGAGAATAAATGGTATTTAAGTGGCAGAGGTTTTGTGTTACATGTGTGGATATTCATTTTAGCAGATTGTAAATTGAAGAAGACTGCTTTTTCAATCGGATGATCCATTTTGGAAGCTGTACAGCATGTCCCCCCAAAACGTATATACACACTTTGAATAATTATAAAGGCAGTGCTTATTTTAATACATTTTATTTTTGAAATTGAGCTATCAACTGTTAAAGTGTGTATACATTTTTGGGACATCCTATATATAGTCATATCTAAGTATATTCAGTAATAATGTTTTGGCTAAAATTGGAACCACCAATAACTGGGTAATATTCTATGTATTTTTGAAAGTCGGTGTGTTCTGTATTGACTCTACAGATTATACCAGCTCTATTTAGCTCAAGCTTGCATTATCCAACTAGTCTTAAACTAGGACCTTTTCCTCTATTATTTGGGATGACTATTTTTAAAACACTCAGGCAACATTAGGCTCTTTTAAACTTTAGTTTCTTTTCAAGGAGTTAACAACCCAAGGGGGTGAGGAAACCACCTGCTAAACTTTCAAAATTATTTATGCTACAAAAGGAATAAATAATTTATAGTCATTTGAGTGTCAGGATCAAAGCTTCCTGAGGTCACGTAAATAAATGAATGCAACCTTCAGTGAATGGGAAAGAGAAATCCAATATAAATGAGAATGGGAGACAGCATGGAAAGTGAGCAGCTAAGGCAAAAAGGAGAAACTGCCAAAATGAATGAAGGTAAATTGATAGAAGGCATTTCACAGGTCAGAAAGGACACATAGGAATGGTAAGGTGATTATAGGCAAGCTTCTCAGAAAAGGAGTTTCTCTTCAAAGAGGATAATGACATGAAACTGGTGAAGGGAATTGCAAAGGAAGAAAGAGGTAATATGATATCAACAAAGCACTAAGTTAAAACATAGGAAAACAAGAAAGGACAAACTGAGGAGCAAACTACCATCTGACTTTGATGGTATCAGTCAGGGTCCCTCAAGCATTTTATTGCTGTGACCCTCAGAAGGAGAAGGAGTGACGCTTCCATGACACAAACAGTGTCTTGTTGTGTCTCTGATTCCTTTTCATTACATGGGTTGTGGCTAAAAACCTCTCTTCTAAGGACATTTTGTAATTTATCAAAGATAACCAATACTAGGTAAATGACAGCTCTTATAAAGGTATGGTAGAATTTTATGTTACATTTACTGTAGTAAGAGCAGATACAGTTTTCCTAAAATGCTGATTATAGTTCTTGAACATGAAAGAGAATTCAAAGATGCTGTGTGCCAATACAGCATTAACTGAATTGAGTATTTAAGCTGTAAACTTCTGGGATTTGGAGGTTTCTGAGGAGATCATGGATACTGGAGGTGCATTGTTAACAAAAGGTATTTGGTAGTGGTGGCAGTTACAAGCCAGCTGGCTAATGAAGACTATTTTCCCCAGGATGTTACTACATATGTCCTATACCCAGAGACATTAACTTTTGCACCTCACTTTGATGTCCTTATCAATCAAGAGTGAGACAACAGGTTTATGGGTCTCTTTAAAAAGCAAAATTGTATTAACCACCTTTATTTTATAGGGCTTTATGTTTTGTCAACTATTTTCCTATGCCATAAGTCAGCATAATCCAGAGAAGTATGCTTGAAAGATCCTGTTTTTTGTTTGTTTGTTTGTTTGGTTGTTTTTTTTTTTGCTTACAGATGAGGGAATGTAGGCTTAGAAAAAGGTTCAACGACTTATGCAAAGTTGTATAAGTAGTGAGTGGCAGCAATTGGACTGCACTCCATGCCCCCTGACATCTAGTCCTGTGTTTTTCCTGGGACACCATGCTTTCAATTTTAAATTCCTGCTACCTTGATCCTTCATTTATTACATTTATTTCCTCTCCATCCTCTTTCTCTTTTCTCTATTGCTAAGACAAAAAAACAAAACAAAACAAAACAAAACAAAAAACAACAACAACCAAAGCTATGTTAGATTCTTTTCACTTTAAAGAACATGGGAATCCCTTGTGATATGAGGTTGTTACAGTTCAAAATTGATTTTATGACTAAGGGCTAAATAAAATAGATAAATTATAGTATTCACATGCATTCTTATCCATACTTATGGTCTTTGGATCTCTTGGACACCCTTTTCCATCTCATCTCCTTGTTGTGATGTGTGTATATGTGTGCATAAAAGAGAAAAGGCAGATAATGACTGACTTATTATCTTAGGTAATTAAAAGATCTTGGGTTCCATCTCTATATGACTCATCTGTATTCAAAGACTGTCAGGTCTTTATATGTAAAGAAAAGTATGTTATCCTAGTTTCAAGGGACAGTTTTCATCCTAGTATTATTCTAATCTATAGGTACTTCTTTTAAAAAGAGGCTATACTCTTTTTATTCATAATCTCTGTATGAGGTATATTTTTAACAACTTGTCAATCGGGTATTGTTTTTCAGTTATATTTGCTTCTTTGCTTGTTGTCTGGAAGTACTACTATGCAGAGGACTGGCCCTGGGTATGTCAGAACACACTCCTTGAAGCTGATTATGGTTTCCTTTCCAACTGCAGGAGAAAATATTTTATGTAGTTACCAAAGACATGGAACTTGATTCTGTCATTTTCCCCCCTAAGTAACTAATGCCAAGCTGGATGGCAGATCTGGGTGGCATACCTCCTTGGAAAGTCAGGATTAGCATGCAGACCCTGAGTATTTGACAGACCTGGATATAGCACAGAGTAACACTAAAAATGAGATAGGAATGGAGGGAAAACACATTTTGATTCCATACAATTTTCAGAAAGTCAGCCTTAACTAGAGAAATTGTACAACCTCAATTAGAGAAGGTATAAAGGCAATTGCCAAATTTAGAAGAGCTAGAATTTCTTCCCTTGACACACAAAATATGTGCTTAGTTGTAATCTTTCTATTCAGATTCCAAGTCAGGACACATGCCTGGGTTGCAGGCTCTGTTCGCAGTAGGGGCCATGCAGGAGTGCAGGCAACCAATCAATGATGTTCCTCTCTCATCGATGTTTCTATCTTTCTATCCCTCTCCCTTCCTCTGTTTCTAAAAAAAATCAATTAAAATAGCCCAAGTGCCCATAAGTAAGCAAGTGGATAAATAAAGCTGTGGTACATTTACACATGGAATACTATGCAGCTGTAAAAAAAGAAGGATCTCTTATTCTTTGAGATAGTATGAATAGATCTGGAGAGTATTATGCTAAATGAAATAAGCCAGACAGAGAAAGACAAGTATCACATCTCACTCATATGTGAAATATAATAAACAAAATAAACTGATGAACAAAATAGATCCAGAGACATAGAAACATGGAACAGATGGATTAATCTCTGAGGGAAGGCTGGGGGACTGGTGGGAAGTGATTCACCAGGAAATTTATATGCATAGCCCATGGACATAGAAAATGGTGTGCTGAAGGACTGGAAGGAGTGGGTGCGGGATGGAGGGGGTCAATGGGAAAAAAAGAGGGGGCATCTGTAATACTTTCAACAATAAAGATCAATGTAAAAATAGTAAAAAAAAAATAAATTAAAACATAAAAAAAACCTGAGACATTTGATTAAAATGAAGATTCCAGGGACTCCACTGAGTCGAAAAGTGGGCATGAGGCTCAAGCACCTGCTTTTACTACAAACTCTGCATGTGGATACAGCCTGAACATATACCCCAAGTATTTCTGAAGAGAAAACAATTGAAGAGGTTCATAGGACAGGAAGGGTGAAAGAGAACCACTTAAAAAGATGCACACTAATGAAAACTATAGAAAATATTGCTGTGAAAGCATTAATCAAGTAAAACAAAAAATTTAGAAACCAAATAGAAAATTTTGAAAAATTATCTTCAATATGGGAACTTGAGCAAAAAACTTGCTTTAACTACAAATAAAATAATAACAGAAACTTACTACGATCTATAAAAAGGCTTTGGGTATTTTCATTGATGGTGCTGAACACTATTGGGTTATGAAGGCCTTTCAATATCTGTTGAAAGGTATATTTTCTCCCCCTAGAAAACTGCACTTATGCAAATAAGCCAATATTTTGCATGTATCTATGAAGGGATTCATATTCCTCCCATTGCTCAAATAAACCCAGTTTGAGAACCCCTGACAAAAAAATTCTCTACTTGGATCAGTAATTACTGTGGCACCAACAAAAATGAACTAAAATCCAAAATGCCATATCACTTTTCTTGAACACAATGGGAAGATTTCACCTTCATTCAGTGCTTCTGTGATATGACCCTTCAAGCTGTTCCTTGTGCAGTAGCTTCTTTAAAAGCATCTTCTCTGAATGACACATGTCCCAAACTCCAGGAACTATGCAGAAGTGATCCACATTGGTTTGAAACTGCTCAGAGAACTCATGGTGGAAGCACCAATCCAGGCAGAGAACACCTATCTGGAGAAGCTGTGATTTTGATGTGAGTTCCTCTTGAAGCCAGCTCTTTCAGTTCTTTCATAAGTCTTTCCTCAATCCCAGGGAAGAGAGTGTTGCTCCCAGACAGTACAATTTCTGCAAAGAGATTCTTCTGTCACACTTCATAATGCTGCTGACCATCATTTTTGAAAGTCCCAGGCTGTGGATGTCTAGCTGCTGAGGTGTGAAAAGAATCTCTGGCACCTGGTATCGCTGTTCCCCAATGTAGATGACATTCCCATCTGGCAGTAGGTATTTTTTCAGGACTTCCTTTGGGCTCTTATGTGGCTCTTTCTCTGGATCTAAGGGCACATAGCACAGCTTCTCTTTGATGTCGTCCACTAAGTCCTTGTTGAGTATGTAAGGGAAGGCACGCCCACTAGTGAGGAGCAGCTGGGCAAGGTGCTCTGTGACATCCTTCCCTGCCATGTCGAGCTTGGTGATAGCATGAGGCAGGGAGTAACCTTCAAAGACAGGAAACATGCAAGTGACTCCGTCCCCACTGTCCACCAAAAGGCCTGTGACAGAGGCAGAGGCATAGAGTGCTGCCGCCGTTTGGTTAGACAGGTACAAGGCAGGCACCTTGAAGGTCTCAAACATTACTTCTGCCATCTTCTCTCGAGTCTCCATTGGGTTCAAGGAGGTCTCAGTCATGAGTACAGGCTGTTGAGAGGATTTTACTCCCAGTTCCCACTCAAAAAGATATTCCCAGAGTGTCTCCATGTCATCCCACCCTGTTACCAGCCCACGCTCAATGGGATAGTGTAACTGGAAGGCCTCATACTTGTACTGGGCATTTCCCCCCACAATGTAGCTTTTCTGATAGGGTTCTGATAATGGCATGTTAAACTAAGGATGCCCCAAGACAGAACTGATGACATGAAGGGGTGCCATCTCTCCAGACAGGCCTGCTTTGCAGATTCCTGATCCATTGTCAAAAACTACAGCTGGGATGTCTAATATGTATGGGTTAAACATACCTGCAGATATTCTACTGAACTTCACCAAGATCCAGCACATTTGACCATGGGGTGAAATAGTAGGCTCCTCTGGAATTTCTAAAGCTACAGGATTCCCAGGTTCTCAGGGTATCACTCAGTTGAAGCTAGCAGGCTGTCCTCAGTTCCCCAGAGCACCTCATCCTGAACCCATGAATTTTCTTCTCCTTATGGCAGCCCAGGGCCTGGTGAGGCTGTTTCACTGATGATTACCGCTATGTAACAATGTCATCATGGTAACAATTGTCCCCAGAGCGCATCAGAGGGACTTTAAGGTGTCAGGTCTCTGAGATACCAGTACTGCTAGGGTGAAACAGAGGAAGGTAAACCATATCTATGGATAGCTTTGATAACTCTGTGAACCTGAAACAAAGTTCTAGCCTTAGAACCAAGTGAGTAAGCCCAGCTGTGGGCTTGTCCCCCTGAAAAAAAAAACAAAAAAAAAAAAAAACAAAAAAAAAAAACAAAAAAACCACCACAAACTGTTTTCTATAATCAGCTGAGCTGTTTTTTTGTGGAATAACAAAAATATCCTTCCCTTTGCTAATGGGAGGAACTAAGCATGAGACACAGGTTCAAATTGGAGTGAGGATAGTCATAATGCAGTTACAGAGGTGCTTATATTTGTTTTCTTGTCTTTTACAGTTTTATTGAGATAAAGTTCACATACAATACATTCACCCATTTATAGTGTATATTTCCATGACTTTCAGTATATTCCCTGATATGGGCAAACATCACAAGTCAAGCTTAGAACATTTTTTTCATCTCAAAGGAAACCTTGCTCTCTTTAGCTATAACCCTTTTCAGATCGCCCTCCTGTGTATTTTTGTTTCTATAGATTTATCGTCTCTGCCTTTTTGATATAAATGGGATCATAATACGTGGCCTTTATGACTGGCTTTATTTATTTAGCATACTGGTTTTAAGATTTTTCAGTGTTTGGATATAACACATTTTATTTGCCTATTCTACAACATACCATTGTTCACAGTATTTATTTATAATCTTTATTTCTGTAAGATTGGGAGTAATATCCTCTCTACTTTTCTTGGAACTTTTTTAAAGAACCAGCTTTTGGTTTCATTGATTTCTTTATTATTTTTCTATTCTCCATTTCAATAATTTCTGCAATATTCATTTTCATTTCATTCCTTCTGGGGCTTTAGTTTGTTTTTCTTTTTCCAGTGTGGTAAGTTGAAAGGTTAGGATATAGATGACATCTTCCTCTTTTTTAATGTTTTTATTGATTTCAGAGAGGAATGGAGAGTAAGGGAAAGATAGAAATATCAATGATGAGAGAGAATCATCTATTCACTACCTCCTGCATGCCCCACACTGGGGATCGAGCCTGAAACCTTGGGCATATGACCTGACTGGGAACTGAACTGTGACCTCCTGGTTCATAGGTCAATGCTCAACCACTGAGCCATGCCAGCTGTACTCTTTCTTTAAGATTTATATTTAAAAAAAAACATACTGAAGCTGGAATTATCCATTGAATGGTGTTCCTATTTTCATGAATCATTTGTAGTACTAACTCTTGTTATAATGAGGCCACAAGAGCCTCATTAATAGGTCTGATTAATCTGAATAAATGCCACTTGTGAATAAAAAAAATACACTATCTTGTGATATGCATATAAAATGGCCCAGAAATCTCTTCATTAAGCACATTTTTAAAACAGCATTTTGAATGTCATCACTGGAATAAGCTATAGCCTCCCAATCTGACCACTTCTAAAGGGATACCATTCCTGTTTGGAGTGCTTCCCTTCAAATGCTTACATTGTAAATTGTCTTTATAATCCTGTTTGACTTTATCCCATTTGTCAATTCTTTCATATGAATAAGCATACAATTTTAGCTATGAATTTTCCCAAGTGAAACTTAACTGAAAGAATAATCAAATTAATATATTTTAATTTGCAATTAAGCCAGTTCCAGAGTATGACAGTATTTTCCAATTACTGGTCTTGAATCCCCATATTTGCCAATGTATTCCAGGTAAGTATTATTTTGTTAAATGCAATAACAACTAGCATCTGTTTCCTTACCTACTTAACAAAAACATCATTTTAAAACACCCCTAATATATATCAGTTTGAGAGACATGTAGCATACACTGAATGAGCATGTAGGAAGATAAGAAAACAATCAGATTGGCATGCTCAAGTTCTAGTAACAGTGTTAGTAATCATTCAGCTCAAACACTGTAAATTTCCCACATGGTTATGACCATTTTACTGTTTTAATAATTTTTATTCTTAATCACATATTTACATAAATTTATATACTTAATAAAATGTTAGTTTAAGCCAGGAAGCATCAGTAAAACCAATGTTAAAAATTTAAACGTCAATAAATTGAATGAATAAATAACAATACTGCATATACCTTAAGATACATTTTTACTAGAGTCATAAATTGCTCTAATTTGATCAAATTCTTGTTCATTATACTAAACATTTTTGGAATGTCAGATTAATGTTTCAAAGAAGAAATAGAATATTAATTGTAGCCATTTTTGCTCTTTTTTTCCATTAAGAATGAAGACTACAAGCACAGTAAATTATGTGGGAGAGAAAATCTGGTGAATAAAATGCCAATACCCTGTTTCTTAGGTTGTTATTTAGAAAAGGAGCATCAAAATATAAAACAAACAAGTTCTTTCTTTAAATATCAATTGCAAGAACTCAAATAAATCAGTTGTTGCCTATTTTTGATACTATAACAGTTAGTAATACTTAAACTTTCCTTTGCATAAATATTTGGTTCCCAAACAAAAAGTAGTATGTTATTTAGGAATTTATACGTTATATCATGTTAATATTACGTAAAGACAAGTATCATTTCTTATGATTATAATTACACATTATGTTAGAACTACATTTCATGTTAAAATGTGTACTAATATAATGATCAACATAGGGCTTTTTGTGTTTTTACCTAGAATAGTCGCCTTATTATTTCACAGGAACAACAAAAATATTTTAAAATATTTTTTTGAGTATTTTCTTAGGTCAAAAAGGGTGGAAATAATTTACTAGAAGAAATTGTATAAAAATTGGTCTAATTGTGTTTTATTTATTTATGTATTTGGTGGCTAAAATCTTTTCTGTAACTGAAATACTTGTTCTGAGATCAATAAGTACTTATTTTCTAAATTTGAATTTTATATCAATGAATCAACATCTGGATTATTTCCCTGCTTCCAAAATGAGATGAAGTGGGCCTGGGTAACAAACTCTCTGGACAGAATGTACAGATAAGACCTTTTCACTCAGAAGGGGAGAGCTGTGGGGTAAAAGAATTGATACCTCGGAACCATGAAATAGTTGGAAAGGGGAACCCAGCAATATTTTGTGACTTCCAAAATATTAGACTTCAGTGCCCCCACTTTTTTGTCTGCAAAAAGCTTTATTGATTAATTTGCTCCAATGCATGGGAGAGGGCTTCAGGGTGGTTAAAAGAATGACTATTCGTTTCGGGGAGAGGCTCAGATAAAAGCCAGACACCAGGGGGATGCAGAGGGGCCTCTCAAAGGCCTCTGGGCTCCAAAGGCTCCTAGTCGTGCTTGAGGGTGAGCTTTAGAAGAGATACTGATACAGCCCAGCCTGGGGCCGGCCAGCCTGCAGAGGTGAGTCAGGTGTAGCCCATCTTCTTGATGAGTTTCACCTCCTCACCCTGGAAGTGGTTCTGCAGGAAGTCACAGAGCTGAGGGTCTGCGTGGGTGGAACCCAGGGCCTGCAGCTCCACAAGGGCCTGGTTCAGGTTCCTCTCCAAGGCCAGGGTGGCTTCATGGCATCTTGAGTTTTGCCCCACTCATCTGAGGAAGGTTTCAGAGTGAACATAAGAGAATGGGGCCATCCCACTTGTTTTGCATGTTTAAGAGATGCTCAGTGCCCTCCTGCTTCAAGGAAGAAGTGGCCCTGCCCTCTAGAGCCACCCACATTGTTGCAGTGGAAATAGAAGCCCAGAGAGAGGTAGGTGTAGGGGGCCTGCAGATGCAGGTTGGCCAGGCAGTTGACCGCAGCCTCCACCTTGATGGAATAATTCTGAGGAGTCGAGTCTGGGAGCTCATGGTTTTTCGGCAATAAGAAGTTAAGGACAGATACGTAATACCTTAATCAATAAAGAGAAAAAAGGAAGTTAAGGCAGAAAATATGGTGTGTTGACTGGTCCCAGAGGTGGTTCTGAAAGTGGTGACTGGATAAGATGCAGGAGAGTGGCTGGAGGTTGGAAGAAGGGGCATCCCTGGGTCGGTTCCGTCCAAACACTGTTGAAGCGAGAGACAGATCTGGGACCTCTGAGGGCACTGCCTCAGTGGGCCCCTTTTGACTCTCCAAAGGCCATAGGATAAATGGAAGGCAAACTTTTTTCACAACGTAGGGGGCAAACTTGTAGAACTCATTACCCCATAGGTGAGTAAATCAGGAAACATAATCTCAGAAGATACTTAGATAAACATCTCAGTGATAGAGATAGAGTAAATAAATGAGAAAAACAAGAATATTTGTCACCACTAATTTGTATTAACTCATAAAATTTTTTGTTATTGCATTGTGTATTAAGCCATTTGCATTTATTGTGATCACTGATCAATTTAGATAAATTTCTTTTTTAAAAGTTTCCATTTATCTACATTCTCTATGGTTTTTATTTTCATATCCTTTATTTGGCTTCTTAAAGGATTGACTGAGGTTTTTAAAAAAAATCCATTTTGTCCTTTTTACTTTTTGGTAATTATATACTCTACTTCTTCTGTATTAGTGAGTTGCCTTAATTTTTTTTCAATCATATTAATCAAATTCTAAACATAATTAGTTGATATTGATTCTCTAGTCCAGATTTCCATTAACATTATGGCAATATTCACAACTGGTTGTTGACTTTCTTCCATGCCCACCCTACCCTGTTTCCAAAGCACTAGGACAAACAATTTAGAATTATCTAGCTCCCTGTAAAGCAGAAGAAATATTACAATTACACATTTGCCTTTTAAATTTCTACTAGCATAATCTCACAGGTCTTGTGAAACCAGTTTAATGTAAATTTGAAGTGTGACAAAATATAGTCTGTGGGCCTTTCAAAGGAAGAAGGGTTTGATGTGCTGAGATAGCAACAGGGACAGGGGAAGTCTGGGTTTATTTCCCACCCTCAGAACATTCAGCCTGGATTTTCGAAAATGTTAAGAATGATGAATGAGTTGTAAATAGAAGATTTCTCTGTGAGCCATAAACAGCCATAAATGGATTAGACTGAACAGCTGGAAGCAAAATTGTGGGCATTATGCAGGCACACAGGACCGGCTGTGGTCTGTAACTAGCATCCCACCCTATTGATTAGCAATTCCACAGACCATAATAAAACCATCATAGTTAATTGCTAGAAAGAGGCACACACCAATAAACAGGCAAGTCAAGGTGTCAGTCCTCCAGTTTCTTGCTCAAAAGCAGCATAATTTGTGTTTTAATACAACATGTTCACTACAGGTTCTATAGGGCTCAATCAAATACAACTCCCTTTCCAAAATTCCCCTCCCCCCACACACACTTCTTGAGCATAGGAACATTTGTTTTGCCTTCTAGTTATAAATCAGTGACTTTTCTAGCCAGGCCTATTGTGATTTGTAAGCATTCCAAACAAATAGCGCAGATTTTTATAGTGCAGTGCAGCCTGGATACTTAACGGTGTTTTTCAATATTGGGCCAGCAATTTTCTCCACTATGTCAATGTGAGCTCCTTTAATTTTTTACACATTTTTACATATACAGAAACCATAAGAGGGGCAATCCTATAAACTATACAGATATGAAGGGGAGATTAGGTCTTCTTATTGTTATTTACACCCAAGAGAAAGTGATGAGTGTTTGATAAGGGACTCTGTGGTGTTTCTCCTCCACTTAAGACTCCCAGGATGTAAGATAGAGAATGTTTAGGGTTATGTAATATAATGTTATAGAAAGGGCTAATGGGTTATTTAGTTTAGGGTTCTATCACAGCCATCCTGTTTGAAAAGGCAATACATCTCTTGAGACTTCATTATGATAGGAAATATGCAGACTATTGGCTATTTCCCTTTAATACTTTTACCCTAGAGTAAAGTGCATGTGTATGTGCTGGGATCATAGGTCATGCATGTCATGGGCACTGGAGGAAATGGGTGTGCCTTGCCATATAGAAAATTATGTAAAGGGAACTTATTTCCAAGTACCATGCATGACTATACCTGGCTTCCTGCCACATGCTGAAATATACTTTTCCTTCTGCTATATTCCTGAGGTATACACACTTGGCAGCCAAAGGCACCATTCATTTTATTGGTTCTGCATGTAGTCATTGATATCCTTGACTGTTGTTTGTTTATTTTTATTTATTTATTTATTAAGGCACTACAGGCCGGGTGCACGAAATTTGTGCACTTTGGGGGACGGGATCCCCTCAGCCCGGTTTGTACCCTCTCGCAGTCTGGAAGCCCTTGGGGATGTCCAACTGATGGCTTAGGCCCAGATCCCTGCAGGACATCCCCACCACTGCCGCAGAGGCGGGAGAGGCTCCCACCACCCCTGCTGTGCTCTCCAGCCATGAGCCCGGCTTCTCACTAAGCGTCGCTCCCCCTGTGGGATCAGACCAAAACTGACTCTCTAACATCCCCCGAGGGGTCCCGGATTGCAAGAGGGTGCAGACCAGGCCGAGGGACCCCACCGGTGCACAATCAGGGCCAGGTAGGGACTGTGGGAGGGCTCCAGGGTGTGTCTAGCCAGTCTCGCTCAGTCCCGATCAGCCGGACCCCAGCAACAAGCTAACCTACCAGTCGGAGCGTTTGCCCCCTGGTGGTCAGTGCACGTCATAGTGATTGGTTGACCAGTCAACTGTCTGCCCCCTAGTAGTCAGTGGATGTCATAGCAAGTGGTTGAGCAGCCTTAGCATATCATTAACATATTATGCTTTCATTGGTTGAACAGCTGACTGGAAAACCTGACACTTAGCATATCAGGCTTTTATTATATAGGATAGGAGAGAAGTTGTTTGCTAGTGAGTACAGCCAGCACTGGCCATTTGATTTACAGCTCTGGCTTCTTGGTACCCTATTCTCATAACTAAACCATGAATGTGGGCTTAAATAGAGTAATCTGTGTTTTAATGAGTTAATATATATTTATTGAGCATCTACTATGTGCCAGACAGCTTGGTATTTATAGACAGTGGGCACATTATTAGATTTCTTATCTAAACTAAAACTTTTAGTTTTATTTAAGGTTCTGTCATGACCACACATTTCTTTCTTTTCAGAGTACCATGGTGTGATCCCATCCCTTTTTTATGCAGAATGACTCCTACTTCATTGCCTTTCTTGCCCAAGTGGATATAAGAGAAGATGGGAATAATTAGCTCAGAATAGTTTTCAAAACCTGCCTTTGGGCAGTATGCTGAGCACCATGATCTATTATGAATCCCTTTCACAACTATGATGCTCTAATGCTATGCTTTCATTTTCTCCAACTTCCAAACCAAGAACAGTTTCCTGAAGCAAGAGGCATTCTAAAGAGCATTTCTGACTGAGACAAATAGACTATAAATAAAGTTAGATAAATGTGGTTCTAGAACTGTTGAAATAGGAGGCCTTGGTGTTTGTAAGGCTGACACTTTGGGGGCAGTCTGAAGACATGCCTCTTTTCTCTCTCTTACTAGCAAGACTAACAGTGTTAAATCATACAATAGGCAGTACCACTGTGAACAGGGCCAAAGCAATAATAGTTGGGAATTTGGCCAGAAGGCTCATGAGAAACAAACTCATTCATTTACAGCTGAGAGCCCTGATGTAGTTGAATTTTCTTGCTCTCAATTTCTCAGCCAGTAACTGCTACCACTGAGTTGATGTTCCTCAGTTTTTTTAAAAAAAAGTTTTCCTGGAATTGGAGGTATAAACATTTGCTTCTCTTCAGGAACAAATTTAAGAGAATGGTTTCCACATGCCTTCTGAGTTGCTGATAATTGTTAATAATTGCACCTCTATCATTTTTCCTTGGCTGACCTACAGAGCAAAAGAATAAAAGTCTTAAGGAAGTAGAATTAATAAATCCATTGCAATGTATCATAGAGATAAGCCAGTAATTGCAAGGTCAGATGGGCACACACAGATAGATTGTTAGCTGCTAATACTATAATGAAAGAGCAGATCTTTTACATAAGTTTATGAATAATGTTTCTCATAAGGCAGGAGATTTATTATCTCAGAAAAACTTTCCTCTGAACCTGAGACCATCAGCAATCACAATAATGAAATATTAATAACATATTTGAGAATCTATCAGGAGAAAATTTCATAACCAACTATAATGAGTTTCTTGTTTCTAATTTTGGAAGGGAGATAAATGAAATATTACTGTAGGCACTCACAGAAGAATGTGTTTTGCATCAGGGGCCAAATCAAGATTGTTTTTTCACAAAGGGTAGATCTGAAGAGGTGGAGGGTATGAAAGAACAATAGAAAGTTCAGATGATTCTCCTATTATCATGTTAACTGCTATTTTCCTACATAATTTTATTTATGTCCAATAGAGAAATGATTGCATTAATCTAATTTTAGAAAAAATGTTTGAATGTCTCCCCCCCCCCGTAAGCAAGTGTATAATTATACCTTTATATTATAAGAGATTGAAGAATTATATTTGTTGGTTCCCTAACAACCATAGGAACTCTGGATTTTTCAGCTGGAAACCAAAAGTAGAATTCTTTACATAGAAGTAAAATACCATGCTTATTACTAAAAATAGTGCATGTGGTATTTTTGAAAGACAACCAGAAAACAAAATTATCCCATCAATATATCTTTATTTTCCTGATCAATATAAAACTGTGTGGGTGGCACCTAGCATAAGTCCAATTTTCAACTGCTATATATAGCATCCACATTCAGCTTATCTTCTTTGTGGTTTTAATTGCTCACATTGAGATATCTGAATGTATCAGTACAACATAACTACATTTTTTCAGGTATAAAAATGTAATTTAATACATTTGACTTTAATACAAGTCAAAAGAACATAATTTAGGACTAGTGTATCTGTTGCTTTCATATATGTTGATATTCATGATCTTTCATACTTTAGGTTGTGTCTCCTACAGTGGGGCTAGGCTCACATTTGGATACTTTCTTTTTCAATCTCATTTGTGATAAAAACATTCATCAAAAGGCATGTGGCCTGCCCGGCATGTCTCAGTAGTTGAGCATCGACCTATAAACCAGGAGGTCATGGTTTGATTTCTGGTCAGGGCACATGCCCGGGTTGCAGGCTCGATCCCCAGTAGGGGTGTGCAGGAGACAGCTGATCAATGATTTTCTTTCATCATGTTTCTATCTCTCCCTCTCCCTTCCTCTCTGAAATCAATAAAAATATATTTTAAAAATACATTAAAAAGTTAATATAAATTTCTATAAAAGATTCAAGAAGGACTGAAAGTAGGAATGGACAACCCCAGAGACATACAGAAGAGAAAACTGCTGAACAAATTTTGTGTGAAGATCTTTAGCCAATCTATCTTTGTAAAGGGTCCAAACAAGTTTTGCTTTATTTTGTTTTGTCAGGCATAACTGAGCCTGGTCTTGGTAAGTCCTATACCTGGAGCTACTATGAGCCTTAAACAGCTGCCTATAGAATGTGATCAGAAAGGCTATCCTCCACATAAGCCCTGGTTAAGAGACTGGCCAGCTAGACAAGTGCTTCATTCAAAAGGTAGTTAACAGTAGGAGTGACTCATTGTGTGTGTTTGTCACAGTAGTTTTTCTGTCTGTATTAACAGCAACACCATTTTGAGAAAAATTCTGCACCTCAATATATAAAGTAAACAAAAGTGGAGATTTTCTTTCAGTTGACACAAGGTAGTGCTGAGCCCACCCAGTGTCCTGGAGTATTTTGTGAAACCAGAGTTCTGAGGAAAACAGATTACAGTATTACCAGATACTTACAAAGCTCTCTGGGAGGGAACATGATGTTGACAGGAAGGGGAAGTTTTGGAATTTTGGTCTTTTGGAATAAGGTCTATGATAGGGGGACAGTCAATGGGAACCCTGAGAAATCAGAGGCAACATGAAGCTATGAGGACATGCAAGAGTGGTAGGGAGAGGAGGTGACTATTGATTAGTATATGGATAGGTGCTGAAAGGAGTAAGGGGCCACCATGTGTCCTGATATACTTTTCCCCAATCCAAGAAGCTCTGTGCTGCCCTCTTCACACTATTTCCTGCCTGTCCCCTAACGCCCAACCAACTAACTTTTTTTCCCTGCTGACTTGAATTTTGCCTCTTTTTAAAAATATATATATATTTTATTGATTTTTTACAGAGAGGAAAGGAGAGGGACAGAGAGCTAGAAACATCGACCAGCTGCCCCCTGCCTATCGGGGATGTGCCCACAACCAATGTACATGCCCTTGACTGGAATCGATCCTGGGACCTTTCAGTTCACAGACCGATGCTCTATCCACTGAGCCAAACCGGTTTCGGCGAATTTTGCCTCTTTACCCAACACTGAAAATATCTAGAACTTCTTTGACAGCTGGAAGCCTAACTGCATTCTGCAAATTCACAGTTTAATACCCTTCCTTCTTTACCTCAGGTTGTATCATTATTACTTCTACATCCTCAATTACACTTCCTCATAAGGTTGGCTTATTGTTTTCCTCATTACGTAGATCTCTGTTTCTGAGCCCTATTTAGAACAGATCTTTGAGTGAATTAAAACAGTTTATCTATCCCTTGGTTTTTATTTTTCTGCATGACTCACCTGCCTTCTTCAAAACCTTATTTCATGCTATCTCTTAGTTTAGCATTTAGAACTTACTTAGCAGAGGACATTTGGGAGGAAGACTAGTTAAGATGCATTTATCTGGCAACTTGTTTTTCTTCCTCTCTTTACACAAATGCTTCAGGCCCAGCCTTAATTTGGGGTGACAGGTTCCACTGAGATTCTCTTCTCCCACCTCTGCAGCTCAGCAAGCATTTGCACATCTCTGCAGGGGCTGCTGTCTTGCCCTTGAAACTTCCCCATGCTCTGGATAAAGGGGACTTGGCCCTGGGTCAGAACCCTCCCTCTGCAGTAATGTATACTATTAAGGAAATGGCACTGAGCAATGTTCTCTCCCCAAGTCAAAATGCTCCCATTTAGGTAAAATTTGAGCCTGCTGCTGGCAGTTTGGAGCCAGAATAGCAAAAGAAAATACAATGTAAAAGCAATATGAGTTGGAATGAAATTATGATAAGTGTCAGATGGCACCATTACTTGCATCCCCATAGGCAGGCATTAGGGAAGCTCTGTAATGTAATGCTGGAACAGAATTCCAATAGTGGAAGGAAGAGTGGCATTCCAAACTGGAGAGTGAAACAAACATGTTAACTCTTTGAGGTCCTCTGGGAGCCACAATGTAGAATGAGTGACCATAATTTGTATGTTGGTTGAATGAATGAATAAAGCTCTAGAATATTATATATTTCTGTAATATTAATATATTAGTCGTTATATAGTAAGGTTATATATAATATGTGTGTGTGTTTTTCTGTTTGAATCTTAATAAAGGAAGGCATATTAATGCCACATTTCTTTTTTTAATATATTTTTATTGATTTCAGAGAGAAAGGGAGAGGGAGAGAGAGATAGAAACATCAATGATGAGAGAATCATTGATTGGCTGCCTCTTGCATGCCCCCTCCTGGGGACTAAGCCCACAACCCAGGCATGTGCCCTTGACCAGAATTGAACCCTGGGACCCTTCAGTCCTCAGGTCAACATTCTATTCACTGATCCAAACTGGCTAGGGCTAATTTCAATAATTAGAGACAGTTGTTACACACAAATGAAATCCCAGTTAACTGAAAGTTACTCATTTGAAATGTGAAGTTAGTTTTAACTTGACCATTTTGGGGAGCTAATTTTCCCAATTAAGAAATTAGCTTAGCTTAGGGAAGGGACCCCCTGAGGAAATGTACTCTGCGGCCATCTGTGGATGGTATCTGAGTGCAGAGGTCACCATGAACTGGCTCCAAGATGACTATGACCCCTACACAGTTGAAGAGCCTAGCGATGATGAGCTGGCTTTGAGCAGTTCTGAAGATGAAGTGGATGCGCTTTTACATAGAACTCCTGACCAAAAATGAAAACTCATCAGAGAATGTCTTACTAGAGAAAGTGAATCTAATGAAGATGAATTTGAAAAAGAAATGGAAGCTGAATTAAATTTCACCATAAAAACAATGGAGGTCAAATTATCTTCCCTGGAAACAGGGTCTTCTTCAGAAAATGGGAAAGTTGGAATAGCTTCCACAAAGTACTATGATGATATATATTTTGATTCTGATTCTGAGGATGAAGACAAAACAGCACAGGTGACCAAGAGAAAAAAGAAGAAATGACACAGGATTCTAACAAATGATGAATTACTATATGATCCTGAAAAAGATAACAGAGATCAGGCCTGGGCTGACACACAGAGAAGAGGATACCATGGTATTGGAATACAGAGGCCACATCAATAACAACAGCTGGTTCCAAATAGTGATGCTGTCTTGAATTGCCCTGCCTGCATGACCACACTGTGTCTTGATTATCAAAGGCATGAATCATATAAAACTCAGTGCCAGAACAATATTTGTGATGAATTTTTCTGTCAACAAAGAGGAAGTTCTAAGATATAAAACCCCAGAAAACAGGAAGAAAAAGCGAGGCCATTAGAAGATGAGGGCTAACCATGAAGATGCTACAAAGCAGGCAGAGATAGAAGTGGAAGAAATCTATCATCCAGTTATGTGCACTGAATGTTCCACTGAAGTGGAAGTCTATGACAAGGATGAAGTCTTTCATCTTTTCAATGTTTTGGCAAGCCATTCCAAAATTGCTAAGTTGGCATTTAATTGCCCAATACTGCATATAAGGCAAATATGACAGTTATTTTCCTCCTGCCTATTTATATCAAGTGACATTCTGAGTGGTTATTTAAGGAAGTAGTATTTTATTTTTGAAAGAGAATGGTTACCAACTTCACCTTTTTCCTTCTTTGAAAACAATTTCCGCCGAAACCGGTTTGGCTCAGTGGATAGAGCGTCGGCCTGCGGACTCAAGGGTCCCAGGTTTGATTCCGGTCAAGGGCATATACCTTGGTTGCGGGCACATCCCCAGTAGGGGGTGTGCAAGAGGCAGCTGATCGATGTTTCTCTCTCATTGATGTTTCTAACTCTCTATCCCTCTCTCTTCCTCTCTGTAAAAAATCAATAAAATATATTAAAAAAAAACAAAAAACAATTTCCCCCAGCTCTGTTGAGACTGATTATTTATTCCCTTTTTGATGGGCTTTGGAAACTTGAGGCTTTTTATTTATTAAAGCTCTTTAGAATTAAAGTGTTCTGGAGTTATAAGTAAAAAAAAGAAATTAGCTTAGTGTGATTCTACCTTATTGAACTGAATATACCAAATATATTTTTTTTCTTGATGACTCAGTTTACTATTATAATCACTAATTATAGTACTCTTTTTTGGGGAAAGTCTTCATGAAGAAATAACATTTTTATCTGTTATCTGGGATTTTAATGATGGCTGGTAATTTTCTACACGTGAAAGGGGATAGGGAAAAAGTCCTGGAAGATGGTGACTATCAGGAAGGTAGGGAGGGAGCGAGTGTGAGGGAGTGAGGGAGTGATAGAGGAGTATGTGGACATATGTGGTGTATGTGTGTATGAGCTAGGGACAGTTAGATCCTGCAGGTCTTCCAAGGGGCTGCCAAACCGGGCTGTCTTACACAACAGAGCCCCGCTGCCACCAAAGACACTCTGGAGGCAGCCAGCACGGGCACAGAGACCACGACATCTTGAAAAACAGAGCTGCTTGAGACTAGGATTCTGGCCTCAGCATCACCCAGTCTGGTCTCAGACGCAAATCGGGACCCTACAGCCACTGGGGACAGAGACCTGTGACCACAGCTGCATACCCACAGACACCAATAATCCAGACATCCCCCTGCAGATTTCTGTGAGTCACAGAGCCCATCCCCCTCCCCGCAGGCTCCTGGCAGAACCATAGAAACTAGACCTGCCCCACGCTCAGAGCCACAGTGCTGCTACAGGAATTTGAAACTGGGAGCACACAGGCACTGGGAATCTGTTCCCCGCAATGCAATCGGGTGACCAAACCCCATGCCTATGCAGGGCAGCAGTGCCACCAGACTGATTCTGGGCAAGCACACACAGAAGTCTGTTTTATGCAGCGCAGGGGTAGACCTCCTGCCGACACAGTGCTATTGTGCAACCCAGTCCCCCAAGCAGACCGGGAACCCTGATCCTCTGGGTGAGAGGCAGCACTGAGCACCAGTGACCTGACTCTGTTTCTCATTGCATGCGCCTGGGATCCCTGATTCCCAGTGCATTCACACTATGAGCGAGTGACTCCAATTCTTGGCGCATGCACACACAGGGTCCCTGATTCTCAGCAGGAGGCACACCAAGCAATAGAGACTCTGATACTTTACTTGATTCTTGGTGCAGGCACAGGAGAATTCTGACTCCTGGCATGTGCTAGGGGACTCTGATTTTCAGCACACGCCAGCAGGGTCTCTGTTTCAGTGTGGCACAGGCAAGGTCCCTGATTCTAGGTGCATGCACAAGGCCACACTGAGCACCGGTGACTCTGATCCTGGGTGAGCGTGGCTCCCACCAACCCATGGCAGCCACACGTCTTGGTGTTGGAGCTCATCAGTGACACTCGAGTGGTGTGAAGCTCCCAATGCACAGGGTCCAGGCCCACACAACTCAATGTTTGAACCTTCTGGAGATAGTCAGAATGGAAAGATGACAAAATCCCCAGAGGAAAGAAAGTGAGGAGACACCAAGAAAGGAAATTAGTGAAACAGAAGCATGCAACATGACAGAAAAAGAATTCAGAGTAATGGTCATACAGTTCATACATTGAGTGGATGAGAAAATCATCAACTGATGCAAAAATTAGGAAGAAATCAAAAGTGATATAGCTACAATAAAAAACACCATAGAAGGTTTCAACAGTAGACAAGAAGAAGCAGAGGACTAAATAAGTGAATTAGAAGATAAGGTAGAGAAACAAGCTTAATCTGAACAGCAACTGGAGAAAAAAATTATAAAGCAGGAGGAGAGCCTAAGGGAGCTTTGGGACAACAGGAAATGAAGTAACATATGTATAATAGGGTTGCCAGAAGGACAAGAAGTGCAGCAAGGATTAGAAAATCTATTTGAAGAAATAATGAAAGAAAACTTCCCAGATATGGGGAAGAAAAAAGTTACACAAGTACAGAGAGTCCCAATCAAAATGAATCCCAAAGACCCACACCAAGACATGTCATAATTACAGTGGCAAATGTTAATGACAAAGAGAGAATTTTAAAGGCAAGAGAGAGAGACAGAGAATTACCTATAAAGGATGCCCCAACATATTATCAAATGATTTCTCAACAGAAACACATCAAGCTAGAAGGGAATGGAAGGAGGTATACAAAGTGATGCAAAGCAAAGGACTGAATCCAAGAACACTCTATCCAGCAAGACTTTCAATCAAAATTGAAGGGGAAATCAGGAGCTTTGCAGACAAAAAAAGGCTAAGGGAGTTTATCACTACCAAGCCAGCAATGCAAGAAATGCTAAAGGGAATGCTGTATAAAGAAGAAATAGAAAGGGAGGAAGGAACACAGGCACAAAAATAGAAATGACTACAAACAAGTACCTTTCAGTAATAACGTTAAATGTAAACGCACTAAATGCTCCAATCAAAAGACATAGAGTGGCTGAATGGATAAAAAAAAAAAAAAAAAAAAAACACGACCCATATATGTGCTGTCTACAAGAGACCCACCTCAAAAAAAGGACTCACATAGACTGAAAGTGAAGGGATGGAAAAATATTTATCAGGCAAATGAAAAAGAAAAAAAAAAAAAGCTGGGATAGCAATACTTATATCTGACAAAATAGACCTCAAAGTGAAGACCATAACAAGACACAATAAAGGCCACTCATAATTCTAAAGGGATTGATACAACAAGAAGATATAACTCTGGTAAACATTTATGCACCCAATGCAGGAGCACCCAAATACATTAAAAACAAAACAAAACAAAAAAACTTCTGGAAGATAACAGGGGAGAGATTGACAGCAACACAATCATAGTAGGAGACTTTAATACTCCATTAACATCACTGGATAAATCCTCTAGACAAAAAATTAGCAAAGAAACATCAATCTTAAATGACTCACTAGATCAGATGGACTTAATTGACATATTTTGAACATTCCACTCAAAAACTACAGAATACACATTCTTCTCAAGCGCACATGGGACATTTTCAAAGATAGACCACATATTGGGACACAGGCAAAGTCTCTCTAAATTCAAGAGGATTGAAATCATAACAAGCATCTTCTCAGATCACAATGGCATAAAATTAGAAATCAATTACAGTAAAAACAATTACAAAAATTCAAACACTTGGAGGCTGAATAGCACACTATTAAAAATGAGTGGGTTACCAAAGAGATCAAAGAAGAAATAAAACACATCCTGGAAACAAACGACAATGAAAACACAACAATCCAAATTCTTTGGGACACAGTGAAAGCAGTCCTGAGAGGGAAGTTCATAGCATTATAGGCCTACCTCAGAAAACAAGAAAAACTGGTAATAAACCATTTAACTCTGCAACTTGAAGAATTAGAAAGAGAGCAACTAGAAAAGCTCAATGTGATCAGAAGGAAGGAAATAATAAAGATCAGAGTGGAAATAAATGACATAGAGACCAAAAAAAAAAAAAAAAAAAAAAACAAACAATACAAAAGATTAAAAAACCAAGAGCTGGTTCTTTGAAAGGATAAACAAGATTGATGAACCTCTAACCAGGCTCACCAAGAAGCAAAGAGAGAGGACCCAAATAAACAATATCAGAAACGAAAGAGGTGAAATAACAACAGACCCCATAGAAATACGAAGAATCATTAAAAAATACTATGAGCAACTCTCCAACAAACTGGTCATCCAAGAAGAAATGGACATATTCCTAAAAAAAATACAACCTTCCAAAACTCAATCAGGAGGAATCAAAAAATCTGAATAGGTCAATAACTATGGAGGAAATTGAAGCAGTAATCCTATATAATAAAAGAATATGCAAATCGACCAAACGGAGAACAACCGGTCACTATGATGCGCACTGACCACCAGGGGGCAACGCTCAATGCAGGAGCTGCCCCCTGGTGGTCAGGCGCTCCCACAGGGGGAGCTCCGCTTAGCCAGAAGCCAGGCTCATGGCTGGCGAGCGCAGCAGCAGTGGCAGGAGTCTCTTCTGCCTCCACAGCAGCGCTAAGGATGTCCGACTAACAGCTTAGGCCTGCCCTCAGGGGATGTCTGATTGACTGCTTTGGCCCACTCCCCGAGGGCTCCTGGACTGTGAGAGGGCAAGGCCAGGCTGAGGGACCCCCCTGGTGCACGAATTTCGTGCACCGGGCCTCTAGATAATAATAAAAAAAAACTTCCAACAACAAAATCCCTGGACCAGACGCCTTCATAGGGGAGTTTTAGGGAAGGGTGGAGGTAAGCGGGAGAGATCAACTAAAGGACTTGTATGCATGCATATAAGCCTAACCAATGGACACAGACAACAGGGGGAGTGGTGAGGGCATGAGTGGGGAGGAATGGAGGGTAATGAGGGGATGAAGACACATATGTAACACCTTAATCAATAAAGAAATTTTAAAAAATAATAAAAATAAAAAGAATAAAATCTAAAAAAAAAGGAAATAAAACGAATCTTCCTCAGACTATTCAAAAAAATTCAAGAGGAAGGCGCACTTCCAAGCTCTTTCTATGGAGCCATCATTACCCTAATCTCAAAACCAGATAAAGACAATAGAAAGAAAGAGAATTACAGGCCAATAGCCCTCGTGAACATAGATGCCAAAATCCTCAACAAAATTCTAGCAAATTGAATCCAGCATTTCATTAAAAAGATCATACACCATGACCAAGTGGGATTTATTCTGGGGATGAAAGGATGGTACAACATCTGCAAATCAATAAATGTGATACACCACATAAACAAACTGAGAGATAAAAACCATATAATCATATCCATTGATGTAGAAAAAGCATTTGACAAAATCCAACACACTTTCTTGATAAAAACTCTCAGAAAGGTGGGAATAGAAGGATCATACCTCAACATAATAAAAGCCATATATGACAAACCCACAACCAACATCATACTCAGTGGGCAAAAACTAAAACCATTTCCCCTAAGAACAGGAACAAGACAGGGATGCCCACTCTCACCACTCCTATTCGACACAGTACTGGAAGTACTAGCCATTGCGATCAGACAACAAGAAGAAATCAATGGCATCCAAATTGGAAAAGAAGAAGTAAAACTGTCCTTATTTGCATATGACATGATATTGTACATAGAAAACCCCAAAGACACCATAAAAAACTATTAGACTTAATAAATTTGGCAATGTAGCAGGACACAAAATTAATACCCAGAAATCTATGGTTTTTCTGTACACCAATAATGAACTCACAGAAAGAGAAATTAAAAAAGCAATCCCATTTACCATTGCAACAACAAAAAAATAAGATACCTAGGAATAAACTTAACCAAGGAGACAAAGGATCTATACTCAGAAAATTTCAAGACACTAAAAAAAAGAGGTAGAGAGACATGAACAAGTGGAAGAATATACCATGTTCATGGATTAGTAGAATCAACATCATTAAAATGTCCATACTACCCAAAGCAATCCATAAATTCAACGCAATCGCCATTAAAATACCAACAGCATACTTCAAAGATCTAGAACAAATTCTCCAAAAATTTATCTGGAATTAAGGAAAAAAAAAGACCTCGAATAGCTGCAGCAATCTTGAGAAAGAAGAAAAATGTTGGAGGGAGCACAATATCAGATATCAAGCTATATTACAAAGCTACTGTTCTCAAAACTGCCTGGTACTAGCACAAGAACAGACATGTAGACCAGTGGAAGAGAACAGAGAAATCTACACAAGCCAGTTTGCTCAATTAATATTTGACAAAGAAGGTAAGAGCATACAATGGAGACAAGACAGTCTCTTCAATAAATGGTGTTGGGAAAACTGGACAGATACTTGCAAAAAAAATGAAACTAGACCACAAACTTACACCATACACAAAAATAAACTCGAAATGGATAAAGGACTTAAACATAAGATGGGAAACCATAAAAATCTTAGAAGAAGCAATAGGCAACAAAATAGCAGACATTTGTCATAGCAATATCTTTACCGATACAGCTTCTAAGGCAATGGAAACTAAAGAGAAAATAAACAAATGGGACTACATCAAAATAAAAATCTTCTGCACAGCAAAAGTAACCATTAACAAAACAACAAGAAAACCCACTGCATGGGAGAACATATTTGCCAATGTTATCTCTGATAACGGTTTAATCTCCAACATTTACAGGGAACTCATACAACTTAACAAAAGGAAAATAAACAATCCAATCACAAAATGGGCAAAGGACCTAAATAGATACTTTTTGAAAGAGGACATTCAGAAAGCCAAGAGACATATGAAAACATGCTGTCACTAATCATCTGAGAGATGCAAATCAAAACAACAATGAGGTATCATCTCACACCTGTCAGAACGGCTATCATCAACAAATCAACAAATGACAAGTGCTGGAGAGGATTTTGGAGAAAAAGGAACCCTTCTTCACTGCTGGTGGGAATGCAGACTGGTGCAGCCACTGTGGAAAACAGTATGGCGTTTCCTCAAAAAATTAAAAATGGAACTGCCATTTAACCCTGTAATACCACTTCTAGGAATATATCCCAAGAAAACAGAAACATCAATCAGAAAGGATATATGCACCCCTATGTTCATAGCAGCGCAATTTACAATAGCTAAGATTTGGAAACAGCCTAAATGCCCATCAGCAGATGAATGGATTAGAAAACTGTGGTCCATCTACACAATGGAATACTATGCTGCTGTAAAAAAGATGGAATTCTTACCATTTGCAACAGCATGGATGGATCTGGAGAGCATTATGCTAAGTGAAATAAGCCAGTCAGTGAAAGATAAATACCACATGATCTCAGTCACTTATGAATAATAAAGAACACTACAAACTGTTGAACAAAAGAAGACAGAGGCAAAGAAGCATCGAACAGACTGTCAAACTACAGCAGGAAGGTAGGGGAGGATTGAAGGGGTATGAGATCAACCGAAGGACTTGTATGCATGCATATAAGCACAACCAAGAGACTCAAGACACTGGGGGCGAGAGGACGAGGGCAAGTGCTGGGGGGTAGGGGAGGCCGGGGAGAGGTCAGTGGGGAAAAAATGATACATATGTACTACTATTTGTAATACCTTAAACAATAAAATAATAAAAGGCAAATAGTGGATCTCTTAGTAATTTAAATGTAAAAAAATAATAAAATAAAAGTCCTTGCAAAAACAAAACAAAACAAAAAAAATGGTGGTACATCTACACAATGGAATACTACGCCATTATAAAAGAGAAGGAACTCTTACCATTTGCAACAGTATGGATGGAACTGGAGAGCATTATGCCATGCAAAATAAGCCAGTAGGAGAAAGATAAATATCACATGATCTCACTCATATGCGGGATATAATGATCAACATAATTTGATGAACAAAAATAGATCCAAAGACAAATGGCAGGGGAGGTAGGAGGGGGTGGGCTAGAGAGAGAAAAAAGAAAGAAAGGGCATAGGGAATACAGGTAGAATGGATAATCTGATCAACAACACAGAAGAATGGAAATTCATATCATATTTTGAGAAGAGAGAGCAGTCTAATGTAACTGGGGTACAGGTATATATAACTCCTAATATAACTAGTGGATGAAATATCAGAGAAATAAACTAGAATAGGAATCTGTGATTAAATTGTAGAAGACATTGTAAGTTGTTATAAATGAATTTCAACCAGTGTACAATGGTGAGTTATCAAAGGCTTTTAAGCAAGTTAGTGATGTGTTCTCCTTGTGATCCTGTTACTATGTCTTTATGTCTATGTCAGAGGCTGCATTAAGTAGTTGAGATGTTTAAAACCCCTATAGTCTCCTTTAGCTCTTTTTCTGCTGTATATTTATATAAGCTAATGAAAATTGCTATGCAAACAGCTTTAAGCCCCTTTTCAACCATATTAATATTCCCATACCTCTCCAAAATAGAAATATCTGCTCTATGTTTATATCTCCATGTTTCACAAAACCTAAAAAAGTGTTTGCTATGTGACAGGCATTGAATTCTTCTGTACTTTATATATTCCCATTTTAATTATTTAGCAATCCATCAAGTAGGTATGATTGTTATCCCCCCATTTGAAAAGGAGGAATTTGGGGCTCAGAGAAGTTAAATAACTCATTGATGGTCACATGGATAATAAGTGGCAGAGCCAGTACACAAACAAGTCTGCCTGATGCGAAAGCCCACACTATTATGGTAGCTCTGGCTAAAGGTGACACAGACTCAAATTAAGACATTCGTAGTGGGGCTGGAGAAGAGGAGTTGAATTTTAGATTATTTAGGAAGAAATCATGTTCTTTTAAAATGTTTAGAAATTTATTATACCATCAAATTCATGATTCTGGTAGGACCATGTTCTGAACTTTTGGCAATTTCTATATTTGCATAGAAATTAGTTAGAAAAAAAGCAGCTGAAGTCATTCATTGAGTTTATTTTGAAAATTCTAGTAAGAAATTGAACATTTCTTGTGTGACTTAATTTAGTGTGTGTGTGTGTGTGTGTGTGTGTGTGTGTGTGTGTGTATGTATGTATAGGCGGTGTTTGAGTGTAGACAGCCTCCATTGTTTCTGTGTATACCCAATAGTGTGAAACATAAATTATTTTAAAACTCTGTTGTTTAAATCACTAATTGATTATATTTGCCACCCCATTTCTATATGTCGGGGTAAGTTTGTGCCCCTCTTTTTCCCTATCAAACCTCACATTTTTCTAGATGTTAGAGTTTTCAGAATTCTTGTATACACATTTTCTTATTTGAATTGTACATAGTCATGTAAATATGTGAGGCTCAGAAGACATTTAATGTCTTGCCTAAGGCAACACAGATAATTAGTGGTTGAGCCAGACTAGAAGTCATAATTCCTGACTTCTAATTCAGTGTTCTCTCTACTTAACCATAGGAACTGTATTATCACCAGCATCTAGCACAGTGCATGGACATAGTAGGTGCTCACTCAATGCCTATCCAATGATGAATGAATAAATAGCAGCTGCCCTAGATGGTTTTGCTCAGTGAATAGAGCATCGGCCTGCAGACTGAAGGGTCCTGGGTTCAATTTCGGTCAAGGGCACATGCCTGGGTTGCGGGCTTGACCCCCAGTAGGGGGTGTGCAGGAGGCAGTCAATCAATGATTCACTCTCTTCATTGATGTTTCTATCTCTCTCTCCTCTCTTCCTCTCTGAAATCAATAAAAATATATTTAAAAATAAATAGCAGCTAATGTTAGCATTGAATTATGACAGGATTGATAATAACTTGCTGGTAATTAATGTTTTCCAATGTCTGCTAAAACCAATCCTTTATTTTCTTTTTAATTTTAAAAAATATATTTTTATTGATTTCAGAGAGGAATGTAGAGGGAGAGAGAGATAGAAACATCTATGATGAGAGAGAATCATTGATCGGCTGCTTCCTGCATGCCCCCACTGGAGATCGAGCCTGCAAACCAGGCATATGCCCTGACTGGGAATCAAACCATGACCTCTTGGTTCATAGGTTGATGCTCAACTACTGGGCCATACCAGCTGGGCTCAATTCTTTATTTTAATAATGCACTAAGGATAATTCAAATGGACCATTGTAGTTAACTTCATTGAGGATAATCTAGAGCTCTGTTGATTTTGCAGTAGATTCCAGGGATCATGGTGTTGGTTAAAACTCATTCTTTTGATTAAAAAATAGTTACAGTAGGTTATACAGGGATGATTTGTAGCATAGAAAGTAAAACAGTAGGTCAGAAAACTTCAGTTCAAATCCCTACTCTGTACTTTATTAAATATTGTGATTTTGGGAAAATTATAAAACTTTCTGAGCCTCCATTTCTACATTAATAAAATAAGGTTAATAATATATACATCAATAGGTTTGTTGTGAAAATTAAATGAGATAATATATGTGGGTATTCTTTGTGAACTATAGTGTACTATACAAATATTATTTAGGGGTTTTGTTATTATTTGATATTTTAGATAAGATTAAAAATGTTAAGTAACAGCCACAATGCCAAGAAAACATTATAACTTCAATCAGAAAGGTACTACTTTAAAGACAACAAGCCAACATTAAACTGTATCCTGACAAAGAAAAAGTTTGAAATAACTAATGGCTCATGGTTACCAGGCTTACCAAAGAAAATGTTTCCATGAGGCAGGCATTCCTGTTTAAGTTCTCTGTTCAGGGTATTGTTTGAAATGGCTATGCATTGACCTGATGGAATGTGGATTTGTGGGAAGATGACCCATTTCCCACTTTCTGAAATATGAGTATTTTACTCAAATATGAGTATCTTATTCAAAATACTGATAAGGAGATTGCCCGTAATTGACCATGTAATTGACATGTGTGAAAATCCACAGCAGTCAGGTCCAAGGGCCAGTAGAAGAGTATTGGCTGTTTTGCATTTCTTCGCTGTACCAGATAATTCAAATCCAACCCATCAGAAAACAAACACATCCTCTTTTCCCCAAAAACAGCATTTCTTCTTGATTTTCTTATTAATGTATCCAGCAGTATTTTTAGGTGCATTTTGAATCTGTCTTTCTCTTCCTCCTTAGTCACCAAGTTTGTTGACTATTATTTAACAGTGCCTTGTAGGTATATTTCCTCCTGTCAAAAGTCATCACTTTATACTCTCATTATCTTTTTTAAAAATTTATCTTTATTGCCATAGCCAGTTTGGCTCAATGGATAGAGCATCGGCCTGCAGACTGAAGGGTCCTGGATTCGATTCTAGTCAAGGGCACATACCTGGGTTGCAGGCTCAATCTTCAGTAGGGGTCGTGCAGGAGGCAGCCGATCAATGATTCTCTCTCATCATTGTTGTTTTCTCTCTCTCTCTCCCTCTCCCTTCCTCTCTGAAATCAATAAAAAAATATATATGTTTTTAAAAATTTTTATCTTTATTGTTGAAAGTATTATAGATGTCCCTTTTTATCTCTTTATATGCTTTAAAGTCTACTAACTGATCTCCCAGCCTCCATTCTCTGTCACATCATTGCATCCTGATACCTCTCCAAATGAATTAGCCTGAACCACTGCTGTTGACCACTTCAGTACTACTCCGAAGCTTCAGTGGCTCCCAGTTGCCAACTGAACATATACTCACATTCAAGGTCTACCAAATTCTGTCCCAGAACTTATTTGTTCCACTGATTCTCTTTAGGTTTTAGTTAAAAAATTTTTACACAGCCCAGCCAACATGGCTCAATGGTTGAACAGCAACCTATGAATTAGGAGGTCACAGTTCGATTCCCGGTCAGGGCACATGCCTCGGTTGCAGGCTTGATCCCCAGTGTGGGGCGTGCATGAGGCAGCCAATCAATGATTCTCTCTCATCATAGATGCTTCTATCTCTCTCTCCTCCCTTTCTCTCTGAAATCAATAAATAATATATTTTTAAAATTTTTACACTTTTTAGAAAACATATTGCTTTATCCACTGTCTGTGGCTTTGTTCTCAATTTCCCTTGCCTATGGAAGCATCTTCATGATCCCCACCCAACAATAACCTTCCCATTCTTTAGGGAAGTTTTAATGGCATCTCCTCATATATGAGCTTTGGAGTCATATATGCCAGGCTCAAATCATGTCTTTACTACTCCAGGATGAATTATATATTTTGTAACGTTGGGCAAGTTACCTAACCTCTTGGAGCCTCGGTTTCCTAACCTGAAAAATGGTAACAGCCATGTGAAATAGGTACTATTATTCTTGTGAGGAGAAAATACACCATAATGCATGAGACACTTACCACATGCCATATATTTATGGTAATCACTCAATAAAAGGTAGCTGTTTTCTTTGAGATTACCTGAAACTGGGAAGATGTAACTTCCCTCTGAATTTTGAAACAAGTTTGTACCACTCTTAGAGGATTTACATCATACTGGTTTGTAATGATTATTTTTATGTTTTCCCTCCTTAGAAATTACAAGTTTCTTGAGGTTGGGGAACATACATGGTATTTCTATGTGAAGTGCCTGCATAGTACATACTCAATAAATGTTTACTGAATAAATGAAAGATACTCCAAAGAAGGGGACTATCACCCTTCCTTCTCCATATATATTTTTTTCTAGTCCAGCAAACATTGATTTTTTTTAATTTAATAAATCTTTATTGTTCAGATTATTACAATTGTTCCTCTTTTTTCCCCCCATAGCTCCCCTCCACCCAGTTCGCACCCCACCCTCTGCCCTTACCTCCCCCCTACTGTCCTCATCCATAGGTGTACGCTTTTTGTCTAGTCTCTTCCCACACCTCCCACATCGCTTCCCCACCGAGAATTGTCAGTCCACTCCCTTTCTATGCCCCTGATCCTATTATATTCACCAGTTTATTCTGTTCATCAGACTTTTTATTCACTTGATTTTTAGATTCACTTGTTGCTAGACATGTATTTGTTGTTCATAATTTTTATCTTTACCTTTTTCTTCTTCCTACGCTTCTTAAAGAATACCTTTCAGCGTTTCATATAATATTGGTTTGGTGATGATGAACTCCTTTAGCTTTTTCTTATCTATGAAACTCTTTATCTGACCTTCAATTCTGAATGATGGCTTTGCTGGGTAGAGTAATCTTGGTTATAGGTTCTTTCTATTCATCACTTTGAATATTTCTTGCCACTCCCATCTGGCCTGCATAGTTTCTGTTGAGAAATCAGCTGACAATCATATGGGTGCTCCCTTGTAGGTAGTTAACTGTTTTTCTCTTGCTGCTTTTAAGATTATCTCTTTGTCTTTTCTCTTGGCATTTTAATTATGATGTGTCTTGGTGTGGTCCTCTTTGGATTCCTTTTGTTTGGGGTTCTGTGCACTTCTGGACTTGTAAGTCTATTTCTTTCACCAGGTGGGGGAAGTTTTCTGTCATTATTTCTTCAAATAGGTTTTCAGTATCTTGCTCTCTCTCTTCTTCTGGCACCCCCATAATTTGGATGTTGGTACGCTTGAGGTTGTCCCAGAGGCTCCTTACACTATCTTCAAATTTTTGGATTCTTTTTTCTTTTTGCTTTTCCGGCTGAGTGTTTTTTGCTTCTTTGTATTTCAAATCTTTGACTTGATTCTTGTGTTCCTCTAGTCTGCTGTTAGGTCTCTGTATAATATTTTTTATTGCAGTCAGTGTATGTTTAATTTCTAGTTGGTCCTTTTTCATATCCTCGAGGGTCTCACTAAATTTATTGGCCTTTTCTAGGAAATTCTTGAAAAACCTTATAACCGTGGTTTTGAAATCTATATCCAGTCATTTGTTTTCCTCTATTTCTTTCATTTGTGATCTGTTTCTTTGTCTCCACATTTTCGCTGCTTCCCTGAGTTGGTAGAGTAGCTTTGTGTGCTAGGTGTCCTCTAGGGCACAGTTGCTCAGCCTCCCCAGTTACCTGAGTTGGACACTCTTGGTGCACCCCTTTGTGGACTGTGTGCTCAGCCTTGTTGTAGTTAAGTCTTGATTGTTGTTGGTATCACTGGGAGGAATTGACCTCCAGGCCAATTGGTTGTGAGGATCAACTGTGTCTAAGCTGGGAGAACTTCTGTGCTGGAGACACTCTTATGAGACAAGACTTGCAAAATTGCAAAAGCCTCTGTGTTCAGCTTGGATGGGGCGGGGTTTCAGGGTGGACCACACAGCCTTGGTTTCCTGTCAGCCCTGCCCTATGAGGCCCCTGGGTCTCAGTGTCCCTCGGTAATCACTGCAAGCACCTCTGGGAGAAAGCCGCCCTCGAGTTTCGCCCACTGCTAGACAGTCCAGTTTCTCCCCGAATGAGTCGGGGTTCCCAGAAACTCATCCGGAACTGGAGTTTAGTGCAGTCAGGAGTTTCCTTCTCCCTCCTGCTTTAGAAAGCCAGCCGCACACTCAGCCTCCCATGCATTCAGCAGTCAGTCCTCTCTGTGCGCGTGTGCCTCCGGACCTCTGCCTTCCGCAGCTTCTGAGTCTCAGTGTGCTTTCTCTTTCCCTAATAGTCCAGATTCCCCCTGAATGAGTCTGATTTCCCAGCATCTCGCCCAGGACTGGAGTTCAGTGCAGTTGGGAGCTTCCTTCTCCCTCCTGCTTTAGAAAGCTAGCTGCACACTCAGCCACCTGTGCACACAGCGCCCATCCTCTCCGTGTGCAAATCTCCATACCTCTGCCTCCTGCAGCTCCTCTGAGTCTCAATGTGCTTTCCTCTTTTCTTTTAGTTGTAGAATTTCCGCTCGGCCAGCTTTCCTGTCGTTCTGGATGGTGTCCGTTTTGTCTTTTAGTTGTAGTTTTGATATTGTTGTGCGAGGCAGCAGTTTAGGTGTTTACCTATGCCGCCATCTTGGTTTCTCCTCTCCATATATTTTTTGAAGGTCAGTATTTGCAATAATGGTATTGTAAGAAATTTACTTTACAATCTGAAGTTTAGATATTTGAGGTGGTCCAGGAGAATGCACAAAGGTGAGAAATGAATATACATATATTCACAGTATTCTTGTGAAAAAATGGGGAAGCCCTGGCCAATGTGGCTCAGTTGGTTGAGCATTATTCCATGCACCCAAAGGTCGCTGGTTTGATTCCCCGTCACGGCAAATATCTAGGTTGTGAGTTCATTTCCAGTCGAGGTGCATATGCCCGGCAACCAATCAATGTATCTCTCTCACATCAGTCAATGCTTAGCTCTCTCACTCTCCCTTCCTCTCTCTCTAAAATCAATAAAAAATGGGGAAACACTATCACTTTTTGTATAACTATCTATATAAAGAAGAAATATGCAAATTAGGCTGGGACTCCGTAAGGGGTCACGACCAGACAGGAGGAGGTTGCACGCTCAGGTGAGGCCTGGAGTGGAGATGGAGACAGAAACAGGGGCCGGCGAGCCACTGCGCCCAGCTCGGGCCAGCCCCCAGGAGCCGGAGCAGACACGGACAGGGACTGGGGGCTCGCCTGTAGCCTCTGCATCTGAGCACAGGCCGGGAAAGGAGATGGTGGGCCCGCCTCCTGTGGAAGCAGTGTGGGTCCCTCCTGCCTCTTGTGGAATCTTCGCAGGTCCCTCCTGGTTACCATGAAGCAGTGCAGCTCCCCCTGGTGGCACTCTGCAATTCCCACCAGCTCCTGTGTAAGCGGTGGGTGGCCTACTGCATGCGATATCCCATGATGGGCTACTAGTGAGGAAATAAATCATAAAGGCATTCAAACAACACTGTAATACTTCTCACTGTGTTAGTAGTGGTTGAGAATCTGGTTCACAGGGTAGTTAATAT
Organism: Eptesicus fuscus; assembly: GCF_027574615.1. Taxonomy (NCBI): domain Eukaryota; kingdom Metazoa; phylum Chordata; class Mammalia; order Chiroptera; family Vespertilionidae; genus Eptesicus; species Eptesicus fuscus. Next base: position 114,576,235 of record NC_072473.1, read on the forward strand.
CTTGATATCACTATTATACTCTTAACTGTATACTCGCTTTTTTAAAAAAAATTGATTTTTAGAGAGTGGGAAGGGGGGAGAGAGAGATAGAGAGAGAGAGAGAGAGAGAGAGAGAGAGAGAGAGAGAGAGAGAGAGAGAGAGAGAGAGAAAGAGACACATTTATTGGTTGCCTCCTGAATGTTCCCTGAGTGGGAATCAAACCCACAACCTGGTTATTTGCCCTGATCAAGAATTGAACCCACCACTTTTTGCTATACAGAACTATGCTCCAACCAACTGAGCCACAATGGGCAAGGGTGCATTTGTTTTCTTGTTAACATGTTTCAGATTTCATAGAAAACTCTTCATTCATGTCATGTTTGTTCACACAAAAGAAATAATTAACATAGAATAAAAAATAATTACATACTTAGTTGAATATTTTTAGAGAAACTTAGGTCCTTATATTTTTCTTCTTCAGTCTGGCCTGCCTTAAACAACTCTCCAGAAAACTGTGCAAATCCTGTCCTGTTACCAGAGCATTTTATGAAATTATGAAATGGCTGAAATAGAGAGAACTGATGTTAAAAATAAGTGCTCTCCCCCTTGTCCTTGCCCAAGCTGTAGATATGGATAAGGGGTGGAGATCATCCCATGACATGATTGGAAAACATTCTAACTCTCCAGGCTCAGATGCAGTGTTGGTAATGGTGATTCTTGGAGACCAGGAGGGTGGAATTAGGTGAGATGTGGGTAGAAAAGTGAGAAGGCAGGTGAATCCGAATGAGCTTGACCTTGATGCCTTGCAAAAATAGTTGAGCTGTCTTTCTAATCCCTTTTTATTTCTTGGGGCCCACATTCCATTCAGAGCCAGATGCAGGCACTCTTATCTGTCTGCATGTGAGAAAGTCACACCCATCTTATTAGAGTGCTGTTATTTCTGATGTGGAGGCAGTAATGATGTTCAAGTAGGCTTGGGAAACTCAGGAGAGGGATTGAGTTGAAGGAATATAATAACAGGCACTACCCTTAGATTAGAAGAAAAAGAGGATGACTTACATCATGTGACCTGCTTTTACCCATGTAGAGTTTGAGTCCTTTGTCAGGGTCAATGGCCATACCCCTCACAAGTGGGCCTCTCTGTATTATTCTTTGGGCCTAATGCTCTGCACACAGTGGGTGCTCCATATTGGTTGCTGACTCCATAGTCAGATTCACCAGAAGCCAGTCCTGTGATCTGAGCTACTATTGTAATAGCTACAATGGGTTTGATTCTCCCTTTGGAATAGTGAATGGTTGCATTCAATGTGTAAACTGATGGTATACCCTCCTCCTCAGATAGAACTGATGACAATCGTGCAGTGATGGGGAAAAACAATGCCGTCCTCCCCTAGCTCACTGACCTATCGCATATTTGCCCTCAGTGCTTCTTTACACATGAATAAACCAGGAAAGATTGCACCTGAAAAGAAAGTCATTTGTTGATGCACAGTTATAAGCATTACACCATGTACCTGTTTCAATTCCTTTTTATTTTTGTTAAAAAGAACAGAATCCTCACAAATGAGAGGGAATGCAGTTGGCATTGTCCCAATTTTTATCATAGTGCCAAATTAGGTTTTGAGTATTTGCCGAGCAATAACTCAGATTGATGGATGGAAATCTGATAATCCACGAACGTGACCCAACACAATATTGTCCTAATTTGCTCTGAGGATTAATTCAACTATTTTCTGCTTTCATGGCAGTGAATATACAGTGTGGCACAAATAATGGCCTGTAAACAACTTCTGAGCTTTCTTAATCTTTACAAATATCTTGAGTTGACCTTTCCTCTGAGTGTCTTTTAGTGGGTTCTAGGATAGAGACCAAAGACATGTGTGAAAAACCATGTAAGAAAGAAGACTCCAATCACAGAGAACAATGGTCCATTGGTCCCAGTGTTCATTCCAGGAGTTTGAATTTTCTATGATATGTTAAGTACAAATTTGATGGTTTGTTAACAGTTTTTTGTTTTAGGTATATATATTTTTTTATTAATTTCAGAGAGGAACGGAGAGGGAGAGAGAAAGGTAGAAACATCAATAATGAGAATCATTGATCAGCTGCCTCCTGCATGCTCCCTACTGGGGATTGAACCAGCAACCTGGGCATGTGAATTTGACCGCAATTGAACCTGGGACCCTTCAGTCTCAAGGCTGAAGCTCTATCCACTGAGCCAAACCAGCTAGGGCAATAGTATTTTGTTTTTGTTTTTTAATTGATAGTATTACAGATATCTCCTACCCCCCTCCCCTTTCTCCCTTCCTCCCAGCTTCTTCCTCCCCACCCCCCAAGGTCTTCACTACCCTATTGCCAGTGTCCAGGGACTATGCATATAAGTATATAGATTCTTTGGTTTATCTCTTCTCATCCCCCCATCCCACAACGAGGTATGTGAATATGTTCCATGCCTCCATGCTTCAGGTCTTATTTTGTTGGTCAATTAATTTTGTTCATTAGATTGAACAAATAAGTGAGATCGTTTGTTGATAGTTTTTTTTTTCTAGTTGCCACAATGACTGAAATGCCAGAAGTGAAATTCCACTGTAATAAAACATGCAAAAATTTTCCATGTTTAATTGTGACTCTGAAATTTCATTCTAGCAAATGTAAGTAGTAATGATGTCAACAGAAAAAAATGGAATTGCTAGTTTGGCTGTTATCTCAAATATCATCTAGAAAATGTTCTCACTAGGCTTACAACCTCTCTCAGAGCCACATTGAAAAGCTAAGAAAAGCCAGCCCTGAATTTTCTCCCAACACACAGACATGTAGCATTTTGCACACAAGTTCTTTTGAAGGTTAACACGTACCAGAGGTCCATGTGAAAGAATCTCTCATATAGAGAAAGTCAGAAGAGAGTAGTGGCAACTTTATTATAACCAAAGAGCTTTTAAAACATTAAAAGGATTTCCTAAATAGAGCTGATAATCTCTGAGATAATGCAGTGAGAGGAGCAGGCACCATATAAGAATCTCTTCCTTCCCCTCTACCCCTCCTCATGTTTCTTAGTTTAGCAGCCAATGCTCTATTTGAATATTTTAAGGCTTTCCTGTTTTATGAGCATCCTGTTAATTAGCCATGTGGTTTCTATAAAATTGTTCCCATAGCATTTGGTGGTAGCTATTTGTGGCTGCCAGAAAATCCTGACTTTTATGAAATATCCTTACACCAAAAAGGGCAACATAATAAGTAATAGATAATGTGTGGATATGAGAAAACTGACACTGACAATAGGCATTCATAGAAAGGGGTTTGAGATCCCAATTCTAATTTAGCACAAAGGGACTGAATAATTGTGACATGCCCTAAAAAATAACATGTTGTGAAGTGGTATCATAATTTAGAGCTTTGTCTTGTTAGACAAGGGATTGAGTTCCTATGAGGATTCTGAACCACAGTAGGCATGGTTTTTATGAAGACCTGGGCTTATTTTTTCCTTCTTTTGGCTTTGGTGAAACCCTTTTAACAGTATTGCATAATTGTAAAAAGTGAATGTGGATTCCAATGTAAAAGAGAAATAAAATGTTCAGAAATAAAAGAAGAAAGGTTACCTTAGAATCAGAAGTTTAGATATTTGAGGTTGTCCTGTAGAATGCTGACAGGTGAGAAATGAAGGGCTATGCCCAACATGGTCAGAAGAAAGCAGGCTTGAAACAAAAGCTGAGCTGGGGCATGGAAGACTAGATTTTGGGCCCTCTAACCATGGATGCTGCTCTGAATCTACTCAGCAACCTTTCACATGTTCCTAGACCACCTTCCCTGAACTTCTAGACCAAATGGATTCCTGTCTCCTCTGAATCAAAGCAGATTTTCCTGCTCTGAAGCAGGACAGCATAAAATTTTAAAGTATGGGGCTTTGGGATCAGGCTGTGTTCAATTCCCAGTTCCATCACCTACTGGGTGAACTCGATCTTTATTCAACTATTCTGTGTATCAGTTTGTTCTCATGTAAAATGGGGATAACGGATATATTGGTGTGCTAGAGTTATTGAGATTAAATGAGTTAATAACTATAAATCACTTAAACTCAACATATATTAAGTACCCAATAAAATATTAGTGACAGTTCACTATAACTCCATTAGCCCTTTGTTTTTAATCAGTATGATGGGTTCTAATGACTCACCTAAGAGATCCTTTGCTCATTTACAACAGGGTCAATGAGTTATTAATGTTTATAGTCATTGTGACACTTAGCACAGTGTCTAGAAGAGAATAGGTACAAATATACAGAAAACTGACAAATGAAATATTTTTATTTTGTTTTGTTAATCCTTACCTGAGGATATTTTTTCCATTGATTTTTAGAGAGAGTGGAAGGGAGGGATTGGGGGGTAGAGAGAGAGAGAAAGATAGATTGGGTGCCTCCTGCATCCATGCCCTGACTGTGGCTAGGACCGAACTTGCAACCCAGGTATGTGCCCTTGACCGGGAGTCAAACCCACAACCATTTGGTGTGTGGGCCAGTGCTATAACCACTGAGCAACACTGATCAGGGCAACAAATGAATTTTTGAAAGATTTTTCAGCATCAAAGGCTTCAGGTTTAAATGTCATTTATCCAGCCCATTTAATTAAACTCAACCGCTATCCCTTATGTATTAACACATGTTTTATGATGATAAAGCATCTCATGTTAAATAGCAGTTCCATTCCATGTATATCAAACATCTTGTGAGTAGGAGGTCTAAATTTTCAATTGCCTGTGCTCAGACTTGGGAGCTAAGAGTGATATCCCTGCCCCCTAACAGTTCTTTTTACATTTCATGGTTCAGGTTTTGAAGCTGAGGGCACACCTTCTGCATTTTTCCCGGTCACTTCAAATTCCATCAATACCTTTCTGTCTGGCAGAGGTTTGTGGTGGTGTGGGCCAGGAAAAAAAATCTATTTATCTTCTTTTCCTGTCCAGGAAATTATTGACCTTCTTTCAATCCTTCTCTTTGATGGTATTTAACCTTGTCCTCCACATGGTTCGCTGTCTGATTTCTGATTTTTTAACAGGCACTTAGTACTGCTGCTTCTCAACAACACTTTTGGCACTTCAGAGACTGCCAAGTTAGCTCAGTTTTTTCCTAATTTGGGTTTTTTTAAAAGCCTTCTTCTTAGACTCTAGCTCTTTACACAATTTTAGTAAAATAATTCAACAAACTAATATTAAATGCAAACTAATATTAAATTTGGGCAAGTAAGTATAGGTTTTTTTCTTTCTTTTTCTTTGTTAGGTCCACCACCAAGTAGTCAATTAGACTGAGTTTTGAGCCAGGTAATTTTTGGAGCAGGGGTCGGGTGAGTCGAGTGGTATGTTATGCTCAATGACAGAGAAAACCCTGTGAATGCTTACATACTTGAAGGAAATACTTTCAGATAACTTTAGGGTCTTACCCAAACTTATATTGCTTGGATTATTATTTTTAATAAGTTTGTCTCTTTCTTAATTCCATATTTTTCCATGAGTAAACGAAATTACTTGACTCCTTAAAGATATGATATTAATGGTGTCCTAGGCTGGACAAATAATCTTTGTACTGAGACTTATAATCAGAGTTCACCACCATATTTAAATTTATTATTTACAATATTAGCCATCTATATATTCAGTATTTATGATGTACTAGACACTGCACTAGATGCTTCATGTGTATTGTCTTATTTAATCCTTAAAACCATTCTAGAAACTAGGCATAGTTATTATCCCCATTTTACAGATAAAGAAGCTGAATGGTTAAATAACTTTCCCAATGCCACAGAGCTATAAGTTGTCATAATTAGTAAGAAATATAGATATGTATATTGCCATTTATTTCATTGGTCTTCCACATTGTGAACATTAGCCAAAGCATGTGCTTAGAAAAATAGCACTTCTCCAATTCTATTGTTTTGTTATTTATAAAATGATCATATATATACACACACAAGTGAATAGGCAGCTGTGGCTCATGGACACGTCTTGCCTCCTTCATTTTAGCTCTTGTGTCTTGTACTTTTTAAACCCATTGGCTTTGACATTGGAATGACCCACAGTTTGATTCTAGCACTTGCACAGCATGGACTTTGGGATTTAATATTTTAAAGGTATCTCTCTGACTCTGGCCATAATCTTCTCCCACTCCAAAAATATGTCTATATATCTTCTTTTCACTTTTCAGCCATTGGTCAGTATCTACTTTGGTTTTTGTCCCCCCAAATAATGCCTTGATCCAGTCCTAAGTCATTATGTACTAGAGAAAGGATGTTCAGAAGCTCAGCCTCTCTGCTTTAGCCAATACAGAGGAAAGAAAGATTCTTTAACTGGAGCTCAAGTAGAATGAGGAAGTGATAATGTCCTCTGAGGATCTTTCTCTTCTGGGCAATTGTCATTACTCTAGGGCAGCGGTTGCCAAACTTTCGGACCTCACGGACCTCCAGTGGTCTGTGGACCACCAGTTGGTGACCACTGCTCTATGGTACATCCTCTCCTCTTTACAAGACTGTCTTGAAATAATTCTGTGAACTGGGGTTAACCATATATTTATATAGGCAGAATGTACAGAAAATCCTGTAATTGTATGATTACTTACATGTTATATTTTTCATGAAATCTGAAATTTAGGTTTAATGCATGAACATTCCACGGTGGTTCATAAAGAGAGCTGTGCCTTTCAGGTACTCTGCCATCTGAAAAAAAATTGATCACACCAGTCTTACAAGTAGAAGCCTAACAGAAAGCTGGGTCAGAGATAATGTGACACAAGACAAAATTTTTAATGCGTCTAAGGGGAAGTCTAGACTCTAGACATTAGGATACTGAGCAAATCTAAGTGGGGGACAGCATAGTGTGGGGCTTTAAGTACCTGAAACATGAAGCCACTGAGTATCTGGAGTTAGAGTAGAAGTTCAGTGAGCCCTAAATCTTTATCAACCTCTAATTTAGTCTTGGTACACCAGCTTCAAGACAATGTTTTAGGGGTGAGGCAACCAGTCAACAAATACGTGCAGGCACAGAATGAACAGTTTTTGCTGTTTTTCAAATGGATCACCTACCTCATCACTCCTCTTTCTCTTTAAAAGTGGAACTTAAGAGAACAAACAAAATAAACCCAAAACTCATAGGTACAAAGAACAGATCAGTGGTTACCAGAGGGGAAGGGGTTTGGAGGTGAGCAATTGTATGATGATGGGTAGTAACTAGATATTTGGGGGTGATCACTTTGTTGTGTATATAGATGTCAAATTATAATGTATAACTAAAACATATATATATATATATATATATATATATATATATATATATATATATAATTCTAAAAGGAACTTAAGAACAGTACTTTTCATTAAATGGTACATTTTCCTAGCCTGTGCCACTGTGGCCACCATTTCCCCTTTAGAGAAGGTAGTGACTTTATTAATGCAGATCCTTTATGAAAACTTAATGAGGCTATCTACAAGAGTGATGTATGGGCCCTCTGTGTATTATTTATTAATATGATTTTGTTATGGACCTTCCTTTAAAAGCATGTGAGCTAGAGATTGGAAGGATAGAATGGCCACACTACAAACAAAGTAAATGCCTTTGGAATTTTTTAAGGCATCATCTTAAACCTTATAATTGTTGGTTTTGGAGGAAAGCTTAAGGGCAACAGAAAACGTGCTGGTGAAAAGGGAAAGAAAGGCACACAGACAGGTCATAGACATAGACCCCCAAGTAGAACCACAGACAAATCCTGCCTCAGACTCATGCTCTGTAACCTGGTCGTGACAAACTAAAAATTTATCCCCTTACCAGGGATAGGAATTACCTTCTATTAATTTTGAGGAGGCAAAATTTATGTCCCTAGGCCACCCACAAAGTTTGATCTCCTTGGGCCCCTAACTCAGGGAACACTCTTTTTAAAATATATATATATATATACATATATATATATATATATATATATATATATATATATATATATATTATTGATTTCAGAGAGGGAGAGGGGGAGAGAGAGATAGAAACATCAATGATGAGAAAGAACCATTGATCAGCTTCCTCCTGCATGCCCCCTACTAGGGATTGAGCCTGAAACCTGGGCATGTGCCCTTGATTGGAATTGAACCCGGGACCCTTCAGTCCGCAGGTTGATGCTCTACCCACTGAGCCAAACCAGCTAGGGCAGGGAACATTATTATTTAATTTTGTTTCAGAAGCTGCCTGTGGCTTCCTATGATACATGCTTCCCTAACACTGTCTTCCTATACAGTGTCTCTGATTAGCCTCTCTCATTTTTTTCCTGCTTTCTCATGTACCAGAATCTCCATATCTCTGGAGGTTCTCTGCTTTCAGGGTCCAGGCTTTAGGGAAGTGCATCTATGTTGAGAGTCTTCTGGAAATATAGACTCAATGTACAGCTCCTTCCCTTTTAATATCCTTATTTTAAAGGAGGGTTTCTGGCCCTGTCTGGTTTGGCTCAGTGGATAGAGTATTGGCCTGCAGACTGAGAGGTCCTGGGTTAGATTCTGGTTGGGGGCACATGCTTGGTTTGTTGGCTTGATCCCCAGTAGGAGACGTGCAAGAGGCAGCCAATCAATGACTCTGTCATCATTGATGTTTCTCTTGATGAAATCAATTTATATATATATATATATATATATATATATATATATATATTCATATTCAAAAGAGGTTTTCTGAAAATCCAATGATTTACCCAAAGATTTGGATCTTGTTTGTATTGGATGCAATATTCTGGAGCCAAGGTATTGTAGCTCAAATGAGCAAACCTGCCTGTAAATCATGTTGAGGTTTTAGTTGCATGATAAGCTGGAGGAAGAAAAAGAAGCTAGCATTAAATCAAGACTCATCTAAGGAGCAGTATGTAAATAAGGAATGAGGGGAAGCTGATGGGTGAAGAACAGCAGGAATCTCAAGGATGTGGTCATAGTCCAGACAAAAATTTATGTTAGGACACTACCCTGGCCAGTGACTGGAGCCAAGGGAGATGGGGGTCTCTCCTTCATGGGAAGAGGTAGAAGTCTATCCGGGCCCCAGCTAAGTGGGTGTAAGTTTAGGCAGGAGTACAGTCCCAAAGGAGAGATGCAAATTACATAAACCAAGGCACAATAATAGTTTTATAATTGTGCTCAAATTATCAGGATATGACGGCAACTCACTGCAAGCACCCCAGATACCAAGCTTCTGGTTGTCAGATTAACTTTATTTATTTATTTATTTATTTATTATTATTATTATTAAAGTAGGGAGATTTTAAAAATATTTTTATTGATTTCAGTGAGGAAGGGGGAGAGAGAGATAGAAACATCAATGATGAGAGAGAATCATTGATTGGCTGCCTCCTGTACACCCCACACTGGAGATCAAGCCCGCAACTGGGGCATGTGCCCTGACCGGGAATAGAAACATGACCTCTTGGTTCATAGGTCAATGCTCAACCCTGGTTGGGCTAACTTTAGATCCTAGTTCCTAATAAGGTAGGTACTCCTAATGTGACACCACCTTCGGCTGGATTGTCTTCAGGAATTACATAGGCTAAGTTACAAGGGTGGAGAAAGCAAGAACTGCAACATGGAGATTTTTAGCAAAGCCCCCAACACCATAACTACATCTTATTTCATTCAACTATTCCATGAACATTTATCAGGCACCTGAAATGTATGAAAGACTGTGTTAGGTACCAAAATCCTGTCTGTTTGACCTATAACAAGGATTGGTCTGATTTAAGTAAGTAAATCTTACTGATTTACTGCAGGGGTAACTTTACTCCTTTTTCTATATATACTATGAGGCTGATTCAGTAGAAAAAGTACCAGACAGAGTGCAGGGGATCTTGGCTCTAGTTCTATCTCTACCCCATACTGCCTATTATCTCGAGTAAATCATATCTCTTCTTAGGGTTTTATCTTCCTTCCGGATACATTAGGCATTTGGGCCAGGTAATCATTAATTTTTTCCTAGCTTGATGGATCTTTGATTACATGACCATAACTATAATTCATTCATTCATTCATTCATTCATTCACCAAACATCAAATTTGAAAGGGGAAGGAAATTGAAGATACCATGAGGATCTTGAGCAAAAGTGGTCCTTGTTATGGCTTTCATTTTCTAAGTATCCTTTGGAGGTTTAAGTATCAAGAATGTGATGTTCAGGAATGAGAAACACAGGAAGCCCTGAATTAAAGCCACAAAATCAGAGACTTAGTAAAGCAATGGAAGGAAACCCATGTGAAAATGCATTGTTTTTTCACCTACAGAATAGTTGTTGCCTCCAACAAGTTATGTCTTAATGAATGCAGTGTGCAGTCACCAAACAGAATGCTAATAAAATGTCCTATGGAGAACTGAATACATAGTAGGCAACTACCTGGACAATAAAGACTAATATTCACAGCCAACACAGAATTGTCTTTATAGCCAGGAAAGCACAATGGGGAGTGAGGTGGAAGGCAAACTGAAGAAACGCTGTGCTGGTCTGTGAGGGTTACACCTGCCTGAAAAAAAGGGGAGAAAGAATAGAAACAGGCATACCTAGATCCTGGGAAAACTGCATGATTTCAGATTCATTTTCTGAGCTCCCCCTGTCTCCTCCCTATGTGCTGCTGGATAAAGAAGGAAGAGATTTGCTTATTTAAATGTTGAAAGTCCCATCCTCAGAGAAGCAGGTATAATTTATGTTTGCTGTCTTCTAACAACTGTCTCTCCAGTTCACTGGTTATTAGGCAGAGGCAATTTTGCTCCCCAGGAGACATTTGGCAATATCTGGAGACATTTTTGGTTGTCACACTGGGAGGGGGTAGTGTTACTGATCTAGTGGGGAGAGGTAAGTATTGCGACTAAACATCCTACAGTGCACAGAATCTATGCTCCATAACAAGGAATTATCCAGCCCCAATTGTTAATAGTACTTCGTTCAGGAAGGACTTCAGAGGGAAGTGGTTTGGGTATCAATTTTGGTGCCAACCTACTTGGCAGTTAAATAATTAAAATCTAACCAGTGTTTTTCAAGTTTTCAACTGTGACCCATAGTTAGAAATGTATTTTATATTGTGATATTACTGTAGTCCTGTGAAACTGAAGGCAAATCTTAGACCTTTTGAGGTTAGAGGAGGGACAGGAAGAATGGTTTGTGATTAACCCTGATCTGTCTATTACCCTTCTCCTTCCACTTCATTCTGTGCCGTGACACACTGTTCTTCTAAGAAAGATAAGCTCATGTTGGCTCTGCTAAGGTTGCTGAAGGCCTGTTCTTGATAGGAACCAAGAGCCAGGAGGAAGAATCCATTCTCCCTGATTTACTCGAAGGTCATATGCCACTATGTCCAAACAGTGCACCCTTCCCTTGTTCTCTGCTGGAACACTAAACTACCTACTTTTTCACATTTGTATATGTTTTCTGACACAGGTCTATTTCTCATTTACTGCTTTCTTTTTCTCTGACACATAGTGATGTATATTATGCTTCTTTTTGCCAATTCTACCATTGGTTGCTATTGTTCACAAAGGAGACCTTTCCTTTTTGGTAATCTCTATTTTATTTCACGCATGGTTCTTCAATGCTTGATGACAGATTTCTGGCTTCATTAGGCTGCCTGTTAGATGTCATATGGTTCTATAGCCCAGTCAACTTTCATTAATCCTATTTTCAAGGAGCAGGAGTTTTATCTTAACAGCCTAAGATGTTGCATTTTTAATATTTGTTTTGCATAATTTTCTCTGTGTCAGTTACTATTCTAGTGCTTTACATGCATGTCACTTAATCCTCACAATAGCCCATGAGATTGTTTCTATTATTAATATCCTATTTTAAATTTGAGAAAACTCAGGGGTTAAGAATCATGTCCAAGTCATACAAGAAAATTTGACTTCTGAATATAGTATGACTGGACATGTGTAGGATCAGATATAAGGAATGATTGGACTTATTCACTGAAACAGTGATTTGAAATATGTATATTTCCTGCCCAGGTCTTACACTTTTATGTGTAGGCCCTCAGAGAACACGTACGTAGCGGTGGCATGAGGGCATATTGAATCGTTTTGCTTATGGGTTGCATCCTTACCTTCTGATTTACAAAAAGCACACGAGAAACCTAAATTACTGGTAACAGAATGTGGTGCTGTTCGCAGTCAGGCTAGGACTTGAAGCATCATTTTGCCCAATGACCAGGGATGGGCTGCTCTGGACTATCTGCAAACTCACTGCTCCCTCTCCTGGCAGTTTTCCAAGCCTCCCTCAGCTGTTGTCTTCAATGTAATGATGGCCTGGCTGTTTCTGATACAATCCAGACCAATATACTACAATTTACTGTGTATGTGGTGTGCCTTATTCACATGCCCACTGACCTCAGCTGCCTCTTCCCCACACCAGGCTGAGCACATGATTCCTGACTAGTTCCCTAGCTGCCCTGCTAGTGAAATCAGACAACCAATGGATCTGTGCAGCCTGTCACTACTTGAGCCAATTCAGCAGTGACAGGGTTGAACCATGTATGAGTGTTTATTCCAATAATGCTGGCAGTATGGGAGAGAAGCAGGTCATCCACAAAAATCTGCTCTGCAGCTCCACCACCCCCCCCCCACACACACACACACAAGCCAGCTGCTTATATAGGGTAGGACAAAGATTATGGGAAAGTAGGCAATGTGGGCTGGGGTGGGAGTCCATTGTTTGGGCAACAAGGTTGTTAATCTTTCCATGATAATAGGCAGTTCTTGTATGAGTATGGATCACATTACAAGGTTGACTCTCAGGTCCCAGGGCTTACACCTACCAGCCAGGTTACAAGATCCTTTCTTTAACCAGAACAAGGCAATCACAGTTAAGAGAGCATGATTAATATTTCCCATAACCATAGCTTGTCCCCAATATTCTATTTTTGCCCCTAACACTAGGACTCGCATTCCCTAAATTCATCTCATTTTGTTACCCTTACCTCCTACCTAGCCTAGGTGTTAACTCTTCCCCTTGGGAGCAAAAATCTGTCACTGAATCCCTGGTTTTTTGAAAGTTTCTTCAGACTGCCTGGGGTCATGGTTCTGGGTGTTGTGTGCTTGCCTTTGGGGATTGACATTGTCTGGAGATCTCAGGTGTCATGCCCCATTTTGTAGACCTCACCTCCCATCCTTTCCAAGGTGGCAATTCCAGCCCGAATTAAACTGAAGTTTGAAAATTTATTGGACTAGTGAACACCCTCCTACTCCACAACCACATTTTATAGGCCAAGCCACATAACCACGTCATTGCCTTTGTCCCAAAATGTTCCCTGTTTCAGCCTTTTCTGCTTTCTCACCGAGATCCTGGCATGCCTCGTGGCAAGTTTTCTGAAATGGACACTGTTGGTTGAACTCAAATGCTCACTTCTTTAGCACTGTGCTATGAACAAGGTACTTAAAGGGCAGGCAGGCTCCTCTGCATCAACAAAACTCTAAGGCTATGAAACAAAACAATTTATCTCCTAAAGCCCAGCTGCCCAGTTTCCTTTGCAAATGCAGAAAAGGATACAGAAATAACCTAGCTTTCTCTGCTTCCTCTGACTTTCAAGTAGCACATTAATGTGGCTTGTTAGTGCTTTCCAGTTTATGCCTTCAACATTGTAAATTCAGTAGCTTAAGTCTCACAGTGATTTTGGTATAGCCTTTAATCTTAGTAATGATTCCTTGATCTGCTGTGTCCCTTTCAATTCAGAGGTCATTAGAGGTCCCCGTTGAGAACTCCCCAGCTGTTCCAGTTCAGTTCATGTATATTTATTTACATGGCTTTTGAACCACATTTGGGTATGTAGGGGCGCAGCTCCTTTTAGAGGTTGGTGTTCCAGGTTGTTCCCAGAAAGTACAGCCGATGAGCTGGGGGTAAAATGGCATTGCTTGAGATGCTACTGGCATCCTGCTTTAACTACCCCTGGGTGAATGACAGGCCTTCTAAAGCCTCTTCTTTGCCTTCAAAAAGGCCAATTGAAAACAAAAAGCCATTTTCCAGGTAGGATATCATTTAGTTGTCAAAGACAAGAAGATCAAAATGATCCGCTGAAAAGTGAAAAATTCAGTCAAACTGTTCATTTGGCCATACTGAGATTAGAACGACATGTACTAGCTTGAAGAATGAGGCTAAAGGGGTTGCCTGTGTAGACACGAACAAAAAGACCTCATAATGGCCAGTTTTATGCCATTGCTGATGAGTGCAGAACAATACCCATTTTAGAAGAACCTGTGAAAAACTTATAGCATGAAATGGCACCAAAGTGGATATTAAGGATTATCATGTTTCTCTTAAGAATTTAAAATTATATAGCCATAAATTTACAGAGGTAAAAAGGACATTAGAGATTTCCTGGATCAATCTCCTAAATTTAGAGATGACAGAACGGAGAGAATTAGAGAAGGCAAACTGCTCGCTGAAATTCACACAGCAAGTTAGAGGCAGAATGAAGATGAAACTCCAGGCAGTGATTAGAATATCAGGATGTAACCAGACAATCAATGGGTCTGGGCTGTCAGTCACTACTTGAACCAATTCAGCAGATTGAATCATATATGAACATTTATTGCAATAACGTTGGCTGTATGGGGGAGCAGCAAGTCATCCACAAAAATCTGCTCGGCCTTCTACCATAAGCCAGCTGCTTATATTGGGTAGAAGGACGAAGATTACTTGGGAAAGTAGACAAAAGGGTATGCCAAATGGGCAGTTTACAGGTAATTCAGCTGGGGGTTTGCAAAGGCCTGTGGGAATGCAAAGGGCTGGCACCTCTGGTTTCTGCAATGAGGTTGTAAATATTTCCATGATAATAGGCAGCTCCAGGATATGGATGATGGGCCACATTTCCAGGTGAGCTCCCAGGTCCCAAGTGCAACCCCCAGCTAGATTGGAATGTGCTTTCTTTAATCAAAACAAAGCAATCATGGTTAACAGACCATGGTTAATATTTCTTATAATTATAGCTGGTCCCCAATATTCTTTTTCTGCCCCCATCAAGGACATCCCTCCTCTATTTAAAAATTATGGATAGATTGGTGGCAAATTTTACACTACTGCTCCAAATTCGGGAGGCAGACAAGTAGTTGAAAGAGCAAAGATTTGAAGTCACACAGGTATGGGTTAAAAGCTCTACTCTACTGCTAAGTAGCTACATGGACTTGGTTAAATTACTTAATGTCTCTGAGACTCAGGTTCTGCTCTTATGAAAATAAGGATAAGGATACTTTATCTAGGAAAGTACTTCTGGGGTTAAATGAGATAATACATGGAAACTGCCCAGTGTGATGCATAGGCAGTAACCACCAAATAATAGTTGCAGCTGTTGACATTGTTGTTATTTTATTTCAACAATGGAGTCCTCTGGAATAGCAGGTTCCTTTGTGTTAGAAGCCATTTTTATATCATTAAATACTGGGCTGGGGTTCATAAGCAGGCAAAAATTTTCAAGCCTCTATCAGCTGAGCCCAAATAATGAAAAAGCTGCTCTGTGATTGTATTGTGTCACAGAGAAGAAATATAATTTGATTTTTAAAAATTCAATTTAGGGAACTCTTCTGGAACCTACTTTCATAAAGCAAGGCCCATCTGCACAGCAGTAACAACACACAGAAGCACTTCTGTTGAAAAAGTATCTTCTGGTAAAGTGGAAAGAATGTACACAGTCTTAGCCTCCAGCTGAGTAGCAAATTTCAGAATATTTTCTGAACAAAGGCTAGTAAGCATGAGGTGTGTCATGTTTGATCATTAGGTAGTTCAGCTGGAAAAAAATAGCATACACCAAGACAGCAAGAAAGAACTGTCAGATGCTTTGTTTGGTGATTGCAGGATTGGGGTCCTATTATTTGCTTTTTCAGATTCTCACTTGAACTTCCTTCAGTTATCCACATAATGACCTCAGGGATGCCCAGCTGGATTGTATCTCATCTCTTTCCATTAGCTCCTCCATCCTGCCACCAGCTTTTCTTTGCCTTAGTGATCAATAGTGAAATTTCTTTCTATGAAAAATAACAAAGCCCTGAGCATTGCCATTCTTCTAGAGACTGTGGCTGGCTCAGACCCAGGCCAGGAAGTCAGAGTTGTGGCTATTGATTTGATTACAGCTCTGGGAAGGAAAGGGGGAAGGAAAGCTTCTTTTATTGCTGTTAGATTAGGAACTAGTTGCCATGACTAATCTGGAGCCTGAGTACAAACCTGAATAATTGATAGAGAAGGCAGGAATTGAGATGCTTGTGGGGGAAACAAAGGCCTGATTCATGTGTTGTATCCAATGACTTCTCGGTGGTAACTAAGCAGCTTATTAGGGTTTGACTTTTGAACTATGCCGTGATTAGTTTTCTTCGGAAAAAAAGTAAAACTACGCATTTTTTAATGTCCTCTTGAGACCAGTAGTCTAGCCAGTAGAGAATGTGTAGACAGAGAGCCCACTGTTTGTTGTTTGGAGCACCAGCGTGCTAGAGGCAGAGGAGATGTGTTCTGTTCCCTTGAATTGCTCATGGTCCTACAGGGAGAGCTATAGGCAGGGTAAGTCAGCTCCCCATCTACCTCCAATAAACCACCCCCAAAATACAGCCAAAATGGTACCTAAACAGAGGCAAACCCAGAGGAAAACAGGAAATAAATAAAGCCTGCTTCCAAGTGCTAAGGAAATTCAGGTGAAAGCAATCTCCAAAGTTGTAACCAGAGATTCAATGGGTCTAGGCTTCCTGTCACTACTTGAGCCAATTCAGAAGAGACAGGGTTGAATCATATAGCAGCCTTTATTCCAGTAATGCCCACAGTACTGGAGAGCAGCAGGTCATCCACAAAAATCTGCTCTGCAATCCCCCATAAGCCAGCTGCTTATATTGGGTAGAAGGATGAAGATTACATGGGGAAGTAGGCAAAAGGGATAAGAATGAGTATGCCAAATGGGCAGTTTATAGGTAATGCAGGCTGAGGGTTTGCAAAGGCCTGAGGCTATGCAAAGGCTGGGGGTTTTCAAAGGGCTGGCTCCTCAGGTTTCTGCCACAAGGTTGTTGATCTTTTCATGATAATAGCAACTCCCTGATGTGGAGGATGGGCCACATTTCCAGATGAGCTCCCAGTTCCTGCTTGCAACTCCCAGCCAGCTTAGAATGTGCCTTCTTTAATTAGAACAGAACAATCACAGTTAACAGAGCCTGATTATTATTTCTTACAATTATAGGTGGTCCTAATATTCTATTTCTGCCCCTATCAGTTTCATAGAGTTCTCAGTCTAGTGTATCTGACTGACAAAGCCATTAGATCCTCTCATCATTTCTGGTGCTAGGGTCGTCATTGGATACCAAATGATACTGAGATAGACATGAACCATCCTGAACATTATCCTCATCTGGATCTCTTACATCCAAAGGAACTGGCATACTCATTAACAGCTATTACACTATTTCTGGGTTACTTGAAATTCTGGGTTACTTGATCAAACATTCTCAGCTCACAGAGAACAGAGTTCCATTAGAAAAAGACTGGGAGCACAAATACTTCAATTAGGAGATGAGGGGATCAAGTTTGGTTTGAGGTCAGTAGTAGAATGCCCTGAGCAGTTAGGACAAGGTTAAGTTTGACTACATTAGGAAAGTATATAAATCAGCTTAAGGTATTTGCTATAACCAAAAATCCCCACATCTCGTTGACATAGTATGTTCAAAGTATATGTCTTTTTAAAATAAGTTTTAAAAAATATTTTTTATTGATTTCAGAGAGGAAGAGAGAGGGAGAGAGAGAGAGAGAGAGAGAGAGAGAGAGAGAGAGAGAGAGAGAGAAACATCAATAATGAGATAATTATTGATCTGCTGCCTCCTGCACGTCCCACACTCGGGACTGATCCCACAACCCAGGTATGTGCCCTGACTGGGAATCAAACCCTGATTTCCTGGTTCATAGGTTGATGCTCAACCACTGAGCAATACCAGCCTGGCAAGTATATGTCTTTTTCATGTCACTCTCCAGTGCAGGACTTCAGGAGAGCTGTGCTCCACTCAGTCATCAGGGTCCTAGCCTCTTTCCATCTAGGACTACCCATAATAACCATTTTATATGATTGCCTTTTGTTTTTAGACCAAGGTCTGGGAAGGCATGTACATTTGTAGGGCTTCAGTGTTACCCAACGTCCATCTGGCCAACGTCCATCTTCTGGCATAATTCTGACATCTAAAGGAAGGGGACACAGAAGATGCATTCAGCCTTAATCACTTTGGCCCACAGGTGATCTAAATCACTTCTGCCCATTGCTCAGAATTAGTTACATGGTCCCATGTAGATGCAAGGGGCTTAGAAAATATATTCTAGTAGTGTACTGAGGAAGAAGAGAAGAATATAGATTTTGGTCAGCACATATCGTCTTTGGCACAGAGGAAAACAGATGGTAGGGAGAAAATCAGAAAAAAGAAGGTGACAAAGAACTGCCCACAGTAACCATTCCATAATTCCTTTTTGTTTCCAGATCAAAGTCTGGGCAGGTAGGTACAATTGCTGGGCTTCAGTGTTGCACAACTCCAGGCAGCATCATTCACATTGTAGTCTATATTGGTGACATCTTCTAGAGTGCAAACATATATCTTTGTCCTTAAAAAATGATTGGGGTTGTATGGAATTCTTGGGAAATACAGATTCTCAAAGCACAACCCCTGAACTTCTTCAAAGATTAAAGCAGAAAGCAGAATATAAAGAGGCACAGAGCATTAGTGCTATAGTGACACAATATGATTTAAGACCAGTGAGACAGATGGTGGTGTGTTTTCTTAGAATCAAACAAGGGAACAACAGATTTGCAAACAAATTTTAACTGCCTTCATTTTTCTTATGCCCCTTATGTGCAATGCAAACCACTGTAAAGCATAATGCTTCCTCAAGGTGGCTGTCCCTGCAATGTTTTCCTTCCCACCTATTCAGAAGGAAAGACCTGCAGCGATGTTAATGAACTAATTCCACGCCTAATATTATTGAAGCTCTGACTTTTACTCTGGCCTGAGAGCAACTGAAATTGATCATGGCTCTAACAGAAGAGCATGAGAAAAGCATAAGAAAATGTGTAAATCAGTTTGATTTACTTGCTGGGGATGATGAGAATCATTTCTGGCCTGAATCCTCACTCTGAAATGCAAGGATGGGCAATATCAAATATGAATGCTAATTACAGAAACACTTTTCCCCTTAAATGGCTTGAATCCCATAGGAATATTTTAGTGAAATAAATCTTCATGTTAGAACAACAAGAAAATACAAACGCACAACTCACAAATAATTTTCTTTTACTTCTTGATTGGCCTGTTCTGGGGGAATCATCTAAAGCCTGCCACAGACTTCGCACAGCTGGTGTTTGTATGTCTATGAAGTTGAGCCACCGCAGTCTCACTTTAGCTCATGGTGATTGTAGATTTACAGTCATTGTCTTCCTGGGATTCTTTTAAAAAATATATATATATTTTTATTGATTTCAATGAAGAAGGGAGAGGGAGAGAGAGATAGAAACATCAATGATGAGAGAGAATCACTGAGTGCTGCCTCCTGCACACCCCACACTAGGGATCGAGCCCACAACCTGGGCATGTGCCCTGACTGGGAATTGAACCATGAACTCCTGATTCATAAGTCAATGCTCAACCACTGAGCTATAGAGGCCGGGCTTCATGGGATTCTTTTTGATGAACACACTGGCTATAATAGTGAGGAAGTCTATTTTTTTCCGCATATATTTAAGTTTGGAACTTCAATGATTGATTCATTGCACCTTGCCTCCTGTTCACCTAGCAAGATCTTTAGGGAATAGGGCATATATGGAAACATCTGTTGGTGGAGGCAGGCAAAGGTCAGTGAGGTGCTCTGTGGGTACTTGCAGAAATACCCCAAAGATAGATTTTACTTAGCACAACTCTGCCCAGATAGTATCATTTTATTTTCCATTATAACAACTTTCCAAATAGTCTTTTTCCATTAGCCTCTGCTTTTCAATCTAGTATTCTATACAATAATGTCAGATTACCTTTCTTAAAGTACAGTTCTACTTCTGCTATTTCTCTGATCAAAATTCTTAAATGACCCAACATTTCCAAAATAAAGTCAAATTGTTTAGCCAAAAACTTAAGGCTCTCCATGTTAGGGCCTCTAAATGCCTTTTCAGGATTCCCTTCCTACCACTCCTAATAACAAACTCAAGGCTTATCAAAATAGGCCTGGAAATTTCTTACCTACAGGCCTTTGATCTTACTGTTCATCCTAGAATACTCTTCTCTTTTTCCCCTCTCCCTCGACATTGACTGAAATCTATGCATTCTTGAAGTCTTAGCTCAAATTTTATCAGATCTTTGAAGCTTTCCTGTATTGCTAGTACTATTTTTTTAAAATATATTTTATTGATTTCAGAGAAGAAGGGAAGAGGGAGAGTGAGAAACATCAATGATGAGAGAGAATCATTGACCAGCTACCTCCTGCACCACTCCCACTGGGGATCCCCATAACCTGGGCATGTGCCCTGACCAGGGATTGAACCGTGACCTCCTGGTTCATAGGTCAATGCTCAACTACTGAGCCATGCTGGCCAGGTGCTAGTACTCTTATTTGACATTGATGTTACTCTGCTACTAGTCTTAGTTTCTTATTTACAAGACTGTCATCACTAGTTTGCGAGAGACCCTCAAAGACAAGGGCTGTATCTTTTTCACTTCTGTATCTTCCATAGCTCATGGCACAGTGACCAGCAGAGAGGAATTAGGCGATGAATGATTGCTGGCTACATTGAGAGTTGTCAGTTTTCCTTTGTGATACAAATGTTGATATCTTGATTCTTGTGGGCACCAGCCACATTTTTGCCAGTGGAGTCAGAGGTGGAGGGTCAAGCTACTCCCTTCTGGTGTTGAAACCTGTTTTCTTGGCTGAAAAACCCAGGCTGTTGAATCCTTGAACCTTTTCCATGAAGCCATCAGGCAACATTTATTATAGTTATTATAAAATCAGCTTAGTGAATTGAAAAGGGAAGTTGGGTAAAAACTTGAATCAAAGTATAAATCCATCACTGCTAGCAGGAGAGGCTCAGGACAGGCAGTTGGAGTCTGCATGTAGGGCCAATGAGGTTTTTGTGATTTAAATTTACCTTGGCACCTGCCAAGCTTCATTTGTTTCTGTCTTCAATTACTACCTTCCTCAGGATCAGACATATCCTCTATGCTTTCTGTCTGTACAATATTTAAGATATAAGTGGTATTATTACTTATATCTAGTTGGGGAGACAGACTGCTGAATATCTCAGAAGGCAGGGGAGGGTGGGTGGATGGGAAGAGATCAACCAAAGAACTTGTATGCATACTAGGTGTACCTGTTAATAATGTGGATTTTGTGATCAAAGAAAACGTATTTCCCCCATCTTTCAGGTAATTTGTGGATACCATCCCAATAGAACTTTGCTTGTTTTGAAGCAAACCATTCAGAGACCCAATTTTCCACTTCTTGGTACGCTTTGAAGTGCTGCTCAGAAAGTGTGTGTGCCATCGATCCAAACAAGTAGCAATCTGAAGGAGCAAGGTCTGGTGAATACAGCGGGTGGGTTAGTACTTCTTAGGAAAGATTTTTTAATGTGTCTTTAACTGGTTTTGAAGTGTATGATGGTGCATCATCATGAAGCAAAATTACTTTGCCGTGTCTTCTGGCACATTCTGGTCGTTTCACGATCAAATCATGGTCCAAATTGATTATTTGTTGTCAGTAGCGATCAGTATTAATGGTTTCACCGGGTTTTAGAAGCTCATAATACACCACACCTTCCTGATCCCACCAAACACAGAGCAATGTCTTCTTTCTGAAGCAATTCGGCCTTGAAGTCGATGTTGATGGTTGTCCTGGATCAACCCATGATTTTGTGCATTTGGGATTCTCAAAATTAATCCACTTTTCATCACCAGTCACAATTTGATGCAAAAATGACTTTCTTTCCTGCCATTAAAGCAATATTTTACTGATGACTTTTCGGTTTTCCATTTGTCTTTTGTTCAGTTGATGTGGCACCCATTTTTCTTCCTTTAAAATCTTTCCCATTGCTTATAAATGATCGGAAATTGTTTGCTGAGCAATGTTTAATCTTTCTGCAAGTTGTTTTTGAGTTTGACAGGCATCTTCATCCATAATGCTTGTAATTGTTGGTCTTGAAACTTTTTCGGTTGACCTGGACGTTCTTTGTCTTTCACATCGAAACCATCACTTTTAAAATGTTTAGACCAGCATTAACAAGTATCTTGAGATGTAGCATGTTCACCATAAGCTTCTTGAAGTATTCAGCAGCACTTTTCTTCAAAATAAAGTAATGAATTATAACTTCCCGCAAATGCTCTTTTTTTTGGCATGAAATTCAACATTTTTAAGTGTAAAAATATCTATGATGTTAACACCTTCAGAAAATTTGACATATGAAGTTTTGAAGCTTGTTGTCAATACAACAAAATAGCATACATAGCAAATCACATATATATCAACATACGTGTAACTCCATCTATTGAAAAAATCCGCATTATTAACCGCTACACCTAGTATATGCATAACCCATTTACACAGACAATATGGTGGTGAAGGCCTGGGATAGTGTGGGGGCGGCTAGAAAGGGTCAAAGGGGGAACAATGGGGACATATGTAATACTGTCAACAATAGAAATTAACCATTTGCCTGCCATAAGCGTCTATAGACCAACTTTAAAATCATTTTTCATGAGACTTTTCAACTTAAAATATTCAAGAACACCCAAATTGTGAGTAATATATTTATTTTTATAATTTTCATTGCAAATTGATTTTTTAATTAAATTCAAAATATCATGGCATGTGGGGATGGTTTCCGTTTTGGACACCATCTGGCAGTTAACTGGTTAAAAAAAGAAAAGAAAAGGGAAGTTGGGTAAAAACTTCCCTTAGAGACAGGATATGTACCTAAGAATATAGATACTACTGTGTATAGCATAAGAGTTAAGAATAAGACTCTGGAGCCAGACTGGCTGGTTGTGAATCATGACTATACCTTACTAGCTGGGTGATCTTGGAAATGCTATTTTACTTTTCTGGGGTTCAGATTAGTCCTATGTAAAAGGGGTAATAATAGTAATTAACCAAAAAAGGTTGTAAGGTTTAAATGAGTTACTACATAGAGAGCAATTAATAAGTACTTAAAATATCAGTTATTATTATCATCATATAAGAGCACAATAGACAATGATTTAGCCCAGTGTGAGAACAAAGCTAAAAAGTCAGAAGACCCAGATTCCAGTGCCATACACTCACCTTGGCCAGTATATATCTATCCCTTGTGATTCTTGGTTTTCTAACTATGAAATGAAGTGTAGCCCTAACCGGTTTGGCTCAGTGGATAGAGTATAGGCCTGCGGACTGAAGGGTCCCAGGTTCGATTCCGGTCAAGGCCATATACCTTGGTTGTGGGCACATCCCCAGTGGGGGGCGTGCAAGAGGCAGCTGATCAATGTTTCTCTCTCATTGATGTTTCTGACTTTCTGTTCCTCTCCCTTCTTCTCTGTAAAAAAAATCAATAAAATATATATTAAAAAAAGAAATGAAGTGTAAAACTAAATAATGTCTAAAGTTCCTTCCAGCTTTAAAACACTAGTGTTCAATATTGAATACAAGATCCTTCCCCGGTAGAAGATGGTTTATTAAAAAAGAAAAAAAATAGTAAAGAATGTAATTTATATCTGCCAAGAGAGATTCTTTCTCTCCTCCTTTCAGTGGCTTCTGATAATCACAAAAAAATCAAATGTGTAGCAGTTTACTTTTATGCCTCCTATTTTGATGTTACATCTGTCTTCCCATCACCATTTCACCAGTGTTCAGAAAATTAAAACCCTCAAAAAGAAGGATCCTTAAAGGCCACTGGTTGCAAAACAACAGAGGTGATTGTCTGGTGCAAAGATTCAGTGCCGTGCAGCTTTACTTGGAGATCATTTCATGTACTTAAAAATGCAGTCTATGCAAGGAGATAGGAATCTTTGTGGAGAGAAAGCTTTTATTAACTAATTCCTTAATGCATATGAAGTTTTAATAGAACTTTCTTTTTAAGACCTGTGAAACAAGATTGAAGTGAGCTCAAATGCAGTTGCCATTTATAAAATTTAATAACCTCCTATTATCGGCTCTAATGAGAGAGACATGCACATCTCAATGATTCTCAGGTTCTATTTTCAATTCATTGAGTACTCTGACAACTCTGTCTCCTTCCACCATATCCACTCTCCAAAGTGAGAATAAGGTCAAAGAGGTGTATATTTCCCTAGTGTTTATTACCTCTTGGCCTTTTTAAAAAAATTGTTGACACTATTACAGATGTTCTCCACCCCCCCACACCTTTGCCCACTTCCACCCAGTGCCCCCTGTCCCCCCTTCTCTGGCCTTCACCACACTGTCTTTGTCCATGGACTATGCATATATGTTCTTTGACTAATCTTTTCATCTTTTTTAAAAATATATTTTTATTGATTACAGAGAGGAAGGGAGAGATAGAAACATCAATGATAAAAGAATCATTGATTGGCTGCCTCCTGCACGTCCCATACTGGGGATTGAGCTGCAACCCAGGTTCTGACTGGGAATTGAACCATGCTCTGACCGGGAATGGAACTATGACCTCCTGGCGCATATCTTGACTCTCAACCACTAAGGCTCACACAGGCCAGGCTCTTCACCTTCTTTTATCCAGTTCTCCCCACCAACTTCCCCTCTGACATTTGTGAACCACTTTCTAACAGCTCATCAAGACAGATTGACAGTCACTACAGCTTGGCATAGGTCCAGTTTCCCTGTGCAAGGTGGTAAGAGTACTCAAAATGACAACAATTCAAAGTAAGGAAGTGAATTTTGGTTAAGAACGTATTTCACCTTAAAGTTAGTCTGGTGGGAAGCTATTAGGATTATGTTTTTATAGGTGAAAAGTGTTCAAACATTGCAATTTAATTTGTGTTAACTTAATAACAGTTGGGCCTGGATTCAGATGCACATCATTGGATAACTGTCTGGGGAATGTTCATTTATACCATTGGTCACTAGTCTTTGGCACCTTAGACAGATACTTAAAGGCAAGTTTTAATGAAATATATTCTAGTGTTTGTGTATAAGAGTGTTATCAATTAATATAACCTGCCTCACTTTTGCCATTTTCTTTCTTATATTTTTTTCTTTCTTTCACAGTCCATTTTGTTTTCTTCCTTGTCCTCTATTGTGTCAGTTTATTTTTATTTTTATGCTATCACTCTTGCTTTCTCTAGTTAAGTAGTTAGGAGTGGAGATTGGAATGCTGCTTTCATCACTCTCTTCTTATATGACCCCGAGCAAGACAATTATCTCTTTCTGCTATAGATTATCCATCTGTACACTTGGATAGTCATACTTACTTTGTTAGGTCATTAAAAAGATTAAATGAGATAATATGAATAAAACATTTTAAATGCCATGCCTAATACATAGTAAACACTTAAATTTTAGCATTATTTTCTCCTACATTCATGTTTTATTCCTCCCTCACATTGTTTTATTATTTTTTCCTGTATCTTGTTTTCATCAGCATTGAACTTCACTCTTCATCATTGCTAGTCTGTCTTAGCCATGGGACAGCTCCAGGCAGACACTTGACAACTTGGAGTCTGTGATACATCCTTTAATCTGTTTCCTCTAGCCTGCTTCTATCTGGAAGTTAGAGTGATTTTTCCAAAATGCAAATATTACCACATAATTCTCTGTCATAAACCTGCCTATAGTATATAATCATAAATCCTCATCATGCATGAGGATATAAGGCCATTCACAATATGGCTCAAACTTTATCTCTGCCACAGAAATCAACTGTAAAAATAGGGCAGATAGATGTGTTCGCTACCCAAACATACCATTTTATTTTCTGAACTGTGCTGCATTCTCTTAGACTCTTCTACCTATTAAACTCTTGTGTGGTCATCAAGATCCAGCCACAAATTTTTCCTCAGCTCCTTTATCCAGGTTTAATTCTTCTTTCCTTTTTGCTTCCATAGATTTTTGTGTAAATTACAGTTATAGTGCCTATCAGACTCTTAGTATGGATCTCCCCAAACAGAGTGTGAGCCTCTAGGAACAAAACTCTGTTTTCCTCCTCTTTATGGTTTCTGAGTCCTATAACTGAGTCTGTCGCTCAAAAGATAAACACATTTTATTTCTAAAAATAGTCTTCCACCAGTCTAGATAAGATTGGTGTTTGGAGTTTATATCCACATCGCTTATATGATTTAATTGAACTTTGATGTGTTTGTCTAATTGCAGATAACCCCAGAGAATACTTACATAATGGCCCTTATTGAGAATCTTTGAAAATGGGCAAATCATTATCATATATACAGGACCTTACTATAAAAAGACCAAGGGATAGACAAGGATGATCCTTTCAATCCCCTTTTAGCCTTAGGGTTCTATTTTAGGAATCCACAGAGTTAGTATGTTTTGGTAAGTGCTTTACATTTTGACTGATTATTATTTTTTATTAATATTACAAATGTCCCCCATTTTCTCCCTCTCCACCCAGCCCCACCCCATCCCAGGCCTTAACCACACTATTGCCTGTGTCCATGGGCTATGTATGTATATATGCATATGAGTTCTTTGATTAATCTCTTCCCATTCCCACTAATCACTTCTCCTCTGAGGTCTGTCAATCCGTTCCATGCATTCATGCCTCTGGACCTATTTTGTTTGTCAGTTTGTTATTCTTTTGATTGCCTTTTTATAAAAGTTTTCTGATAATTGAATAAAGATTAAAAAGCTTCAGTGTTTTTGTTTGGGAGGAGGACATGGGTAATGGATAACATTTTTTCTAGTTTTGCTCACATATTGGCCTCCTTTCCTGTAGTTAAAGGGCTGCCCTTTTTGCTTTTTGGTTTTACATCTGGGCCATTATTTGGCTGGCTTGCAAGCTATTTTCCAATGGGAATTAAATAGAGTCTCCACTCCATCAGGCCTTAAGGACAAAATCCTGAAAAAAATAAAATAAAAATAAAATAAAAGGGAGCTGCAAACTTTTAGATCAACAAAATTTAAAGCTGATATACACAAGAGATTCCCTGCATTCTAAAGAAATAATAGAACTTAGATGTGGGATTGGTGGCTGTCACTGATGTCAGTAGAAAATGATAAATTTTGATTAATTTCTATAGTAAATAATGAAGAAAAGAGCTGGGGACAAGGAGAAAGTCCTATTCGTATATCCAGGGGAGATTACACAATGAATGCATCTGGAAGGCTAGGCACAGAGGTAAACAGTGAAAGTCACTAGGAGACAAAATGGGAGAAAAGGAAATAGATATTTTTTAAATAACTAGAGAACAATGAAAGGGGAGAAATAGAAAATAAGGAAATGAAATGTAGTGGTGGAAAAGTACCACCAAGCTTCCTGATTTCAAAGTTGGAATCAAGGTAAATTGTCTTAATTCAGTTAAACTGTCTTCAAGAATCTTGGGACATATAGGAATCCAAACATCCTTATGGATGCATTCATCCCAAGAGAAAAGAGAGTATGGCTGACTCATGAGGACATTACTGATTTTGATTGAGACCCCATCTCATCTGAGTAACTGCTCCAAACAGGCCAGGCAAATACTTGCTGAAATGACACATGTGGGAACCACAAGACTCAGGAGAGTGTCTTTACTCTCGCAATCAGCAGCTGTGTGAGCTTGGGTAAGTCACTTCCTCTCTCTGTTTTTCTTATGCATCCCTCTCCTCTAAAATGAAGAACATGCATATGATTCAAGATGGGTTGTGAGAATCAAATGAGCTGCCACTGAACACCATGATTGCAGAGGCTTCTGTCAGGTTATTGGGCCCAGATCCCAGGGATTTAAACTCTATCACTACTATCTAGAAGTGATTCTTTTTTTTTTTTTTTTTTTTAGAAAAATACCAGACGACTGTCTCAGACAGACCCAGGAGCCATGGCTTCAATCTCTTCATCTTTAGGCTAACAGCAACATTACTCATGGTCTGTATGAGATTTTTATTAATGTTAGAAATTGTAAAGTCATGCATTTCCTATGGTATTGATTACAAAAGCATTATACAGCTCAAAGGTCAGGACTGTGCTCTCTGTGTACATTCTGTATGGTTCCAGGGGAAATAAACCAGAAATAAACCATCTCAGTAGCCTTAAAACTATGCTAATCCCAACAGCCAAAGTCATTACAAGCAGGGAGCACAGATTGAGCCACCAGAAGTAAGGAAAGGTCTGGAGATGTTTACATTTCACTGAATAAAGAAAAGAATGGACCTTCTGTCCTTAGTATAAAAGGAAAACAGACATTTGGACCCAGTAGCAATTTTCTTTTAGTTTTTCTCCAGGAGTCAGGATGGATTTGCACTGAGCCATCCTTATAATCTTACTTGAGCCAAAGTCACTCTTACGGAGGTGACTCACTGAGCTGAGGATAGGATTCCATCTGTGGCCTGGGTTAGAGCTCTAGCTGGAGCTATTAGAACAGTTTTTGTCTGTGTATATCAAACTTCTATCTTAGCCTTATTAATTATAGTTTCTAATAAAATGAGCTAACTGGGTCAGCCCAAATGAAACAGCGTGATTTAAAAAGGTTTTCTTTGCTGAAACTTAAACATGTATATATTAAGAGACATTTTGGTATAATTCTTCAGTGCCTAAACCTGTGTGTGTGTGTGTATGTGTGTGTGTGTGTGTGTGTGTGTGTGTGTGTGTGTGTGTTCATTGTGACAATGTTTAGTGCCATCCATTATGGCAGGGGAATTATTAACAATGACAGGACAAAACAAAAGAAATTGCCTGGTTGGTGTGGCTCAGTGGTTGGGCATCAACCCATGAACCAGGAGGTCACCTTCAATTCCCCGTCAGGGCACATGCCCGGGTTGTGGGCTCAATCCTCATTAGGGGGCATACAGGAGGCAATTGATAAATGACTCATCACTGATGTTTTTATCTCTCTCGTCCTCTCCCTTCCTCTCTCTGAAATCAATAAAAACATATTATTAAAAGGTATCCTTCCTTAAAAAAACAAAGAAACAAAAAACAACAGAAATTAAGTAAATAATAGGAAGCAAAGGTGCAAAGGGGGGAAAGTTCTCAGTTCTCCAATATTTTTTACCCATTTTCCATATATTAACAAACAACCCAACATGGCCAATATAGTACAACACAGTAATATTCTGGTGATTTTTTTCTTTAGGAAATTATTCCCCCAACTCAGGGTATAATTGAAATTGGAATACTTTCTGGAGAAAGTATTTATTGTTTAAATTTATGTCCTTGGGCTAATTGATATATCAAAAGTATATTACAGAGATAACGTCACTGGAATTCTGTTATACATTGAGTTTTAGGTTTGTTTGCTAAAAAGCATACACTTCATGCTCAGGTAATATTTAATAGGATTCATTAGAGCACACTGAAACCTTAGGACCACTTGAGGGTCATCTCTAATCACTCCAGCAAGGTTGGCCTTCCTGCTCCTATTTTGTCGTCCAGATAAATCTTTGGCATTCCCATTTCAGAAGCTGCTGCTCCTCCACCAGCCCTTAGGGATATGGCCATCCAATGGGACTGAGCACATTGACATTTCAGAATGGTAAGGGCTGTCTCAATGGTAGTTTCTACACATTCCAACATCTCGGGAGATAGTTTGGGATATTCAGGGAATTTTAAGAGTCTCAATAACCTAGGGTAGATTTTTTAGAGGAAGTGAAATGTCTTCCTGGGTCAGACCATGGTAACTGATGAATGCCTGACATGATTCCCATAACTGCAAGAGTAAGAGGGTTTTGAAGTGGAGAAGTGATTTTTTTTCTTCTTCTTAATTTTATTGTGGTAAGAACACTTAACATGAGATCTACACTCTTTTTTAAAAAAAATATTTTTATTTATTTCAGAGAGGAAGGGAGAGGGAGAGAGAGATAAAATATCAATGATGAGAGAGAATCATTGATCAGCTGTCTCTAGCATGCCCCCACAGGGGACTGAGCCCACGAAGCCAGGCATGTGCCCTGACCGGGAATGGAACCAAGACCACTTGGTTCATAGGACAACACTCAACCACTAAGTCCCACTGATCAGGCAAGATCTAAACTCTTAATAAGCACAAAGTACAGTGTTGTTGACTATAGGTATAATGTTGTACAGCAGTTATTGAGAACATATTCATCTTGCTTAACTGAAACTTTATGCCCTTTGATTAGCAAATCCCCATTCCCCCTTCCCCAGCACCTGGAAACCACCGTTCCATACTTTTAGCCTATAAATATGACTATTTTAAATATCTCATATAAGTGGGATCATGTAGTATTTGTCCTTACTTGACTGGCTCATTTCACTCAGCATAATGTCCATAATGGGTAGCCTTCTATGTGCTTGTTAAGGACGCAGATTCCTTCTAGCATATGGCCTTGCCATCTACTGGAGCCTCTGAGTCTTCTAATAGATAATAGATAATCTGCCTCCTATTAACAATGATAGAAAGAAAGAAGGAGGACACAAGATGGTTTTGAGCAGGGGTCCTCAAACTTTTTAAACAGGGGGCCAGTTCACTGTCCCTCAGACCGTTGGAGGGACAGACTGTAGTTTAAAAAAACTATGAACAAATTCCTATGCACACTGCACATATCTTATTTTGAAGTAAAAAAACAAAACAGCAAAAACACCCGCATGTGGCCTGCGGGCCGTAGTTTGAGGACGCCTGGTTTTGAGGGTCAGGCCTAGATGTGGTGTACATCAATTATACCCACATTCTATTGTCCAGAACTCAATCACATGCTCATATCTCATGCAAGTAAGCTTTTGGAGTGAGTGTAGCTTTTGTCCATAAAGGAAAGGAGATAGGTTTTGAAGAACACTTTGCAATCTCTGTCATATAATTTTCTCTTAAAATGGAGTTTATAAAACATTTTATTTGGTTTTTTATTTTATATAATAATTTCTACACAGAGAAATAGGAACATGTTGAAGTTATGATTTCTTGATGTACATATTGAAAGCCTAGTGAATAGAATAGTGGATAAGAGGATGGACTTTGATATAAGACAGACATGGATTCAAGTTCCAGTTATTCTACTTCCAGCTGGGTGAACTTACTGGAGCTTACCTTAAAGTGTTGTTGTGAAGAGTCAGTGAAAATACTAGTGCAAAGTTCTTAATCTTAAAGCTGGCTAGTATTATTATGATTAGTAATAATAGTAGCAACATGTTGGCAAGCAGAGCTCAGGTTTGTTTGTGGGGAGTTTGAGGCATGAGAAGTAGACACAATTAATATCTATGTAGGTTGGGATAGGCAAGTGGCCTTATAGAATTAGCAATTATAGAGGGCAAAAGTTTCCTGTAAATTTTCAGAACATTGACCAATATAGGTTTTCTTTAAGCCTTGAAGGAGCTGTAGTATTCACATGTAATCTTGTTCAGGTCTTACTGTTGAGCTGTAAGTTCTAGAAATCATCTATAATTGCTCCTGTTTGATGCTAGGCCATGTCTCTACCAGAGCTATCTGGGCAGTAACATTCTCAATTCAACATTTTCTTCTACCTGACCATTATGTATTAAGCCACATGCTATTCATTATTATATCATATCTCTTCCTTCAAGCTCTGTCTACAGAGATATCTCCAGTAAACGTGCCTTGATTAGTTCCATTGGTATTCTTCTTGCTCATTGTCTGCATTTTCCCCCAGAAAATATCATTCAGTTGACTTTCTAATTCAACATTCTCAAATTCTTGGAGAAGGACAATCAACCTTTTTCTTATATTCATATGCTTCAGCAAAAAATTAGACTGTCAGTTCTCAGGGGAATACAAAGAAGTTTTCCATCTTCTACTTTCTTTGTGTTCCCTCTAAAGTACCTAAAATTGATTTTTCATGCAGTAGTCATTTGGGGCAAGTTGTATAACCAGTTATATTATTATATCCCCAGAGTACTGCCAGATTCTTCAAGGAAAAATACAAAAACAGTTCTTACTTGTACTTTCTGCCTCTTCTCTTGAGGAAGGAGGGCTGATAAGGACCAAGAATATGACGGACAGTTTTTTAAAATTATTCACAAGGGCCCTGGAAAGTGAAGCCTATTTTGGTCACATGACTGAGCAGTGCTCTGGATGATGGACGTGAGATTTCTTTGGACACCAGAGGACCTTGCAAATGAGCAACATTGTGTGTAAGTGTGAGGTTACATTCTGGTCCAGAAACCACAAGAGGTCATAGGAAATGTTGAGAATTGGCTCACTTATCAGTACACAAATTCTGTTCTACTCAAGTAGTTACAATAAACGGAGCACTATGACTTGGCATTTGTGTAAGTGGAAAGGGTTTGAAAGCTACAGGGCAGTTAGTGATTGAGGTTAAAGCTATTATAGGAATAGTGTTAACATGCTATTAATTGGGTAGTGAGGGAGAAGGTATCTGGGTGAGCCAGAGAGACATGGCCCTTTTAACAGAGAGGAGAATTTTGCCTGCACTAAGTATGTGGTAAAAAGAAATGTGTTTCTCTAGTGTTACGCAATATTTCTTACCTAATAGATTGACAGGTAGTTATCTTGGATCTATTCAGGCCCGCAGAGCACTGGAAAGGTTCTTGGAGGCCTGTCACTCATTTCTTACCACTGTATCTGCAATTCAGTGGACATGTACTGAGGAAGTGCTTAATCTATGCTATGCTCTGTGTGAGGTGATAGGAATTAAACAGTGAATAAAGGATACATGGCCTTTGACCACCCTCAAACAGACACACAAGCAACTGACCAGCACATATTACACTATGAGATGTGTTTTCTGAAGGGAAAGGATTTGCTGCACTGACAGGTACTGTTTCCCTTGTCATCATCAATAAATTTTCTACTTTGTAATATAACATTTTTTTTCTCTAAAAATAAGACAGGCTAAAAATTTGGAAAATATAAAAAATATAACAAAGGAAATTATTCATACTTCAAAAACCATAGATAATCACTATTACTCGTTTTGTGTAGTTCCTACATTATATAAATAAACATATACAGTTGATGTGTATGAACTTTAAATCCTACCTTTCTCAGTAAGGTTGAATAATTTATATATATCATTATAAACACCATAATATCATATTAAAGGCTGAATAGCATTAAGTTGTGGATATAACATATTTCATTCACCTGTTCCCCAATTGACGGATATTTCAAATAATAGAAACTTTTCCAAATGGTTGGGATGGATTAGTAATTAAGCTTAATATATTATTGTGGAGCTTTAAATCACCTAATTGACTATAATAAATGGAGAGAGAGAGAGAAACAGAGGTGGACAGAAAAGAGGAGGAGGGGGAGAGAAGGAGGGAGGGAGGAAGAGAGAGAGAGAATATGAATGACATGATAATGCAAACACTTAGATCTGGCTAAACCTGCTTCTATGATATAATGTCTGGTTATATGCCCCAAGAACTCCTTTGATGGACAACTGTCAATAGGAGATCCAACATTACCATATTCTGCTGTCCATATCAGGACCTCATGGATATTTTTTAATATATTTTTATTGATTTCAGAGGAAGGGAGAGGGAGAGATGGAAACATCAATGATGAGAGAAAGAAAAAAATTGTTATAATGTATATTTTTAATGTATATTGTACATTTGAATTCTTGGTCATACCTAAAACACATATGCTGTACTTCACAGGCCATATGGAAACATTTCGGGAAGTAGAAGGACCTTTGAAAAGAGTACCAGAGGCACAGAAACCTTACATGTGAAACTCATATGAGATATTAAGAGCCTACATGGTCTCTGCCAAGGAAACATTTTAGTGAGCAAGGCAGCTGCTCAGTAGCAATTACAACAGGGTACAGCCTCCTAGAATCCATTGGTGGTATCTCATGGAAAGGGTGGGAGGTGGATAGAGGAGAATGATGATCAGAAAAATTAAGGCAAAGAAGACCTTTTTGCAAAGTGTACCCAGAAAACTTTCCATAGCTACAATAAGCCATAATAACTGCAGAGGAACAAAGTGAGGCCAATACCCATGTTCCTTCCCTGTAATGATGATGATCATAGTCTTAAGATGAGAGAGAATATTGATCGGCTGCCTCCTTCATGCCCCACACTGGGCATCAAGCCCACAACCTGGGCATGTACCCTGGGCATGTACCCTGACCAAGAATCGAATCAGTTGTTCAACCACTGAACCATGCCAACTGGGCAAGGACCTCATGGATATTGATGGCTGACATCAGGGGCATAGAATTCCTTTTTTATGTGGTTCTAATACTTCATAGAATTTTGGAGTTTACATTTCTTGGGGTCTAAACAACCAGAATCAAAATTAGGCATTAAGAAAGCCTGGGAATTTTAGAGTGTGAGATGGCAGGGAAAACTAAAAGAAGTGTGTTCCCCTTCCTTGGCTAGGAGACTAGGGTACTGTAGAGTTTGAGGGAGCACAGTCTACAAGACAACCCTCACTTTTGACACCAACCAAGTTTGAGGGCTTCTCAAACTCAATGATTTGCTAGAAAGACTCATAGAACTCATTGAAAGCTGTTATATTCAAGGTTATGATTTACTACAAGAAAAGGATAAAGAGCCCGGCTTGCATGTTCAGTGGGGTAACCTATGAACCAGGAGGTCATGGTTTGATTCCCGGTCAGGGCACATGCCCAGGTTGCAGGCTCGATCTCCAGTGTGGGGCATGCAGGAGGCAGCCAATCAATGATTCTCTCTCATCATTGATGTTTTTATCTTTCTCTCTCTCTCCCTTCCTCTCTGAAATCAATAAAATATATTAAAAAAAAAGAAAGAGATAGCCGAAACCGGTTTGGCTCAGTGGATAGAGTGTCGGTCTGCGGACTGAAAGGTCCCGGGTTTGATTCCGGTCAAGGGCATGTACATTGGTTGCAGGCACATCCCTGGTAGGGGGTGTGCAGGAGGCAGCTGGTCAATGTTTCTCTCTCATCTATGTTTCTAGCTCTCTATCCCTCTTCCTTCCTCTCTGTAAAAAATCAATAAAATATATTTAAAAAAAAAAGAAAGAGATAAAGATTAAAATCATTCAAGGAACAATATGCATGGGACAAAGTCCAGGAAAGTTGCAAGTGCAGAACCTCCAGTTGTCATGGAAAGTATTATTTTATTAGCATCAATGTGCAACAATACACACAGAGTATTGCCAATCAGGGAAGTTCACCTGACTTTTGGTGTCTAAAGATTACATTAGGGTTCCATTGTGGACTCATAACTCCTACATGACTGACCTTTAGGCCCTCTGCAGGTAGAACTGATACTGCATGGCTGACCTTTAGTCTCCATTCTCTCTCGAGTTAAAGTGGACACCACATGTCCCAAAGTCCCTGTCATAAATAATATTGTTAGACTCTCTAGTGACCAAAGCATCCAGGTAAACAAAGACATACTTATCCAGCATGATATTTCAAAGGTTTAGAGATTATCTTCCAGAAGCCTAAGGCACAGGTAAGACTTCTTCCTGAGCAATGTTAAATTCTTTACTATCTAGGTACTCTGTCTAGCATGGACCTCCCATTGATGATTCTCTGACAGCATGTGGTGTGCTATGAAGGAAATCACTGAGAAGGCTGATACTATTTTTATATTGTAGGAGGAAGGTACTGACTTAAGCACATAAAACACCTTTCAGTGATTTGGCATCCTGGCACTTTGCTTGGCTTACCCTGTTTTCTCTGCAAGACTGCTCAGGTCTAAGCACAAGCAGAATAGGTAGTTTTTATGTGGTATGACATGAAAGATACAAAAAAATCCCCTTACATGTGGAATGTAAATGAACAAATAAAACAGAAATAGATTCGTAGATACAGAAAACAGACTGATGGTGGCCAGAAGGGAGAGGGGTTGGGGACTGGGTGAAAAAGGTGAAGGGATTGAGAAGTACAAATTGGAAGTTACAATACAGTCACTGTGATGTAAAGTACAGCATAGGGAATATAGTCAATAATATTGTAATGAAATGTATGGGTACTGGAAATATCAGGGGGAACACTTTGTAAAGTATATGATTGTCTAACCACTATGCTGTATACCTGAAACTAATACAAAATAATATTGAATGTAAACTGTAATTGAAAAAGAAATTTAAAAAAGAATTAGTGCACTCGCCAGAGCAGCTCAGTGGCTAGAGCATAGGCCCACACACCAAAGGGTCACAGGTTCTATTTCCAGTCAAGGGCACATACCTGGGTTGTAGACTCATCCCTGGCCCGGTGAAGGTGGGTTTGGGAGGCAACCAATTGATGTGTCTCTTTCACATCAATGTTTCTCTCTCCCCTCTCCCATTCCTCCCTACCCTCTCTCCCACTCTCTCTAACAATCAATGGAAAAAATATCCTCCAGTGTGGATTAAAAAAATAATTAGTTTGTTGAATTCAACAGGAAAAAATATTAAAATGTCAACAAAATAGACAAACTTCCCCCCAAAACTTCTTCTAACCTGTCTCTTCATACTCCAGAGCCACAGCACATCAGAACCAAGTGGCCTCTTAAAGATCATCTAATTCAGGTGTTGGAAAACTATGACTTGGGGCAAAATTTGGCTCTTTGCCCATTTTTGTAAATAAAATTTAATTGTAACAGCCTTGCCCATTCATTTGTGTATTGCTGATTTCATGCTACAATGGCAGAATTGAGAAGTTGTAATGGAGATCATATGGCTCTAAAAACAACTATCCATCTGACACTTTACCAAAAAATAAAGTTTGTTGACCTCTGGTTCAAATATATCATTATGCAGATTGAGAAATTGAAGTCCAAACAGGAGAAATATTATTAAATTGGGCAAATAACTGTTGAGTCCCTACTCTGTGGTGGCACTGTTGA
Organism: Eptesicus fuscus; assembly: GCF_027574615.1. NCBI lineage: Eukaryota > Metazoa > Chordata > Mammalia > Chiroptera > Vespertilionidae > Eptesicus > Eptesicus fuscus. The sequence goes on from NC_072473.1 coordinate 114,613,045, forward strand.
AGGCACTTGAGATCCATGTGAACAAAACAGATGAAAAATATTAGACTAATTATACTAACATCATACTAATGTTAGCAATTGATAATGCCATGGGAAAAGACTAACAAAAGGAGAGAGGGCTAATGGGGTGGGAAGAGTTGCAACTTTAATTAGGGTCATGAGTGTAGGTTTCATTGAATAATTAAGACTTAAAGAAGGTGGGGGTGAGCCTTGGAGGCACCTGGGAGAAAGCCTTTTCTGGTGGAGGGCATGTTCATGCAAAGTGCTGAGGCAGTCATGTTCCAGCAACAGTAAGGAAGCCAGCTTGTCTGGAGTAAAGTGAGTGATAGGGAGTATAGTGGGAGATGAAGGAAGAGTAGTGAAGGGTTACCAGGTACCATGCAGTTTATAATGCCATTGGTAAGACTGTGAGTGAAATGAGGAACAACTACAGATTTTGAACAGAGAAGTGATATGATATGAGTGGGACTTATATTTTAGTTGTAATGTTAAAGATAGACTGTTAGAAGGTAAAGATGAAATAAGAAGATCAGCATGATGGTTAATTTTATGTGTAAACTTGACTGGACTAAGGGATGCCCAGATGGCTGGTAAAATATTATTTCTGGATGTATCTGTAAAGGTGACTCTGGATGAGAGTAGCATTTGAATCAGAAGACTGAGTAAGAAGACCTCTTTCACCAGGGCAGTTGGGCATCATCCAATCCATTGAGTCCCAAATAGAACAAAAAGGTGGAGTAGGGCAAATTCACTCTCTGACTGAGCTAAGGCATCCATCTTCTTCCCTCAGACATTGGCACTCCTGGTTCTCAGGCCTTCAAATTTGAAATCTGGTCTGAGACTTACATTATTCTCAATCCCACCCTGGATACTGGGGCTTTCAGGCTTGAAGTGGTCCTACACCACTAGCTTTCCTGGGCCTCCAGCTTGCAGACAGTAGATTGTGGGAATTCTCAGCTTCCATAATTATATGAGTCAATTCCTCATACTATGTCTTTTTCTGTATATGTTATATATTTCCTATCCTGTTTCTTTGGAGGACCCTACTAATACAACCAGTTAAGAAGCTGTGATTGTAATCCAGCCTAGAGATGATGTTGGCTTGCACCAGTGAAAGATATGAGAAGTGCTTTAATTCTGGATTTATTTTGAAGGTAGTACCAAACAGGATTTGCTAAAGGTTTGAATGTAGGTTATAAGAGAAGGGGAGGAGTCAAGATTTTTGGCCTGAGCAACTAGAAGAATGGAGTTGTCAGTCATACAGGAAGTTAGTGGAAGAGTGAGGTTTTGAAACCAGCCCACAATCCCACCCCCACCCAATCCGATGTTTTTTCCACTAATTTGATTGTGCCTTCCTGGAATTCTGATATGACTCTTTCAGACACTGGAAGCTGGCTCAGGGCATGTGTAGCAACAACAGTGTGCAAATGATAAACAAGTCTCAGAGCTGTGGCTTTAACAGAGTATCGCTATTTCTAGGTTTATTTCCAGGTTTATTTTTCTGAGTTCAGGGAAAGGAAAATTTTCTTAATATTTAGCTCAAGCTCATTTAAAAGTTTCCCCTTGACCAGCTTTGATAAGGAGAAGAAAACAAACATAATGGCCCTGCTTGAATCTCATAAGATAATAAATATTCCAAATGAACATAATTGTTTTTAACCTTTATGCCTGGTACAATAAATGTCAAATGGAAAGATAACCTATCACTCTCCTGAAATGGCTTAAATAATAGGCCCTAGTTTGCTTTAATGGGAACTCACCCAGTAGACACACTCATATAACAAATGAGAAATCCCTAATGAGAGTTGCATTATTTCTATTGGCTTTTATGCCATTCTTAATTGATTGCCATCATGCACAGCTAATTAAGAGCATGATAATCTGACCAAGGTATTTTCAGCCAGTGCAATGGTGCCTGTTTTAAAACAATGACTTCTAGAAGCTCATGTCAAGGTGGCTGTCAAGTTACTCTATAGCTAGGGACCACCCCATCCTATCTAATAAAAGAGCAATATGCAAATTGATCATACCTCTGCTATACCCACAAGCCACGCCCACCAGCCAATCAGGAGCAAATATGCAAATAAACCCAACCAAGATGGCTGCAGCCACAGAGAGCAGGAGGGAGGCTTGGGATTCCCCGGCAATGGAGGAAGCCAAGCTTTCCTCCTGCCCTTGCCGGCTTAAGCCTCCACTCAAGGCTACAAAGTTTCAATTATAGAAGATACATAAATCCAAACAGAAATGGCTGCCACCACCGAGCAAGCAAGAGGCTTGACTCCACTTGAGGCTACAAAGTTTCAATTGCAGAAGATAAATAAATCCCAGATACCAGGGCCTCTGCTTGGGTTGCCGAGGGGGGCATGGCCAGCCTGCAAACCACCACAGGCCCCTTGACCAGGCCACCCCACAGCCCAAGGGAACCCCCACCCTGATCCAGGACACCCTTCAGGGCAAACCAGCTGGCCCCCACCCCTGCACCAGGCCTCTATCCTATCTAATAAAAGAGTAATGTGCAGATTGACTATCACTCCAACACACAAGATGGCTGCCCTCATGTGGTCAAAGATCCTGCCCCCATCTTTGACCACCACAAGATAGCCAGCAGGGGAGGGTTGTTAGTGGTGACCAGGCCGGCAGAGGAGGGAAGTTGGGGGTGACTGGGCCTGCAGGGAAGGGCAGTTGCAGGGGACCCAGGCCTGCAGTGGAGAGCAGTTGGGGGGGACCAGGCCTGCAGGGGAGGGCAGTTAGGGGTGACCAGGCCTGCAGGGGACGGCAGTTAGGGGCAGACAGGCTGGCAGAGGAGCAGTTAGGCATCAATAAGCCTGGCAGGGGAGTGATCAGGCTGTCAGGCAGAAGCGGTTAGGGGCAATCAGGAAGGCAGGCAGGTGAGCAGTTGGGAGCCAGCAGTCCTGGATTGTGAGAGAGATGTCCAACTGCTCGTTTAGATCCGATCCCAGTAGGATTGGGCCTAAACGAGCAGTCGGACATCCCTCGAGGGGTCCCAGATTAAAGGGTGCAGGCTGGGCTGAGGGACAACCCCCCCCGTGCACGAATTTCATGCACCAGGACTCTAGTTAGAAAATAGAATCCTTCCCTCACCAACCCAACCTGGCACATTTCTGTGGGTTGATTGCCTCAGCTGTGAATGGGAGCATTAAGACAGCCCGTCAGTGATGCCAAAAGCCTCCTAGGTCATGGCCTTTTTGGCCCAAGCACATCTGGCTAACATCCTGTTCCTGCTTATCCTCATCCCCCTCCCCGTATCAGAGATATCTATCCTGAATCTCTTTCATTGGCCTGTTCTCAGAGGGTTAGGGGGGTATACTGAAAAGATGACTGGATTTTTTTTTTCCTTCTGTTCTCAGCTCAGTTACAAACTGGCTATTTGACCTTGAATAAAGCACTTCTTTGTTTCCTTCTGTTTGTTTTTTCTACTCAAAAGTGAAAGATTGGAAGAGGTAAATTTTAAGGTTGCTTTTAGTTTTGCCTTTTAATTATTTAGTGGCTTTAGCTTTATAAGTAGCAAGTGGTGAGATTGGGAAAAGTTTGTTAAACTCAGAGTTTTCATGGTCTCTTCTATGATTTTGAGATAAGGAAATTTGCCTGATCAATCTCAAGCACCTTCTTTTGACTGAACCAAAATGAAGGTGTAAATAAAAGACCCAAATGCAGACATATGGCCAGTATCATTATTATGTAATTGGATTCATTAAGCCCTGGGTCAGCAAACACAAGATTCATTTCTTATCACATATGGGTGTTTGTGAAGAGTGTCGAAAGGATTTGGTCAGGAAGTTAAACATTTGTGCCTCTGATATTACACATGTCTCATTGAGGCATGAAATTAACTTCTTTGGAAACTAATTTGCATCATGGAGATGCAAATTAAAACCACAAAGAGATGTTTCACAATAATTAAATTAGAATAGATTAAAATCTGTCAATTCCAAGTATTGGTAAAGATATGGTATAATAGGAACTCTAACTATTGTTGTTGGGAATGTCAATTGATACACCTTCTTTACCTAGCAAATACAAACATTTATATGAACATGAATGTTCATAGCAGCATTATCTGTAAGGGGAAAAATGGAAAGAATATGAATGTAAGTAAAGCATGTATAAATATATTGAGGAATATCATGCAATGAATGAATATGAATAAGCCATAGCTATACATATCAACATAGGTAAATCTAAAAATTGTAGCATTAACAAAAAATATCATGCCATAGATAAATACAGATAGTTCAATTTTGGTTTTATAATGTTTAAAACAGTAGACAAAATTAAAGAAGATATTATTTAGAGATATAGGTATACGTATAGGTGGTAATTCTTTAAAAAAGTGAGAGCCTGGCCATGGTGGCTCAGTGGTTGAGCTTTGACCTATGAACCAGGAGGTCATGTTTCAATTCTGGTTGGGCACATGCCAGGTTGTGGGCTCCATCCCCAGTGTGGGGCATATAGGAGGCAGCTGATCAATGATTCTCTCTCATCATTGATGTTTCTCTCTCTCTCTCCCTCTCCATTTCTCTCTGAAATCAATTAAAAATATATTTTTTTAAAAAGTGAGAGAATGATTAACGAAGTAGGGTAGTAAATACCTTTGGTCTAAGGATGAGGAGGTAATTTGGAAGACACATAAAGTGGGATTTAAATATTGCTACTGTGTTCTTTAGTTTTGGGAACTGAAAAACAATTATAGGGGCAATATATTTTTATAAACACTCAAAGGATACAGAAGAAAGTAAGATTAGGATTAAACTTTTCCTTTGTCCTACAATTCCATTTAAAAGAGGAAAGGAGCACTGTTGGGGTGCATTTGAGGGTGCATCAATAATTTGAGGTGCATTCTTCTAGAGCAGTGGTTCTCAGTGTTGACCCTAGACCAGTAACATGAGTATCACCTGGGAACTTGTTAGAAATGCAAATTCCCTGGCCTCATTTCAGACCTACTGACTGAGAAACTCTGAGGTGAGGCTGTGCTATTTGTGTTTTAATAAGTCCTCTGGGTGGTTATCATCCCTGATTGAATAATAACAGAATCATTAGAGGAAATTTGAAAAAAACCACCAGAGCCCAGTTCTTACCTCCAGATATTTTTTTTTTACAGTTTCTCCAGAAAAGGTTGAGAGTCATTGGTCTAGGCTTTCTGCACATATGCATAATATATGTGTTATGTATAAATTTATCTAAGCTTTCTATAATATATATATATATATATGTATATATACACATATATACACACACACATATATATGTATGTATAGTGTAGAAGGCCTTGACCAATGACTTTCAGACCTATCTACATATTATAATTATACTAGAGGCCTGCTGCATGGATTTGTGCACTGGTGGGGTCCCTTGGTCTGGCCTGTGCCATCTCGCAATCTGGGACCCCTTGGGGGTGTTGGACTGACAGTTTCGGCCCAATCCCCACAGGCCAGGCCGAGGGACCCCACTGGTGCAAGAATCCGTGCACTAGGCCTCTAGTATGCATATAAGATTTTTGGTTAATCTCTTCCTGCCCTCACCCTTCCCCCCTTCCCTCTGAGATTCATCAGTCTGTTCCGTGTTTCCATGTCTGTGGTTGAGTGTCTGCTTCCTAGTGGTCAGTGCACAACATAGCTATGGTCGAACAGTAGGATGGTCACTTAGGCTTTTATATATATATATATATATGAATATTAGAGTCTTCTGCATCTTTCATTTTTCACTAATAATATATCAACAAATATGAATTGTTTTCAGTTTTTAGTGCTGTGGTTCTTAACCAGGGTTGATTTTGCTGCATAGGGGACATTTGGCAATATCTGGATCCTTTTTTGGTTGTCACAACTAGTGCAGGTATTATTAACATCTATGAGGGTAGAGACTAGGGATGCTACTAAATATCCTACAATACACAGGACAGCTTCCCACAACAATGAATTATCTGACCCCAAATGTCAATAGTGCTGAGGTTGAAAAATCCTGTTTTAGAAGGATATACAGTGTTCCATTCTAAGACAGTATTAGATTTTTACTCAATCTTTCCAAAGTGCTTTGGTTACTTCATTTAATACCCACAGTTTATAAAGGACTTGAGAAGATGCATTATATGGTTATGTCTTGTCTCTCTGCATACTTTCCCAAAACTTGGTAAAATAAGATGTGTGATTTAAAAAATATATTTTTTATTGATTTCAGAGAGGAAGGGAGAGGGAGAGTGAGATAGAAACATCAGTGATGAGAGAAAATTGGCTGCCTCCTGTACACTTCACACTGGGGATTGAGCCCTCAATCAGGGCATGTTCCCTGACCGGGAATTGAACCCTGACCTCCTAGTTCATAGGTCGATGCTCAACCACTGAGCCATGCCAGCTGTGCAGGTGGGTGATTTTTGATTCTTTTGTTATTATAGTAATCAACATGTTCCTGGGCATGTTAACAGTGTTAAAAGTGCTATGAATTGAATTGAGTCATACTCAATCCCCACAATATAGCGAGATTCTGTCATATTTATATCTGGTTAAACCCTAGAAATGAAGGCTGGGTGACATTTTTTTCTGTCAAGAACAAATGGAATTAACCTTAGAATCTCGGGTGTTTTGCAGAGTGAATAATTAAAAAGCATTGGCAAATAGTAAGTTGTCTGCTGTGACCTTTCAGTTCCTGAAGTTTTGACTGACAGTCCCCTCTTTACAGTTTAGTAAAGTTGTAAACAGAGAGACATGAGATCCACTGATGGGCCAGGCTGTCAAATATTGAATATGAAAAGGTCAGCATCAGTCTGCTTGCTGATATGACCAGACTGGCTTGGAATTGGTGGGCCTGTGACATTGTGGCTTTGAGCAATTGACTTAAAGGGAAATTGACAACTAATTCCATAGCAAATGGAATGGGAAACTCTTCTGTTTGAATCCTTTTGGAATATTAGAAACTAGCTCCAAAACTTAGGTAGATAATACTATAGAAATGGTGTTTTGAAGATTTTATCTAAGTGTTGTTTTCTTCTCCCTTTTTCTAATATTTTTAGTATCTTGCAAATACTAACCTCTCACTCTGGAAACAGGGACTTTCTTGTTATGTATTACATATAGAACCCTTAAAAACTATTATAATACTTTCTCAGACCATCCTCTCTATTTTCTTCTTGATGTTTCTCATTTTTATCTTTTTACCTTTACCTCAACTATTTCTTTTCTTCTTCTTGCATCCTTTAAGACTCTATTGCTCCTTGAGGTACTTCCATTCTTTGATTTCTCCAGCCTTGGCATATGGTAAGTTTATCATAACAGGAGGTATTGGAACATTTATTCATTCATTCACCAAACATTGTTTGAGTGCCTAATATGAGCCAGGTCCTGTGTAAGCTGACAAGGGGTGATGTATAGTTCCTGAATTCAGTGGGGTATAAACATGTTTCAGTTTTACTGTTTCTCAATAACTGCCTTCAACTATGTGTTGTTGAATTTCCATTTCTGTTCTCTATTAACATTGTGGATATATCCTACATCTTTCAGAATGGCTAAGGGAAAAGACCCTGGTAATACCAAGTGTTTGTGAGGTTATGGAGTAAGTAGAATGCACCCACATTGCTGTTACGAGTGTAAATTGGTACAACCATAGTGAAAAATTTTTGGCAGTGATCACTGATTCAAATATATACTATTCTATTACTCAACAATTATGTTGCTAGGTCTATACACAAGAGAAAAGTAAACATAGTTTTACAAAAAATATGTACCTGATTGTTCACAGAAGTGCTATGCATAACAATAAAAAACTGAAAATTTCTCAAATGTGCTGCATATCTAATTTTATTGCGCTTCACTTTATTGCACATTGCAGATATTGGGGTTTTTTTTACACATTGAAGGTTTGCAGAACTCTGTGATGAGCAAGTCTATCGGTGCCATTTTTCCAACAGCACTTGTTCACTTCATGTCTCTGTGGCACATTTTGGTAATTACCACAATATTTCAAAAACTTTATTATTATATGTATTATGGTAATCTGTAATCAGTGATCTTTGATGTTACTATTATAATTTTGGGGGCACCATAAACTGAGACCATATACAATGGTGAACTTAATAAATGTTGTGTTTGTTCTGACTGCTCCAACGAGCACCATTCCCCATCTCTCTCCCTCTCCATGAGCTTTCCTATTCCCTCATAAAGAACAATATTGAAATTAGGCAAATTAGTAACCCTACATTGACCTCTAAGTATCAAAGTAAAGAGAATAGTTGCTCTTTCTCACTTTAAATAACAAGCTAGAAATGATTAAGCTTAATGAGGAAGGCATGTTGAAAGCTGAGATAGGCCAAAAGCTAGGCCTCTTGTGCCAAACATTTGGCCAAGTTGTGGCTGCAAAGGAAAGTTCCTGGATGAAATTTAAAGTGCCACTCCAGTGAAAACATAGATGATAAGAAAGTAGAATAACCTTATGCTGATATGGAGAAAATTTTAGTGGTCTGGATAAAGATTAAACCAGCCAGAACATTTCTGTAAGCCAAAGCCCAATCCAGAGCAAGGTCCTAAATCTATTTAATTTTATGAAGGCTAAGAGAGGCGAAGAAGCTGCTGAATAAAAGTCTGATGCTAGCAGAGGTTATTTCAAGTGGTTTAAGGAAAAAAATCCCTCTCTATCCATGAAAGTACAAGATGAAACAGCAAGTGATGGTGTAGAAATTACAGCATGTTATTCAGAAGATCTTGTAGCTAAGATAATTAATGAAGGGGGCTACACTAAACAACAGATTTTCCATGTAGATGAAGCAACATTATATTAAAACATGCCTTATATTTAGAACTTTCATAGCTTAGAGAGAAGTCAGTGCTTGGTTTCAAAGCTTCAAAGGACAGGTAGACTCTCTTAATTGGCATCCACTTCAGCTGGTGACTTTATGTTGAATCCAATGCTCATTTACCATTCTGAAAATCCTAGGGCCCTTAAGATTTATGCTAAATCTATTCTCCCTCTGCTCTATAAATGGAACAACAGAGCCTGGATGACAGCACATCTGTTTACAACATGGTTTACTAAATATTTTAAGCCCACTGTTGAGACCTACTGCTAAGAAAAAAGATTTCTTTCAAAATAGTACTGTCTATTGACAATGTAGCTGGTCACCCAAGAGTTCTGATGGAGATGTACATTGAGATTAATGTTGTTTTCATGCTTGCTAACACAACATCCATTCTGTAGCCCATGGATCAAGGAGTAATTTCGATGTTTGAGTGTTATAATTTAACAAAAACATTTTATAAGACTATAGGAGCCAAAGATAGTGATTTCTTTCTGATGGATCTGGGAAAAGTCAATTGAAAACATTGTGGAAAAGATTCACCATTCTAGATGCCATTAAGAACATTCTTGATTCATGGGAAGAGGTCAAAATATCAACAATAAGATTTGATTCAAACCTTCATGGGTGACTTTGAGGGGTTCAAGAGTTCAGGCAATGGAGTAACTGCAGATGCGGAGGAAATAACAAGAAAATTAGAATTAGAAGTGGAACCTGAAGATGTGACAAAATTGCCACAATCTCATGATACCACTTCAATGGACGAAGAGTTGCTGATTGTGGATGAGCAAAGTGGTTTCTTGAGATGGAATCTACTTCTGGTGAAGATGTCATGAAGATTGTTGAAATGATAACAAAGAATTTAGAATATTATATACACTTAGTTAATAAAGTGGCTGCAGGATTTGATAGGATTGACTCCAATTTTGAAAGAAGTTCTACTGGAGATAAAATGCTATCAAACAGCATTGCATGCTAACCCAGAAATTGTTCATGAAAGGAAGATTCAATTGATGTGGAGACTTCATTGTGGTCTTATTTTAAGAAATTGCAACAACCAACACCATGATCATTCAGTAGCTATCCATACTGAGGCAAGACCCTCCACCAGTAAAAAGGTTATAACTGAAGGCTCAGATGATGATTACCTTTTTTTAAACAATAAGGTACTTTTAAAATTAAATTATGTGCATTGTAATAAATTTTTAATTAAGGTATGTGCGTTGATTTCTAGACATCATGCTATTTCACTCTTTTTTTAAAATATATTTTTATTGATTACAGAGAAAGAGAGAGGGAGAGAGGAGAGAAATATCAATGATGAGAGAGAATCATTAATTAGCTGTTTCTTGCACACCCCATACTGGGGATCGAGCCCATAACCCAGGCATGTGTCCTTGACCAGAATCAAACCCGGGACCTTTCAGTCTGCAGGCCAACACTCTATCCACTGAGCAAAACCAGCTAGGGCTATTGCACTCTTAATAGACTATAGTGTAGTGTAAAATAAAGTTTCATATCCAATGGGAAATTTTTTTTAAATCATGTGATTTGCTTTATTGTCATATTTGTTTTTTTGTTGTTGTCTGGAACCAAACCTGAAAACTGTCTTAGAGTAAACTTTTGTATATTAACAAAATAAAATACTCGACAGCAATGAAAGTAAACTAACTACTACCACATGAAAAAAGTGATGACTTTTTAGGAAATTTTGTTATAAAAATCATTATATATATTTAGGGTTCATGGAGTAGAGAATATATTGGAGAGGAAGAAGCAATCATGGACAACTTCTCCCAAAAAGTTAAACTTGACTTTTGAAAGAAGAGATTAACCCCTTCTCCAAGATATGATTTTTTTTTTTTTGGCTGTGCAAAAGCTTCCCCCTGCCCCGCTTTTAAAAATATATATCTTTATTGATTTTAAAGAGGAAAGGAGAGGGAGAGAGAGATCGAAACATCAATGATGAGGGAGAATCATTGATTAGCTGCCTCCTGCACACCCCTTACTGGGGATTGAACCCACAACCCAGGGATCTTCCCTTGACCAGAATTGAACGTGGGACTCTTCAGACCACAGGGCAATGCTTTATCCACTGAGCCAAACTGGCTAGGGCTTGATGTGCAGAAGCTTTTATCTTAGCTATAGTCCCACTTGTTTATTTTTGCTTCCATTGTTTTTGCTTTTGATGCCATATAAAAAAATATTGCCAAGACCAAAGTCACAGAGTTTCTTCTCTATATTTTCTTCTAGTAGTTTTAAGGTATCAGGTCTTAAGTTTAAGTCTTTGATCCATTTTTAGTTAATTTTTGTCAATATATAATTATAGGGGTTCATTTATATTTTTCTACAGATGTTTATATAGTTTTTCCAACATTTGTCAAAAAGACTATTCTTTCCCTATTGATTTTTTTGACTTCCTTGTCAAATATTAGTTGACTAGAGGCCTGGTGCACGAAATTCGTGCATGGGGGCCAGTGGGGAGGGTGTCCCTCAGCCTGGCCTGCACCCTCTCCAATCTGGGACCACGCATGGGATAACCAGCAGTTGGACATTCCTCTCACAATTCAGAACTGCTGGCTCCTAACCGCTCACCTGCCTGCCTGATTGCCCCTAACTGCTTCTGCCTACCAGCCTGATTGTCCCTAACTGCTCCCCTGCTGGCTTGATTGCCCCTAACCACCTCTGCCTCGTCCCGCACCTGGTACCCAGGATTCCCTCCTCTAGCTGACCACAGGCACCCAGGATCTGGGCTTCCCTCCCTCTGGTCAGCCATAGGCACCCAGGCTGGCTGCAGCCTCAGGGGATGGTGGACAGGGGGCTTCGCCTGTGCTGCAGCTGCAAGTGCTGGGGCCCAGGACCGCAGGGTGGGTGGCTTCTCTATCTCCCAGGCCACAGCCAGCCGCAGTTACTGGTGCCCAGGACTGCAGGGTGGGCGGCTTCTCTGTCTCCCAGGCCACAGCCAGCCTCAGGTACTGGGGCCCAGTTTCTCCATCTCCCCCAGGACATGGGGCAGGTGGACATGGGGTGGGCGGCTTCTCCAGCTGGCTGTAGCCTGGGATCATAGGGCAGGCGGCTTCTTCGTCTCCCAGATCGCATCCACCCTCAGGTGCTGGCACCCGGTTTCTTGTCTCCCCCAGGACGTGGGGAGGGCGGCTTCTCTAGCTGGCTGCAGCTTGGGATCACGGGGCAGGCGGCTTCTTCATCTCCCGGGTCGCAGCCAGCCTCAGGTGCTGGCACCCGGTTTCTTGTCTCCCCCAGGACGTGGGGAGGGCGGCTTCTCCAGCTGGCTGTGGCTTGGGATCACGGGGCAGGTGGCTTCTTCATCTCCCAGGTCGCAGCCAGCCTCAGGCGCTGAGGCCCAGTTTCTCAGTCTCCCCCAGGAGGTGGGGCAGGCGGACCTGAGGTTTCTGCTGCTGGCTGCAGCTTGGGATCACAGGGCAGGCGGCTTCTTCATCTCCCGGGCTGCAGCCAGCCTCAGACACTGGCACCTGGTTTCTTGTCTCCCCCAGGATGTGGGGTGAACGGCTTCTCCAGCTGGCTGAGGCCTGAGATTACGGAGCAGGCAGCTTCTTGGTCTCCGTGGCTGCAGCCAGCCTCAGGTGCTGGGGCCCAGTTTCTCCGTCTCCCCAGGATGTGGGGCAGGCGGACCTGAGGCTTCTGTGGCTGGCTGAGGCCTGGGATCATGGGGCAGGAGGCCTCTTGGTCTCTGTGGCTGTAGCCAGCCTCAGGTGCTGGTGCCTGACTTCTCCAACTCCCAGAGACCTGGAGAGGCTGGGGGGCGGGGCTGCCGCCATGTTTTCAGTTTAATTGCATACTCACTCTGATTGGATGGTGGGTTTGGCTGGGGCGTGGCTGGTGGGTGTGGCTTGTGAGTGTAGCGGAGAGATGATTTGCATATTACTCTATTATTAGATAGGATTATATAGGCAGTGGTTTAATTCTTGGCTATCTAGTCTGTTCCACTGTTGTATGTGTCTATTTTTATGCCATTACCATAATGTTTTAATACTATAGCTTTGAAGTATAGTTTGAAATTAAGAAATGTGATGGCTCTGGCTTTACTCTTCTTTCTCATAATTTCTTTGGCTATTTGGAGTCTTTTGGGGTTCCATACAAATTATAAGATTTTTTTTTACCTGATTGTTTCATTTAATTATTTATTTATTTTTTAAATTTCTTTATTGATTAAGGTATTGCATTTGTTTCCTCATCCCTCCATTAACCCCCCAACCTGCCCCCCCCCAACATTCATGTCCTCACCCCCCTGGTGTTTGTGTCCATAGGTTAGGCTTATATGCATGCATACAAGTCCTTTCGTTGATCTCTCCTCCTTACCCCACTCCCCTACCTTCCCTCTGAGGTTTGACAGTCTGATCGATGCTTCTCTGTCTCTGGATATGTCCCTGTTCATCAGTTTATGTTGTTCACTATATTCCATAAATGAGTGAGATCATGTGGTATTTATCTTTCTCTGACTGGCTTATTTCACTTAACAGAATGCTCTCCAGTTCCATCCATGCTGTTGCAAATGGTAAGAATTCCTTCTTTTTTACCGCAGCATAGTATTCCATTGTGTAGATGTACCACGGTTTTTTAATCCACTCATTTGCTGATGGGCACTTAGGCTGTTTCCAAATCTTAGCTATGGTGAATTGTGCTGCTATGAACATAGGAGTACATATATCCTTTCTGATTGATGTTTCTAGCTTCTTGGGGTATATTTCTAGAAGTGGGATCACTGAGTCAAATGGGAGTTCCATTTTTAGTTTTTTGAGGAAACTCCATAATGTTCTCCACAGTGGCTGCACCAGTCTGCATTCCCACCAGCAGTGCAGAAGAGTTCCTTTTTCTCTGCAACCTCACCAACACTTGTCATTTGTTGATTTGTTGATGATAGCCATTCTGACAGGTGTGAGATGATACCGCATTGTCGTTTTGATTTGTATCTCTTAGGTAATTAGTGACTTTGAGCATGTTTTCATATGTCTCTTGGCCTTCCTTCTGTCCCCCTTTGAAAAGTGTCTATTTAGGTCCATTGCCCATTTTTTGATTGGATTGTTTATCTTCCTTTTGTTAAGTTGTATGAGTTCCCTGTAAATGTTGGATATTAAACCCTTATCAGTGATAACATTGGCAAATATGTTCTCCCATACAGTGGGCTTTCTTATTGTTTTGTTTTTTATTGTATTGATGTTTTTTTGTGGTTTTTTTTTCTGTGCAGAAGCTTTTTATTTTGATGTAGTCCATTTGTTCATTTTCTCTTTAGTTTCCATTGCCCTAGGAGCAGTATTGGTGAAGAAATTGCTTCGGCATATGTCTGAGATTTCTCTGCCTGTGGATTCCTCTAGTACTTTTATGGTTTCCTATCTTATGTTTAAGTCCTTTATCCATTTTGAGTTTATTTTTGTGTATGGTGTAAGTTGGTGGTCTAGTTTCATTTTTTTGCATGTATCTGTCCAATTTTCCCAACACCATTTGTTGAAGAGACTGTCCTGACTCCATCTTATGTTCATGTGTCCTTTGTCAAATATTAATTGGGCATAGTGGTTTGGGTCAATTTCTGGGTTCTCTATTCTATTCCTTTGATATATATGTTTGTTATTGTGCCTGTACCAGGCTGTTTTAAGAACAGTGGCTTTGTAATACAGCTTGATATTTGGTATTGAGATTCCACCTACTTTGTTCTTCTTTCTCAGGATTGCTATGGCTATTCAGGGTCTCTTTTTATTTCAGATGAATTTTTTGAAAGTTCGTTGTAGGTCTCTGAAATATGCCCTTTGTATTTTAATGGGGAGTGCATTGAATCTGTAGATTGCTTTGGGTAGTATGGACATTTTGATGATGTTGATTCTACCAATCCATGAACACGGTATTTTCTTTCATCTGTTTATGTCTTCCTCTATCTCTCTTTTTCTGTGTCCTGCAGTTTTCCGCATTAAGGTCTTTTACCTCCTTAGTTAATTTTATTCCTAGATATCTTAATTTTTTTGGTGCTATGGTAAATGGGATTGCTTTTTTAGTCTCTCTTTCTGTAAGTTCACTATTGGTGTAAAGAAATGCCATAGATTTCTTGGCATTAATTTTGTATCCTGCTACATTGCCGAATTCATTTATTAAGTCTAATGATTTTTTTATGACATCTTTAGGGTTTTCTATGTACAATATCATGTCATCTGCGAATAAGGACAGTTTTACTTCTTCTTTTCCAATTTGGATGCCTTTTATTTCTTCTTCTTATCTGATCGCAATGGCTAATACTTCCAGTACTATGTTGAACAGGAGTGGTGAGAGTGGGCATCCCTGTCTTGTTCCTGTTCTTAGGGGAAATGGTATTAGTTTTTGTTCATTGAGTATGATGTTGGCTGTGGGTTTGTCATATATGGCTTTTATTATGTTAAGGTATGTTCTTTCTATTCGCACTTTCTGAGAGTTTTTATCAAGAAAGGGTGTTGGATTTTGTCAAATGCTTTTTCTGCATCAATTGATATGACTATGTGATTTTTATCTCTCAATTTGTTTATATGATGCATCACGTTTATAGATTTGCGCATATCGTACCATCCTTGCATCCCCAGGATAAATCCTACTTGGTCATGGTGTATGATCTTTTTGATGTACTGCTGGAACCGATTTGCTAGAATTTTGTTGAGGATTTTGGCATCTATGTTCATGAGAGACATTGGCCTATAATTCTCTTTCATTGTGTTGTCTTTATCTGGTTTTGGTATTAGGGTGATGTTGGCTTCATAGAATGAGCTAGGAAGTGTTCCTTCCTCTTGAATTTTTTTGGAATAGTCTGAGGAGGATAGATTTTAGTTCTTCCTTGAATGTTTGGTATAACTCTCCTGTGAAGCTGTCTGGCCCCGGGCTTTTGTTTGCTGGGAGCTTTTTGATGACTGCTTCAATTTCTTCCATAGTTACTGGCCTATTGAGATTTTTAGAATCTTCCTGATTTTGTTTTGGAAGGTTGTATTTTTCTAGGAATATGTCCATTTCCTCCAGATTGTCTAGTTTGTTGGAGTAGAGTTGTTCATAGTATTTTTTAGCAATCCTTTGTATTTCTGTGGGTTCTGTTGTTATTTCTCCTCTCTCATTTCTGATTTTGTTTATTTGGGTCCTCTCTCTTTGCTTCTTGGTGAGCCTGGCTAGAGGTTCATCAATCTTGTTTATCCTTTCAAAGAACCAGCTCTTTGTTTTGTTGATGTTTTGTATTTTTTTTTGGTCTCTATGTCATTTATTTCTTCTCTGATCTTTATTATCTCCTTCCTTCTGCTCACTCTGGGCTTTTCTTGTTGCTCTCTTTCTAATTCTTTGAGTTGTAGAATTAGATGATTTGCTACCATTTTTTTCTTGTTTTTTTGAGGTAGGCCTGTAGAGCTATAAACTTCGCTCTCACGACTGCTTTCCTTGTGTCCCATAGATTTTGGATTGTTGTGTTTTTGTTGTCATTAGTTTCCAGGATGTTTTAAATTTCTTTTTTGATCTCATTGGTAACCCAGTCATTATTTAATAGCATGCTATTCAGCTTCCAAGTGTTTGAGATTTTTGGATTGTTTTTATTGTAGTTTATTTCTAATTTAATGGCATTGTGGTCTGAGAAGACTCTTGTTATGATTTCAGTCTTCTTGAATTTGGGGAGACTTTGCTTGTGACATAATATGTGTTCTATATTTGAAAATGTCACATGTGCGCTTGAGAAGAACGTATATTCCGTGGCTTTGGGTGAAATGTTCTGAAGATGTCAGTTAAGTCAATCTGATCTAGTGAGTCATTTAGGATTGCTGTATCTTTTCTGAGTTTTTTTCTAGGGGATTTATCCATTGATGTCAGTGGTGTATTAAAGTCCCCTACTATTATTGTATTGTTGTCAATCTCTCCCTTGATATCTTCCAGGAGTTTTGTTATGTATTTGGGTGCTCCTGCATTGGGTGCATATATGTTTACCAGGGTTATATCCTGTTGTTGTATCAATCCCTTTATTATTATGAGGTGGCCTTCTTTATATCTTGTTATGGCCTTCACTTTGAGGTCTATTTTGTCAGATTAACGTATTGCTACCCCAGCTTTCTTTTTTCATTTCCATTTGCCTGAAAGGTATTTTTCCATCTTTTCACTTTCAGTCTGTGTGAGTCCCTTGTTCTGAGATGGGTCTGTTGTAGACAGCATATATATGGGTCATGTTTTTTTTATCCATTCAACCACTCTTTGTCTTTTGAGGGGAGCATTTAGTCCATTTACGTTTAACGTTATTACTGAAAGGTACTTGTTTGTAGTCATTTCTATTTTTGTGCCTGTGTTCCTTCTTACCTTTTTATTTCTTCTTTTTACAGCATTCCCTTTAGCATTTCTTGCATTGCTGGTTTGGTGGTGATAAACTCCCTCAGCCTTTTTTTGTCTGCAAAGCTCCTGATTTCCCCTTCAATTTTGATTGATAGTCTTGCTGGAAAGAGTATTCTAGGATTCAGTCCTTTGCTTTGCAACACTTTGTATACCTCCTTCCATTCCCTTCTAGCTTGATGTGTTTTTGTTGAGAAATCATTTAATAATCTGATTGGGGATCCTTTGTAGGTAACTCTCTGTCTCTCTCTTGCTGCCTTTAAGATTCTCTCTTTGTCATTAACCCTTTGCACTCGCTTGCTTTTTTCTCGATTCCTTTATTCTAATGCTAACCATGTTGAGTCACACTCGACATCTGAGTGCAAAAGGTTAATATTTGCCATTGAAATTATGATGTGTCTTGGTATGGGTCTTTTGGGATTGATCTTGCTTGGGACTCTCTGTCCTTGTGCAACTTTTTTCTTCCCCATATCTGGGAAGTTTTCTGTCATTATTTCTTCAAATAGATTTTCTAATCCTTGCTGCTCTTCTTGTCCTTCTGGCAGCCCTATTATATGTATGTTACTTCATTTCATGTTGTGCCAAAGCTCCCCTAGGTTCTCCTGCTTTTTAATTTTTTTCTCTAGTTGCTGTTCATATTGAGCTTGTTTCTCTACCTTATCTTATAACTCACTAATTCGGTCCTCTGCTTCTTCTTGTCTACTGATAAAACTTTCCATTGTGTTTTTGATTGTAGCTATATCACTTTTCATTTATTCCTGGTTCTTGCTTAGGTTTTTTGTTTTCTCATCCATCTGGTGAATGAATTGTACAACCATTACTCTGAATTCTTTTTCGGTCATGTTGCATGCTTCAATTTCACTAATTTCCTTTCTTGGTGACTCCTCATTTTCTTTCATCTGGGGATTGTGTTGTCTCCCCATTCTGACTCTCTCCGGAAGGTTCAAACTTCAAGTTATGTGGACCTGGGCTGTGTGCTGTGGGAGCTTCGCACCACCTGAGTGTCACTGAAGTGCTCCGACACTAGTACGTGTGGCTGCCGTGGGTTGGTGGGAACCAGGCTTGCCCAGGGTCAGTGTTACCAGTACTCAGTGTTGTCTCATGTGCGCACCTAGAATCAGGAACCCCGCCTGCACTGTCCTGTTGGCGCCGAAAATCAGAGTCCCCTAGCATGTGTCAGGAGTCAGAGTTCCCCTGTGTCTGCACCAAGAATCGAGTATCAGAGTCTCTCTTATTTCGTGCAGCTTCTCGCTGAGAATCATGCACCAAGAATTGCAGTCACTGGCTCTTAGTGTGAATGTGCTGTAAGTCAGGGATCCCACGCGCACGCGATAAGAAATAGAATCAAGTCAGTGGTGCTCAGTGCTGCCTCCCACAGGGAGAATCTGGATCCAGGTCACAATGGAGGACTGGGTTGCACAGTAGCACTGTGTAGACTGGAGGTCTGCCCCCATGCTACGGAAAACAGACTTCTGTGTGTGCTTTCCCAGAATCGAAGTCAGGTGGCACTGGTGCCCTGTGTGGGCTTCGGGTGTGGTCACCTGATTGAGTTGCACAGAGCAGATTCCCAGTCTCTGTGCATGTGCGCAGGCTCAAATTCCTGTAGGGGCACTGCGGCCTCTGCGTGCTCTCCCAAGCTCAAATTCCCATAGGGGTGCAAATTATAAGATTTTTAAAATATTTCTGTGAAAAATACCATTGGAATTTTGATAGGGATTGCCATTAATATAAAAGTATGCAAAGAACTCATGGAACTCAATAACATAAAACTGCTAACAATCCAATTTAAAAAATGGGCAGAGGACATGACTAGACATTTTTTTTCTTTCTTTTTTTATTGTCTAAAGTTTTACATATGTCTCCTTTTTCTCCAATTGATCCCTTCAGCCATTCCCACCCTGGGTAAGCCCCCACTGCCCCAGTGTCTGTGTCTATTGGTTATGCTAATATGCATGCATACAAGTCCTTTGGTTGCTCTCTAGCCCCCCCTCCCCTACCATTTGTCTCTGAATCTATTCTTGTTCATCAAATTATGTTCATCATTATATCCCACATATGAGTGAGATCATGTGATATTTATCTCTGACTAGACATTTTTCCAAAGAAGATATACAACTGGCCATCAGGTACCAAAAAAAAAAAAGAAAAAGAAAAAAAAAAGATGTTCAACATAACTAATCACCAGGGAAATCCAAATTAAAATCACAATGAGATATCATCTCACACCTGTTAGAATGACTGTCATAAAGGACACAAGAGGTAAGTGTGGGCAAAGATATAGAATAAAGAGAACCCGTGCACACTGTTGGTGGAAATATAAATTGGTCCAGCCACTATGAAAAACATTATGGAGGTATCTCAAGAAAGTAAAAATAGAACTACTATATGATCCAGCAATTCCACTTCTGGATATACACCCAAAGATATTGAATATATCTATACACTTTTATGTTAATTGCAGCATTATTTACAATAGCCAAGAGATGTAAACAACCTAAGTACCTGTCAACAGATGAATGAATGAAGAATATGTGCTATATATGCAATGAAATATTAATCAACCATGAGAAAAGAGGACATTTTGCCATTTTGTAACAACATGGATGGGCACTGAGGATATTATGCTAAGAGAGATAAGTCAGACAAAGAGAAATACTATATGATCTCATATATATTTATAATATAAAAAGCCAAACTCATGAAATCAGACAGCAGAATAGTGGTTACCAGGGGCTAGGTGGTCGGGGTATAGGAGAGATGTTTAAGGGCACCAACTTGCAAAATAGATAAGTAAGTTCTAGAAATCTAATTCACAACATAGTGATAATAGACAATGACACTGTACAATAAACACCAACCTTGCTAAGAGATCTTAATTATTACTATCACAAAAAAGTAAATAAGTATCCTACCTAATAAAAGAGTAATATGCAAATTGACCACACCTTTTGCTAGGCCCAAACCACGCCCACCAGCCAATCAGGGTGAGTATGCAAATTAACCCAACCAAGATGGCGGTTAATTTGCATACATAGGCGCCCTCCCCCTGCGATGGATCGCTGGGGTCCGCTCCAGCACCAGGCCTAAAGCCTCCGGACCCTCTGCAATCGATCACAGGGAGCGGACCCTCTGCAATCGATTGCAGGGAGCTGGGTGTCTGCTCTGGCCCCCTGCAATCAGTCACAGGGAGCTGGGGGTTGCTTCAGCCTGGTGCTTTAGGCTTTAGGTGTGGGAAGGGGCCACGCCTACGATCAGAGGTGCTGGGGGAAACCCCTTCCCAAGTCTAAAGCCTGGGGCGGAGGCTTTGGGCTTGGGGAAGTGCTGGGGGGACCCCCTTCTCAAGCCTAAAGTCTGGGGCAGAGGCGTTAGGCTTAAGAAGGGGCCAAGCCTACGATTAGAGGTGCCGGGGGAAACCCCTTCCCAAGCCTAAAGCCTGGGGTGGAGGCTTTAGGCTTAGGAAGGGGCTGAGCCTGCGATCAGAGGTGTGGGTGGGGAACTCCTTCCAAAGCCTAAAGCCTGGGGCAGAGGCTTTAAGCTTGGGGAGGTGCCAAGCCAGTGATTGGAGGTTCTGGGGGGGGGACCCCTTCCCAAGCCTAAAGCCTAGGACAGTGGCTTTAGGCTTAAGAAGGGGCCAAGCCTATGATCAGAGGTGCCAGGGGGGAACCACTTCCCAAGCCTAAAGCCTGGGGTGGAGGCTTTAGGCTTGGGAAGGGGCTGAGCCTGTGTTTAGAGGTGGGGGGGGACCCCTTCCCAAGTCTAAACCTGGGGCGGAGGCTTTTGGCTTGGGAAGGGGCTGAGCTTGGGATCGGAGGGAAGGGGAAAATATCAATGGAAACATATCCTTAGGTGAGGATAAAAAGAAAAAGAAAGAAATGTCATATCCTATGAAAGACACATCTTGAAAATGCTTAAAGAAAGTTGTCATTTTTTCATGGTGAAGGGACTGGAGTCCATGTTGATGAAAATACCTTGGTGGCTGTGGTGACTGGCAGTGGCTGCAGCAGTGGGGTGATGGAGCTGGCGCCTTCCCCTGATCAGCCCGGTCACCTCAAGCAAAGGGAGGCCAGACTGAGGCTTAGGTCCTCTCCCAATGGGGAGCGGGCTTAAGCCATCCATAGGACATCCCCTGAGGGCTCCCAGTATGTGAGAGGGGACAGGCTGGGCTGAGGGACCCCTCCCCAGTGCGTGAATTTCATGCACCGGGCCCCTAGTGTGTCAGAATAGAGGAACTAGCTATCAACAATGGCTACCATATTACAATATATAAATGTATCAAATCAACATGTACAACTTAAATTTACACAGTGTTATATATCAAATATATTTCAATAAAACCCATTTAATATAACTAAAGCCAAAAATAAAATTAATAATAGATACAGATGCAGGAAGTTGGAAAAATTGACAGAAGGGACTGCCTAGTGTATGAAACTGCCTAAAGCATTAAGGGAATATAGCATGAGGTAGGTGTTGGAAATACACTTGTTTCAACTAAGGGATCTGAGCCTCAGAGAGCAACTTTCCCAAGGTCACACATGTAGTAAATGGTAAAGCTAGAATTTGGATCCAGGTCTGCCTATCTCCAAAGTTGATGTTCTTAATTAACCTCTATGCCATACCTTTGAAAGGCTTGATCATTGAGATAAGCATAAAGTCCATGTAAACATATACTATTAGTTTGCTCATGGCGGAGGAGGATCAGGTGAACCAAAACAATAAATTTCGGGAAAAGGGGACTACATTTGAGCTGGGCCTTGAGGTAGAGACAATCACCAGGTTGACAAAATAGCACAAGCAAAGACATGGATACAAATTCCTGTTCTGTAGAACCTTATGGTATCACTAATAATTTCCAAGGTATGTATAAATGTTCCAGAAAATTTCCCTGAGTGCAGTTTCATAAAAAATATATAGCCTAAGGATGTTGTAATTTTCACAAAATTGGGAAATTCACTAACAGACATTTCTGTTGGCTTGATTTTTGGTCAGACACACTTGTTAACAGTCATCTTAATTCTCACAAATAGAATTGTTGGCAACA
Organism: Eptesicus fuscus; assembly: GCF_027574615.1. Lineage (NCBI taxonomy): Eukaryota > Metazoa > Chordata > Mammalia > Chiroptera > Vespertilionidae > Eptesicus > Eptesicus fuscus. The sequence goes on from NC_072473.1 coordinate 114,635,226, forward strand.
TTTCAAAGTAAGCATACATTTAGTGGCGATGTTCTCAAAGGTAGCAGCATGCTCTTTTGTTGCTTTTTGCATATATGCAAACATGCTGCCTCATTCTTTGAATTCCCAATTGCCCTTCACCAGGCCTTTTGACTCCTAGTGAAAGCCAAGCTTAGCTTTGTCCCCAGAAGCCTTTATGGAATACTTTTCCATTCAACTGTATTACACAGTTGCCAGAAAATGAGTAACTTGTTTGAGTAATATATCTGTATTGTCTTGATTTTTAGCTAAAATCATACATTTTAAAACACAGACTGATTGAAAAAGTAAGATAATTAATTTCAGAATGTATAACCTTTAATAATATCAGCTTTTCTTTCTGAAGTAGGTACATACAACATGTTGCAAAGTTTTTCTCTTCAATATAAAGCCTAAATCTGTGGGAGTAAGGCCTTGGTAGACTAACATCTGTTCTTTTCTGTTTGTTTGTTTGTTTTTACTTTCATACCTTGTTGAGAGAGGTAAACAAAATTAAAACCACTATCATCCTTTTCTTTCTGTGTAGATAAATCATACCTAATACTCTTAGTAGGCATTGTTGCTGCCAATAGTATTTCAGTTTTCTTTTTTCCTCTCACAGTAAGAATGTAAAGCATTTTGGGGGTATGAGATATTCCATAAAAGTAAATCTTCCAGGCAATTGACATTTACCTCTAGAAGATTTTGTTGACAGCAGGTGAAATTCTGGCTAATGACAATTGAGGACCAGTATATCTATAGATGCCAGTTAGGCTCATCTTTTCTTTCCAACCTAATTGCATGTTTATTGAAGCAATACATATCTTAAGGGGTCTAGTCTTTAGTCAGGGATGACTGAAAAATTTCATCACTGCTTATTCTTTTGTTCCTCAGTCTAAGATTTACCATTATTTTAGAAACAGAAATTGAACATCATTTTAATGGTCTGTCTTTGTATTTATTACTAGAATTCCAAAAGATTGCCCAATGGAGTGATAGAGTCCTTTATAATATGAACACATTTTTATTTTCATATGTAATAAAATTTTTTGTGTTACATTAACTGGATTCTTATCAATTACATATGCCATCTTGAAGACATATACCCTTTAGAAGGTTATATTAACCAGTTTAATTATGAGATTAGCATAAATGTCCTAAATTTAGTGTGTTGCAGGCTATATCCTCCATAATGGGTGTCCCTCTCTTATTCTTTCCTTCCTACAAACCATTTTCTCACATTGCAGCCTGAATAATGTTTATAAAAATATAATACTTATCTTGTCATTCCCTTCTTATAACCTCTGAACAGCTTTCCGTTTTAACCTACATTATATCCAAACATGTTCTTACAACTTACAAAACTGTGTGTGATCTGGCTTTTAATCAGCTTCTCAATCTCCTACAGTCTCACCCTGCCCTTTGCACAACACACTGCGGTCACATTGGCCATCTTTCTCTTCTTGGTTTTCTGTAATGCTCCAAGCTTCTTTCCACCTTAGGGTCTTTTTAAAATATATATTTTTATTAATTTCAGAGAGGAAGGGAGAGGGAGAGGGAGACAGAAACATCAATGATGAGAGAGAATCATTGATCGGCTGCCTCCTGCATACCCCCAACTGGGGATCGAGCTCACAACCCGGGCATGTGCCCTTGACCAGAATCGAACCTGGGACCCTTCAGTCTGCAGTCTGACACTTTCTCCACTGAATCAAACTAGCTAGGGCCCACCTTAGTTTCTTTATATTTTCTATTTCCTCTGTCAGAAACAGACTTGCTTTTTTTCTCCAAATGTTCCATATGGCTGATTCCTCCTTATCATTTAGATCTCAGACAAATATTGTCTTCTTAGACAGGCCTCCCCCAAATCTAATGTAGCCCCAAGTCACTCTCCATACAATTACCATGTTTTATTTCCTTCACAGTATAGCATTATCTATCTCCCATTACCAGAATGTTACCTTTAGGAGGGCAGAGTCTTTGTCTGTCTTATTACACTATCCCCAGAATGTAACACAATGTCTGGCACATAGCTTGCGGTTAGTGAATATTTTTTTGAATAAGTAAATTAATAAATAAAATATTAAAGCTGGAAGGACTTGTGACTTTTGAAGTCATCAAGTTCAATTTTCATTTAGAAGTAAAGATATGGAGCATATAGAGGTAATGTGACTTGGCTAATGAAGTACAGTAAATTAATGGAAGAACTGGGACTAGAACTAGATCTTGCAATAACCAGTTTAGGGATTTTTACACTAAGAAGTTAGAATTTATTAAGATATTATAAGTAACCACTTCAACAAAAATTCTCATATTCCAAAGACTGTATTTGCAGAGAGCTATGCTTAATTCAAATGCATGCCATTTAAATAACAGAATTTTTGTCTGTTAGTACTTGAATGAAAAAGTTACTATCAATACCTTTAAATCATAACCCCAACTGTGCCGAAAAATTAAATTATTGTTGTGGCTCCACCTCTGTTTGGTGTTATATCAGATTGGTTATTAATATAAACATAAGAACCAGATATATTATCAGCTCTGCTACTTAAAACTGTATGTTCTTAATTTTTCCTTGTCTTCATTGATTTTGCATTCAGTAAATTATAGTCTGCTTATCCAAATACTTTTTTGATAGCTTTATTAAAATATAATTCAAATACCATGAAATTTGCAAATTTAGAATTTAAATTCAATAGCATTCAGTAATGCTCAGACCTGTGCAATCATACCATAATCCAGTTTAAGGTTATTTTCATCAAACAAAAAAGAAACACAATACAAATTAGTAGTCACTCCCAATTCTAACCCACCCATCTCATTAGCCTTTGGCAGCCACTCATTTACTTTCTGTATCCATGTATTTGCCTATTATGAGCATTTCATACTCATGGAATCATACAATATGTGGTCCTTTATGACTGGCTCTTTCACTTAGCATAATATTCTTGAGATTCATCCATGTTTCAGCATGTTGTAGTTCTTAATTCCTTTTAATGGCTGAATAATATTTCATTTGTATGTATATACCACAATTTGTTTATCCAATTTTCCAGGTGACAAACATGTGTGTTGTTTATATTTTGGCTATTATGAGTAATACTACTATCAACATTTGAATACAAGTTTTTGTGTGGATATAGGCTTTTTAATACTCCTGGTATATGTCTATGAGTGGAATTGCTGGGTTATTGAGTATTTCTATGTTGAATTATTTTAGGAACTCCTAAACATTTTTTCAAAGTGGGCATACAATTTTAAATTTCTGCAAGCAATTTTCCCATACATTGGTCAACACTTGTTATTATGCATCTTTTTGATAATAGCCTTCCTGATGAATATAAAATGGATCTCATTGTGGTTTTGTTTTGTATTTCTCTTATGGATAATAATGAACATGTTTTCATGTGTTTATTGTTCATTTGCCTATCTTCTTCAAAGAAATGTCCATTCAGATTATTCCCTATTTTAAAGATGTATTTTTATTAATGAGTTGAAAGAAATTTTTACATGTTCAGTATACAAATTATTTATTAGATTTATGATTTGTGAATATTTTCTACAGGTCTGTGAAATGTCTTCATGTTCTTGGTGGTGTCCTTTAAATTACAAACTTTTTCTTTAAACTTTTATGAAGTCTATTTATTTAATCAGTCCCTTGTGTCTTTGGTGTCATATCTAAGAAGGCTTTGATTAACTCAAGGTCATGAAAATTTACTCCTTTATTTTCTTCTAAGAGTTTTATAGTTTTTCCCTTACATTTAGGTCTATGTTGCAATTTCAGCTTATTTCTTTCTATAGTGTGAAATAAGGGTCCCAATTCATTGGATATCTGGTTGTTCCAATACCAATTCTTGAAGAAGCTATTCTTTTCCCCATTGATGGCCTTGACACCTTTGTAAAAAAAAAAGAAAGTTGACTGTAAAGGTAATGGTTTGTTTCTAGACCCTCAATTCTATTCCATTGATGTATATGTCTATTTTTATTCCAGTTAGACACAGTCTTAATTACTAGAGCTTTGTAATAAGTCTTTAAATTCAGAAGTGTTAACCCACTAACATTGTTTTTCTCTTTCAAATTGTCTTGGATAATATGGGTCCTTTGCATTCCCAAATGAGCTTTAGCACCTCCTTATCAATGCCTACAAAAAAAAAAAAAAAGCTGGGATTTTGATGTTGATTGTTGAAGTTGTAAATAAGTTTGGAAATTATTGTTCCTAGCAATATTAAGTCTTCCAATCTTGGAACATGGAATGTATTCTAATCATTTAGATCTTCATTTTTTTTCAATTTTTTGTAGTTTTAAGAATATAACTTTTATATTTTTTATTACATTTATTCTTAAGTACTTTATTCTCTTTGGTGCTATTATAAATGAGATTATTTCCTTAATTTCATGTTCAGGTTTTTTATTGCTTGTGTATAGAAGTAGAACTGGTTTTTGTATATGAATCTTGTATCCTGCAATGTTGTTTAACTAGTTTATAATCTCCTTTGTATTTTTGTTGGCTCTTTAGGGTTTTTTTCTTCATAATATCATGCCATCTAAAAATAGATAGTTTGACTTTTTCTTTTACAATCTGAATGTCCTTCCTTCTTTCCTTCTCCCTTCATCCTTTCCTTTTTTCCTTCTCCCTTCCTCTTTTATTTTCCTTCTTCCTTTCTCCTTTCTCTTTCTTCCTTCCTTCCCTTCCTTCCTTCCTTCCTTCCTTCCTTCCTTCCTTCCTTCCTTCCTTCCTTCCTTCCTTCCTTCCTTCCCTCCCTCCCTCCCTTCCTCCCTCCCTCCCTCCCTCCCTCTCTTTCCTTCCTTCCTTCCTTCCTTCCTTCCTTCCTTCCTTCCTTCCTTCCTTCCTTCCTTCCTTCCTTTCTTCCTTCCTTCTCTTTCCTAATTACTTTGTCTAGTACTTCCAATGATGTATAGAAGTAGTAAAAGCAGATGTCCTTTGTCTTTATCCTGATCATAGGAGGAAAACATTCAGCTTTCACCATTAAATATATCATTAACTATGTATTTGTTATACATTCCCTTTATCAGGTTGAGGGTGTTCAGTTCCATTTCTAGTTTGTTTTCTTGATCACAAAATGTGTTGAATTTTCAAGTGCGTTTTTCTGTATCAGTTGAGATGATCATGTGTTCCCCCCTTCATTCCATTAATGTGTTAATCTATTACATCAATATTTGTATGTTGAGCTACCCTTACATTCTTGGGATAAATAACACTTGCTCATTTTAATATGCAGCTGAATTCATTTGGAAGCATTTTGTTGATGATTTTTTTACACCCATACCTATAAGAGATATTGGTTTATAGTTTGTTTGTTTTTTCCTTGTGATTTCATTGCCTGGGTTTGGTATCAGGGTAATCCCTGCCTCAATAATCACCACTCTTTTATTTTGGGGGAATAGCTTGTGAAGTATTGGTGATACTTCTTCATTAAACATTTAGTAGAACTTATCCATGGCCACATCTGGTTCTGGTCTATTCTTTGTGAGTAGTTTTTACTTTTATTAATTAAATTTATTTACTTTTTAAAGCTTTAATTGAATTTTTTCTTCCTGAGTTACATTAAGTGGTTCATGTCTTTCTATGAATTTGTTAATTTGATCTGTGTTATTCAATTTGTTGACATACAATTGCTCATAGCATTCCCTTATTAAAAATTCTTTTTGTTTCTATATCTATTCCAATGTTTCTTCTTTCATTCACAGTTTTAGTAATTTGTTTTCTCATTTTCTTGATCATTATAGTTAAGGAAGTTTTGTTGATTTATTTGACCTTTCAAAGAACCAACATTTGGTTTTGTTGATTTCTATTGTGACTTCTTTTTGTCCCATTGGCTATTTAGTAATGTGTTCTTGAAATTTTACATACCTGTGAGTTTACCCAGTTTCCTTCTGTTATTGATTTATAATTTAATTTAATTATAGCTGGAGAAGATATATTATACAATTCAAACCCTTTTCAGTGTATTGATGTTTCTTTTTTGTCCTATTACCACATTATCTCTTCTGGAACATGTACTATATACAGTTGAGAAGTATGTGTATTCTGTTGTTTGGTAAAGTGTTCTATAGATGTCTATCAGGTTTAGTTGTATAGTGTTGTTTAAATTTTTTATTTCCTTGTTCATTTTCTGCCTAATTGTTCTATCATTATTGAAAGCGGTGTATTGAAATCTCCAACTGTTATTGCTGAATTGTTTATTTCTATGATTCAATTATGTCAGTTTTTGTCTTACGTATTTTAGAGATCTCTATAATATGTGCACATTCAAATTTATAGTTGTTATATCTTCTAGATATATGGATTGACTTTTATCATCAAAAGATGTCCTTCTTTGTCTCTATAACAATTTTTGTCTCAAAGTCTTATATTAGTATAGCCACTCCAGTTCTCTGTTGGTATTATTTGCATTATATATATTTTCTATGCTTTTACTTTCAACCTATTTGTGTTTCAGATCTAAAGTAAATCTTATGTGGACAGCATATTTTGGATTTTTAAAAAAATATTCTGCCAATCTTTTCCTTTTGATTGTTTATTTATATTCAATGTAATTACTCATAAACTAGGACTTATGTCTGCCATTTTGCTATTCATTTTCTGTGTCATATATAATCTTTTTTGTTCCTATATTCTTCCACTATTGCCTAAATCTTTGTTAAATAGGTATTTTCTAATGTACCATTTTAATTCCTTGCCATTTCTTTTAGTGGGGTTTAAAAATTTTTTCTTAGTGATTGCTCTTTGGATTAAAATTAATATATTCCATATAAAATATAGTTTGGATTAATACAACTTAATTTTAATTGTATGAAAATCTTTGTTTTATATACCTCCGTTATTTATACCTTTTTAATGAAGCAATTTTCATAAAATTGCATATTTATACATTGTATGCCCATTAACATGGATTTATAATTATTGCTTTATGTAGTTGTCTAAGTTAGATAAGGGAAAAAGTTATAAATAAAACATATTTATACTGTCTTTTATATTTACTTATATATTTACTTTTATCAGTGCTTTTTATTTTTTCATTTGGATTTCACTTACTGTTCAGGGTCTTTTCATTTCAGCCATCAAGACTCCATAGTGTCTGGTGAGAAATTAGTCGCTAATCTTATTGAGAAACCCTTGTACATGAGGTGTTCATCTCTCTTCCATCTTTCAGGATTCTTTCAATGTCTTTTGCTTTCAACAATTTGATTGTGATTTGTGTAGGTGGGGATCTCTTTACATTTATACTAAATACAGTTTTTTGTGCTTCTCAAATGTGTTAATTTATGTTTTACATCAAATTTGGGAAGTTTTCAGCCATTATTTCTTTAAAATAGTCTTTCTGCCCTTTTCTTTCTCTGTTCTCCTTTTGGGACTCCAATATGCATATTTTGTTATTTTCCCACATTTTCCTCATTTTTTTCTTTGTTTCACAGATTGAATTATCACAGTAGACCTATCTTCAAGTTCTCTTATTCCTTTTTATGCCTATTAAAATCATTTGCTGAGTCCTTCTAGTGAATTTTTATTTTAGTTATCTACTTTTAAGCTTCATATATAACTTTTAATAATTTCTCTTTATTTGTATAATCTATTTGGTAAAAGGTTGTCTTTATACATTTTTTACTTCTTAAGCATAATTTCCTTTAGTTCCTTGAACTTATTCATAATGGCTGATTTAAAATTTTTGTCTAGTAAATCTATCACCTAGATTTTCTCAAGAATAATTTCTATGGACTTCTTTTTGTCATGTATATGTACTATACTTTCTTCTTTCTTCGCATGCCCTATAGTTTTTTGTTGACAATTGTACGTTTTAAATAACATGTAAACTCTTTAGATTACCTTCTTCCCCTTCCCAAGGTTTGTTCTTATTGCTGATTGTTGTTCGTTGATTTAGTTACTTTTCTAACCTAATTCTATAATGTCTCTTTTCTTTGTTGTGTTTGGCTACTGAGGAAGTCTTTCCTCAGTTATATTAGTGACCAGCTAATGATTGGATGGAGATTTCCTTAAATTCCTGGAACCAATAATACGTCCAGTATTTTCTGAGTGACTCTGTGTGCCTGTTGTGGCACACCTTTAACACTAAACCAGTTTATAACTCTGTCTTGGTGTTCACTTCCTGCTTATGCAGAGTCTCACAGTCAGCAAGAAGTGATGGTTTATGTTCTTTTCAGTTCTTTTCTGAGCATCTACATCTATGTGAGCACAGACTTATGTATGAGCATGGTCTTCTCTAGATTACTGGGATTATGTAGGAGGTTTTCAAAGCCTTCTATGGATATCTATTTCCCTAGCTTTGCCATTTAAGCTTTTGGGTTAGCCTATCATTTATCCAATTGTTATCCACCGAGTCAGGCAACCTCAACGTTAAACAATAGACAATAATAGTTTTCAACAAATTCCCCTCAGGAATAGACTATTTCACTGTGTGATCTCTAAGTCAGGTCAAGTAAAGACAAGACTTGCTAGTAGTATATTTCAGAAAATCACCAGGCAGGTGAAATAATGACAGTTCTCTGGGAATGAGCTTTGAGGCAGGTCCAACCCTATTCTAGTGACTGCTACGCAGCTGATTTTCATTGTGATTACATATTGTTGGTTAACAAATCTACTGTGGAGCTGGACAAAGGGGATGAAAATATACCAAGTTAAAATGCCACAAACTAACTGCTCTGGTCAATATTTGACCATTAAAAAATACTCATTAGATTATTGCAACCATGTGCTTAATTTCCTGAGTTTCGAAAAGTTGATTCTTGTAATTTTTGCCAAAATTGCTTTTGTGGAAGAGACAATTTTCAAAGGTACTTATTTTGCTATTTCTGCTATTGTCACTTTTTTAAAGGTCATCAATAAACTTTTCCACTTATATGATCCAGTCTTGCTCATGTAGCACGGTTACTCTACAGTGTATTATTCATGTAGTATGGTTACTACTGAAAGTGATGACTGAGAACATTGATTGTAAATGGAAATTGCATGTTGGGGAGTATGAGGAGATAAATATTATATATAAAAGTGAAAATATGAAAGAACAAGAGACTGACAGATTAAGCCTGCCTCAAACTTCCTTAGGAACAGAAGTCAAGGACACCAAAGGAAGTGAATAAAGGATACGGAATAAAAAAAAAATAAAGAAATGTAGCTACTTCCAAAAAAGCTAGCATCATTCAAATATATAATTTCTCAAAACTGTAAAAAGTCAGAGATCAGTGAAGGCAGAAGTTAGAACATTACAGGATGAAATAGGAAACATGATCAAAGAGGGTGGTAAAATTATTGAAGTAGTAAATTAATTTCTTAATGGATTTACAAGTAGGATATTTGCCAAATACCAGCTGTCATTTTCTATTTATAGATTATTTTACTGAACTTCAATGTTAGCATTGCAGGTATGTTTAAGCAAGATATGGAAATTAACTCATAGTGTTAATTCTAATTGCTCAACTCAGACCAGAGTCACCTTTCTCAGTGACCATGAGCAATACTTAAAGAAAAAAGGCTGTGCCAGCCTAAGCTGCCACTAGAACAGTTTGAAATATTGTGGTGCCACTCTCTGCGACTTCTTTTGAGAATGCCTTCTGGAAATGAGCTACCCATTTGAATGGGGTTTTAAAACAATGGAAACAACTTATTTTCCAATGAAGTGAAGTCTGACAGAATTAGTTAAAACAGGAATACCCAATAGTTTTGAAATCAATGTCTTAACATAATTTAAGAATTAAAAGGACAAACCATATTGTAACTCTTTTTTTATTGATTTCAAAGAGACAAAGGGAGAGGGAGAGAGGGATAGAAACATCAATGATGAGAGAGAATCATTGATTAGCTGCCTCCAGTACACCCATACTGGGGATCGAGTCCACAACCCGGGCATGTGCCCTGACCTGGAATCCTACATGACCTCCTAGTTCATGAGTTGACACTCAACCACTGAGGACACCAGCCGGGCCATATTTAAACAACAAACAACAACAACATATGTGTCCTTTTCTTTCTAATTGTTTCTCTCATTTTCCCTTTAACTCCCTTTTTATTGTGAAGTAGAAGTCATACAGAGAAATACACAAAGCACAAATGTACTGTTTAATAAACTATCACAAAGCAAATACCCATGTAATCATTAACCAGGTAAAAAAAAAGTAGAACATTGACAGCACCCCTGAGACCCTCCTTGACTTTTCATTTTAAAGAGTTCTTTGCAATTAATTTTGTTAAATGATTTGTGACAATTCAAGAAATCAAGATATTTTGGTGAGAAAGGGGGATATTATAAAACCAGATTTAGAAAGTAGTGCATTATAGAAGTAGGTATGAGAAAATAACCTTGGGAACTTAAATCTTATGGCAGAAGAGAATAGGTTAGTAGCATAAAACCAGAGGAAAACCTTGTATGTTATTGCATATTGAACTTGTACCCCTCGCCCGAAAGATTCAATTTCAAACTGTGGAAAGCTCAGTAGAAACTCAACAGGACAGCATAAAGTAACATGTTCTTAGTCTGAAATATAAGCTTTTACTGAAACCTGCTAAAGTATAGGACATGTACTTGGCCTCCATAAACTTTACATCGACTGTTTCTAACAATGTTGTGTCTGGTACTCAAAGATGATCTGTTTCAAACAATTCACCAATCATATTGATAATTAATACTTACATAGCATGTATTGTGTGACAGGCATTGTTCTAAGCATTTTTTAAAAAATATTAATTTATTTAACCTCATAACCCTTTAAGAAAAATGGATAAATTTGAAGTGCAAAGAGATTATATACATTGCTCATGATCACCCTGGTAGGGGGTGACAAAGCTGGGTCTCAAATTCAGGCTGGCTGGTATAGTGTCTGTTCTGGAACTGTTAAGCTAATCTGCCTTTATGTAAGGATTTTGAAAATGTGCTTCTCAGTTCCTTCATTGAGTGTCTGCCCCCTGGTGATCATTGCACATCATAGCAACTGGTCATTCCACTGTTTGGTTGATTTGCATATTAGGGTTTTATTATATAGGATTACTCTCTGTTAGCGTAGCTATGACTATTTATTAACTGTACTTTAATATATAATAGCTGTCAACATAGAGAATACTGTATCTGAGATTCCTGTTATGATGAAAAAATACATTGAATTTAAACATGTTTGACAAAGTCAGAAACATTTTCATATGGGCATAAAATTTTTGATAAAGACAAGAACCTCTTATTTTTCAAAATGTTTTTTGAAAAGAAAAGGGTATTAACGTTACATAAGAGGTGTTTATTAGTAGTGTTGTAGACAGCCCTTATTATTATTATTACCTAATATAGTACTAGTAACAGTTTCCAGCCACTGAGTTGATTACTGTTAAGGGGCCAGTAATTTTACCACCATTGCTTTTGAACCATCATTGAAAATGTCAACACAGGGGAAAAGGTAAGGAATATGCTACTATTACTATGAGAATAGTGTTGAGCCTGCAGACCCCATGAAAAGACTCTAGGACCATCAGTAATACTTTAAACACACTTTGAAAACAGAAAATAAAACCATTTACTTTATTTTTGTACTTGTTGAGAACAGTTAAAAAATGTGGGTGTTTTGAGTCCAAGTTCTTGTCTCCTGAAAATCAAAGAATGAAGTCGCAGACAAAAACAATTAATGGAACCATTGTTTATTGGGAGAAGCCAGTCCTGGGAAAGGTGCAGCTAGGGTTCCACGAGCAGCCAGTGTCCAGAGCTTCCTTTCCATGTTACAGTGGGGAGTCGTTTCGTATCCCGGCCAATTAAAGTCTAATAGTCCATGTGTGGAGGCCCACATGGCCATATGCCACGTGGGCACAGGGGATGTGCTCCTCAGCAAAAGGAATGTCAGGTATCCATTGTGCGCTGCTCTGGGGGAGAAGAGAAGGGAGCGAGTGCTTTTTTTGTATATTGCTTGCCTCCCTGCCTTGTGATTGGTTATCTGCACGCTGTCTGTCTTAGTAATATCTATACTTTTTAAAGTTCGTGCCTCTCCCATACCCTTCCTTTCTATCCCAGTTGGGGTGTCTTATTAACTCTGCCTAGCTGGATTCCCGGTTTCACTACCTCCTCCCATGGTCCCACCTCTATCTACCTAACTTTTTTTCTGTCTCACAATTACACTTTTTTGAAATCTTAGCCATCACTTCTTTTTCAGGATCATAAATGAATTTGTGGCCACCTGATCCTGTGTTTACAAATTTGGTTCTCCAGGTTGCCCAAGCCCACCATCAGGCACTATTTGCATTTCCAAAGGGGAAAAGAACCATATACACAAAGCCCAGAAGATGAGCACTCCCTGACTCAAAGGTAAGTTCCTCCCTTGACTTCTTACATCATAAATTTCATCTAGAGACCCCGGAATTCCTGACTCAGCCTTGCTCTACACCTAGCTATCTTCTTATTTTACTGTGCTCTTCACTTGAAGTTTGATAAACAAATTGATTGACTGATGGGGGACAGCTGGAAGTAGATAGAAATACAAATTGATAAAATAGAAGATAGTAAAGGTACATCCTTAGCCACTTGAAAGGAAGCAAATTCTTCTGTCAGGCTGCTCTCCCTCTGTTGTGTCAATGTGAATTTAATTATTTCTAAATATTTGGCAATCAGTGGTCATCTTCTATGACTTTCAGTGATTCAAAGTGTTTAGTCATTCTTAGCAGCTTGTACCAATAATGAAAAAAAAACAAACAAAAACCACCAGGAAACAAATGAGACAGCCCAGTCTTTCCTCCTTCCTCGGGCAAGTTTCATTGTAGATATCTTACACTCTAGACTGATATTTCTGTTCCATTTCTTTTTAAATTTCTTTTTCTTTTTTTATTGTTGACAGCATTGCAGATGCCCCCCCCCCCTTCTCCCCTTTTTGTCACCTTCCAACCATGGCTCCTCACTGTGGCTGCCCAATTTCCCTATTGAGTATTACTAAAGAAGTGTATTTCATAGTAATATGACCTTATAATTCTGACAATATTAGGGGGCATGCTAGGACCTGAAGTTACAACAAGCAAAGGGTCTGATGGGAAGGAAATCTGAGTCAGGGCAAAAGTTAACCTTCATCCAGCCATTCCTTTATCATCATAATCATTTGAATATTTTCTATGCAGAATTTAAATTTTATTTCTAAAACCTTCTTGTCCTTCCCTTTTATATTTACTAAAGACAGCAAAATTTTTAAAACTGGCTAAATTTATTTTTATATTGTCGGAGGTTTTGACTCCTTCAACCATGTTCAGGGTACAGTGAAGATACTTATAATGCTATTACCTGATTTCTGATATTTACTATAGTTACAAAAATATTTAATTAAATAAACATTAAGTGCTTGTTAGATGCAAGAAATCTATAAGGACTGTAGGGAATCAAGAAATAAGTAACACATGTGCCCCACCCATCAGCAATCTCAAACTGGGTTAGAGGTAGAAAATAAAAGAGGCAAAAAGGGGAGAGGCTCGCAGAGGGAGTGTATGTGGGCAAGCCAAGGGACAGCTAAACTCCAGGAGAAGGCGGGGGAGTGCTGGGCAGTGATCCTCTGACCACGCAGCACCCATAGGGGCTGGGTCCCCTCCCTGAGCTGCGGGCAAACCTGGCGCCTCGCCATCTTGCAAGGAAAGGAGGATTTTATTGGAAACCTGACTTTCTGCGACAACTGCAAACACTGAACTGCTGCGATCACCAGACCACTGGTCCCCTATCAGCGCAAACATTCGGATTCAAAGAAACTCTTCACTGCACCACGGAAAGGTCAGATTTCGCCTGAAATAAGGTGCGGTTTCTAATCCACGCGGTGGGTGAGGGAAGCGCTGGGTCAGGGAAGCGCGGCAGCCGCAGGACCGGCAGGAGCCAGGAGGTCTGTGCCTAGAAAAATCGGCGGCAGTTGGAACTGCCGTGATCCGTGAATGAGGAGGGGGGTCTTCTGAGCTGCTAACAGAAGTGACCTCTTGAAAGCAACTCATTTTAATCTGACGAGGAGGGTCAGACTAAGAATTTTCAAAGGAGTGCAGTATCCTCAGTCTGGCGCACAGACCCACGGACCGCGCACTTGGGCTCTTTCCGACTCTGATTGCTAAGCCCAATACATAGAAAAACCCAGGTGGAGGGGCCCTGAAAGTCTGCAGGGGGAAGTTGTTTTTTCGGAACCTGGGGACCAGAGCTGCATGTGACCATCAGAGAGGCAGCTCTGAGGCGCACACCTCCACAAGCTCTGAGGCACACACCTCCACAAACCTGTAGTGAGTGCCATAGAGGGGGGAAAAAAAAAGAGCTAGAGAGGCCCGGAAGTCAATTCAGAAACACTGCCACCCAGGGGCTGAAACGCTAATTGTCTCTGGTGTAATCAAAAATAAATACGAGAAATTAAGACACAGCTGGCTTAAAAAGCAGGACTGACTTCCAACACTGAGGAGCCCTGGAATGAAGCTGAACTGAAATACCGCCCAGACTGGGAAACAGGCGTACCAAACAGAATAATAGAGGAAGTAAATGACAGCCGCTACTGCACATTTTAGTCTTCCTATTTTTTAATTTTCAATTCTTTTTTCAATTTTTTAAATTTTTTATTCTCATATTTTTTATTTTCATTTTTTGCATCTTTTACTTAAGAAACTAAATTTTTTTTTCTTTTTCCTCACTCGATTTTCACCTTTTTAATTATTATATTTTTATTTTCAATCAGCACTATTATTACTATTATTTTACTTTTTTTTTAAATGTCATTTGGTTTTCTCTTTCTTTTATTTTTGGATTAGTGTCCTACATTCGATTTGCATCTTTCCCTTACAATCGTTTTACCCTATCTCAAAGCTAACATTATGCCATCACTCTCCTCCTAACCTTTCCCCTTTTGGTCCCCAGTTTATCTTAACCCTTTCTGGCTTTAGATTTCCCTACTTTTTCAGTTTACTCTCTGCTAAAACTTCACCCTACTTATATATCTAATTCCCAACCCCCTGCTCCAAATCCATACAAACCTCTCTCTACGATACCTTAAAAAAATTATTTTTCTTTCTGGCCTTTTGTTGTCATTGGCTTGAATGTTGATTAGATTGAATTTTTATGCTTTTTTATGAGATTGTTTTGATTATTCTTTTTGTTGGTTTGGTTGGTTCTTTTGTTTGCTTTGTTTTTGTTTGTTTTTTACTTTTGTTTTCCCTTGCCTCACTTGATATTAGCTGGTGTTGCAGTTTGTATTAATCTCCAGGCTCGTGTTGCTGGAATTTGCTGGGAATAGTGGTTGTTCTAGTGGAGTTTACTCCCCATATATATAGTTTGTTCCCCTTTTCTCTCTTAGTATCGTTCTTGTCTCTCTTACTTTTTTTTCTTTTCTTTTCCTTTTTCTTTTCTTTCTTTCTGCTCTTTTCCCAAGTTCAGATTCACACTCTTTGTGTTTTTTTTTGTTGTTGTTCTTTCTTTTTACTCTCCCTCTTCCACTCCTATTCCCTAATTTGTCTTTCTCTGGTGGTAACCTTTATTGGAGATTATTAATATCGTGAATACAATAATGTTCAGTGCTTTGTCTGTTGTGCCTGGTTGTGTTGTATTTTATACCTTTAAATCAACGCCAGAGAGAGAAATCTATATAACCAGACATCCGGAGAAGAGAGACCATGAGGAGACAAAGAAATAGCCCCCGGAAAGAGAAGCAGGCATCACCAGAAAAGGAAGTAAACGATTTAGAGGCAAACAACCAATCAGAGAAAGTATTCAGAGAAATGGTCATAAAGTGGCTGAAAAGGATGGAAGACAAATTCGACAATATGAGTAAGAACCAAGAAGAAATGAAGAAGAACCAAGAAGAAATGAAAAACGACATTGCTGCTGTAAAGAACTCAATAGAAAGCATCAAGAGTAGACTAGACGAAGCAGAGGACCGCATAAGTGAGCTAGAAGACAAGATGGAAAAAAATACCCAATTACAACAGCTTCTAGAAACAAAAATTAGAAAGATTGAGGAGAGCCTAAGGGAACTTTGGGACAACACAAAACAAAACAACATCAGGATAATAGGGGTGCCAGAAGGAAAGGAAACTGAGCAAGGAATAGAAAACCTGTTTGAAGAAATAATAACAGAAAACTTCCCTGATATAGGGAAGAAAAAACCCACAAAAATCCAAGAAGCTCACAGAGTTCCAAGCAAAATGAACCCCAAAAGACCGACGCCAAGGCACATTATAGTTAAGTTGGCAAACACCAACGACAAAGTAAGAATCTTACAAGCGGCCAGAGAGAGACAGACAGTTACATACAAAGGAACCCCCATCAGACTAGCAACTTATTTCTCAACAGAAACTCATCAGGACAGAAGGGAATGGAATGAAATATACCAAGTCATGCAAAGGAAGGGTCTAAATCCAAGAATACTGTACCCAGCAAGGCTATCAATCAAAATTGAGGGTGAAATCAGGAGCTTTACAGACAAAAAAGGACTAAGGGAGTTTATCACCACCAAACCAGCAATGAAAGAAATGCTAAAGGGTCTGCTGTAAAAAAAAAAAAAAAAAAAAAAAAAAAAGAGAAAGAAATAGGAAGCAAAGAAGGAACACAGGGGTATAGAATAAAAATGGCGTCAAATAAGTACCTATCAATAATAACTTTAAATGTAAGTGGATTAAATGCCCCAATCAAAAGACTCAAGGTAACAGACTGGATAAGAAAACAAAACCCAGATATCTGCTGTCTACAGGAAACCCACCTCAAAAAAAAGGATGCACACAGACTGAGAGTAAAGGGATGGAAAAAGGTTTTCCAGGCGAATGGAAATGAAAAAAAAGCTGGGGTAGCAATACTTATATCTGACAAATTAGATCTCAAAGTGAAGGACATAACAAGAGATAATGAAGGCCACTTCATAATACTAAAGGGAGAAATCCAACAAGAAGAAATAACTCTGGTAAACATATATGCACCCAATACAGGAGCACCAAGATACATTAAAAAACTCCTGGAAGATATCAGAGGAGAGATTGACAGCAATACAATCATAGTAGGAGACTTAAATACCCCACTATCACCATTGGACAAATCCTCTAAACAAAAAATCAGCAAAGAAACATCAATCCTAAATGACTCACTAGAACAGATGGAATTAATCGACATCTTCAGAACATTTCACCCCAAAGCCACAGAATATACATTCTTCTCAAGTGCACATGGGTCATTTTCAAAGATAGACCATATGTTAGGACATAGGCAAAGTCTCTCCAAATTCAAGAAGATAGAAATCATATCAAGTATCTTCTCAGATCACAGTGGCATAAAACTGGAAATCAACTACAATAAAAACAACCCAAAGAAATCAAACACTTGGAGACTAAACAGCATGTTATTAAACCATGACTGGGTTACCAAAGACATCAAGGAAGAAATAAAAAACATCATGGCAACAAATGACAATGAAAACACAACAATCCAAAATCTATGGGACACAGCGAAAGCAGTCCTGAGAGGGAAGTTCATAGCTCTACAAGCCTACTGCAAAAAACAAGAAACAAGGTAATAAATTACCTAACCCAACAACTCAAAGAGTTAGAGAGAGAGCAACAAGATAAGCCCAGTGTAAGCAGAAGGAAAGAAATAATAAAGATTAGAGCGGAGATAAACGACATAGAGACCAAAGAAACAATACAAAAGATCAACAAAACCAAGAGCTAGTTCTTTGAAAGGATAAACAAAATTGATGAACCTCTAGCCAAGCTCACCAAGAAGCAAAGAGAGAGGACCCAAATAAACACAATCAGAAATGAAAGAGGTGAAATAACAACAGACCCCGACGAAATACAAAGGATTGTTACAAAATACTAGGAACAACTCTATTCCAACAAACTGGACAACCTAGAGGAAATCGACATATTCCTAGAAAAATACAACCTTCCAAAACTCAATCAGGAAGAATCTAAGCAGCTCAACATGCCAGTAACTATGGAAGAAATTGAACCAGTCATCAAAAAGCTTCCGGCAAACAAAAGCCCGGGGCCAGATGGCTTCACAGGAGAGTTTTACCAAACTTTCAAGGAAGAACTAAAACCTATCCTCCTCAGACTATTCCAAAAAATTCAAGAGGAAGGAACACTCCCAGGCTCATTCTATGAAGCCAGCATCACCCTAATACCAAAACCAGATAAAGACAACACAATGAAAGAGAAATACAGGCCAATATCCCTCATGAACATAGATGCCAAAATCCTCAATAAAATTCTAGCAAATCGGCTCCAGCAGTACATCAGAAAGATAATACACCATGATCAAGTAGGATTTATCCCAGGAATGCAAGGATGGTACAATATCCGCAAATCAATAAACGTAATACATCACATAAACAAAATGAGAGATAAAAATCACATAGTCATATCAATAGATGCAGAAAAAGCATTTGACAAAATCCAACACCCTTTCTTGATAAATACTCTCAACAAGGTGGGAATAGAAGGATCATACCTCAACATAATAAAAGCTATTTATGATAAACCCACAGCAAACATCATACTCAATGGGCAAAAACTAAAACCATTTCCCCTAAGAACAGGAACAAGACAGGGATGCCCACTCTCACCACTCCTGTTTGACATAGTACTGGAAGTATTAGCTATTGCAATTAGGCAAGAAGAAGAAATAAGAGGCATCCAAATTGGAAAAGAAGAAGTGAAGCTGTCCTTATTTGCAGATGACATGATATTGTACATAAAAAACCAAAAAGATTCCATCAAAAAACTAATGGACTTAATAAATGAATTCAGCAATGTAGCGGGATACAAAATTAACGCCAAGAAATCTATGGCTTTTCTATACACCAATAAGGAACTTACAGAAAGAGAGCCTAAAAAAGCAATCCCATTTACCATCGCACCAAAAAAATTAAGATACCTAGGAATAAACTTAACTAAGGAGGTAAAAGACCTATACGCAGAAAACTACAGGACACTGAAAAAAGAGATAGAGGAAGACGTAAACAGATGGAAGAACGTACCGTGTTCATGGATTGGTAGAATCAACATCATTAAAATGTCCATACTACCCAAAGCAATCTACAGATTCAATGCACTTCCCATCAAAATACCAACAGCATATTTCACAGACCTAGAAAGAACTATCCAAAAATTCATCTGGAATAAAAAAAAACCCGAATAACCACAGCAATCCTGAGAAAGAAGAATAAAGTAGGTGGGATCTCAATACCAGATTTCAAGCTGTATTACAAAGCCACTGTTCTCAAAACAGCCTGGTACTGGCACAAGAACAGACATATTGATCAATGGAACAGAATAGAGACCCCAGATATCGACCCAAACCACTATGCTCAATTAATATTTGACAAAGGAGGCATGAACATACAATGGAGTCAAGACAGTCTCTTCAATAAATGGTGTTGGGAAAACTGGACAGAAACATGCAAAAAAATGAAACTAGATCACCAACTTACACCATACACAAAAATAAACTCAAAATGGATACAGGACTTAAACATAAGACGGGAAACCATAAAAATACTAGAGGAATCCACAGGCAACAAAATCTCAGACATATGCCAAAAGAACTTCTTCACTGACACTGCCCCTAGGGCAATGGAAGCTAAAGAGAAAATTAACAAATGGGACTACATCAAAATAAAAAGCTTTTTTACAGCAAAAGAAACCATCAACAAAAGAACAAGAAAGCCCACTGCATGGGAGAACATATTTGCAAATGCTATCACTGATAAAGGTTTAATCTCCAACATATATAGGCAGCTTATGCAACTCAATAAGAGGAAGATAAATGATCCAATAAAAAAATGGGCAACAGACCTAAACAGAATATTTTCAAAAGAAGACAGAAGGAAGGCCAAGGGACACATGAAAACATGTTCAAAGTCACTTATTATCCGAGAGATGCAAATCAAAACAACAATGAGGTACCATCTCACACCTGTCAGAATGGCTATCATCAACAAATCAACAAACGACAAATGTTGGCGAGGATGCGGAGAAAAAGGAACCCTCGTGCACTGCTGGTGGGAATGCAGACTGGTGCAGCCACTGTGGAGAACAGTATGGAGTTTCCTCAAAAAACTGAAAATGGAACTCCCATTTGACCCAGTAATCCCACTCCTGGGAATATATCCGAAGAAACTAGAAACACCAATCAGAAAGGATATATGCACCACTATGTTCATAGCAGCACAATTTACAATAGCTAAGATTTGGAAACAGCCTTGGTGCCCATCAGCAGATGACTGGATTGGAAAACTGTGGTACATCTACACAATGGAATACTATGCTGCCATAGAAAAGAAGGAATTCTCATCATTTGCAGCAACCTGGATGGAATTGGAGAACATTATGCTAAGTGAAATAAGCCAGTCAATGAAAGAAAAATACCACATGATCTCACTCATTTAGGGATAGTAAAGATCATTATAAAGTGATGAACAAAACGATAGATACAGAGACAGTAAAGCATCAAACAGACTTTCAAATTACAGGGGGAAAGTTAGGGAGAGGTTGGGGAGCTATGAAATCAAACGAAGGACTTGTATGCATGCATATAAGCATAAACAATGGACGCAAAACTCTGGGGGGGGGAGGGCATGTGTGGGTGTGGGGTGGGAGGGGTAATGGTAAGATATGTACACATATAATACCTCAATAAAAAATATTAAAAAAAAGAAAATAAAAGAGGGAGGAAGATAGCTATCAATTGCTTATAAAAGAAACTAGTGAATGAAGGAGATATGATATAGAACTAGCATGGCACCAGCCTACCTCATGGTCCTAATTATAATATTGGTGGTAGAGAGGGGCCTGTCTCAGGTTCATGATGTTCTCTTAATGAGTGTTCCCTGGTCATTCAGTCAGAAAGACAGGTAGTTGATGAAGAGTCTGGTTTTTAAGCAGTGACCCAGGTAGAGGGTGTTCACTGTTAATGAATGTCACTAAGGTAGGTAGGCAGCATCAGTCTATGGAGGTTAATTTTAGTCTCCTCCCAACCCTCACTAAAGCACTTATAAGTCCAATCTGAAAAAGAGCTACTTATCATGTCTTGGGAAAAACCATTAAAAAATATTTGCAGAAAGATTGGTAACTGCCCTAGCTATTTTGGCTTAGTGGATAGAGTATAGTCCTCTGAACTGAAGGGCCCTGGGTTCGATTCTGGTATAGAACACATGCCTGGATTGCAAGCTTTATTCCCAGTAGAGGGCATGCAGGAGGCAGAAGAGGCAGCCTATCAATGATTCCATCATTGTTGTTTCTCCCTTCCTCTCTGAAATATACACTGAGTGGCCAGAATATTATGATCTCTGAACACATAATAATCTGGCCACTCAGTGTATATCCTATATAATAAAAGGCTAATATGCAAATTGTCCCCTCAACCAGGAGTTCAACCAGCAGGCAGGCTGGCCAACGACCCATGTCCTTTCCCCCTGGCCAGGCTGACCGGATCCCACCCATGCAAGAATTCAAGCACTTGGTCTCTAATTATATATACACACACTAATAAAAGAGAAACATGCAAATTGACCATCCCTCTGCTACACCCACCAGCCAATCAGGAGCAAGTATGCAAATTAACCCAACAAAGATGGCAATGGCCATGGAGCTGGAGCTAGCAGGAGACTTGGGTTGTGCCCAGTGATGGAGGAAGCCAAGCTTCCCGCCCGCCCTTGCCACTGCTGAAGGAGTGGCTGGGAGCCTGGGTCGCAAGGGGTGACCCAGGCTTCCAGCCGGCCCTGGCCGCCTCTGAAGGAGGGGCTATAAAAAAAGGAGGGGCTGGAAGCCTGGGTCGCTGGGGGACATGGCCAGCCTGAAAATGGCCCTCAGCCCCTTACCCAGGCTGGCCATGCTCCCATGGAGTAAGAGTCCCTGCTGGGGGATGTGGCCAGTCTGCAAACAGCCATCAGCCCCTCATCAAGGCTGGCAAGACACTCCAGTGGGAACCCCCACCCTGAAGGGGTTGTGGCCAGCTTGAAAATAGCCCTCAGCCACTCACCCAGGCTGGCCACGCCCCCAGTGGGGACCCTCACCCCATGAGGGTGTGGCTGGCCTGGAAACCACCACAGACACATTGCCCAGGCCACACCATGCCCCAAGGGAACCCCCACCCTGATCCGGGACACCCTTCAGGGCAAACCATACGGCCCCCACCCATGCACCAGGCCTCTATCTATACTAATAAAAGGGTAATATGCTAATTAGACTGGGAGACCTTCCAGAAGACCTTCCAGATGTTCTTCTGGACAAAGCCACGGTGGCCAGGCCAAGGTAGAGGCGGTTAGAGGCCAAGGGAGGAGGACAGTTGGGGATGAGCAGACCAGCAGGGGGCCAGTTGGAGGTGAGCAGGACATCAGTAGGGGTCAGTTGGGGGTGATCAGGACAGCGGGGCAGGCAGTTTGGAATGAGCAGGCCAGCAAGGGGGCAGTTGGGGGTGAGAAGGGCAGTGGGGAGGGAAGGTAAGGGTGAGCAGGCCAGCAGGGGGGGCATTTGGGGGTGAGCAGGCTGGCAGGGGGGCATTTGGGGGCACAGAAGCCAGCAGGCAGAGTAGTTAGGGGCAATCAAGCAGGCAGGCAGGTGAGCGGTTAGGAGCCAGTAGTCCCAGATTGCGAGAGGGATGTCTGACTGCTGGTTTAGGCCTGATCCCTGTAAACTGGTGGTAGGACATCCTTTGAGGGGATCTCAGATTGGAGAGGGTGCAGGCTGGGCTGAGGGACATCCCCCCATGCATGAATTTCATGCACCAGGCCACTAGTATGTGTGTGTGTGTGTGTGTGTGTGTGTGTGTGTGTGTGTGTGTGTATATATATATATATATATATATATATATATATATATATATATCCTACCTAATAAAAGAGTAATATGCAAATTGACAGTCACTCCAATACACAAGATGGCTGCCCCATGTGGTCAAAGATGGCTTCCTCCATGTGGACACAAGATGGCTGCCACAAGATGTCTGGCAGGGGAGGGCAGTTGTTGGCGATCAGGCCAGCAGGGGAAGGCAGTTATGGGTGACTGGGCCAGCAGAGCAGGGCAGTTGGGGGCGACCAGGCCTGCAGGGGAGGACAGTTCGGGGGGACCAGACCAGCAGCAGGGGCAGTTGGGAGGACCGGTCCAGCAGGGGAGGGCAGTTGGGGGCAATCAGGCTGGCAGGAGAGAGCAGTTGGGGGCAAGTAGGCTGGCAGGCAGAGTGGTTAGGGGTGATCAGGCAGGCAGGCAGGGATTGGGTCTAAACCAGCAGTCAGACATCCCCTGAGGGGTCCCAAATTGCAGAGGGTGCAGGCTGGGCTGAGAGACACCCCCTGTGCTCAAATTTTGTGCACTGGGGCACTAGTTCACTATATAAAGTAAGATAGGGATCAGAGTATTGTCTTGAGTGTCTCCTCTCTTTGGGAGGTAAGATGCAGGTCAAAAATGAAACAGAACTTTATCTTCTATCTCACCCAACTTTGATTTGGAAAGGAAGTAGTTAAATTACAACATCAAGAAAGTGGCAGTTCTAAAGCTTGCCTTCTATTGCATGCTTTTGCAGCAGCAATTACCTCAGCTACAAATCTCATTTACAGAACTCTTTCAAAGTGCTATCTGGACAATGGCAGGATACACTGGAAATCAATGGAGTGTGATTTCATTCTCAAATTGAAGTTACCATTTAATAGTCAGGGTAAAAACACACACATGGTCGCTCCAACCTCCTCTTACTCATTAATAGATTCCTCAGTAACAATTATGAGGCTCAAGTTTCACAAATTCAATTACTTCTCAAAATAATGAATTATAAACACTTTTTAACAATTGAAATGCAATGACATCCTAGTTTACAGAAGGAAAATAGACAGGAGCTGTTGGAAATAATCCTAATAATGATGATAATAAGTCACAGGCCAGTAAGTATATAGTGTGCAGAACAGGCCTGTGCCTGCCTCTTTGCACCTAATGTTATGTGATATTTTCTTTCTGATTTATGGTATCCTAGCAACCATCGGTGCATGCTAGGACTAATGGATCTAAAAATGTTGCACTGGGAAATCTGTGCCTATGGGCCTCATGCTTCAGGGAGGGACATATTTTCCTTGCAGGGAATGTCAACAGCCAAATAAAGGTGTGAGAATTAGAGTCATTTGCTGTGAGATTTCATTGCCCTTCCTGATGCCCTGTAGTCAGACAGCCTATAATCTTGGTTTAATTTAAATAGATAGCAGTGCTGCCAAGATATCCTAATTCCAGATGCATATTCAATAGAACAGTAGAAAATCCTGGGTATACTGCCTGATGGAGATGATCTTAAGCCTAGCTAAAGTGGGTACTGACAATGACCCTAAATTTCTATCTATTTATTGATTTAGGACAGGGAGGACATTGTCAAAGTTTTCATGTTACCCAGGATTGGTAAGGCTTTCAGTCATTCTCAGCCATTCTTATCTTACAGTGAATAAGATTAGCTATCAGCTTCATTGGGGCCCTCTGATAGAGGTTTTTGATATAGAAAAGATTTAGATCTAGAGACAGGGCCAAGAGCTGAAGAAAAGAGCTGAAAGAAAGCTAGAGAGGAGTTCCCCTATTCTTAATTCTCATCCAGGTTCTCCAAAGATCAGGAGCTATCAGGGACTTCTCCAGATAAATCCTGTATAATGAGGTGGACTATGCCTGAAGGAGTAGGAAATTTATTGTGAAGTTCAATGGTCCATTAGTTTCACAGTGTTGTCAAGGGAGAGATATTCTAGCTAAGTAAGGAAGTGCTGAGTAATTGAGGGGTCTTTCCATTCTGGCTTTGAACTCACTTTCCCAACTCCATAGTCCCTTCATTTCAGTCATAACATAAATTCCATCATCACTGAGAACAACTTTGATCCATGAACCTAAATTCTGATCCTCCTCTCTAACCATAGTCCCCTGTGCTCACTCTACACCTTGTCTCACTGAATGTTCTCTTTTTTTTATCCCGTTATCATCTTCAAACCCTTAATTAGTCCCAATTTTCCTGGCCCTTTCCTTTACCTCTTACAGTGGTTTGCTTCCATAGTCACCTTGGCTCTTTGGGCAACTGTTTTAAGGTTGTGCTCACTAACACCCTAGAATTCTTTAGCCCCTTGGCAATCTGTCAAAGTTTGTGCCTTGACAATCCAAACCTTGGATACCCTCCATCAACCACTTTTTTTTGCTTCTGAGGTGCTGAGTGTTTCTATGGAAAGTCACAAAACCACAATGATTTGATTTCCTATAGTCATACCAATTCATTTCAGCTGGGCCTTCTTGGCTACTTTTTTTTTTATGGTTTGCTAGCTCCCTTTGTTATTTATTCATTCTTTTGACAAACCTTTATTAGGCAATTATTGTATCCCATCTATGGCCCTGAGGGTACACTGAGGATACAATGATGATCATTGAGGATACAATGATGACCAAGACTGACACGGACTCTTCCCTCATGGAGTTTCTCATTTAGTGAAGTATGAGGAAAATAAACATGTTTTTCCAAAGCATTTTTATAAAAACAACTTTTAAAAAAATTTTATTTATTTTTAAAATTTCTTTATTGATTAAGGTATTACAGAAGGCTAAGTGCAAGATGATCTGAGATAAGAGAACAAGCTCAGGGGTTGTCAAAGGACAGAATGAAAGTCAGTGTAGGTGGACTTTAAAAGGAGAGTAGGAGTGATAGGATATAAGGTCACAGAGACAGACAGAAGACCATGAAAAAGACTTAGGATTTCATTCTGCTTTCAATGGGGAGCCTTTGGAGAGTTTTAAGCCAGGAAGTCACAATATCTGACATATGCTTTGAAAGGATTGTTCTAGCTGCTATGTAAGAGGCAAGTGTGGAAACAAAAGACACCAGTTAAGAGGCTGATAAAAGACCCAGTTGAGGAATGATGTTGCTGTGCATTAGGGTTGTAGCAGTAGAGATAGTGAAAATTGTTTGGATTTGATTGAGGAAGTCAAAGGTTGAATTATGTGCCCACTACTTTCCCTTGGCCCACCCCAAGAAGATATATATATATATATATATATATATATATATATATATATATATATATATATATATATATATCTTTGCAACTCTGCCCAAGTCAGTTAGAATGGGGAAGGAAGATTACTATTTAACTAGATACTGAACTAGGCTAAAGCTCCCAAAGGCCCCCCCTATTTTCCTTCTCACTTGAACTGAAGGAGAGAAAATGTGTTTTCTCTTTGCCCATCCCTCCTGACTGTGGTTCTAGCACTGATGCAATTGTAAAAAAAAATGCCATTTGACTATAATTCTAATAAAGTAAGGGAAACATCTACAGTCTTCTTAGCCATGTAAGCATCTCACCCAGGAATGACTTCACTGTGGATATCATAAATCTAGGGCCCAGTTATGTGTGACACAGGTCTCTGAGATATATACTCATCTGCTCTCGGCATATCTCCGTATTCTCCAGACCCTGTTCTATGCTCATGTAATTTATAAACAAGATATCGCCAGTCAGAAACATTTGTGAGTAAGACTCCTAGCTAGGTTAGAGGAGACTTGGTCCTTGTTGGCCAGGAAAGCTCAGTCTAATGAGGAAGACATACAGGGTATTCATAAAGGGGTTCTTAAAATAATATGGATATAATCCCTGATCCCATAAGCTTCCTCACTTGATTTAGGAGAAAGGAAAAACAGAAAACATAAATATACATATAAAACACACATGCATATATGTCACAGTCAAATCCTACCTAATACAAGAGTAATATGCAAATTGACTTTAACTCCGCTACACCCACAAGCCACACCCACCAGCCAATCAGGAGCAGATATGCAAATAAACCCAACCAAGATGGCTACAGCCACAGCGAGCAAGGTTTCCAAGGCAATGGAGGAAGCCAAGCTTTCCACTTGCCCTGGCTGGCCTAGGCCTCCACTCCAGGCTACAAAGTTTCAATTGTAGAAGGAAAATAAATTCCAGATACCTGGGCCTCTGCTTGGGTCGCCACGGGGTGTGGCTGGCCTACAAACCACCACAGGCCCCTTGCTCAGGGCGCCCCATGCCCCAAGGGAACCCCCATCCTGATCCAGGACACCCTTCAGGGCAAACCAGCTGGCCTCCACCCCTGCACCAGGCCTCTATCCTATCTAATAAAAGAGTAATATGGAGATTGACCATCACTCCAACACACAATATGGCTGCCCCCATGTGGTCAAAGATCCTGCCCCCATGTGGACACAAGATGGCCACCAAAAGATGGCTAGCAGGGGAGGGCAGTTGGGAGGCACCAGGCCTGCAAAGGAGGACAGTTGAGAGGGACCAGGCCTGCAAGGGAGGGCAGTTGGAGGCGATCAACCCTGCAGGAGAGGGCAGTTAGGGGTGACCAGGCCGGCAGAGGAGGGAAGTTGGGGGCAAACAGGCTGGCAGGGGAGCAGTTAGACCTCAATAAGGCTGGCAGCAGAGTGGTTAGGGGGTGATCAGGCTGGCAGGCAGAAGCAGTTAGGGGCAATCAGGAAGGCAGGCAGGTGAGCAGTTGGGAGCCAGCAGTCCTGGATTGTGAGAGGGCTGATCGGGCCTAAACGGGCAGTCGGGCATCCCTCGAGGGGTCCCAGATTGGAGAGGGTACAGGCTGGGCTGAGGGACACCCCCCTCCATGCACAAATTCTGTGCACTCGGCCTCTAGTATATATGTAAACACCAAAATGTCACAAAACCACAACCAAGAACTGCAACGCATTATGTGTTTAAGTGAACCTATATTCCCTGATTTAATGAGGAGGCTAACTGAGCTTGAGTTTCTTACAAAATATAGAATGTATTGAAATTCAAATATTGCTCTCCTTTGATGCAGACTCATAATTTTAATGAACACAGATAATTTCCCCCAAAACAAAAAGTGCCCATTAATAGACATATGAAAAGATGCTCAATGTCACTAATTATCAGAGAACTGCAAATTAAATGAAATATCACCACACACCTGTTAGAATAAACAAGTGTTGGCAAGGATATGGAGAAAAGGGAATCCTTGTGCACTGTTGGTGGAAATGTAGATTGCTGCAGCCACTGTGGAAAACATTATAGAGGGTCCTAAAAAATTAAAAATAGAATTGCCTTATGATCCAGTGATTCCACTAATGGGTACACTTGAACTGAAGGAGAGAAAATGTGGTTCAAGACCTGGGACCCCTACCCCCCCACACCATGGGACTTCCCCAAGTCCCAGAGTCCCGCTCTGTGAGGCTGGTGCACCGTGGGACGGCCCTAAGTCCTGGAGTGCTGCCCCAATGCCCTGCCTCCAGGCCGGGCAGGGCCATGGAAACCCTGGCAGAAGCCCTGCGAAGCATCCGCCAGGACCCCTAAACCCTCACAGGGCTGCAGGAACCCTGGCAAAAGCCGCACGGAGTGGCTGTCGGCCCCACCGCCACTGCCCTACCCCTGCTGTATGTGCTGCCATCTTGTGAGAGTGTTATGGCATGAGGGTCAATTTGCATATTACATCTTTATTATATAGGATATCCGAAGAAAACCAAAACACTAAGTTGAAAGAATATGTGAACCCCTATGTTTATTGCTATGTTAGTTACAATAGCTAAGATAATGAAAGCAACCCAAGTGCCCATCAATAGACAAGTGGATACAAATGTGGTGGTACATATATACAGTGAAATATTATTCCACCATAAAAAAAGAATGACATCTTACCACTTGTTGCAGCATGATTGGACCTAGAGGGTATTATGCTAAGTGAAATATCAGTCAGAGAAAGTCAAATACCTTATGATTTCACTTATATGTGGAATCTAAAGAGCAAAATAATTGAACAAATAAAATTGGAGTAGACTCATAGATACAGAGAACAGACTGATGGTGGCCAGAGGGGAGAAGGGTTGGGGGGCTGGATGAAAAAGGTGAAGGGATTGAGAAGTACAGATTGGTAGTTACAAAACAGTGATTAGGATGTAAAGTACAGCATAGGGACTATAATCAATAATATAATAACTATGTATGGTGCCAGGTGGGTACTTGACATATCAGGGGATCATTCTGTAAAATATATGATTGTCTAACCCAGGCGTCCTCAAACTACGGCCCGCAGGTCACATGCGGGTGTTTTTGCCGTTTGTTTTTTTACTTCAAAATAAGATATGTGCAGTGTGCATAGGAATTTGTTCATAGTTTTTTTTTTTTTAAGCTATAGTCTGGCCCTCCAACTGTCAGAGGGACAGTGAACTGGCCCCCTGTTTAAAAAGTTTGAGGACCCCTGGTCTAACCACAATGCTATACACCAGAAACTAATATAAAATAATATTGAATGTCAACTGTAATTGAAAAAAACAAACAAAACAAAACAAGTGTTACCTGGCAGTAGGGATGTAAATTGAATCTCATTCTTAAATTTTCTCTTTGTAAATATTATTTAATGTTTAAGCTTGAAACAGGGATGACACTATTTAAGTGGTAAAGAAATTGATGTTTATTGAGTACATACTATCTACCATACACTTTTTAGAAATTATTTTTGCAACAACCGTGTGAAATATATTATCTCAACACTAACAACGAGATAACTGAGGCTGAGATGGTATTGGAAAGCAGATCTATCTGACTAAACCTCATGCTCCTACCATATAATAGTATATAGACACTTTGAAATATTCTATTTAACTTCTACCCATTGAGAGTAGGGTGGAGAAACTAGAACTTTCTAAAAATATTGGGCAATAATTCCAAACAGTTTAATTTTTTTCAACCATTTTGACAGATGACAAATACAATAAATAGTGAGGAAAGTTCAAAGAGAGCAACATATTTAAGCAAAGCAAGAATTTGCTTTTAATGAAGTTGTCTGAGAACTTCAATTGTTTTTGATCAAAGAGTGGAATTTTTGCCTGATTGGTATTCATCAGAGAGCAGTTATTTTGTGGATTTAAATCTTCTTTGTTGGAGTACGTGTAATTATTGCATCTTTATCCAAACCAAGATTTTGGATAAATATAAGAGTAAGTGGGGGCATAAAATACAAATAAACAAAAGTTCAGAGAAATTTCTGATTAGTTTCAGCCAATGAGAGTTCTAATAAGACAAAAATTATATTTAAAGGTGAGTGGGGAGGGATGTACAGTATAGCTTTTGTGAAAAGTAGGTATAGAGTGTTGACATATTCATCATAAATTCTCCTTTGGTAATGTACTTTTGCGAGTGTTAGTATGATAGATGACAAATCTTTATGACAAATTGTTGCATTATAACATTTTATATAATTTCTGCATAGATGATATTTCAGTAAACCATCACTCACTTGTGTTAATCTAGTACACATAAAGTACAAAGTTAGCCTCTTAGAAAGTTCTTATGCTAAGGTAGTGAGGAAACTACATCAAAGAACAAAGTTACCCACTTTTCTCCTTAATAAAGTATGGTGGGAAGATTGATTTCTGATGGAAATTTTTAACATGGGTATTTTTTTTCTTAGTGAGTAGATAATATTATCAGTTCCAGTTACTTAGTAACTTAGTTAAGTTATATTCCAATAAAGAGTCCATTAAATCCAATTAACTTTGACCCTTAGTTTTAAAGTAAAATATGTCAGGTCAGGTATTTCATGAAACAAAAATATCTCTATAGGGTGCCCTGAGCTCAATACAATATGTCACTAATGCCCTGGGCAGGAAATACTTAAGTTCAGAATGATGACCCAATAAGAGCCTGAGACAACAAGGAATCATACAGTTTTATCCTTTAGATTCTAGCTTCTAAAGCAGAGAAGTGTACTAAGATATTATGGAAAGATTTTCCAACAAAAATAAAGGGTGAAATTAAAAAGAACTTTCACAGGGTGTGACAGAATCTTAGCAGGTTAGAACAGTGGACTGAAACTAACAAGATGAAGTATAATTAGGACTAATGAAAAGCTCTATACTCAACTTCTCCATCTCTCAAAAAAAGAAAAAAAAGAAGACTCAAGTGAAGAAACCAAGGTTGAAGTGACTGCTTGTGAAGAAGCCTAAAGGGTTTAGTTTACTGTAGTGGCAAAACCAATTAGTCATAACCAAAAAAAAATAATATAATCTGTGAATACATTATATATTTTCTAGAAGGTTACAGTCCCACTATTATGGATGTTCATTAGATTACATACATGACGCGGTGTTTTATGGGGATATTTTAGGGGGAATATTGACAAATTGGAGTGTGATAAGCAAAGGTGACCAAAGTGGTGAATAGTTTCTAAAAACAATGGTTGAAGGAACTGAGAGTGTCAAATAGGAGTTGAGAATAGAAGGCATAATAGCTCTTTTTGTGACTTATGAAGTGGTTACATGTAGAAAACAATGGATTTATTTTTTGTGGCTCTAGAGACTGTCACTATGACCAAGTGACTTTAAAAGATAAAAACATTTATGGGTTTTATGAATTGATTCCTGCACTCTGCTGGGAGTTGTACTAGATGACCTTGCAGATCCCTTCGAATTACAGCAAAAAGCTTCTGAAATATATCCAGCTGATTGTTAATCCTCTCCTCACCTTCAAACTTCACTATACATAATTCAGTTGTCTGGAAAAGAACAAAATCACATCAAATCAATTTGAGCTGGGTTTTATATCTATACTTTTAAGGTAACTGTGTTGCTTTGTCTTCATCTATTTGATTTTTCTCTATATCTTTGTCCTTCTTTCTTTCTCCCCTAATTTTTAAATTACTCTCTGAAGGTGCCATTATTCAAACTCAGTGAGACCTAAATTATAATGCAGTTATATGGTATATATGAAGGCCAACTCTAGTGTAATGGGCTAACTATGGAGACATAAATCTATGAACTATGGATTTCAAAAGTTGAATTCCCTTTTTGTTCCTGTATGGAAACTAAAGTTTAAGTCCTGGAAGGAAGAACAACCTTTGGGTTGATTTGTAAGATATCTAAGAAAGTACAACTACAACTCTGACTCCTGGGAAAATAATTGCTCCAAAAAAAACGACTATTATTTTGCCATTTTATTTATTTATTTATTTATTTATTTATTTATTTATTTATTTATTTATTATTGATTTCAGAGAGAAAAGGAGAGGGAGATAGAAACATCAATGATCAGAGAGAATCATTGATTGGCTGCCTCCTGCTCTCCCCCTACTGGGGATTGAACCTGAAACCCAGGCACGTGCCCTGACTGAGAATGCAACCATGACCTCCAGATTCATAGGTCAATGCTCAACCACTGAGCAACACTGGCCAAGCTATTTTGCCATTTTAAAGGTAGCTGTGGAAGCAACAGCAGTGGTAGCCAAAAAAGTTGGGTCTTTGCTTGGAGAAGACACAATGAGGATGGCAAAAGGTTGCTTGACAGAGGGGCATTAGATCATCCCATAATCTCCATTAGCCCTACTGTGCCCAATACAAAAACTCTTCAGGGTAATAGAATTTCAGCTTAATTGGTAGAAGATATGTACAGTCTATCACTATAAAAATAGTGTAAACTTACTAAGCATATGGAAAGATGATTAATGTCACTACTCATCAGGGAAATGCAAAGTAAAGCTGTATCACTACACACCCACCAGAATGGCTAAAATTCAATATATTGACAATACCAAAACTTTGTGAGTAGGTGAAGCAACTAAGATTCCTATATTTTGCTGGCAAGGGTAGAAACTATTATAATCAATTTGAAAAACTATTTCACAGTTTCTTATGATTAAACATACATTTTATCCTGTGACCCAGCATTTCTCCTGCTAAGCACTTTTTCTAGTAGAAAAGTAAATTTGTGTACACAAAAGAGGCTTGTAAGAATGTTTAAAATAGCTTTAATTATAATACCCTCAAGATGGAAACAATCCAAATGTCCCTCAACAGGAGAATGGATAAATACATTATGCTATATCTATTCATTGCAATGTTCAGGAAACATGCCACTGAGTTGGCTCTGACTCGTGGAGGCTATATGAATGATTTCCACAATGTCCTATCCATAGACTCATAC
Source organism: Eptesicus fuscus (assembly GCF_027574615.1). NCBI lineage: Eukaryota > Metazoa > Chordata > Mammalia > Chiroptera > Vespertilionidae > Eptesicus > Eptesicus fuscus. Next base: position 114,668,139 of record NC_072473.1, read on the forward strand.
TGATGGCTTCTTTTATGGAGTCAATCCATCTTATATTTAGTCTACCTCTTTTCCTTCTGCCTTCTATTTTCCCCAGCATTATTGTCTTTTTGAAAAAGAACCCTGTCTTCTCATGATGTGCCCAAAGTAGGACAGCTCTAGTTTTGTAATTTTTTCCTCTAGTATGTTTCAGGAGTGATTTGCTCGGGGTCTCTAGTATTGCTCTAGTACTCATTGAATTAAAAAAGAATGAATTATTGATAGATACTAAAACAAAGATCAAGCATTAAACCACTTTATTGAGGTACTAGAGGCTTGGTGTATGAAATTTGTGCATGGGTGGGATCCCTAGGCTTGGCCGGCAATCAGGGATGATCAGTTTCCCTGCCTCCCTGCCTCCCCCCTCCTTCTTCCCTTGCTGCCCACATCTGCTACCACCCAACCCCGGTTCCTTGGCCCAGCTCAGGGCCTGGCCCCAATCGGGAGATCGGGACTTGCCAACCAGGGGGAGGGACCGGGAGGTTGGTCTGCAGGCCCTTACAAGGGAGCAGGCCCTTGGCCCCCCTGGGAAATGGAGTGCATCTGCCACCACCCACCCCTGGTCCCCTGTCCCAGTCCCGGGGCCCAGCAATGATCGGGTAATTGGGGCCTGCTGGCCAGGGGAAGGGATTGGGAGGTTGACCAGCAGGCCCCATCGGCAATTGGAGCCTGTGAGCTGGGGGAAGCTCCTGCATTGAGCATCTGCTCCCTGGTGGTCAGTGCACATCATAGCGACTGGTTGTACTGGTCGTTCTGGCCATTCTGTCGTAAAGGTTGCTTAGACTTTTATATATAGAGATTATTGACATAAATAGTATACATATTAAATGTATTCAATTTAATGAGTTTGGCGATATGTACACATCCATGAAATCATCACCACAATCAATGTCATAAACATACCCGTTGCCTCCAAAAGTTTCTTCCTGCCCTCTTTATTGTATTGATAAGATAGATTGTGATAAAAACATTTAAAATTATTAAAGCCCACTCTTTTAGTAGATTTTTTTTATTTTTAACATATTTTATTGATTTTTTACAGAGAGGAAGGGAGAGGGAGAGAGAGTTAGAAACATTGATGAGAGAGAAACATTGACCAGCTGCCTCCTGCACACCTCCTACTGGGGATGTGCCCGCAACCAAGGTACATGCCCTTGACCGGAATCGAACCTGGGACCCTTGAGTCTGAAGGCTGACGCTCTATCCATTGAGCCAAACCAGTTAGGGCAGTAGATTTTTAAGTATACAATTTATCATTATTCACTATAGGCACTATGATGTGCAGTAGATATCTAAGACTTATTCATCCTGGAATACTCAATTTATACCCTTTGACCAATATTTCACTCTTTACCCCACACCAGCTCCTGGTGGCCACTATTCTGCTTTCTGCTTCTATTAATTTGACTATTTTATATTCCTCATATAAGGGGGGTTATACAGTATTTGTTCTTTTGTGTCTGGTTCATTTCACTTAGTGTAATATCCTATAGGTTCTTCTTTGTTGTTGAAAATAATAGGATTTCCTTCTTTTTCTAAGACTGGCCAATAATACACAATGAGGAAAGAATATTCTCTTCAATAAACAGATGAATCTTATATACACAAGGTTGAGTGAAAGAAATCACATATCAAAAAAAGTATATATTGAATAATTCCATTTAAATTAATTTAAAAAACAGATAAAACAATCATGACAGTGGTGGCGTGGGCTTAGGGATTGTAGTGAGGGATTGATGGGGAAGGGGTAATAAGAGAAATTTCTTCTGGGATTATAGAAATATTCCATATCTTGATTTGGGTTTTGGTTACATGGGTATATACATTTGTCAAAACTCATTAATTTTTTACACTTAAGAAACATGCATTTCTGTATACATAAATGTTACTTCAATAAAAATGTTAAGACAAATAGGCCAATAATTAGGAAGTAGAAACTTTCATATACATCAAAGCAAGAACCATGTTCTTAGTAGCTTGATATGGAGATGCAGACAGTCTCCCTAGGTAGGCCCCCAACACATCACCACATCTAAGTACCCTCAGCATACAGAAACTCTGGAGTTGCCACTGGTTGGTTTATATGGAAATTAACAGTTTAGAAGAGGATATGCTCCTCAGAGGTCAAGAGATCCATGGATGGTCTGGATATTTGACCATTGAAACATGTACCCAATCTAAAAGAGGATCTAAAGAATGAAAGGGAGTCTCATATGGAAACATGTAAAGAGTAGGGAGAGTTAGGAGAGATTAAAGCCTTCCATGTGGTTTTATATGGCAGCCATTTGTTAGGAAGGAAACATTATGGCTTTAGAACCAGGCAGGCATGGTTATAATTCATGCTTTTTCATGTACTCAAGACTTCATCTGTGCACCAAAAAGGTTGCCGGTTCAATTCCTGGATAGGAAATGTTTTCAAATGAATGGGACTCTATCAAACCAAAAAGCTTTTGCATAGCCAAAGAAAACATTAACAAAACAAAATTTGCAAACAACAGCTTCAACAAAGAGGCAAATATCCAAAATATATAAAGAACTCATACAATTCAATACCAACAAACTACAATCCAATTAAAAAATGGGCAGAGGCCAAACAGACACACTTCTCCCAAGTAGACAGACAAATGGGCAATGGATATATGAAAGGATGCTCAACTTCACTTCATTAGCTATTAGGGAAATGAAAATCAAAACTGCAATGAGATATCCCCTAACACCTATTATAATGGCTTTTTATCCACATGACAAGTAGTAACAAGTTTTTGGAGAAGTTGTGGAGAAAAATTGAGTCAATCTTGATTCCTCCATTGCTCTCATCCCGTCAAACATAATAAAGTTTTGCCAATACTCTCTTGTATTTATCTCTTAAAATCTTATCTTTCTCTCCAACTCCCCACTAATAGTTTATCACCACCAGTATGAAATCCAAAATGCTTATCACAACCCTCCAATGCTCATTTACTTAAACAAAATTTTTTTGTGCTGCCAACTCTTTTCTAAGCATGGTGAAACATGTTTTTCATATTTAAGCCCTGGCTATTACTGCACTGTCATCTCTGTTAACGTGATCCAACCTCCTTCCCTTTTTCATGCTTGAATCATAACTGTTCTCTTGCTTCTCTGTCTTTGCAGAGACTGCTGTAATTCAGGGATGTTGTTTTCAAGAATCATTTTAAGTGTTAAGTGGAAATAATTATATGCCATGTGACCCTATATTGTTTGTGGCCATACAAGGGTAACTGGATAAGTTATTTGATTTTTTCTTGTGGACAGTACATCTGCATTTTTATCAGTCAACATAAGGAAAGGGCTAAATTGGCCTGAGGAGTTCTTATTGAAGTTGGGGAATAGTGGGTTAGATGGACTTTATGTGAGAAATGGAGCCAAGGGTTACATGTCTGACCAGGATGTCTTCCAGCCCAGCCAAGAAAGGTGGACTATATTGGGTTTGATTTACACAAATACATTTGGAATACACTTACTCAATATTTTCACCCAAATCCCGAGTTAGGCCAGTAAAGGAAATATTTTGAGGCTCAAATATTTTTTGACCCTCATTACAACATGAGGATGGTCCTCTTGTCTTTATGGGTAGTGTGCTAATACTGAAAGGAGGAAAGAAAAGAGGAAGAAATTTTAACATCTTTTTGTACTTTTTTGTGTTTCTTTAAGCTTCTGATTGTATAACACTACTGCTAGTTCATCTTCTTTACTAAAACTCAGCTTGTTTTCTCAATATATCCTTTAGTGGGTGTTTCCCAAAGGCTGCAACGTCTATCTTTAAAGAGATTATTTTTCAATCTAATTTTCTAGCCTAATACTCGACTCTGACAATTCCTGAGTCTTTTGCTATCTTGTTCCACTCTCTTTTAGGAGATCTCCTCAGGATTTTAAACGCAGCATGGAAATAAAAACATATCAATTTCCTCCACTCCTAGGAAAGCTAAACAAAATCCTAAGTGTAAGACATGCGACCTGATGTTTGGTTCTTTCCTCTAACATTATACATTTTTAAATTATTATGAAATCTTTGTTTTTCAAACCACTGTTTCATCTCCTCATAAAAACTATATTGCTGGCAAGCAATTGCTCTACAATCCAGTTTTTAAAACAAGAACAAGAATAGCAACAAGATCTATGCATATAAGACTTATTATGCACTGGGCACTGTTCTAAATTGTGTGTGTGTGTGTGTGTGTGTGTGTGTGTGTGTGTGTGTGCACGCACGCATGTGTGCAATATAGTCCTCATATGAGTTTTCCTATGAGTCAGGCACTACTATTACTCAAACTTTACTGATAGAGAAATAGACACAGAGAAACTAGGAGACTTACCCAAGGACACATAGCTAGTAAATGTCAGAGGTATGCATTTAACTTAGGTCATCTGGCTCTCAAGTCCATTCCCTTAACCATTATGTTTTACTGGTCTCCCTTTGACTATCAGGCTGAGGTAAATTCATCTGACATTTCACATTCTCTCCCTAGCAGACCTTCAAGATGCTATTATTAAAAACACAACTTAAAATGTCCTAGTCTAGACCCCATATTTAAACTACAATACAGTAACCACTAGCCACATGTGGTTATTGAGCACTTAAAATATGGCTAGTGAAACTGAGCAACTGATTTTTTTATTTCATTGAATTTTAATTAATTGGAATTAAAATGAAAATAACCATACATGGTAGTGATTACTAGATTGGACAGTAATGTAGAAGTGGCTTTTCTTTAATCAGAAAAGAAATGTTGATCAATCATATACTTGCCACTAAAAAGAACAACAAATACATAAAGAGTGTGGCCCTGTTTCTTCCTAATAGAATAGGACATATTTGGGAATCTAAAACACAGGAAAAAGTAAAGAGCAATTAAATGTTGGTGTTGAATTGAAAGTGATACTGGGACAAGACAGGCCAAGAGAAGTAAGGGCACTGAGGTAAGTCACAGATAGGCCATGTTAGGGCCTTGGCAAACAGGTACAAGGTTACAGCCAGAGTGCCAGGGGTGAGGACTAAGAGGAAAAGCAGGTATTAGAGTTTTGGATGTGAACTAAAGCAAAAGGAATATAATATTGTATTATGATTATAATTAAAACATAAATTAAAAAAATTATGCCCTCGCCGGTTTTGCTCAGTGGATAGAGCATCTGCCTACAGACTGAAAGGTCCTGTGTTTGATTCCGGTCAAGGGCACATACCTCAGTTGCAGGCTCCTCCCCAGCTCGTGCCCTGGTTGGGGCACGTGCAGGAGGCAACTAATCGATGTGTTTCTCTCACATTGATATTTCTCTCTGTCTTTCCCTCTCTCTTCTACTCTGTCTAAAAATTAATGGAAAAACACCCTCAAGCGAGGATTTTAAAAAATATATTAATAGATAATCTAATTAAAATCAGATCTTATTTTATTGGATATATTATAAAGAAATATAGAGCAATGTCACTTTAAAATGATAATATGAAATATGAAGGCATGTAATATAGAAAATCAAAATGATATGATTTGATCATATTTTCCCTTCAGTTTGGTTATTGGAACCATCCTATAACACTGCTTGAATCCCTATGGGCAGTGCTAATAATTTGAGATAGTTTTTTACTTACTTTAGTCTAATTTTGTAAGTGCTACTAGAAAATATCAGCTGGCTTGAATAAAATTGCATTCTCGGTACCAGCTAGCTATGAAATTATTGGCTTTTTGAGGGTTTTCAGAATAATAGATGAGATAATAGTAGGTTTTTAAAATCCCAGTTTAGATTAGATTTTGCTGCATTTAACACCAATGATTTTGCAGAAGCTTTTATAATTCAGTTCTATTCTTTATGAATTCCCCACCTTTAATCCTCTTTCTCCATTTTCTCAGCAAATAAAATCTGTCCCTTTTTCTCTCTCTCTCCTTTTCTCTTTCCTTTCCTCCCTTCTTCCATCCTTTTCTTTGTCTCTCTCTTACACACACATAGAGACATGCTAAAACATAGTCATATAGAAAGTGGACGGACCACAAGCCATCCTTGTTGAAAGCTCAACCCTCAATCTATTTATTGCAGATTGTGGAAATACATGATGGGCCTCTGTGTTAAAAGTTATTCAGGGCAAACCAACACAATGATTACTTAGTCATATAACTATCACATTCATTTAAAAGTCTTACTAATGTTGCCAAACTAGCTCAAATATTTGAAAGAATGCTATCAGTCTCTCTACTCTAAGATCCTTAGGGGGGAAAAAAAGCCAAAATATATTCATGCATTTTTGTTGAATAAACTCTTTTGCCATGTTTCCTGAAATGTTTATAGTTATTCCTTTGGGTTAAATCATTTCTTAAAATGAAGAAAGACTAGGGTGGGAAGTGTTACTTTAAGGAAATATGTATGTAAAAAAGATTTATAATTTGTAAAGAATTAGGGGATGTGATATTTTTATAATGAAGCATTACTCATCATTAAACCCCTTTCTGGAATAATGGATTCTTAAAACTATGGATGAAAATTGATAGTTTTGAATGGTCAGTAATTTGGATTTATAATATGAAAGGCACGGACTTACTAAATTTTTATCTATTATGCATTTAGGGCTTCTATATAAGACTTTGTTAAAATACACTCAACTAAGGGCTAAACAATGTTTGACAATCACTACTCTAACAGGAAAGTCATACTAGTAAAATTTTGCACTGGAAATTATCATAGAAATTATGTCTTCCAATCATCTCATTTTATAAGGAAACTGAAGTATAAACAGATTATGTCACTTACCCCAGGTCATGTACCTAGCCAGTAGCCATAACCTCATGATCTTGGCTTGGAATATGATCCCATTTCCCAGAAAGATTCTTCCTGTGTCTCTTTTCTTGGAACCATTAGATACTAAATTCTACTAGAGAACCATGACATATAGGCCAAATCTAGCCTCCAGAAGTTTTTATAAATAAAGTTTTATTGGAACACAACCACATCCATTCATTTTCTATTATCTGTGGCTATTTCTGTGCTACAAAAGCAAAGTTGAGTAGTTGTGACAGAGACTATATGGTTCGCAAAGCATAAAATATTTCCAACCTGGATTTTTACAGAGAGAGCTTGCCAAACCCTCACCTGAAGCCTAAAGTGTATTCTATCCTGTAACATCCCATTGAATGGAATCAGAAGGAATAGGAAAAATGAATTCAATGACATGTTTTGTGGCTTCACGCCAGCAGAGCAAATCCCTGAAACGACCATCTTCCAATTAGCCTTTTCCTTGAATGCCAGTTTCCTAGTCACTCAAGGTTGCTAAAGCCTCCCCTTAACACACCATTTGCCAGGCCATCTGCATACAATTGGTCTCCCTAGTAATAGTTCCAACACTATTTCTGTTCACTCTTAGCCTAGCTTCTGATTTTTAAAGGCCCTGCATGCATTTTTATCAGAAGAAATTTTGCAAAACAGATATTCAAAATATAGGAAGATTTTTATTTTATTTTTTAATGGAGAAGCTGCTTCTTCACAGGGAGCCAAACTCCAGATGGTGAGATGCCTCACTTGCCTTATGGCCAGTGGGATATTTTGCAATAAATGCAGAAGTAGGCCTGCTGACACTAATCAGTGTCCCAAAAGCCTCTAAAAGCTTAAAGGAATACTCCTGCCTATGTGAAAGCAGTTGTCCAGTCTTTGTCCCTGACTAGGGAAGTACTTTGGGGATAAGAGTGGGTGGGGATTTAAAGGGCTACATTGAAACTACAGCTGTGCTTCATTCAGAACCTGTGTCTGTTTTTTTCTGGGATATATACCTTGGTAATACTTTTCAATATTGTTAGCTAATGCTAATAATAGCATTTACTATTTGACAATTTTTGGTACAGATTGAATGTGGGAAATAAGCATTGTTTTTCTTCACATTGTATATGTGATAAAGTTGATCCTCAGAGAGATCAGGTGACTTGCTCAAGGTCACCCAAGTAATAAACACCGATTTTTTAAAATTACAGTTTACATTAAATAATATTTTCTATTATTTTCAGGTGTACAGCATAGTCATTAGACAATCATATACTTTACAAACTGATCTCCCTGGTATTTTCAGTTCCCAACAGGAACCACACATATTACAATATTACTGACTATATTTACTGTGCTGTACCTTACATTCTCATGAACAAACAAAATAGAAATAGACTCATAGATACAAATAATAGATTGATGGTTGCCAGAGGGGAGGGAGATTGGGGACCTGGATGAAAAAGGTGAAGGGATTGAAAAGTACAGATTGGAAATTACTAGCCTGATGTTTTTAATGAGCAATGATAGAAAATCTTATAATGCTAAGATGCAGAAACAGAAAATAATCTTTCTGTGAAACAAGATGCATTTTAGAATTGCCTAAAGGCTGTTCTAAAATCATTGTACTTGCTGGTGTTTTATGTATAAGACATTCAGGTTATAGTCAGAAGTTGGTAGTGTTTTACAATTGTTTTAAACCAATTCAACTGATATATTCTGGGTGTGTTCCAGGGTCTGTGCTGGGTTCCAGTCACCTAGAGGTGGTAATAATACAGTCACTGTTCTCAAGGAGTTCACAGATTAGCCATGAAGATAGACATAAATAATTAACAAACATTTGTTGAATGACAAATGAAGTGCTGGGATTACTGCGATGGCTGAGAAGGACATCGGACCTGTCTTCATACATCTCACAGTTCAGTTGGTAAAGCAAACATATAGACAGATACAGGATGTGTTTGATGATGAATAAAATAATAGAAGTGGGTATAATGTGGAGTTAAGAATTTGGCAGATACACAAATTGGGGAAGGACATTTCTGTCAGGAAAACCTAGAATGTGCAAACTCATGGATATTTGAGAAAGCACAATGTTTAAAGGGATTTATAGGTAGTTCAATTCTCCTATAGGATAAAAGGGGTGAGAGAACATGTACTAGTACCTGGACACAGACAGGTGGAACCAAGGTGTTACCTCCCCCGACATTTAACCAGCATTTACTGAGTATCATTTGTGTAGGGCACTGGAATATGATCAGTAGGATCCAAGAGAAATAGAAGATATTTCTTTAAAATCCAATTCTAAAGATAATAGTTTGCTTCTGCAGGTAAAAAACAACTAGGGTACATAAGCAAGGGCATGCATGTATGGTCCACATTGAATATTTGAGTTTGGGGTTTTGGAATGGGCTTTCCTGACTTGGATAGAAAATTCTTATTTTTTTCTCTCTTCTCATAGTCTTCTACTTATTTTACTTTATGCCATACCCCTTTTTTCTGTTTTTAAATCCTTACTATTTATCTACCTCTTGTTTGTACTTTATCCTCTCCCTTTTCTCCACTTTTTCCTTCTGGGGAGTATTAGGGAAACCCTCAGAGTTAATCTCTTTCTCCGTCTCTTCTCTCTTTCTCCTTCTTTTCCTTCCCATCTCTATCTATAACAGGTAAGGACTTGGAAGGATAATTAGAGAGAAAATAATAATCTTTTCAGTTATTTTTCATTCCAGCCTCAAACACAGAGAAATGGCACAGTCCCCTCATGTGCTAAATAGAAGGTTTTTGGACTTAAATCTAAGCTGTGCTCAATTATGCCAATGTTATGGAATGTGTCCATGTACATGTTCTCTCACATTCTTTTAGAAGTTCATTGCTCCCCCATTCCCCCTGTAAATTGAAAGGGACTTACATTTTTATTATTATTATTTTTAGTTAATCTTTATTGTTCAGATTATTACAGATGTCCCTCTTTCCCCCCCTCCTCCCAGCTCCTCTCCACTCGGTTCCCACCCCACCACAAGCCCTCACCACCCTATTGCCTGTGTCCATAGGTAATGCATACATGCATATAAGTTCTTTGTCTAATCTCTTCCCATACCCGCCCACCCCCTTCCCTCTGAGAATCATCAGTCTGTTCCATTTCCATGCCCCTGATTCTATTCCATTCACCAGTTTATTTTGTTCATCAGATTTTTTATTCATTTGATTTTTAGATTCAATTGTTGATAGGGATGCATTTGTTGTCATTTTGTTGTTCATATATTTTTTATCTTTTTCTTTTTCTTCTTCCTCTTCTTAAAGAATATGCTTCAGCATTTCATTTAATACTGGTTTGGTGGGGATGAACTCGTTTAGCTTTTTCTTGTCTGTGAAGCTCTTTATCTGACCTTCAATTCTAAATGATAGCTTTGCTGGGTAGAATAATCTTGGTTTTAGGTTCTTGCTATTCATTACTTTGAATATTTCTTGCCACTCCCTTCTGGCCTGAATAGTTTCTGTTGAGAAATCAGCTAACAGTCATATGGGCACTCCCTTGTAGGTAACTAACTGTTTTTCTCTTGCTGCTTTTAAGATTCTCTCTTTGTCTTTTTCCTTTGGCATTTTAATTATGATGTGCCTTAGTATGGTCCTCTTTGGATTCCTCTTGTTTGGTGTTCTCTGTGCTTCCTGGACTTGTAAGTTTATTTCTTTCACCAGGTAGGGGGAGTTTTCTGTCATTATTTCTTCAAATAGGTTTTCAGTATCTTGCTCTCTCTCCTGGCACCCTCATAATTTGGATGTTGGTATGCTTGAAGTTATCCCAGAGGCTCCTTACGCTATCTTCATATTTTTGGAATCTTTTTTCTTTTTGCTCTTCTACTTGGGTGTTTTTTGCTTCTTCCTATTTCAAATCATTGATTTGATTCTCAGGATCCCCTAGTCTACTGTTGAATCCCTGCATATTATTCTTTATTTCAGTTAGTGCGTGCTTAATTTCTGACTGGTCCTTTTCCATTCTTTTGGCATCCTCACTAAGATTCTTGAAAGTCTCACTAACTTCCTCAGAGGTTTCTGGAAGATTCTTGAGTAGCCTTATAACTGTGATTTTGAACTCTATATTCAGTTTGCTTTCTTCTATTTCTTTCATTTGTGACATGTTTCTTTGTCTCCGCATATTGAGTAGCTTTTAAGAGTTGATAGAGTTGCCTTGTGTAGTAGGTGTCCTATAGGGCACAGTGGTTCAGGCTCTCCAATCACCTGAGGTGGACACTCTTGGTGCACCCCTTTGTGGGCTGTGTGCACAGTCTTGTTGTAGTTGAGCCTTGATTGCTATTGGTATCACTGGGAGGAATTGACCACCAGGCCAATTGGCTGTGGGGACCAGTTGTGACTATAGTGGGAGAGCTGCTGTGCAGTAGACACCTTTATGTGGCAGGACTTGCTTCAGGGGGGCTTTGGTGCTCACTGAGTCTGCCCATTGAGTGTGTCACTTATTGAGGGGAAGAGTTGTAATCTGGTATGGTCTCACACTGACCACTGGGTACACTGGCTCTTGGGTTTCCATGGAGGTGCAAAGTCACCCACTGCCTGGGGACACCCAGCAGAAGCTACAGAGAGATATGCAGATTCCTCCTCTTTGTATTGGGTTTGGAAGTGCCAAGATGAGGCCCAACTGTGAAGCAAGGCAGGCTGGTCCTATTGCTGGGTTGTGGGCTTTTTATTGATAGGTTTGGGGTTCCCTGACCCTGCTGCAGCTTGTTTGACAAAGTTTTAGCCTGATTAAGGACAGACCATTCATATGCAAAAGCAGCTGTGCACAGCTTGGGTGGGGTTGTAAATTGGGTGGGGCGGGATTTCAGGGAATCACCAGGGCAGAGCAAACAGAAATTGCTGCCAGTCAGTCCTGCACTGGGGAGGTCCCAGCATGGGAACAATGACTGCTGTGAGCACCTCCATCTGGAAGAAAGTTGCCCCTGAGTTCCTGCCCCAATGCCAGATAGTCCACTTTCTCCCCGTATGTGTTTGGGTCCCCCAGAGGCCTCTCCCAGCGCTGGAGCTCAGAGGAAGTGGGAGCTTGTAAATTCAGTTCATGGTGCTGGCCTTTTAAGAGGAGCAGCTGGGTCTCCAGCAGCCTGTGTGTCACTCAGCCCCAAACTGTACAGATTTCTATAGCCCGTAGTTCTTACTGCCCGTAGGGACTTCTTTCCCCAGCTCTGGAACCCTGGGCTGGGGGTCTGGTGTGTGGCTGGGACCCCTCACTCCTCTGGGTGGCCTCCGCAGAGGTGATCTCCCTCCCAATGAAAAAAGTGGCACACCTGGGTGCCGGACCAGCCTGTTCCGTGCCTCCATAACTCCTGCCAGTCTCCATGTGCTTTATTCTTTACCTCTATAGTTGTAGTACTTTCACTCAGCCAGCTTTCCAGTGGTTCTGGATGATAGTTGTTCGGTATTTTAGTTGTAATTTTGATGTGCTTGTGGGAGGCAGCAAGTACAGGCGTTTGCCTATGCCGCCATCTTGGTTCTCTCTACAGGGACTTACATTTTATTATCACTTCTAGTTCTGAATTTTTCTTTCCACTGACTTCTCATTCTCACTGGCCTCTTTCTCACTGTACTTTTTTCCATGTCAATCCAGAGCTTGGAGCCCAGTCATGTTTCTTTTATTTCCACAACAAATACCTACATAAGCTTTTGTATGTGGCCAAATGTCACAGCATCACAAATATCACAGTATCGCAAATAGCCTTTTTCCTCTCTTTCCCATCACAAACTTTTATCAATTTTAATGCATGAAAGTTTAACTTGCTTTTTTTTTAAAAAAACTATTTTTTCCAATCCAGGCCCTACTGGTTTCACCTTTTTTACCTAATTTACCATTAAGATAATTTGTTAAAATATTACTTATTTTTGGAAGGATTCTGTCCAGTTATTAAAATAACACTTCATCATGGTATAATAATGGTTTAAAAGCATACCTTCTTTCTGAGGGTTGTGCAAAACCCCTCAAGGAGTCCCCAAGGGACTAGGCAGAAGATTGATGCTGAGGCAACAGGTCTGTAGACATCCACTTTAATATCTTATGTTTTTTAAATTTTTGTTTATTGTCTAAAGTTTTACATATGTCTCCTTTTTCCCCAATTGACCCCCCCCACTCATTCCCACCCAGGGAAAGCCCCCACCACCCCAGTGTCTGTGTCCATTGGTTATGCTAGTATGCATGCATATAAGTCCTTTGGTTGCTCTCTAACACCCCCTTCTTCTGCCATTTGTCTCTGGATCTATTCTTGTTCATCAAATTATGTTGATCATTATATCCCACATATGAGTGAGATCATGTTATAGTTATCTTTCTCTGACTGGCTTATTTCGTTTAGCATAATGCTCTCCAGTTCCATCCATGCTGTTGCATATGGTAAAAGTTCCTTCTTTTTTATAGTGGTGTAGTATTCCATTGTGTAGATGTACCACCGTTTTTTAATCCACTCATATGCTGATGGGCACTTAGGTTGTTTCCAAATCTTAGCTATTGTAAATTGTGTTGCTATGAACATAGGGGTGCATATTTCCTTTCTGATTGGTGTTTCTGGTTTCTTGGGATATAGTCCTAGAAGTGGGATTACTGGGTAAATGGAAGTCCATTTTTAACTTTTTGAGGAAACTCCATATTATCTTCCACAGTGGCTGCACCAGTCTGGATTCCCACTAGCATTGCACAAGGGTTCCTTTTTCTCCACATCCTCGCCAGCACTTGTAGTTTGTTGATTGTTGTTAATAGCCATTCTGACAGATGTGAGATGGTATATCATTGTTGTTTTGATTTGCATCTCTCAGGTAATTAGTGACTTTGAGTATGGTTCATATGTCTCTAGGCCTTCTGTATGTCCTCTTTCAAAAAGTGTCTATATAGGTCCTTTGCTCATTTTTTGATTGGATCATTTATTTTCCTTTTGTTAAGTTGTATGAGTTCTCTGTAAATTTTGGAGATTAAATCCTTATCTGAAATATCATTGGCAAATATGTTCTCCCATGCAGTGGGCTTTCTTGTTGTTTTGTTTATGGTTTTTTTTGCTGTGCAGAAGCATTTTGTTTTGATGTAGTCCCATTTCATTATTTTCTCCTTAGTCTCCATTACCCTAGGAGCTGTGTCTGTAAAGATATTGCTACGACATATGTCTGCTATTTTGCTGCCTATGGAGTCTTGTAGGATTTTTATGGTTTCCTGTCTTACATTTAAGTCCTTTAGCCATTTTGAGTTTGTTTTTGTTTATGGTGTAAGTTGGTGATCTAATTTCATTTTTTTTGCAGGTATCTGACCAAATTTTCCAGCACCCTTTATTGAAGAGACTATCCATTATATGTTCTTGCCTCCTTTGTCAAATATTAATTAAGCATAATGGCTTGGGTCGATTTCTAAGTTCTTTGTTCTATTCCATTGGTCTATATGTCTGTTCTTGTGCCAGTACCAGGCAGTTTTGAGAACTGTGGCTTGATATCTGGTGTTGGGAGCCCTCAAAATTTGTTCTTCTTTCTCAAGATTGCTGTCTCTATTCAGGGTCTTGTATATTCCAGAGGGATTTTTGGAGAGTTTGTTCTAGATATTTGAAGTATGCTGTTGGTATTTTAATGGGGATTGCATTGAATCTGTAGATTAATTTGGGTAGAATGACACTTTAATGATGTTGATTCTACCAATCCATGAACATGGTATGTTCTTCATTTGTTTATGTCTTCCTCTATCTCTGTTTTCAATGTCCTGTAGTTTTCTGAGTACAGGTATTTTACCTCCTCAGTTAAGTTTACTCCTAGGTGTAGGTATTTTAATTTTTTGTGCAATGGTAAATGGAATTTTGTTGTTGTTGTTGTTTGTTTGTTGTTGTTGTTTTTTTTTTTTCATTTCTCTTTCTGTGAGTTCATTATTGGTGTATAAAAAGGCCATAGATTTCTGGGTGTTAATGTTGTATCCTGCTATATTGCCAAATTCATTTATTAGGTCTAGTAGTTTTTTGTTGGAGTATTTGGGGTTTTCTATGTACAGTATCATGTCATCTGCAAATAAGGACATTTTTACTTCTTCTTTTCCAATTTGGAATCCTTTTATTTATTTTTCTTGTCTGATTGCTATGGCTAGCACTTCTAGCACTATATCAAATAGGAGTGATGAAAGAGGACATCCATGTCTTGTCCCTGTTCTTAAGGGAAATGGTTTTAGTTTTTGCCCATTGAGGATGATGTTGGCTGTAGGTTGACATATAAGGTTTTTATTATGTTGAGGTTTGATCCCTTTATTCCCACTTTGCTGAGAGTTTCTTTTTCAAGAAAGGGTGTTAGATTTTGTCAAATGTTTTTCTGCATCAAATGATATGATTATGTGATTTTTGTCTATCAATTTGTTTATCTGATGTCACATTTTTTGATTTGTGGATATTGTACCATCCTTACATCCCTGGAATAAATCACACTTGGTCATGGTGTATTATATTTCTAATGTAATTCTGAATCTGATTTGCTAGAATTTTGTTGATGATTTTGGCATCTATTTTCATGAGAGATATTGGCCTGTAATTCTCTTTCATTGTACTGTCTTTATCTGGTTTTGGTATTAGGGTGATGCTGGCTTCATAGAAGGAGCTTGGAAGTGTTCCTTCCTCTTGAATTTTTTTGGAATAGTCTGAGGAGGATAGGTTTTAGTTCTTCTTTGAATGCTTGGTAGAACTCTCCTGTAAAGCCATCCATATAAGGGCTTTTGTTTGCTGGAAGATTTTTTATCACTTCTTCAATTCATTGGGTAATTATTGGCCTATACAGGTTTTTTGATTCTTCCTGATTGAGTTTTAGGAGCTCATATTTTTTCTAAGAATATGTCCATTTCATCCAGGTTGTCCATTTTGTTGCAATAGAGCTGTTCATAGTATTTTTTCATAACCTTTGTATTTCTGTGGGAATGTTTGTTACTTCACATCTTTTATTTCTGATTTTGTTTATTTTGGTCCTCTCTCTTTGCTTCTTGGTGAGCCTGGCTAGAGGTTCCTCAATCTTGTTTATCCTTTCAAAGAACCAGCTATTGGTTTTGATGATCTTACACATTTTCTTTTTGGTCTCTATATCATTTATTTCCATCTGACCTTTATTATTTGCTTCCTTCTGCTTACACTGGGATTTTCTTGTTGCTCTCTTTCTAACTCATTGAGATGTAGAGTTAGATAATTTATTATTATTTTCTCTTGTTTTTTGTGAGGTAGGCCTGTAGAGCTATGAATTTCCCTCTCACTGTGTCCCATAGATTTTGGATTGATATGTTTTCATTTTCATTTGTTGCCATGATGCTTTTTATTTCTTCTTTGATCTCTTTGGTATCCCAATAATTGTTTAATAGCATGCTATTTAGCCTCCAGGTGTTTCGTTTTTTTTTCATTGTTTTTATTGTAGTTGATTTCTAATTTTATGCCATTGTGATTTGAGAAGATGCTTGATAAGATTTCTACCTTCTGGCATTTGAAGAGACTTTGCCTGTATGTCAGTATGTGGTCTGTCTTTAAAAATAACCCATGTGCACTTTAGAAGAATGTATATTCTGTGGCTTTTGGGTGAAATGTTCTAAAGATGTCAATTAATTTCATCTAATCTATTGAGTCATTTAGGATTGATGTTTCTTTGCTGATTTTTTGTTTAGAGAATTTGTGCAGTGCTGTTAGTGGGTTAGTAATGTCCCCTACTATGACTGTATTGCTGTCAATATCTCCCTTGATATCCTCCAGAAGTATTTTTTTTTTTAATGTATTTGGGTGCTCCTGTATTGGGTGCATATATGTTTACCAGAGTTATAGCTTTTTGTTTGATTGCTCCCTTTAGTATTATAAAGTGGCCTTCCTTATCTCTTGTTATGGCCTTCAGTTTGAGATCTAATTTGTCAGACATAAGTATTGCTACCCCAGCTTTTTATTTTATTTTTTTTTCATTTCCATTCGCCTGAAAAACCTTTTTCCATTTTTTCACCATCAGTCTGTGTGAATCTTTTGTTCTGAGTTGGGTCTCCTGTAGACAGAAGATATATGGGTCATGTTTTCTTATCCACTCAGCTACCATATGTCTTTTAATTGGGGCATTTAATCCATTTACATTTAAAGTTATTATTGATTGATACTTGTTTGTCCCTATTTTTATTCTTTATGCCTGTGTTCCTTCTTCCCTTCCTATTTCTTCTTTTTGCAGCAGACCCTTTAGCATTTCTTACATTGATGGTTTGGTGGGAATAAACTCCCTTAGTTCTTTTTTTGTCTGTGAAGTTCCTGATTTCACCCTCAACTTTAATTGATAGCCTTGCTGTATACAGTATTCTTGGGTTCATACCCTTGCTTTCCATGACTTTGTATATTTCATTTCATTCTCTTCTGACCTGATGTGTTTCTATTGAGAAATCAGTTGATAGTCTGATGGGAGATTCCTTGTAGGTAACTTTCTGTCTCTCTCTATCAGCCTTTAAGATTCTTACTGTGTTGTTGGTGTTTGCCAATTTAATTATAATATGTCTTGGTATTGGTCTTTTTGCATTCATCTTGTTTGGGACTCTGTGAGCTTCCTAGACTTGTGTGAGTTTTTTTCTTCTTCCCAATATCAGGGAAGTTTTCTGTCATTATTTCTTCAAATAGGTTTTCTATTCCTTATTCATTTTCCTTTCCTTCTTGGAACCCTTATTATGTGGATGTTCTTTTGTTTCATGTTGTCCCAAAGTTCCCTTAGGCTCTCCTCCTGTTTCTGAAGTGTTTGTTTTTTTTTCAGTTGCTGCTATGCTTGTGTATTTTTTCCTACCTTGTCTTCTAGCTCACTGGTGCGGTCCTCAGCTTCTTCTAGTCTACTGTTGATGCTTTATATTGTTTTCTTTATTGCAACAATATTATTTTTCATTTCCTCTTGGTTCTTCTCCATTTTCTCTTGGTTCTTACAAATATTATTGAATTTTTCTTCCATCCTTTTCAGCATCCTTATGACTATTGCCCTGCCTGAATTCTTTCTCTGACATATCGCTTGCTTCCATTTCATTTACTTCCTTTTCCAGTGATTCCTCCTTTTCTTTTGTATGGGGGCTGTTTCTTTGTCTCCCCATGGTTGCTCCTCTCAGGGTGTCTTGTTATGTAGCTCTCTTCTCCTGCATTGACTTAAAGGCACAAAATACAGCATGACAAGACACAATGCACAGGGTACCAAACACAAATGTATTCATGATACCAATAATCCCAAATAAAGGTGACCACCAGAGAAAAGAGAGTTAGGGGAGAGAAAAGAGTGCACAAATGAGAATGAGAAAAGGAAAAAAAATGTAATAGAAAATAGAAAGAGAAGTAAAAAGAAAGGGGAAAATATATGTACTAGTATATGGGGAGAAATCTCCAAAAAAAAACCAACAACTAATCCAAAAAATGCAAACAACGAACACCCAAACAACAAACACCCAGATGAATCTGAAGAGGAAGAGCTTATTTCTAGAAGGTAAGGTCAAGGAATTGAATGAATGAGGAAATGGCCACAATTCAGTATAGAGGAGGTAGAGTGAGAATGAGTGTATAAGAAGAAAAGTGAAAAAAAAAATACGAAAAACAAAACAAAAAATCCTTAGAAACAATCAAATAAACAACAATAACAAGACAGAAAGAAAGAAAAAGGAAACAAAATTGGCTAGTTAAGAAAGAGAAGAGAGAAGTGTGCCTGGACTTAATGCAGGGGAGAGAAAATTAGATATATGAATAAGATAAATTTTTAATAGGGAGTAAAAAGAAAGGATAGAGAAAAATTAAAGGAGGAACAGGATAAGAGAACCAGAACAAAAAAGGGGAAAAGTGAGGAAAATGGTGTTGGCATAAAGGAAAAAAATTGAGATTAAGTAAAATAATGCTAAGAGAACAAGAAAAAATAGAATGTAGAACACTAATCCCAAAATAAAATAAAATTAAATTAAATTAAATTAAACTTAAAAAAAGGTAAAATAATGGTAGTAATAATAATAATCCTGTCTAATAAAAGAGTAATATTCATATTGACCATCACTCCAAGACACAAAATGGCTGCCCCCATGTGGTCAAAGATGGCTGCTCCCATGTGGACACAATATGGCTGCCACAAGATGGCCTGCAGCGGAGGGCAGTTGGGGGATACCAGGCCTGCAGTGGAGGGCAGTTGGGGGGGGGGTGGACCAGGTGTGCAGAGGAGGACAGTTGGGGTGGGGACCCAGGCCTGCAGGGCAGGGCATTTGGGGGGGACCAGGCCTGCAGGGGAGGGCAGTTGGGGGGGCCAGGCCTGCAGGGGAGAGCAGTTAAGGGTGACCCGGCCAGCAGGAGAGGGCAGTTGGGGGCATCCAGACTGGCAGGTGATGGCAGTTAGGGGTGACCAAGCTGGCAGGGGAGGACAGTTAGGGCAATTAGGCTGGCCAGGGAGCAGTTAGGCATTGATCAGGCTGGCAGGGGAGTGGTTAGGGGGTGATCAGGCTGTCAGGCAGAAGCGGCTAGGGGCAATCAGGCAGAGGCAGGTGAGCTGTTGGGAGCCAGCAGTCCTGGATTGTGAGAGGGATGTCCAACCGCCTGTTTAGGCCCAATCCCTCCCCCCGGTCCCCCCCCATGCATGAATTTCATGCACTGGGCCTCTAGTTAAAAATAAAAATGTTATAATAAAAAAGTAAAATCAAGTGAGAAAAAAATTTAGTTTCTTATGTAAAAGATTAAAAAAAGTGAAGTAGAAAAAGTCGTTCACTTCCTATACTATTCTGCTTGGCACATCTGTTTTCTGTCAGTTAGCTCAGTGTTGAAGTTTCCTGCGATCCACAGCTCCTCTGTGTCATAAGCCACTACCTTATTTTCAAGTGGGCGGGATCTCTCTGCTCACTTTGTTTCTTGGCCTGCCTTCAGTTGTATTTACACAAGAGTCAATTTCTGACACAACCCCTGGGTGGCAATGTTTCTGTATTAATTTCCAGGACTAAATGGCTCTCTACCTAGTGTTTAGATTCTTCTTTCCCTGCCGCACTTAATACTGGATTGGAGGGATGGACTGATCCAGAACTGGTTTCCTGCTCATCTCTCCTTATTCTGATCCCCAGTTTCTACAAAAACAACTTTCCCCTGCAGTCTTGGTGAGTGTTTTTAATTGGAAGATCGCATGTACTGGACATAGTAAGCAAAAGCAAGGAGGCAAAAAAAAAAAAAGACAAAGAAACCACGTGACTCACGTCTTTTCCCCCTGGCACTGCACTGCCGATATAGAACTTCAGGCTGCCTTTCTGGGCACAGTTTCCCACAGTTGTGGGCTTATATCTAGAGTCCTCATCTGCCAGCAGCCCTGTGGACCCCCTTCCACTTTTGAGGGCTACACTGACCCCAAGGGCCATGGGTTTGGTGGGTCGCAGTCTCCTTCTGAGACTGTAGTCCCTGTTGTACATGTTTCTCCCTCCAGCCTGGATCCCAGATCTCACCACTCTCTAGGCCAGTGGTTGGCAAACTCATTAATCAACAGAGCCAAATATCAACAGTACAATGATTGAAATTTCTTTTGAGAGCCAAATTTTTTAAACTTAAATTTCTTCTAACACCACTTCTTCAAAATAGACTCACCCAGGCCGTGCTATTTTGTGGAAGAGCCACACTCAAGGGGCCAAAGAGCTGCATGTGGCTCACGAGCTGCAGTTTGCAGACCACGGCTCTAGGCGATCTCTGACCTTTCTGTCCACAGATTGCCTCACCAGCTGTGTTTAATTCACCAATTCAGGGTGGATGTTATTCGATTCAGCTGTTCCTTCTATCTGCTCTGTGAGAAGGTGCAGGACCTGTCCGCATATTCAGCACCACTTTGTCTCCCCTGGACAAACTTTTTAGGTGCCCACAGCCGGGGAGGCTGGAGTCTTAGTGTTCATGGGTTCACAGCTGAGGCAGCTGGTCCCTGGGCAATGTGGTTGTAGGGTCCTGAGAAATATCCATGGTCTCCCCAGTTGAAGGTAAGGCTGGGTTTCTGATCACAGCCGCTCTCCCCTTCAAGATGGTGTGGTCTCTGCAGCAGAGCCAGCCGCTCTAGGAGAGATTTCAGCAGTAGTACAGGCTGCCTGGCCAGAGGAGCCTGTCCGCTAGTCCCCAACAGTCCTGTGGAATGAAGCTGTCCCTCACTCTCAAATACAGACACTCCCCGCACGTCCGTGCACTCTCCTTTCGCTCTCTCACTCACATACTATCTTGCATCCTGCTGTTCCATCGGCCGCCATCTTTCTCTTCCACTTTAATCTCTTTTACATATTCAATTTCTTGACCACTGGGGGTAAAGAATAATTTTAATTCCTAAAATAAAATTTGAAAATCACTGCTTTAACAGCTGAACTTATTAACTCTAAAAGATAGTATGCATTCCAAAAATATAACTTTGTTCCAAAAGAAGTCAGAAAATATCAAGGATGTTGGATCTATCCTATTTTTGGAAAATGATTCATGCTGTTTGGAGGTCATGACAAATCCCCAAGGTTGACATAAAAGGGAACAATAGATCCTTTGGAGAGCTCATCAGAGGCTAAATCATTGGTAGAATGGACTCAAGGGCATTATGGCATTTCTAGGAAGAGAATCACTTTCGATTTATGGCATACTTTGGAGTCCTGCTATATCATGTGATTGCATAGGACACGAAGACTTGCCAAGGGGGAAATTAAAGATACAGCTGTACTTGAGAAGCCCAGTTCTTAGTTCCTGCTTTTACTTTCAGCTAAATGTGAGTGATGGACAGTTTGGCATTTGAGTTCAAGATGATTTTAATCTTTGATGCCATCCTAAAATATTTTTTCCTTGCTTCATATACTCCCCTGACCATGAGTGTACTTGGCAATGTGAGATGGGACTCCAGCTGTCTCTCAGATAGATTGGTTTGATATGCTATCATTTAAGAACAAATATAATTCTATTAATTATGCATTTCTTTTTCTCATTAACTCTTGTGTGTAATTAAAAATAACTGATGAGTTTCCTGGAATTTAATAGAATTTCTTGGTGTTTTGATTTGTTACTTAAATTGAGGTAATTTATACACATCTTGTCTCATTTATGGATTAGTATCTTATCTAAGATAGAAGTTGTGTTGACTATATCTTTGTGTCCTTCATAGTACTGGGAAGATATTAGGTGTGCAGAAATAATTTGTTGAATTGACTTTGTGCCAAAGTGGACCATGGCCCACCATATTATTTCATGTGAAAAAAGGGGGGTCCTGTTGAAAATAAGTTTACATTGTTTAAGAGATTAAGAGGAAGGGAACTGACAATTTTATTAATTTGCTTTGTGTTACACTTTATCTCTGGAATCCTATGTCATCTCATTTAGTATTGTGCTTATACACCAATACCCCAGGTTTTATGGTAGATAATAGGATCTTCCTTACTATGATGTTAGATTTTTATTCAATTTAATATGTATACTATCTTGCCTTTGCTGCTATGACTTAATCATTAGGGCTTCCTTTAGGGCTGAGATCTGAGAGATAGGGCATCCATTCAGTCCCCAGTAGTTTGGTACCACCCATTTTGGCTATTTTTATTGGGCTTAATGAATCTACTTTACTGTATTCTGAGATCATCACAAGGCACAGAGTATTAAAAAGGAAATTAATGAGACATACAAATAACTTTGATACTGTGTCCTTGAAGTAGCCTCCAAATATAGCTCCTTTCTGTCCTACATCCTTCCCTTCCTGGTTCTCTAACAAGTCCTCATTTCCTAGTTTCTCTATGATCATACCTGAGATCAGGTTAGATATGTCCCTATTAACCTTACCATTGAAAGAACTGGTGACTCTGTCTTGCCCTTAATTTCTTCTCCAACATGCAAAAAGCAACACCTCAAACCTAAGGCTCCTGAGGTTCATGGATATATCTCGTCACAGTTCTCAGTGTTACAGAGTCCTTCTCTTAGTTTTTACTTCCTCCCTTTTACTTTAGTTTTCCTTCCATACAGAGGCCTGAGATCCTTTTATCTCTTGTCCTGCTGGCCCCTGGCAGCACTTAAACTCAATAACTCTAGTTAACATGCATCTCTACTCATTTGCTTCTCTGAATAGTTCCACGTAAATCACAGAATGGTGAGGTCACATATTGAACAGAAGGACCCAGACAATAGGGAGAACATTTCTTCCCAGCAGGTAAACTCAGATATGAAAATCTGTATTTATGCAACAACTAAATCAAGGGATAATTTTTCACTTTACAGAAGGATTCACCGTGGGTTGTTTTCTTTTTTTTAAATAGCTGGTTCCCTTAGTGCATGTTACAATGGTATTCTATTGTAATAAAATAAAATAAAATGAAAGTGCAAGTTTTCAAAAATAGGTAATTATTATAATGCCTGGGAAATCTTATAGACTTTTTTTCTGTTTTGAAAATATTTTTTAAATAGGCTCATAGTTGATATATAAGACATGCTAATACAATAATCCTGAAGGGAGGCAGGGTCTTGAATGAGATCAGTATTTCTTCCCATAAGCCACCCACAGCAAAATCTCCTATGATATTTTTTAAATAAAAACTCTCCAGTGGAAAGACCTGAAAATCTTTGCTTTAACAAACATCTCCATGTGGTTATAATTCACACTGATGTTTCTGAGAACCATTGGACTAGATTTTTTTTTCCTGCCTGAATCTTTCCTGCTTATCTTTCATTGGCTTTAAGGAAAAGCATATGTGATCTTAACTGTCTTGTCAAAAAGGAAACAGAAATACTAAAATTGGAATTTTAAAGAAGGGGATATTAAAAGCAGGAATATGTGTTATTATGTGTTTATTCCTGGGTTTAACAAAACAAATGTCTTTAAAATATAACGAAAAATCTGAAGAATGTTCTTATGTACAATCTTCTTTTTCTTATTTGTTTAATCGTTTTTTATTTTTTAATTATAGCTCACATACAATATTATATTAGTTTTAGATGTATGCTCTAGTGATTAGACATTATATAACTCACTAAGTAATCATCCTGATAAATCTCATACCCATCTGAAACCTTACATAGCTATTAGAATATTATTGACTATATTTCCTATGTTGTACTTTAGAACCCCATGACTATTCAATAACTATCAATTTGTACTTCTCAATCCCTTCAGCTCTTTCACCTATCTCCTCAACCCCCCTCCCATCTGTCAACCATCAAATTATTCTATCTCTAAGCCTGTTTCTGATCTGCGTGTTCATTTATTTTTGATTTTTAGATTCAATTGTTGATATATGCATTTATTGCTATTTTATTTTCATGTTTTTATTTTTCTTAAAGAAGACCCTTTAACATTTTATGTAACACTGGTTTAGTAGTGATGAACTCTTTTAGCTTTTTCTTATCTGGGAAGCTCTTCAATTGTCCTTAAAATTTAAATAATAGCTTTGCTGGTAAAGTAGTCTTGGTTGTAGGTTCTTGGTTTTCATGATTTTGAATATTTCATGCCAGTGCCTTCTGGCCTGAAAAGTTTCTGTTGAAAAATCAGCTGAGAGTCTTATGGGAGTTCCCTTGTAGGTAATTAATTGTTTTTCTCTTGCTGCTTTTAAGAGTTTCTCTTAATCTTTGGACTTTTGCATTTTAATTATAAGGTGTCTTGGTGTGGGTGTCTTTGAGGTCATATTGTTTGTGACTGTGCTTTCTGGACTTGCATGTCTATTTCCTTTGTCAGGTAAGAGAACTTTACTGTCATTATTTTTTCAAATAGTTTTTTTTTTTTATTTCTTGCTTTCTCTCTCCTCCTTCCAGCCCTCCAATGATGCAAATGTTTGTATATTTTAAATTGTCCCAGTAGCTCCTTACAGTGTCCTCATTTATTTGGATTCTTTTTTTTTTTTTTTTTTTTTGCTGTTCTGATTGGATGTTTTTTGCTCCCTTATATTCCAAATCACTCATTTGATTCTCAGTTTCATCTGCTCTGCTGTTGATACCCTATAAATTATTCTTTACAGGTTCTTTCTTATGGTTTCTATGTCTTTTCCTGCTGTGAAAGTTCTCACTAAGTTCCTTGACCATCATTGTAAGCATTGTTTTGGCCACTTCCCTGTGTATATTTCTATGTATTAATAGAGCTACTATGTCTCCTGGACTTGGAAGAGTGGCCATGTATAGGAGGTGTCCTGTAGGGCCCTGTGGCTCATTCTCTGATGTCACTCAAAATGGAAACTTCAGGTGTACATTGTGGGGGCTATATGAACTGTCCTGTTGCAGTTGAGCCTTGATTGTTCTTGGCATCACTGGGAGTGATTGACCCATAGGCCATTCAGCTACAAGGACTGGCTGCAACTACAGTGGAGGAGCTGCTGTACAGGAGTCGACCCAAAAGAGCAGGACTTGCTTCAGGATGCTTTGGTACTCACCGAATAAACCTCTTGAATGTGTCACTTATGAAGGTGGTAGGATTGCAACCCAGCATGATTTGAAACTGTCCACCAGGTGAACTGGCTCTCAGACTTTCAGGGAGCTACAAAATCAGCCACCACTTGTGCCCTATTTGGGGTCACTTGACAGAAGCTGCAGAGCAATCTGCAGATGGTTGCTTCTTGTGCTGGGCGTAGAGGTGCCCAGGAGAGGACAAGCTGTGAACCAAGGTGGGCTGCTGCTAGTGCTGGGCCTGGGGCCACTTAGCAATAGGTATGGGTATGCTGAGGCCAGATGCTACTCATTTGAGACTATAGAAAAGTCTGAAGCATGAGGCAAGAGAAGCCAATTGTATTAAAAAGCCACTGGAAACAACTTGGATAAGCCCACAAGTTGGGTGTGATAGGGTTCTCAGGTAATCACTAGGGCAGGGTAACAGTGTTAGCCATGTTAATGGAGTCTCGGGTATGGCACCTGCATGTTGACTCTTTGGGTGGGGTCTGAGAAAAGGAACAATGGCCTCTGCCAGCACTTTTGTCTGTCAGAAAGCTGTACCTCCTCCCCAGCTCTCACCATGATGCTAGACAATTTAGTTTCTTCCTATATGTCCCTGGTTCATTTCAAGCTGCTGCCCCAGCAATGGCGAACAGCGAAAGTGAGTCCAAGTAAGTCCATGTAAGAGCCCTTAAAGGGGAACTGCCTGGGACTCTAGCAGTCTCTGTCTCCCTCAGCCTCAATCACTGCTAATTTTTTTTTATTTTTATTTTTTATTAAGGTATGGTATATGTACATATCTTACCATTGCCACCCCCACCCCACTCCCATACATGCCCTCACCCTCCAATGTTTTGCATCCATTGGTTATGCTTATATGCATGAATACAAGTCCTTCAGTTGATCTCTTATCTCCCCCACCACTCCCTAACCTTCCTGCTGTAATTTGACAGTCTGATGCTTTACTGCCTCTGTATCTATCTTTTTGTTCATCAGATTATAATGTTCTTTATTATCCACAAATGAGTGAGATCATGTGGTATTTTTCTTTCATTGACTGGCTTATTTCACTCAGCATAATGTTCTCCAATTCCATCCAGGTTGCTGCAAATGGTAAGAATTACTTCTTTTTTATGGCAGAATAGTAATCCATTTTATAGATGTACCATAGTTTTCTGATTCAGTCATCTGCTGATGGGCACCTAGGCTGTTTCCAAATCTTAGTTATTGTAAATTGTGCTGCTATGAACATAGGGGTGCATATATCCTTTCTTATTGGTGTTTCTAAGTTCTTAGGATATATTCCTAGGAGTGGGATTACTGGGTCAAATGGGAGTTCCATTTTCAGTTCTTTGAGGAAACTCCATAATGTTCTCCACAGTGGCTACACCAGTCTACATGCTCACCAGCAGTGCACGAGGGTTCCTTTTTCACCACATCTTCACCAACACTTGTCTTTTGTTGATTTGTTGATGATAGCCATTCTGACAGGAGTAATATGGTACCACATTATCATTTTGATTTGCATCTCTCGGATAATTAGTGACTTTGAGCATGTTTTCATGTGTCTATTGGCTTTCCTTCTGTCTTTTTTTTTGAAAAGATTCTATTTAGGTCCATTGCCCATTTTTTTATTGGATTATTTATCTTCCTTTTATTAAGTTGTATCAGCTGCCTGTAGATGTTGGAGATTAAACCTTTATCAGTGATAACATTTGCAAATATGTTCTCCCATACAGTGGGCTTTCTTGCTGTTTTGTTGATGGTTTCTTTTGCTGTGAAAAAGCTTTTTATTTTGATGTAGTCCCATTTGTTTATTTTCTCTTTAGCTTCCACTGCCCTAGGAGCAGTATCAGTGAAGAAGTTCTTTCAGCATATGTCTGAGATTTTGTTGCCTGTGGATTCCTCTAGTATTTTTATGGTTTCCCATCATATGTTTAAGTCCTGTATCCATTTTGAGTTTATTTTTTAGTATGGTTTACGTTGGTGATCTATTTTCATTATTTTTTGCATGTATCTGTCCAATTTTCCCAACACCATTTGTTGAAGAGACTGGCTTGGCTCCATTGTATGTTCATGTCTCCATTATCAAATATTAATTGAGCATAGTGGTTTGGGTCGATATCTGGGGTCTCTATTCTGTTCCATTGATCAATATGGCTGTTCTTGTGCCAGTACCAGGCTGTTTTGAGAACAGTGGCTTTGTAATACAGCTTGAAATCTGGTATTGAGATCCCACCTACTTTATTCTTCTTTCTCAGGATTGCTGTGGCTATTCGGGGTCTTTTTTTATTCCAGATGAATTTTTGGAGAGTTCTTTCTTTTTCTGTGAAATATGCCATTGGTATTTTAATGGGGAGTGCATTGAATCTATAGATTGCTTTGGATAGTATGGACATTTTAATGATGTTGATTCTACCAATCCATGAACATGGTATGTTCTTCCATCTGTTTACATCTTCCTCTATCTCTTTTTTCAGTGTCCTGTAGTTTTCTGCGTATAGGTCTTTCACCTCCTTAGTTAAGTTTATTCCTAGGTATCTTAATTTTTTTGGTGTGATGGTAAATGGGATTGCCTTTTTAGTCTCTCTTTCTGTAAGTTCACTGTTGGTGTATAGAAATGACATAGATTTCTTGGCATTAATTTTGTATCCTGCTACATTGCCGAATTCATTTATTAAGCATATTAGTTTTTTCATGGAGTCTTTCAGATTTTTTTATGTACAATATCATGTCATGTGCAAATAAGGACAGCTTTACTTCTTCTTTTCCAATTTGGATGCCTTTTATTTCTTCTTCTTGTCTAATTGCAATGGCTAATACTTCCAGTACATGTCAAACAGGAGTAGTGGGAGTGGGCATCCCTGTCTTGTTCCTGTTCTTAGGGGAAATGGTTTTAGTTTTTGCCCATTGAATATGATGTTATCTGTGAATTTATCATATATAGCTTTTATTATGTTGAGGTATGATCCTTCTATTCCCACCGTGTTGAGAGTTTTTATCAAGAAAGGGTGTTTGATTTTGTCAAATGCTTTTTCTCCATCAATTGATATGACTTATGTGATTTTTATCTCTCAGTTTGTTTATGTGATGTATCACGTTTATTGATTTGCGGATATTGTACCATCCTTGCATTCCTGGGATAAATCCTACTTGGTCATGGTGTATGATCTTTCTGATGTACTGCTGGAGCCGATTTGCTAGAATTTTGTTGAGGATTTTGGCATATATGTTCATGAGGGATATTGGCCTGTAATTCTCTTTCACTGTGTTGTCTTTATCTGGTTTTGGTATTAGAGTGATGCTGGCTTCATAGAAGGAGCTTGGAAGTGTTTCTTCCTCTTGAATTTTTTGGAATTGTCTGAGGAGGATAGCTTTGATTTATTTATTTATTTATTATTTTTATATTTTAATTACTTTATTGATTAAGGTATCAAATATTTGTCCTCAAATCCCCCCATTCCCATTCCAAACCCCTCCACATGCATGCCTCCACCCCCTTGTTGTCCGTGATCACTGGTTCGGCTCATATCCAAGCACACAAATCCTTTGGTTCATCTATCTCCCTTATCCTCACCCTCCCTTACCTTCCCTCTGAGGTCTGACAGTCTGATCGATGCTGTTCTTGTTCTTCAGTCTATGCTGTTCATCTTTTCCCCTAGATGAGTGAGCTCATGTGATACTAGCAATATACTTATAGGGACCAAAAATGAGACAAGCAATAATGGTTATGCTGAGAAGCAAATGAATCGGTCTATAGTGAGTTTCTTTCTGGGCCAACAGTTCTTTTTAGTCCCAATTTCTATGTCCAACAGTTCTTTATGTGTACATAACAGCAATGATATTTCAGTTCTGACTGATGGACAAATGGTGGTAATGCAGGTCCGACCCTCTCTGATTTGGTCCTGGGCAATCTGCGGTGACGCACATCTGCTGACTGCTAGTATGGCAATGCTTTGTCAGTGTCTTCCATCTCTGGACTGTTTTTCTTCTGTCTTCATGGCTGGAGCACTCCTGTCACTTCTTCTCTGTTGCAGGAATCCACATGGTCTCAGAGTTGTTTTCTGAAAATATACACACATATTCTTGACCAAAAGTTAATAAAGGAAACTTTTCTATAAATTTGACTTGCAATCCTATTTCATTTTTTGCTCAAATGATTTTCCTTTGGCTTGTTTTGACACCATGTATGTTTTACCTATGTGTCTTGCTGTTCGCATTACAAATGTAAGTTAATTTTCTAAAGTAAACATTTTCTAGATATAATTTATTTACAGGATATATTTCCTTACATGATATTCTTCTACTATCCCCCCTTTTTTGGTTTAAATATTAGGAGGCTTTTGGAAATTTTATGCTGTAATCTTGATAGCTTTTAAATTTTACTTTTTTGCACTAAAATGTGACTGCTTTAGGTTCATTATATGTTATGCAATTTTACCATGAGATGAACTACCAATAAAAATTTTAGTTAACACTTTAGGAACAGCTTTTTTGTCCAGTACAATTGATTTTTCTAGAATATTTGCTTCTTTCGATT
The DNA here is from genome assembly GCF_027574615.1 of Eptesicus fuscus. Classification (NCBI taxonomy): domain Eukaryota; kingdom Metazoa; phylum Chordata; class Mammalia; order Chiroptera; family Vespertilionidae; genus Eptesicus; species Eptesicus fuscus. The sequence goes on from NC_072473.1 coordinate 114,697,782, forward strand.
GGCCAATTTAAACTAGTCTGAAAACTTGACTACTATTTTACTGTCAAATTTAATATTCTAACAACCATCTTATTTTACCCTGTAAATATTAGCGGAGAGGATTATTTGCCTTCTTGAGTAGGCCCTGAGCATTTCTGGTGCTAGGTTGAATTTAGATATCAAAGACCCCAGTTCCCCATATCATGGGTGCAAGACATCTCCATCAAGTCTTGTTTCAGTGAGAGGGCATCTGCTGTCAGCCAAGTCTCTGTTACCTGGGTCCTGATTTGAGCTGGGCATGGGAAGCTAAGCAGCCATGGGGGCAGGAGACCTCCCTCAGCAGGGGTGAGGGTTCAGGCCCCTGCAAACGTGGGGGGGTGAAGGTCTGTGCCCACCTCTGTTGACCCCCAAGTTCTCTCCTGAGGACCCCTTTGCGACTGTGCCTGTCTTAGGTTGTTCTTTCCATGAGGAATCTTACCCGTCTCTGGCTAACCAGCCATTGAGCAGGATAGTTTTTAGTTCTTCCTTGAATGTTTGGTAAAACTCACCTTTGAAGCTGTCTGGCCCCAGGTTTTGTTTGCTGGAAGCTTTTTGAAGACTGCTTCAATTTCTTCCATAGTTACTGGCCTATAGTTACTGGCCTATTTGTTTGCCGGAAGATTTTTGATGACTGCTTCAATTTCTTCCATAGTTACTGGCCAATTTCTTCCATAGTTACTGGCCAATTTCTTCCATAGTCCAGTAACTATTTCTTCCATAGTTACTGGCCTATATGTTTAGATTCTTCCTTATTGAGTTTTGGAAGGTTATATTTTTCTAGGAATATGTCCATTTCCTTGAGGTTTTCCAGTTTGTTGGAATAGTGTTGTTCATAGTATTTTTTAAGAGTACTTTGTATTTCGACGGGGTCTGTTGTTATTTCACCTCTTTCATTTCTGATTTTGTTTATTTGGGTCCTCTCTCTTTGCTTCTTGGTGAGGTTGGCTAGAGGTTCATCAATCTTGTTTATCCTTTCAAAGAACCAGCTCTTGGTTTTGTTGATCTTTTGTATTGTTTTTTTTGGACTCTATGTCATTTATCTCTGCTCTGATCTTTATTATTTCCTTCCTTCTGCTTACACTGGGCTTTTCTTGTTGCTCTCTTTCTAACTCTTTGCATTGTAGGGTTAGGTAATTTATTACCGTTGTTTCTTGTTTTTTGCAGTAGGCTTGTAGAGCTATGAACTTCCCTCTCAAGCCTGCTTTCGCTGTGTCCCATAGATTTTGGATTGTTGTGTTTTCATTGTCATTTGTTGCCATGATGTTTTTTTTATTTTTACCTTGATCTCTCTGGTAACCCAGTCATTGTTTAATAACCTAATGTTTAGTCTCCATGTGTTTGATTTCTTTGGATTATTTTTATTATAGTTGATTTCCAGTTTTATGCTACTGTGGTCTGAGAAGATGCTTGATATGATATCTATCTTCTTGAATTTGAAGAGACTTTGCCTATGTCCCAACATATGGTCTATCTTTGAAAATGACCCATGTGCACTTGAGAAGCATTTATATTCTGTGGCTTTTGGGTGAAATGTTCTAAAGATGTCAATTCCATCTGATATAGTGAGTCATTTAGGATTGATGTTTCTTTTCTGATTTTTTGTTTAGAGGATATGTCCAATGGTGATAGTGGGGTATTAAAGTCTCCTACTGTGATTGTATTGCTGTTAATCTCTCCCTTGATATCCTCCAGGAGTTTTTTTTTATGTATTTGGGTGCTCCTGTATTGAGTGCGTATATGTTTACCAGAGTTATTTCTTCTTGTTGGATTGCTCCCTTTAGTATTATGAAGTGACCTTCTATATCGATTGTTATTTCCTTCACTTTGATGTCTAATTTGTCAGAAATAAGTATTGCTACCCCAGCTTTTTTTTTCATTTCCATTCACCTGGAAAACCTTTTTCCATCCCTTCACCCTCAGTCTGTGTGTGTCTTTTTTTCTGAGTTGGGTTTCTTATAGATAGCAGACATATGGGTCTTATTTTCTTATCCAATCTGTTACCCTATGTCTTTTGATTGGGACATTTAATCCATTTACATTTAAAGTTATTATTGATAGGTACTTATTTGTCACCATTTTTATTCTTTACCCCTGTGTTCCTATTTCACTTTCTATTTCTTTTTTTTACACAGACCCTTTAGCATTTCATGCATTGCTGCTTTGGTAGTAATAAATTCCCGTAGTCCTTTTTTGTCTTTGAAGCTCCTGATTTCACCCTCAATTTTGATTGATAGCCTTGCTGGGTACAGTATTCTTGGTTTCAGACCCTTCCTTTGCATGACTTTGTATATTTCATTCCATTCCCTTCTGGCCTGATGAGTTTCTGTTGAGAAATCAGTTGCTAGTCTCATGGGGGTTCCTTTGTATGTAACTTTCTGTCTCTCTCTGGCTGTTTTTGAGATTCCTACTTTGTCGTTGGTGTTTGCCAGTTTATTTATAATGTGCCTTGGCATCGGTCTTTTAGCATTCATTTTGCTTGGGACTCTGTGAGCTTCTTGGAATTGTTTGGGTTTTTTCTTCCCTATATCAGGGAAGTTTTCTGTCATTATTTCTTCAAACAGGTTTTCTATTCCTTGCTCAGTTTCCTATCCTTATGGATCCCCTATTATGCGGATGTTGTTTTGTTCCATGTTGTCCTAAATTTTCCTTGGGCTCTCGTCTTGCTTTTTAATTTGTTTTTTTTCTAGAAGCTGCTCTAGTTGGGTATTTTTTCCCATCTTGTCTTCTAGCTCACTGATGCAGTCCTCTGCTTCTTCTAGTCTACTCTTGATGCTTCCTATTGAGTTCTTTACAGCAGCGTTGTCATTTTTCTTTTTTTCTTAGTTCTTCAATTCCTCTTGGTTCTTACTCATATTGTCAAATTTGTCTTCCATTCTTTTCAGCCACTTTATGACCATTTCTCTGAATTCTTTCTCTGATAGGTTGCTTGCCTCTATTTCATTTACTTCCTTTTCTGGTGACACCTTCTTTTCTTTCATATGTGGGCTGTTTCTTTGTCTCCCCATGGTCTCTCTTCTTCAAATGTCTAGTTATGTAGTTCTTTCTCTCCTGCACTGATTTAAAGGCACAAAATACAACACAACCAGGTACAACACACAAGGCACTGAACAGAAGTGTATTCACGATATTAATAACCTCCAATAAAGGTGACCACTAGAGAAAGGAAAATTAGGGGATAGGAGAGAAAGAAAAAAGAAAAAGAAAAAAAAAAGGAGTGTCAAAATGAAATTGGGGAAAGGAAAAAAAAGGTAAGAGATACAAGAAAGAGACAAAGAATGAAAAGGGGAACAAACTATATATATGGGGAGAAAACTCCAGTAGAACAGCCATTAATCCCAGCAAATGCCAACAACAAGTACCTGGAGATTAATATAAACTACAACACCAACTAATATCAAGTGAAGTGAGGGAAAACAGAAGGAAAAAACAAACAAAAACAAAGCAAACAAAAAAAAAAAAACAAAAAAAGAATAAGCAAAACAATCTCACAAAAAGCATAAAAACTCGATATAATCAACATTCAAGCAAACAACCACAAAAGGACAGAGAGAAAAACAATTTTTTTTGGATAGTTAAGACAGCGAAGAGAGAGGTGTGTATGGATTTGGAGCAGGGGAATGGAAATTAGATATATAAGTAGGGTGAAATTTTAACAGGGGGTAAATAGAAAGAATAGGGAAAATCTAAAGCAGGAAAGGGGTAAGAGAAACAGGACACCAAAGGGGGAAAGGTTAGGAAGAGAGTGATGGCATAAAGGTAGAGTTGAGATAGAGTAAAATGATGCTAAAGGAAAGATGAAAATAGAATGTAGAACACTAAACCCAAAGTAAAATAAAGAGAATAACATGACACTTTAAAAAAAAGGTAAAATAGTAGTAGTAATAATACTGATTGAGAATAAAAATGTAATAATTAAAAAGGTAAAATCAAGTGAGGACAAAAGAAAAAAATAGTTTCTTAAGTAAAAGATGCAAAAAATGAAAATAAAAAAATAAAAAAATAAAAAATAAGAAAATAAAATGTGCAGTAGTGAAGGTCATTCACTTCCTGTATTGTTCTGTTTGGCATTCCTGTTTCCCAGTCCGGACAGTATTGCAGTTCCCTGTGTTTTACTGCTCCTCAGTGTGGTAGGCCAGTCCTAATTTTTAAACTGCCGGTGTCTTAATTTCTCATATTACTTTATTTTTGATTACACAAGAGTCGATTTGTGATTTAGCCCCTGGGTGGCAGTGTTTCTGGATTGACTTCCAGATCTATTTGGCCTCTCTAGCCTGTGTTTAGATCCTTCTTTCCTTGTTGCACTCAATACTGGTTTGTGGGAGTGGGCTGCCCCAGAGCTGGCTCTCTAATGGTCACTTCCTGCTCCGATCCCCAGGCTCCAGAAAAACAACTTTCCCCTGCAGTCTCCCAGGGTGTCCCCAACTGTGTGATCCTATGTATTGGGCTTAGTAATTAGAAGCAAAGATTTGAAGAGGAAAAAGCCCAAGTGTGTGAACAATGGGTCTGTGCGCAAGTCTGCGCAGTCCCCTTTTTCCCCCCTGGGTCCAAGCAGCCGGCATACTATTGATATTCTTATGCTGTACCCCTGTGTCAGATCAAAATGGGTTGCTTTTTAGATATCCCTTCTGTTAGCAGCTCTGAGGACCCCCTTCCACATTCATGCATCACGCCAGCCCCAACAGCCATGGATTTTTCTAGGCACAGACTTCCCCCATCCTCCAGCTCCCGCAAAGCGTGCATTTCTCTCTCCCACCGGGACCAGAGACCTCACCTTATCCCAGGGGAAATCTGACCTTTCCATTGTGGAGTGTAGAGCTCCTCTGAATCAGCGTGTTTGTGGCAATTAGGGACCAGTGTTCTGGGGCTCGCAGCTGCTAGGTGGTTGCCGCAGTTGTAGATTTTCAGGCTTCCAATAAGATCCACTTTCTCCTTCAAGATGGCGTGGTCTCTGTGTCTGAGCCCATAGCTCTGGGAGGGCACCCAGCAGCAGTGGGGGATGCCTGGTCAGGGTAACCCTGTCCAGCAGTCCCCCACCTTCTCCTGGAGTTTAGCTGTCCCTTAACTTGCCAACAAACACTCTCCGTGCATCCCTCAGCTGTTCTTTCTTTCTGCTCCAGGACAAGGCTCGGAACACATCTGTCTATTCCGCTGCCATTTTCTGAATCCCAGCACTGCTAATTTTTATAGCTAGAAGTTATGAGGACTTTTCTTCCTGTCACTGGAACCCTGGCCTGGTGTGCCTGTTGTATAGCTAGTACCATTGGCTCCTCATGGGGACCTCAGCAGGCATGATATCCCTCCTGATTTTAAACTGCCATATGTGGCTGTGTAAACAGCCCATGCTGTGTCTTTTCCCCTCTTAACAGTCTTGCTATGACTTTTTAATTCCCTAGTTGTAGTATTTCCATTCAGTTAGATTTCAGATGGTTTTGAATAATGGTTGTTCTGTAGTTTACTTGCATTTTTAATGTGGTTATGAGAAGATTCAAGTACCATGTTTACCTACTAGAGGCCCGGTGCACAAAATTCATGCACTGTTTGGGGGCAGTCCCTCAGCCCAGCCTTCACCTTCTCACAGTCCGGGAGCCCTGCGATCATCACCCCCGCAGAGGGAGGCCCCGCCCACCTGCTGCAGTGCTGCTGGCCAGGTAGCCTGGGTCTCCCTCTGTGGGGTGATCATGGGGTGATGGTGGAGTCCTTGACCAATTGTATCACACCCACCTTGTCTGGCTTGGCACCAGTAGATGTCATAGCATGGTCATCCATATGGTCTTCTGCTGTTCGGCCATTTGGTTTATTTGCATATTATGCTTTAACTAGAGGCCCAGTGCACGAAATTCATGCATGGAGGGGGTTGTCCCTCAGCCCAGCCTGTACCCTCTCCAATATGGGACATCCCTCTCACAATCCAGGACTGCTGGCTCCAAACTACTTGCCTGCCTGCCTTTCTGGTTGCCCCTAACTGCTTCTGCCTGCCAGCCTGATCACCCCCTAACCACTCTGCTGCCAGCCTGTTTGCCCCCAACTTCCCTCCTCTGCCAGCCTGGTCACCCCTAACTGCCCTCTCCTGCAGAGTTGATCACCTCCAACTGCCCTCCCTTGCAGGCCTGGTCCTTCTCAACTGCCCTCCCTTGCAGGCTGGGTGCCTCCCAATTGACCTCTCCTGCTGGCCATCTTGTGGTGGCCATCTTGTGTCCACAGGGGGGCAGGATCTTTGACCACATGGGGGCAGCTATATTGTGTGTTGCAGTGATGATCTATCTGAATATTACTCTTTTATTAGATAGGATAGGGGCCTGGTACAGGGGTGGGGGCCAGCTGGTTCGCCCTGAAGGGTGTCCCGGATCATGTGGGGGTTCCCCTGGGGCATGGGGAGGCCTGAGCTAGGGGCCTGTGGTGGTTTGCAGGCCGGCCACACCCCCTGGAAACCCAAGCGGAGGCCCTGTATCTGGAATTTATTTTCCTTCTACAATTGAAACTTTGTAGCCTGGAGCGGAGCCAAGCCTGGGGCTCCCTCCAAGGCCGGCAGCCATTTGTGTTGGGGTTATAATTGAAACTTTGTTGCCTTAAGCGGGTGGGCCTGGCCAGGGTGTGCGGAAAGCTTTGCTTCCCCTATTGCCGGTGGCAACCCTGGCCTCCTCTCTCAAGCTCCATCCTGCTGCCATTTGTTTGAATTTGTTTACCTTCTATAATTGAAACTTTGTAGCTTGAGTGGAGGTTTAGGCCTGTCAAGGGCAAACAGAAAGCTTGGCTTCCTCTGTTACCTAGGAAACCTTGCTCTCTGTGGCTGTAGCCATCTTGGTTTGGGTTAATTTGCATGCTCGCTCTGATTGGATGGTGGGTGTGGCTTGTGGGTGTGTCGGAGGTATGGTCAATTTGCATATTTGTCTATTATTAGGTAGGAATATTATAGATGCCTCTATCTTGACCAGAAGTCCTTCTCACTTCTTTTGTATATAATCCTATGTGATAGGTGAGCAGACATTATACACTGGATATGGCTGTTCAATGTTTTGGCTTCCTATGCTTTTTGACAATTTGTTCTCAAATAGTGTTGTATTAAATGATGCATTCTTTGCTTCATAGATCCATACCGTTTTGTTGTCATTTGCTCTACTACTCTCATTTTCTCTCATTCATGTCAGTAAAAAGTAATTCACCCTTTGAATGTTAAGCTTTGTGCTAATCATCATGTCAAGCTTCTAATAGAGAGATGGTCATGGTAGTGAGGTAACTGAGTCAACCAACAAGCTATTAGCAGTTCAATGTGATTTGAAGTGACTCTCTGATCCAGACATGAAAAATGACAATGAATGAGCACAAAGTGGAAACACCTGTTATGACTATTACATAGATCAGTAAAGATGACATTACAAGCTCCCAGAAACTCTCTTTAATCATATGTACGTTATGCTCACTCACTTCCACAAAGGTAACTTATCCTGATTTCTAACTCCATAGATTAGATTTACTTATTTTGAATTTTATAAAACTTGAATCATATAATTTTTACACTTTTGAAAATGGATTATTCCATTCAATATTTTTGATAATATATTTATATTCTGGATGTACATTCTTTATCAGTTACACATTGCAAAAGCAACATTTAGTGACTTGCATATTCACTTAATGGTTATTCCTTTTGAACAGAAGTTAGTAATTTAAATATTTGCCAATGATACATCTGATAAGAGGTTAATATAAAAAATTATGAAGAACTTATACAATTCAACACCAAGAGAAAAAAACAATCTAATTAAAAAAAATAGGATAGGGACCTGAATAGACATTTCTCCATAGGGGACATACAGGTGGCCCATAGATATATGAAAAAAAAAAAGCTCATTGCCACTAATCATCAGAGAAATTCAAATTAAAACCGTAATGAGATATCACCTCATGCAAGTCAGAATATGGCTATTATCAATAAATCAAATACGTTTTGGCCAGGATATGAAGAGGGAACCCTTATCAACTGTTCATGGGAATGCATACTGGTGCAGCTACTGTGGAAAACAGTATTGAGTTTCCTCAAAAAATAAAAAATGGACCTGCCAATGACCCAGTGATTCCACTCTGGGAGTATATCTGAAGAAACCCAAAACATTAATTCAAAAGAATATGTGAACTCCTATGTTCATTGCAGAGTTATTTATAACAGCCAAGATTCGTTAGCAACCCAAGTGCTCATTAATAAATTAGTGGATAAAAATGTGGTATATTTATACAATGGAATACTACTAAGCCATAAAAAATGAAATCTTACCTTTTGTGACAGCATGGGTGGACCTGGAGAGTATTATGCTAAGTGAAATAAGCTAGTCAGAAAAAATAAATACCATGTAGTTTTACTTATATATGGAATCCAATGAACAAAATAAACTAACAAACAAAATAAAAACAGATATATAGATAGATAGAACAGTCTGACAGCTGTTAGAGGGGAGTGTTGTTGGAGGGCTGGGTGAAAAAGGTGAAGGACTTAAAAAATATATTAACAGACACACACAACAGTACAGTGATTACCAAAGGGGATGAGGGAAAGGGCGGATGGGGAGAGGTAGACAAGGGTACAGGGAGAATAAATGGTGATGGGAAGAGATTTGACTTTGGGTGCTGAATGCAGGATGCAATATAAAGATGATGAATTCATAAATAAGTAAATAAATTCCCATTCATTGTATTTTCCTTCAGGTGAAAAGTCTTTCCTTACTCCTCAAGGTCTCAAAGCTATTGCCCTAAGCTAGTTTTTGGATGTTTTGTTGTTTCTTTTTTACATGTTGGTCTATAAATCTATTTTGAAATGATTTTTGTGCATGCCATGTGTCAAGTTTCACTTTTTCCCTCTGGTTATCTAAGTGACACTTCATTTTCCCATTGCTATCCAGTGCCACATTTGTCATTTATCAAGTATCCACATACATACTGGCCTGTATCTGGATTCCACGTTATGTTCCATTGATTTCTTTGTACCAATACCACACTCTTAATTATTGTGGTTTCATGATAAGTACTGGTAATCTGGTAGTGTAAATTCTCTAACACTCCTCCCCCGCCAAAGTTTCTTTGACCATTCTTGGCTCCTTGTATTTCCACTTAAATGTTATAATTATGCTGCTAATATCCACCAAAACAGTAGCATTTTTTTAAAAAAATGTATTTTATTGACTTTTTACATAGAGAGCTAGAAACATCGATGAGAGAGAAACATCCATCAGCCACCTCCTGCACACCCCCTACTGGGGATGTGCCCGCAACCTGCAGGCCGATGCTCTATCCACTGAGCCAAACCGGTTTCGGCAAAACAGTAGCATTTTAATCGGAATTGTAATAAATCTATAGTTAGATCAATTTGGGAACATCAACATCTTTAAAATATCGAATCCCCCAGTCTATGAACTCAGTTGTATTTCTCCATTTATTTCAGTCTTCTTTAATTTCTACCAATAATGCCTCAGGGTTTTCCTGATTAGTATATATATTTAATTAGATGTATTCCTGTGTATTTGGTTTTTCTTTTTTTGTGTTGCTTTTGTAAATGGAGCCTTTTAAAAAATCTGTATTGTTATTTGTTGAACCTATATAGAAACACAATTGATCTGTGTATGTGAACCTTGTATCTAGTCATAGTGCTAGTTATTAATTTTCATAGTTTACTTTTAAAGTTATTTATATTTTTTATATATACAATCCTGTCATATAAAACATATTAAGAGTTTGATTTCTTCCTCTGTAGTCCTTAAACTGTTTCATTCCTTTGACCTCTTGCTTCAATGAGCATCTTGAATACAATCCTGAATACAAGAACTTCTTAAAGTATGTATCTTGCTGTAAGTTCTATGTAAGACTTTTGTTAGACTGAAGATGTTTCTTTGTATTATTAGATTAATATTTTTAAAAATCATGAATGAATGCTGCATTTTATAAAACATTTTATCTACTTCAATTGATATTATTTAATTTAATTAATTTATTTAAATTTATTTTTATTGTTGAAAGTATTACAGATGTCTGTCCCCGCCCCCACCAACTCCCTCCTCCTCCCTAGGCCTTCACTGCACTATTGTCTGTCCATGGTTTATGCATATATGTATATAAGTTCTTTGGTTAATCTCTTCCCACTCCTGCCCCCTCTGTAATTTGTCAGTCTGTTGCATGCTTTCTTCATCAGTTTATTTTGTTCATTAGATTCCACTTATAAGTGATTTCATGTGGTACTTGTCTTTCTATTTTATATTTTCCTTGGTTTTGCTAATGTATTGAATTGCAATTATTTGTTTTTGAAAGTTCAATGAGCCTTGCATTCCTTGGTTTTTATTTCCCTTTTTAATTCTATTAATTTTTGTTTCACATATTTTGATGCTATATTTTGTGTACACAAACTGAAACTTATTATATTTTCTTGATATAATGTTTCAGGAAAATATAGTGTATTTATTATTAGTCATGTATCTTGCATTAAAGTCTACTTTTTCTGTTTTGGAAGTACACCAGCTCTCTTTGTCTAACGGAAGCATAATATATCTTGTCTATCTTTTTACTTTCAATAATTCTTTTCTTTAACTTTCAGCTTTTCTGCATCCTTATATTTAAGGTACATCTCTTGTAAGCAGAACATAGTTGTTTTTAATCAAGTTTGATCATCTATATATTTTATTGTCATGTTTATACCATTTATATTTAATGAAATTATTTATCTATTTAGTTTTATGTATACCTTCTAACTAGTTGTTTATTTTTTTTATCTTTGACTTGCCCCCACCTATTCTATGCTCCCTTATCTCTCCTTTATTACCTTATTTTATATTTTTATTTTTAATCCTCACCTGAGAATATTTTTTTCATTCATTGTTAGAGAGAGTGCAAGGGAGAGAGGAGGTCGAGAGAGAGTGAGATAGAGAAACATTGATGTGAGAGAGACACATCGATTGGTTGTCTCCTGTACACTGGGGATTGAACCTGCAACCAAGGTATGTGTCCTTGACTGGGAATGGAACCTGCGGTCCTTCAGTCTGTGGGCTGACGTTTCAACCACTGAGTAAAACTGGCCAGGGTTATTGACTTATTTTAGATTAAGTATATTTCAAATATTTTATTCCTGCATTTTATTAGCTTATTGGTTATTGATTTTTATTATTATTTTTTAATGGTGATGACAGAAATTATAACATGCATCTTTGACTAATTAAAGGTTAATTTTATTTTTATATTTCTGATTTCATAGACAAAACAATGTCTTGAGGATATTTTAGCTGCACCTACCACCCCAAGCTTTGGGTTATTATCATTGTACATTTTAATGTTTTAACCCCCCCCCCCCAAAGATATTATTACTATTATTTTGCATAGTCAATACTCATTTTGTTTTGGCAATATATTTAATATTCCTTTTGTTTACTCTTAACTGAATCTCCATTAATGAGGGGTTTTGATGATTATTTCCCTCAACTTATTAGTATTAAAATGTTTATTTTGTCATTTTATTATTTTAATTAATTTTTAAAACTTTAGAAAATTTTGTATTTACAATAAATTGTTAATACATATAGAAAATACCCATATACCTCACATCAATTTTTCACTATTATTAATATCTTACATTAGCATGACACATTTGTTGCAATTAATGAACCAATATTGATATATTATTATTAAAGTCAATGCTTTATCTGATTTCCTTCTTTTTTCTTCAGTGTATAGAATTTCTGCAGAGATTTAGAGAAATAGCATTCCAGAAATAATCAACAAACAGTAGGAGTAAGCATATTAAAAGTGTAGGACAATGATTCCCAAACTATATTGTGCATCAGAAACAGTTGGAGAACTTTTAGAACGTGCACGTAAGATGATTCTATCTGCAGAGCTTTGCACTTAGTAGGCTTGGGGTAGGTCCAAGAATTTGCTTCTTTCATAGGCTCACACAGTGATTCTATAGCAGGTGGTCTATGGACCACACTGGGTGTAACATGAGTTCAAATGGAAAAGTAAAACAACTATTCTATATGAAATAAGTAGAAAAGAGTTCAAATGCTGTTATTTTGTTCATTTCTGCATAAATAAGAAGGATATCACATATTAACAAAAGAAAAGTTATCTGTAGGAAAGAAGTCTTTTTTTTAATCCTCATATGAGGATATTTTTCCATTGATTTTAGAGAGAGTGGAAGAGAGAGGGAATGGCAAAGAGAAACATCGATGTGAGAGAAACACATCGATTGGTTTCATCCTGCATGAGCTGTGTCCAGGGCCGGGGCTGGAGAGCAGCCTGCAACTGAGGTATGTACCATTGGTCAGAATCGAATCTTGGACCCTTTGGTCCGCGGGCCGGTGCTCTATCCACTAAGCCAAACCAGCGAGGGTGGAAGGAAATAATTTATGACATTTGAGAGTAATTAGTAACTTAAGAAAATAAGTTTTGTTTTAGGTAAATTAGGTGTTCTTTGCCCACAAAAAAAAAGATGAAGCTTTCAAAAGCATGGTGTACACCAAGCATGTCAAACTCAAAGGCTAACATGGGCCAAATAAACAAGGTTTAAGTTTATATGGGCTGCAAAAGAAACAAAAGCTTCAATTTTCATAGAAACGTAGGTTTATTTCGATAGAGACATGCTGAATACAAAGGGCTGAAATAAATGAGTAATTGTTAACATAAAATAATAAAACATTTTAATAAAAATTAATATTTTTCTTGAACATTCACTTACCAGACACTGAATAACTGCACAAATTAATAAGCATAACACAAATAAACCTATTTTTCTTGTTCTCCGAAAGCGAAATATTTCCTGTTGTGCACACTGAACAAGTCAGTCCAAAACTAGTGACATGGAAATCGGCTGCTAAAATATTCACTGCTAATATTAGTTCAGCCACATTAGTGGAGAGAAATGGTGCGCCTGCATGTAAGACGCGTAGGGAAACGAATTCAACACAATTATAATAATCAGTCAGCGAACACTGTAGTTCATTATTAATAATTATATATAACAGGGTATTGTAAAAATTAAGTTACAAAATTTTTATTAAAACTCTTTATATAAAATTCTTATATACTGTTATATTGGCTGGGCTGCAAAAATATTCATTGTGGGCTGACATGCTTTGGTGTACACTCTCAGGAGCTTTCTTCCACTCTCCTTTTGAAGAAAGTGAGATTCATGGACTAATGTGTTATGATTCACCTTATTCTTGAAGCTTCTGTATGAATGCCCCCTGCCTGGGTCTCTCACCTCATATTGTTTTTATTTTTCAAAAAATGTAAATCAGATTATGTCACCCTTTTGTTTAAAACCCTCCCAAATCTAACTATTAGAATTAACTCCAAATCCCCTTTTCTTTGCCTAGGGTTCTATCATATTACCTGGCCCCAGGCTCTTCTGTAATCTTATACCCTTTCCTGTTCTCTATAGTTCAGCCACATTGTTTTCCTATCCGTTCCTCTAAAATTTCAAATTTATTCTCCTTACCTGGCCTATGAATTTGCTATTTTCCCTGCCTGGAGTAATTTTTACCATAATTCTGATCTCTGCCTGGCAGGCTCCTTCTCACCATTCAAAGCTCAAGTCAAATATCATTACCTCAAAGAAACTGTCCCCTTAGCATCCTAGCTAATAAAATAGTAATATGCAAATTAACCATCACTCTGCTACACCCACAAGCCATGCCCACCAGCCAATCAAGAGCAAGTATGCAAATTAACCCAACCAATATGGCTGCAGCCATAGAGCGAACAGGAGGCTTGGGTTGCCCCCAGTGATGGAGGAAGCCAAGCTTTCCACACACCCTGGCCAGCCCAGGCCTCCACTCAAGGCTACAAAGTTTCAATTATAGAAGATAAATAAATCCCAACAAAAATGGCTGTGGCCATGGAGCGAACAGGAGGCTTTGGTTTCCCCGGCTATGGAGGAAGCCAAGCTTTCTGCACACCCTGGCCACCTAGGCCTCCACTCAAGGCTACAAAGTTTTAATTATAGAAGATAAATAAATCCCAACAAAAATGGCTGTGGCCACGGAGCAAGCAGGAGTCTTGGCTCCACTCAAGGCTACAAAGTTTCAATTATAGAAGATAAATAAATACCAGATACCAGGGCCTCCTTGGGTTGCTGGGGAGCGTGGCTGGCCTGCAAACCACCACAGGACCCTCACCAGGCTGCCCCATGCCCCAAGGGAACCCCCACCCTGATCCAGGACATCCTTCAGGGCAAACCAGCTGGCACCCACCCATGCACCAGGCCTCTATCCTATCTAATAAAAGAGTAATATGCAAATTGACCATCACTCCAACACACAAGATGGCTGCCCCCATGTGGTCAAAGATGGCTGCCCCCATGTGGACACAAGATGGCCACCACAAGATGCCCAACAGGGGAGGGCAGATAGGAGGAGCCAGGTTCTACCGGGATCGGGCTTAAAAGGGCAGTCGGACATCTCCCGAGGGGTCCCAGATTGGAGAGGGTGCAGGCTGGGCTGAGGGACACACACCCCCCGTGCATGAAATTCGTGCACTGGGCCTCTAGTACTATATAAATTTTCAAACACTCTCATTCCTGTTACCCTTTATCCCATCAACCTGTTAAATAAATGTCCTTCATATTGCTCACATAACCTAAAATTATATTTTTCTTGGTTATTTTCTTCCTTACTAGAACTTAAAGTCCTTAAGTTCAGGAACCCTTTTTTTTTTTTTTTTTTTTTGTTAATTGATGACGTTCTTGTACCTTAGAAAGAATTAACATATAGTATTAATACATATCTGTTAAAAAATAATGAATTCAATAAGTGCTACCAAAGGTCTCCCTTAGTCTAATCTCTTCCCATATCTCCATCTGTCAAAATATTCCTTGTTGCTGTTGTGTGTTTTTTTTTAATCTCAGAGAGACATTTTCCTAGTCTAAAGCTCCTAGAGGCTTTTAAAATGAATTATACCCCTAATGAAAGTATTGCCTTAAGATCGGATCAGCCTTGTATATTCCAGGTCAGATAATGAAGCGGTAGAATTTTGGGTTAGAAGCAAGATAGGAGGGAGTTGAGAGGGAACATTCTGGAGAAAGGGTCCCTTCTAGGGAAGATAGATCAAACTGAAGTAGCATAATAGCCAATCCAGTCATTGGGTACATGGAGAGAACAGAATGAAGGCACCAAATATACTGGTAAATTGTGTGGACTTCCAAATTGGCTAGGGCCAAATCTGGAATTTTTCTATCTTCCCATTTGTAAGCAGTTCTCATTTCACATCCAGGCTCAGTACCTGCCCTCCCTTCAGAAAACCGTCTTTTCAAATTCCTGGAACTTATTTGTCATTTTCTTAACATGCTACAACCAGTTGTATCTATTGTTGCATTGTCCTGTTGACATAACATAATCTGCCCTGACAGATGCAACTATGGTATCTCAGTGACTCATAAATGGGAGACGACAGAGGGTTAGATTCTGAAGTGTGATGGCACATGCTTTTGCTGACAGAATCTTAATGACCAGATGTGGTTTCAAACCTCCATTTGTGAGCTGAAGCTTTAATGGGTTTTGGAACACAGACTGAGAACATGCTGTGAACTGAAGGCACCATTGGGATCTGTGTGCCAAGCCCTCAACATGTTTACCAAAATACCGATAATAATAGCTAATATTTACATGGCACTTACTATGTAAAAGGCACCATTTCTGAGTGTTTCACATATGCTAGCATATTTAATCTTCATAAGCACATGAGTCAGAAAAAACTGTCACCACAAAGGCACAGAGGAAAGTGAGATACAGACTGGGTAAGTAAACTGAAGTTCAGTTCTGGCTGCCAAACCTGAACTCTTTTTTTTTTTAAATATGTATTTTTATTGATTTCAGAGAGGAAGAGAGTGAGAGATAGAAACTTCAGTGATAAGAGAATCATTGATTGGCTGCCTTCTGCACGCCTCTTACTGGGGATAGAGCCAGCAACCAGGGCATCTGCCCTGACAGGGAATCTAACTGTGACCTCTTGGTCCATAGGTTGACACTCAACCACTGAGCGACACCAGCCAGGCCAAACCTGAACTCTTAATAATAACTATCCTATACTCTCTTGGTAACCTGGTGAGAGCCATGTTATAGTAGTGGTGGTAATAATACCAACAATGACAATAACTGTTACTGTTTTGTGCTCTTACCTGTGCTCAATACTTTACCTACATTATCAAATTTAACTCTCACACTAGTTCTATAAAATAAGTACCATTAGAACCCTTGTGTGTAGATGGGGAATGTGAGGCTCAGAGAGTGTACAATATCTTGCCCAAGGTCTTGTACCTAGGAAGTTGACCCACCAGCAGTTGAACCCAGGTTTCTCTAATCATGGTTCCTCAAAAAATCAATTCCTCTTACTACAAGACAACACTTCAGTTATGGTATAGGCCAACATGTGAAGGTTTCCTTTCTCTTACAATGAGGCTCTCTGACAAAGTGGGAGAAAACCGTTACTTCCTTTCCCTCTGCTGTGTTGTGGGGGAGGGAGCCTTAGAGTACACACATTGACATTGCATTCCACACATCTAGCCAAATAGTCAAAAGCAGCAGTCTGCCTAACTCTGAGCCAGTGAGAGCAACTTCTGTCAGATTTCCAAGGCAAGCCTTTGTCCTTTAGACAACCCCAGTTTTCTCTTTGCTGTTCTTCACATACAAATATAACACATTCTACCTACTGTCCCTAAATGTTACTTCGAATTAGTTCTATTGCTCTTGGGATGGAGCAAACTGATGCTTCCCATTTTATCCATTTCCTATTGTGATATTTAAATCACAATAGTTTATCAAGATTTAAACTTATCAAGATTAGGGACTCAAGCCGGGCTGGTTTGGCTCAGCAGTTAAGCATTGACCTATGAAACCAGGAATTCATGGTTGGATTCTCAGTCAGGGCAGATGCCCAGTTGCAGGCTGGATCCCCAGTTGGGGGCTTGGAGGAGCCAGCTGATCAATGATTCTCTCTCATCATTAGTGTTTCTAACTTTCTCTTCCTCTCCCTTCCTCCTCTCTCTGAAATAAATTAAAATATTAAAAAAAGATTAGAGACTCAGGCTGTGGTCAGAATTTAGGGTCCCAGCCCTATGTAAGGTTAAGGTCTGAAGCAGTGATGAGGATAAGAGCGAACTCATTGTCACACATGGGGATTATACCCAGACTTAATAGTACTGCCCTTTAACAAGACCATTCCCAGAAAGGCAGCAGGGACTTTAATATGCTGGTCTTGGTGCTATTTGCAAGGCAATTCAAATCCCTCAATACAGTTTTTTTCTGCTCCCCACCTGCTGCCATGTATTTGAGTTTCCTGCTAGTTCTACTCCTCTGTGAAGTGTGCAAGGAAATGCACCTGTTTTATTTCCTTCAGACACAGCAGTCATTGATTCCCTGTTGGTGGAGTGAGACAAGGCAAGGATAGGCTGCCCCAGCCACCTGCCAATTGAAATATGGCTTTTCTAAATACATTTGACCCCCTACCTCACCCCAGGTCATCACCCAGGTGACTTGGTAACATCTGTAGAAGGCTTATCAAATTTAGAAACCAACTATTTTCCCCACACCCAATGAAGAAATATTGTCCCATCTATCAGGAGGAAAACTTAGCCATGAGCTCAGTTGGAAGCTGCTCTTTGCATGCCCCCTGCTTCTGTTTCTAATGACTTTCCTTTGACATTAGCTGCACTCCACTGCCATGGAACCCCTGCACCCACTGAGGATGGACTGAGCTGGGCATGCTGCCTTGATTTTATGAAGTCACAGCAGTGTTGTCTTCTTGCCATCACGGCAATATTAAGGTCAGTGCTTTCACAGGGAAAACACAGTCTTTTATGCTTTTTTTAAAAAAGCATCAAAACTTCTTACTATAGCTTCTGTCACAGCAGTACAAAAGACGGCAGACCTGGCAGAAAGAAGGGATTGTGGAGAAAGCAACCCCAGGAAGATGGGTGGGGGAGATGACATGTACCCTTTACAGGAAATGCACCATTGTCAACTTTGGCTATTTAAAATATATAGCATTCTGTTCACTTGGAATGTTTGTCCTGATTTATAGCCTACACCTCATGTGGGGCTTTGTCTAGGCCAGTGAGTTTCAAGGGATGGGAGAGGTTTTTACTCCATGTGTGTTTGGAGAATAGTAGGGCGGCGGGGGGCAGGGTGAGGACAAGAGTGAATCAAAATAGGGCAGGGAACAGCAGGACTTAGGAAAAAATATTAAATATTTTTATTGATTTTAGAGAGGAAGGGATAAAGAGGTAGAAACATCAATGGTGAGAGATAATCATTGATCAGCTTCCCCTGCATGTCCCACACTGGCGATTGAGCCCGCAACCCGGGCATGTGCCCTGACCAGGCATCGAACCTTGACCTCCTGCTTCATAGATCAACACTCAACCAATGATCCATGCTGGCCTGGCAAATCCAGGTCTTTTTGACTTCAGATCATATACTCTTCTGTTTTGCCTCACTGACCCCTGCTTTCCCAGATTTATTGCTTTTCTTAGTAATGTTTCTGTATAGTCTTGGTAAAGAATTGGTGCTTCCCTATACTACAACACAACTCATAACAAATTGTTGCAGGATCTGAGAGGAAAGTTATTTGCTCATGGTACTTCCTCAATCAGAGCATCTTTATTTCCCATGGAATCCAAGCAAGTTATTTCCTTTCTGAGGAGCATGTGTACCAATGCAGCCCTCTATGTGATGCAAAGACCTGAGTTTGATGAAATCCATCCTGCCCCTGTGCACTGCATGTGTAATAAGTACATAAAGAATAGAAAGCAAAGGATTTGAGGGAGGGACTAGAAAATGTAAAATAGTTGATACAAATATTAACAATAACAGCTTTTGGGAGCAAGTACTAGTAATGTGCCACTGAGTGCACTTACTTCTTGTTCTTTGATTGTGGCCTCATCATCCAAAGATGGCACAGAGCTTTGTGGACATAGTATATGAATCATATCCTCTCCCCATCCCAACTTTCTTATGAGGTTCCTTCCTGGAAATATTTCATGCTGTTATCTAACTTATCTATCCATTAGTCTGTCCATTACTGAATGTCTGCTATGTGCCAAACACTTTGCACTGAATGTTGTCTTTGTAATTGCTCATTTGCTATTGCATAGCAGGTGGCAAGATTAGAATGGGACATGAATCACTACAGGAATACATCTTTATAGATATTTATTGTAGTGTGTGCTGCTTTTGCCAACTTCCTTTGGTTAGTTGGTCTACCATGTCTGGACCACCGTTGCTTAGGCTGTGTTTTCTCCAACACAGTCAATGACATCTTCCTTTTCAGATAGTTTTGTTTCCCTTGATCTGAACTGATGTTACCTCTCTTTAAATAAATTTTCTGAATTAAAACTTTCTCTAATTTTTCTTAGTGTGATCATGAGACCACTGCTTCAAAATTGCCCACAATAATTCTTGTTTAAGTACAGATTCCTACAGTCCATCCCAAATTTAAGAAATTGGAATATCTAAAAACTTGGGCCCTGGACTCTGAATTCCTATCACACTCATGTTAAAGAACTCTTGCTCTAATTGTTTTTCTTCTTCCATTCTAAACAGACACCTGAGTCTTCTTCCATCTTATTGTTTTCTACCTTCAGAGCAGTTTAGTGTCTCCAGGAGCTACTTGAGAAGATCTTTTATGTTCCCAGGAATTAACTGCTAATCATTTAAGAGAAATACTTGAAGCCATTAAGGTAATTAAAGCAAATGTATATCATCCATGCCCTGAGGATTGCAGGGGCAGTCAAGAGGGAAATGTGTGGACAGTGCCTCTCATATACACAGGACGACCCTATAACTAGATCTGAACCCCAGCCTATAACCCATTCACTAATAGCACGTTTCTCATTTCAACCTCAAGTTCACAGGTTTGTCAGTGGGGTGGCTTTTTACATCCCAGTTCATCAGCTCCACTGAAATGTGCTGATACTTTTACCTACACAATAAACTTCAAAACACCTGGCCCTGAAGGCAGAGTTGGGAAAGGGAAATTAATTTCAATTTCCAAGTGTAATGGCTAACGGTTGCCAGTGTACAGTTAGGGTGCAGGATAATGTTATCCTGGAGTGCATTCTGGCTCTCAAGGTCAAGCTAATGAGATGCTAAGAAATAGTAATCTCATATGGAAGAGTTTCCAAGCTGTAGAGGTGCCCTGAAGATGTATAATGCAGTTTGTATACTCAAAAATCATCACTCATTTTCACTTGAAGTTACTGGCCTTGAAAACATGTAGTGTTGCCCTGACCGGTTTGATTCGGTGGTGGATAGAGTGTCGGCCTGTGGACTGAAAGGTCCCAGGTTCAATTCCAGTCAAGGGAATGTACGTTGGTTGTGGGCACATCCCAGTAGGGAGTGTGCAGGAGGCAGCTGAATCGATAGTTCTCTTTCATCAATGTTTCTAACTCTCTATCCCTCTCCCTCTCCCTCTCTCTCTGTAAAAAAACCAATAAAATACATTAAAAAATATCTTGTGTTGGATACAGAGACAGAAGTCCAAATATTAATTAAATTCGAAAAAATAAAAAAGCAATTGACCCAATGAATCACTTTATCTCAGGTAACCATATTATTTATAGTTCAAACTGGGAAAATTTTGAGAATGCAAAGGGCTGCTATTAATCAAGCCAGGACAATAGGCAGAAGCTGGTATGTAATCAAACCTTATTCA
Source organism: Eptesicus fuscus (assembly GCF_027574615.1). NCBI lineage: Eukaryota > Metazoa > Chordata > Mammalia > Chiroptera > Vespertilionidae > Eptesicus > Eptesicus fuscus. The sequence goes on from NC_072473.1 coordinate 114,718,476, forward strand.
CATTCATTTAGCCTTAGCAGGCAAAGTCTGACATATAGTCTTATTTCCTATTGCAAGGAACTACTGGTATACAAGTCAGTATTTTGGGATTGAGAAACACAAATATATTTAGGGAGAAGCTAAATAGAAAATCAATCTTTTTTTTCTTTGTTCTGAATGATGAGTCACCTTTTTTTTTTTTTTTTTTTTGGTCAAAAGTAAAAAATGGATTCTTAGGATATACATATTCCCCTATGTTCATAGAAGCAATATTTACGTAGCCACGATCTCGAAACAGCCCACTTTCCCACCAGTAGATGAGTGAGTAAAAAAAGCCCTGGTACATTTTCACAATGGAATACTGCACGCGGCCATGAAAAGGAAGGACTTTTCCCAGTAGAGGGTGTGCAGGAGGCAGCTGATCAATGATTCTCATCATTGATGTTTCTATCTATCCTTTTCTCTCTTAAATCAATGAAAAATATTTTTTAAAAATGATGTAGCAATTAGCCAAAGAACATATATTCACAGCCCATGGTCATAGACAACAGTGTGGTGAAGGGCAGGTGAGGGGGAGGTGTGGGCTGGGAAGATGTGCCAAAGAGGGGGAGAAATGGGAGACATCTGTAATAGAGTCCACAATAAAAAATAAATTAAAAAATAAACACATTTCAAAATGTGAACACTGGGAAGATGGTGATAGGTGACTGAGTGACCCTTCCACCATGGCAACAGTCAGCGTTTCTCTGCCTACAAGAGCCAAGTAAAACGTTATGAATATTACTCTATTTGAGACTATCTGCTAAGAATTTCAATTACAAAAAATAACCTTAGAATGCATATGGGCCATTTTAGGCTCCAGTTTGGCTTTAGGATTTGGGAGATTTGTAGCCCAATAAATCTCAGGGACATCCTTTACCCTTCAATTATTTTCCTATATTATTCCAGACATGTAATAACACACTAAAAATGTTCTCAAAAACACAAGAGTTCATGCACATATGTGCATATGGATGCACACACATGCATACTGTGTAACACCAGCAACCAAACTCAGCCTGAGGGGGATTTCAGGAACTAGTGACAAAAGAGTGTGGCCCCATGTTAGGTTTCAACACAGAGGGATACCACTCTGTTTCCCCTCTTCCGCAGTGTGCCACCTGCTTAGTGGGACAATCTATATCCCTATAAGGAATGGAGGGAAGAACACAATATGAATCATCTCCTTTATTTAGACTGTTCCTCATTCTCCACTGCTTTTACTACTTTCTTCCTGTTAAACCAGATGTTCAGATTTAGGCAAACTGACTCAAACATTTCCTGCGAATGATTGCTAGCCTTCCTGGCACATATAGAATATAATAGAAGTGGTTATTGTATGCAAATGCGGTGTTGAATGACCCCTTATAGAGCCCCAATGCCACACTGTAAAAATCATTGATAGTTCCTATTCTTTGACTTCCATGGGTCCCTTGGGGACCCTTCAGCCTGTGTGTCACCAACCCATATGAAGGTTGCCCAAGATTTAGCTGCCTTTTGTAGAGGATCCTTTCCTGAAGTTGATAGTGAACTTTTAGGAAATGATGTGCAAAGAGTATTTAATATTGATTTCTTGTCTGTACTATTGGTCCCGAGGGCTTAGACTGCTTCAAGAGTATGAACTAAGATATTGCAGATATTTTTTGACTACCTAATCACCCCTTTCATTCCCAAGGTCTTCTCTAGGGAGTAGCCTAAGGTTGGTAGGTGATCAGAATATCCCCTTGTTTGTATTCTTTTTTTATTTTTTAATTAAACTTATTGAGGTGACATTGGTTAATAAGATTATATCAATTTTAAGTGTGTGTATATTTCTATGATACATGATATGTATATCGCATTGTGTGCCCACCACCCAAAGTTAAATCATCTTTCTTCACCATATAATTTACTCCCTTTATGCTTTATTTTCCCTCAACCCCCCCCCTTTCCTCTGGTAAACACCAACGTTGTCTGTGTCTATGAGTTTCAGTTTTATATCCCACATATGAGTGAAATAATATGGTTCTTAGCTTTTTCTGATGGACTTATTTTGCTTAGCATAATAATCTCAAGGTTCATCCATGTCACAAATGGAATTATTTCATCTCTTCTTGTCTGAGTAGTATTCCATTGCATTTATGTACCACGTCTTCTTTATCCAATAATCTATCAAAGGACCCTTTGGTTATTGTCATATCTTGGCCACCATGAATAATGCTGCAATAAACATAGGGGTGCATATAGCTTTGCAAATACGTGTTTTAAATTTTTCAGGTAGAAACCCAGGAGAGGGATTGCTGGGTCATATGATAACTCTGTCTTAATTTTTTGAGCAACCTCCATACTGTTTTCCATAGTGGCTGTACCATTTTACATTCCCACTATCAGTGAATGAGGGTTCCTTTTTCTCCATAACCTCTCCAACACCACTTGTTATTACCCATTTTGGTGATAATAGCTATTCTAACAGGTGTGACGTTGTATCTCGTTGCCAATTTGATGTGCATTTTCCTAATAGCTACTGAAGTTGAGCATCTTTTTATACTGTATATCTCTTATCCATTTTTATGTTTTCATAGGAGAAGTATCTGTTCAGGTCCCCTGCCCATTTTTAAATTAGATTGTTTGTTTGGTATCAAGTTGTGTGAATTCTTTATATATTTTGGATATTAACCCCTCATTGGAACTGTTGTTTGCAAAAATCTTTCCAAGTTGGTTAGTTGCTTTTTTGTTTTGATGGTAGTTTCTTTTGCTGTACAGAAGCTTTTTTAGTTTGAAATAGTCCCATTAATTTAGTTTTACCTTTACTTCTCTTGCCTTTGGGGTCAAATTTATAGTCTTCTCTAAAACCAAGGTCCATAAGTGTAGTAACTATGTTTTCTTCTATTTAACTTATTGTTTCAGATCTTATAATTAGGTCTTTAATCTATTTTGAATTATTATTTTACATAAGGACAAACTAGTATAGTTTCATTCTTTTGCATGTGGCTTTCCAATTTTCCCAGCACCATTTACTGAAGAGACTTTCTTTTCTCCATTGCATGTTCTTGGAACCTTTGTAAAAAATAATTTGCCCATATATATGTGGTTTTATTTCTGAGCTCTCAACTGTGTTCCATTGGTCTGTGGTTTGTTTTCCTGCCAATAAGTTGCGGTTTTGAAAATCATTGCTCTCTAGTATAATTTGAAATCAGGTAGTGTTATACCTCCATCTTAGTTCTATTTTCTGAGGATTGCTTTGGTTATTTGGTGTCTTTTGTGGTTCTGTACAAATCTGATAATATTTTTAAAAATATGTTTTTTAATTCGTTTTAGAGAAAGGAGAAAGAGAGAGATAGAGAGAGAGGAAGGGAGAGGAGAGAAAGGGAGAGAGCAACATGGATCTGCCACCTCCTACACGTGCCCTACTGGGGATTGAGCTCACAACCCTGGGCATGTGCCCTGACTGGGAATCGGACCGATGACCTTTCATTGCACAGGATGACACTCAAGCAACCTTGACACACTAGTCAGGGCCAAATCTGATAATTTTTTGTTCTGTTTCTTTAAAAAATATCACTGGGATTTTGCAATTGGTAATATGGCCAATTTCACTATGTTAATTCTTCTAATTTATGAAAAAAGATTATCTTTTCTTTTCATTGTGTCTTTTTCAATCTGCTTTAATAATGCTTTGTACTTTTCAGTATATAGATATTTTACATCCTTTGTTAAGTTTATTTCTAGATATTTTATTCTTTTTGTTTTAATTGGAAAGGGAATTGTGTGTTTTTATTTTCATTTCTTATTATGAAATTTCACTGTTAGTATATAGGAATGCAGTGGATTTTTGTACATTGTATCCTATAAATTTACTGTATTTATTTATTGTTTCTAATAGTTTTTTTGGTAGAATCTTTAGTGTTTTCTATATAAAGAATCATGTCATCTGTAAAAAGTGACATTTTTACTTCTCCCCGATTTGAATGCCTTTTACTTCTTTTTTTAAAATATTGTTTTTATTGATTTCAGAGGGGAAGGGAGAGGAAGAGATAGAAATATCAGTGATGAGAGAGAATCATTGGTTGGCTGCCTCCTGTATGCCCCCTATTGGGGATCAAGCCCACAACCCAGGCATATTATTTTATACTTCGTTTTGCTAATGTGACGTATTACATGAATCAATTTGCTTGTGCCCTTGGAATGAAATCCATTTGATCTTGGTGTATTTTTTAATGTATTATATTTGATTTGATAGGATTTTGTTTAGGATTTTTACATTTGTATTCATCAAAAATTCTGGTCTATCATTTTCTTTGTTTTATGTTATCCTTGCCAGGTTTTGTTATTAAGATTATTTTGGCCTCATAAAAAGTGTTAGGAAGTATGGCCTCTTCAATTTATGGAAGAGTTTGAGAAGGAAAGGTATCAAATATTATTTGAATGTTTGGTAGAATTCACTAGTGAAGCTATCTGGTCCTGGACTTTTATATTTGTGAGGTTTTGATGGTTGTTTCAATTTCCTCACTGTTGATCAGGCTATTTATATTTTACAATTCTTCATGATTCAGTCTAGGAAGGCTATATATTTCTAGAAATGTATCCATTTCTTCTAGGTTATTGAATTTGGTGTCATATAGTCTTTCACAGTATTCTAGTATGATCCTTTGTATTTCTGTGATGTCTGTGGTAACTTCTCTTTCATTTTTTATTTTATTTATATGAGTCTTTTCTCTTTTTTCTCTAGTGACTCTAGCCAGGGGTTTATAAATTGTATTAATCTTTTCAAAGAACAAGCTCTTATATTACTTTTTTGTGTAGTCTTTTTGTTTCTATTTCATTCAATTCTGTTCTAATTTTTATTATTTCCTTTCTTCTGCTGACTTTGTTCTTATTTTTCTAGTTCTCAGGATGCAATATAAGATTGTTTACTTGAGGTTTTTCTTGTTTCACTTTTCTGTGGATGCTGTTGGCTTGGAGAATCATTTTCTACTATTTTGAATTGAATCTATCTTTGTCTTTGCAGCATAGATATGTCCTCTGAAAGCAGCATATGGTTTGGTTTTGTTGTTTGATCCAGTCAACTACTCTGCCTATTTATTGGTGAATTCAGTACATTTACATTTAGGATTATTATTATTATTATCTGTTGCTGTTGAAAAAAGAAGACAAGTCCTATCAGTGTTTGATTCCATTAGTGTGAAGTTATTCTGTTTAAAAAGTGATATTATAGTACACAGTGTCGGTCATTAAAGAATGTGACTCAGACAAAAAAGGACTTTGTGCAAATCACCTGTGACTTCAGTTCCTTGTGGACTTGGTTTTTAACAAGGTGGGAACTCAGTCTCCTAGACTTTCTCTTCTTCAAACTTGCTATTGGACGAATTTACCAGGTGTTTGTTTTTTTTTAATTAAATGTATTAGTGTGACCATTTATGGCAGTGGTCGGCAAACTCATTAGTCAACAGAGCCAAATATCAACAGTACAACGATTGAAATTTCTTTTGAGAGCCAAATTTTTTAAACTTAAACTTCTTCTAATGCCACTTCTTCAAAATAGACTTGCCCAGGCCATGGTATTTTGTGGAAGATCCACACTCAAGGAGTCAAAGAGCCGCATGTGGCTCGCGAGCCACGGTTTGCCGACCACTGATTTAAGGTAATTATTGATGTATGAGGATTTCCTATATCCCTTTTATTTTTTGTTTTCTGGTAGTTCTGTGCCTCCATTGGTTCTTTTTCTATGTGTTTCTGTCTGTTTCTATCTATTGTTTTCATTTGGCAATAGTCCATACCTTTTTCCCCCTCCGTTTTCCATTTTTTTTTAAGTTATGTGTCTCAGGTGTGTGTGTGTATGTGTGTGTGTGTGTGTGTGTGTGTGTGTGTGTGTGTGTGTGTATCATTAGGTTTCTGAAAAAAAGTTTTATATGTACAGTAGTCCTTTTTCTTTTGAATGCATCTGATCTCCATCATTCTTTGCAAATTTAGACCCTTACCCCATTCCTTCAGGTTTGGAGAGTTGGAACACATGTAATACTTTTGTTACATCATATTCTGAGCTGAGACTGTTTTACTTTGTTATTGACTAAGCCCCTACTTTGCACTCACTCACATAGCAATCTCAACTAAAATGAGCAAAACTCCCAGAGCACATGTATGATCCTTTCCTCTAGATCTATTCCTTTATAGATCCTCCAACATACCCTTAAACTTCAGCTCTGATATTTCCCCATACCTCACACCACATTGCAATAGGAGAGAAATCATCTACCTTCTATGGGTGGGGGACATAAAATCTAGAAAGACTTTCTTTTCTGAAGGAGGCTGAATTTAAGCTTGGCCTTGAGGGATAGAGATGAAAGGAATAAACAATCCAGAGAGAGATATTTGAAAGAGCAAAGATACAAATAGTGTCTGAAAGTGGTTATGAACTTTACTTTGAATTGTGATTAACTGTGGTTAGGGTTCTTACACCCTCTCTATCTTCAGATATTTTGATTAAGGAAAGGTGTATTTGTGTGTGTGTGTGTGTGTGTGTGTATGTGTTTGCTTTTTTTTTTTTTTAGTCATCACCATTCTCTTCTACACATTTGGCCAACTTTTTGTTTTCCATTTCATTGACATTCTCCATACTCTTTCCTAATGATAGACTATCAATTTCCTTCTCCTGTCCCTAACCAAACTAGACCCATTAATGACACGTCACAGTTCTCATCTCTTTCCAAAAGCTCTTCTTGACAGAAGCTGCTAGATGTCTGTTCTCCATTGTTCTGAACTCTGATCTAAAGCACTGCCCAGCCCTACCAAGCATTTGGAGACTGTTCATAACAGGTTATTTTATATAGTGAAAGTTAAGGTTGAGGAAATACAATCTTCTTTGAATTTGTCATACCTTTTTGCACAGTGCCATGTACGTAGTACGTACTCAGTAAATGCTTATTAAGTAAATTTGACTTATTGTAGCACACTGACCTTAACTAATCATTTTCTTTTGGTTGGAATGGGGAGTTTTTGGTCCAGAGTATATTTGCAATCACAAGAATTTCAATAATAGAAACTGAGCATGATGAGAAAGGAATGAACTAAAGCAGACTATCTTACATATATTCTGGCTTGAGTCTGGGCTGAAATAGTTTAGGATGGATTTAGAAGCTTTCTTCCTGGCAAGGAGAATTCCATCTTTATAATAGTGTTTTCACATTTTCCCTATTAGAGTTGTTAAAACCAAAAAGCTATGCCAAGTATGTGTGTGTGTGTGTGTGTGTGTGTGTGCTTGTGTGTGTGTTTCTGTGTTTCTGTGTGTAGATGCTTGTCTTTGCATATTAAAAACCTTTGTAAGTGCATTCTTTATGCCTGAAAGCCCATACAAACTCCTGATCTGGGCATATACCCTATACCTTTAATTTGCCAGTATTTTTTAAATGGAATTTACAGTATGGCCTGGCCGGTGTTGTTCAGTGGTTGAGAATTGATCTATGAACCAGGAGGTCACAGTTCTAGTCCCAGTGAGGGCACATGCCTGGGTTGCGGGCTCCATCACCAGTAGGGGTCGTGCAGGAGGCAGCTGATCAATGGTTCTCTCTCATCATTGATGTTTCTATCTTTCCCTCTCCCTTTCTCTCTTTTAAGTCAATAAAATATATGTAAAATAAAACTTACAGTATGTTTGTAACCCTCTAGTAGATACAAAATATTGAAATATAAAGGAATGTTTATATTCCAATGGTAAAAATCCATATTCATTCCAAAGGATAGGGAGAGAGCATAGTATAGGTTTCCTAGGAATGGACAAAAAGTCATTTGAAATTGAATTTCTACATCCTATGCTGAGTAGTCCCCAAAACATGCTTCACTCAGCCCACGGATCATCATCAGAAGGTAAATTAAAGTTAAAAAGAAACTTTTTAAATTTCTGGTGACTACATGTAGCTGACATGTCCCTTAGCCTACAGTTAAATTATTCTAATGGATAAGCTCTATCATTTTGACAGTACAGGTGCACAGCATACAATTAAACAGAGCAATACTCTATGTATTTATCTTCCTCTCAAAGACTTCAAAATTTATCATTTATAATTTCAAACGAGTTTCAGCAATCTTTACATCTCTAAGTATAAGTAAAACATTTATTTTGGCTATTTGGGACAGTTCATCAGAGGAAGACCCTGTGGAGACTTTGAACTGTATCATTTAAAGGGTCTGATACCTAAAAGTCTTTGTAATTCTAAGTGAAACACACCAGATACATCCAAGCACAGGAATGTGCACATGGCAAGGATTTAATTGCTAGTTTACTTTGATGAGTGTGGGAAAATGCAAGACGCTTCTAGGAATTTTTCCTTTTAGTCTAGCACTAGGGAATGCTAAAACAACCAATATTTCGTGTCAGATAGCAAAGCTAGTATAGAAGCTCTTTTCCAAAACACAGACTAAATAAGAAATGTTATTAATTCAAATGTTCATCATTCAATTTTTAAAAAAGAAACTACCTCACTCTGCTCAGAACCTTGACTTCCTTGGCCTCTATGTCTGGGAGGGCTTTGGTGAAGTTAAGGACATGGAAGATAGGTCATTTGTCTTCTGGCCAGAAGCTGGCCATATATAGGAATAAATAAACCCAGCAACAGCAATTCTGCTATCATAAACCCAGCCTTGGGCATAGTCATTTTCAGAGCTCTGTCACCTCGAAGCATGCAAAGTCACTTTTCCTTTGATGAAGATGGGCCAGGGTAGCTGTTTTAGAGAGGCTCGCATCTCTACATTTTTTCTCTACAAATATTTCCTGCAGCTGACCATGGATAGGGACTAAATTCCTCTAAGAGACATGAATTTTATTCTCAGCAGTCAGTATTGTTGCCTAAGTCCAGAATCCAGCTCTGGGGTCCAATGAAGCCTAGATTCTGCGCCCTCAATCACACTTAAGTTCCTGGCCTGTGTTGTCCATTGATTGCAGGATTTTTTTCCTCACTGACTTTTGTGCATTTGAAAAGTCCTCAGTGGGTAAGTATGGGAAGCCACATAATGGTATCAGCTAGTGTATAATGCACTTTTTTTAGTCTATATGTAAAATAACTCTAGGTCTTGGAATAAGATAATAGACTCTCATTTCTTATACTCTTGTGAGTGTCCTTAAGGGTCTCATGGCCTTACTGTGAAATGTGTAGGTCAACATATAATCCACCTGCAGAGACAGCCAGATGTGGTTCTTAAGGTATAGCACTGGTTTACATACCAACATCGACACATGAAGTCATTCCCTGACCTTTATCCCTATCTTGGGAAGGACGAGATAGGGATAAAGGTCATGACTTGTCATGATTCAACTAGGCAAGTCAAAGCTTGCAACTCAGGGCCAATGGCAGTGTACACAGTGCTGAAAAAAATATAAGAAATAGTGAAATCCCTTTTCAAGTAAAGTAATATTGTGTTATCTGGTGTAGAAATTTCCATAAATAACTTCTATTACTTAAACATGTTTTTAAAAATCCCTCTTTGTAGTCAAGACTTTTAGGTGTTCTTTATCATTGGAAACCTGTGCTGCTTTATTTATAGTGCAGCTTATATTTCATGGGGTAATTCATACATGCATTTTGGAGTGGTATCTGCCAGTGCATATATATATATGTATACTCTGTACACACATTTGTATATTCCAATACCATGTGTATAGAAAAAAGAAGAGCTGTCATTTGATGCACAGGTATATGTGTGTTTAAATGTATGTATGTGTGGGTGTAAAATCTTTTAAAAATTTAGCCAGTAATGTGATTTGACATCAAATTGCAGCAGTTAATGTCTTGGTTCCTATAATTTGTATCATAAACACGAATGACTAGCACTTGTCTGTAAGTGAAAAGGTAGTTAGTTACTCCTGTGGTTCAAGAAGGAAAGAGAAACATACCTTGCCTGTTGCATAAAGAGCATGAAATATTGTATATGCAGTATATGCTCTTACTCTGGAATTGTAACTGGAGGGGGTTGGAAATGGAGAACAGGACTTATTTTTTCCTCCTGTTTTCAATTCAGTTCCATCATTTTCTTAACCTGTTCCTTGTCACCTATTTTTTTTTTAACATGAGTAAGTCCTACAGCAAAGGTTTTGTAGTCTTCCATTCTGTCTGCCTGCCTTTTGGGATTTTGGCCGTTCTCTGGTATGCTGATACAGAAGATCTCACCACAGAAAGTAAGGTTTGATCTTTCAATCTGATCCTTTTTGTTTTTTAAATCTTGGCATAATGAGGCTTCTGTGTCTTCATCCTTCAGGGGAAATGTCCTTGGTTCTCACCAAAAAGAATTAAAGAAAAAACATGTTCAATTAAGTTTCAGCTAATTTGTTTTGCTTAAATTTATGTATCAAGTAATATGTAAATATCAATTTTGTAATAACTATTGTGTTGTTCTTTAGCACATAAATGTACAAATTTTCATTCGGGAAAAAAAAAAAAAAAAACAGAAATAGTGAAATCCCTAGCATGCAGTGTAATTGTCACCTAGCTCTTGCCATGCTGGGTATTCTTTGTCCCCTAGCAAAATCCATGTGTCACCTACTTAAAAAGAACCACTAGTGCTAATTCCAACTGAACTCTTTATTCTACTTAACACCTTTCAAAAGAAAAATGAAACAAATTCAGGTGCAGTGTTAATATGATCACATTAAAGGAAGAAAGCACCTACCCATTTTGCTTCCAGAGCATACCCACTTCTTCAACAACAAATCTAATACTTCTGACTTGATGGCGCTGGTCATGGTGCCCCATGAAACCAAACTAATGGTACATGGGGTTCCTGTCATGCACTGAATATGTTATAGGTTTCTATATTTTTTAGCAGATGAGGTGAGCCTGACAGAGGATGAGGGTTTGTGACAGCTGGTGGCCTCTCCTTCTGCTTGGCATGCCTACCTCAGCCAGAAACTCAACAGGAAAGCTGCTTGAAACTGGCACTGGGGATAAGACTATGATTAATATTATACAGCTCCCAATTAGAACCTGGATATGTCACCTGACCATCTCTCCTTTATTACTAATATATACAGTATTTCCTATATAATAAAGAGCTAATATGCAAATGGTCATCATGCCCTCATGCCCTTGTGCCGGCGGACCCGAGGCTGGGCAGGGGACCTAAAGCCGTGCCCCCCGACCTGGGACCGGGGCCGGGGGATCTGAGGCCAAGCCGGGGGACTTGAGGTTGGACCCCCTACCCTGGCACCAGGGTCGGGGGACCTGAGGCTGTGCCCCCTGCCCTGTGGGACTTGACTGGGGTGGGGCTGGATGTGTCTGGGTCTCACGCAACTTTGAGGCATGCGTGGGTGGGTGGGGACTTGATTTTGGGTCCCCCAGCGCTCCCCAGACTCTGACAGGAGGGAGATTTTCACATACATTTTACTCATTTTCTTTTATCTTTGACACTTCTATTATAGAGAAAGGGCAAATAGCAATATTAAAATATTTCCTTAATTAATTCCCTTTTAATGTGCACAAATTTCATGCACTGGGCCACTAGTGTGTGTGTGTGTGTGTGTGTGTGTGTGTGTGTGTGTGTGTGTGTGTGTATAACTTTCTTTAGCTTTTTTGAAACAACAACAGACAAACATCACTTTCTACTTTATTATTTCCAATGTCCCAGGAGCAAACAACCTTAGATAATAAAAGTCAGCTGGTGATTGAACCTATAAAATAATAATACCCTGACATGAGCTCAAAACCACTTGAAAAAGTGAGATACATAGGAGGAATAGAAGTTCTCCACTTCCTGATTTTGAAAAATGCATCCAGCTCTTTCTCAGTCATCCTGGGAACTATACAAGCTAACAGGGAAGTTGCTAGCTCTACACACCCAATCCTTTTTTAATTGGGGGTGATATAGTGTTATATGATCAAATTGTGTCACTCTGTCACTCTGTCTGCTCTTCTCATGTTTCCTCCCACCCAAAGAATAAGGTGATATTTTAAACACCCTCTCATTCATTTCCTCTACACATACATACCCTTGGCTACTATGATAAACATATTTGAATAAAGGTGCTAATGGAAAAAAATATTACAGTTCATTTCTATTACCGGGCATTTTTCCAATCTTTTTGATGGGCCTTTCAAGTCTTAACTCAGAGAAGGAAGACATTTAGAGATTTCAAGTCAATGCAATAAGGACTTGGATTAGCAGTATTCTGGAACAGATGATTTCTTAACTATCTTTTCCAGCTACTCAAGAGTCAATTATTATTTTTTAAATGTATTTATATTGATTTCAGAGAGGAAGAGAGTGGGAGAGAGAGATAGAAACATCAATGATGAGACAGAATCATTAATTGGCTGTCTCCTGCACACACCTAACTGGGGATCAAGCCTGCAACCCAGACATGTGCCCTTGACCAGAATCAAACCCAGGATCCTTAATTCTGAAGGCAGATGCTCTATCCACTGAGTAAAACTGGCTAGGGAAAGAGTCAATTATTTAAGAGCTTTCCTAGCTCCCACCCCTCATGTAGCACCCCATACTCTTGCAGCCCCCAAGTCCCATTGAGCAGAAAATGAATGAAAGTCAACTCAGAGTTTAAGTCTGCAGGTTTCACTGCCCAAAGCCTTGAAATTCAGAGTGAGGGAAGAGTTAATTTTAAAATTTGTATATCCTAGTATTCCTCACTCCTAGTTCTTTCCTTGCAATTTAAACAGAGACTTGACATTTCTAATTAGGAAGTTTTACATCCAAGCAAGCAGAATTTACCCCCAGCTGGGAAAACATGGCTTAGTAAGAGTTTGACATCAGCCCTCATTGATCTGAAGATTATCTCCTATTTGAGACTGAAGAGCCTCTGGGAAAGTGGGGAGGGGAAACAAATGTGGGAAAGTGTGTGGAAATGCTTTCTTTGACTTCAGGGTTAGGTGGATAAAGTCTGGCACACAGAGATTTGGGAGCTGAAATGGTTTTCTTTCTTCCCCTTACTGCATCCTTCCTCCCCTAGCTCCCCTTGTCAATATTTCAGATCTGAACTTGTTGATCACAGCCATCAGAAAGATTTTCAGATTGTTTTATCTTCACTGACAATATGGCTTATTGCTCTGTGGTTTTCAGAGACTTGGTGGGGCTATTACAAGTTGTTAAATTAAATAGGGAGAGTTCTCAGGAAAGTGAATTATCTCAATTTCTCTCCAGGACCGTGTATTAGGGGTTCTACCATAGTTATTGTCATTGGGAAGTTTACTTCAAATTGAGAACTATATAAGGTTTCTCTTTATCGTATTTTACTTGATTTCTTCTGTTGGTATCTTTGACATACCAGGATTTCCCATTACCCAATGTCTTTCCTCTGTGTCCTTGGGACTTCATGTCATATCCTTTATGTACATATGACTTAGCTCACTTCCTCTACAGGATGCATAATGGCAAGATGTAGCTCCCTTGTACTGGAATGTCTTCATTACTACGGAGAAAACTCTGGTTCCCAAACTCCTTAGGTAAAGTGTTTAGGTGCATCTCAGGGAAGTAGAGTCCATGCTTCTCATTCTAGACCTATCTAGAGGCCACTCTACTTTCTCTTGGGAACTACCATGCTGTATTCCTTATCATGCTATCACTATGGATGGTAATGTGACATCATGGTTAGTTTTTTGTTGAGCTCCACTGCATGACTATAGCTGTGGACTATAGTCCTTTAAGTGCTAGAACTTGTAAGGCTGTTTGACTCCCATACCCCAGAGTTGTCCTGAGAAGTCTTTTCAGGGTCACCACACTCAGGGTTCTACTTGATTCCCAAGAGAGCTTGACATTGTCTTGAGGCAAGATTTGTAAGGGTAAGATCTCCCTTTGCTTGGTATGAGTTTTTATATGGCCTAAGAATTATAATATTCTTTTGGTTATCCCCTTCTAGAAGATTATCTTAACTTTTACGTAGGGGATATGACAAGATTACCATCTTCAAGTCTCTAACAAACCCTAGGATCTTTATGCAAATTGATGTAGTGTTCTATAGTTCTAGAAAAACATGCAATTTTTTTATCCCAAGTTCCTAGGCTTAAACTAATAAACTTATTAATGGAAGAGGGCCTTGTTACTGCAGAGTGTCTTATAAGTAAACTTTAAGAGATAATTACCTTGCCTTTGAGTCATAGCTTTATAATAGATAAGATAGTGGGGAGTTTTTATACAGAAGAGGCCTTAGAAGGCTTTAGAAGTTCCTTGAACCAATTTAAGTAGTTAGCCACCTGAATTTCTTATACATAAGAACACCTTGGACCTAGAGACAAAAGGCCTGAGGATGAAATAGATGATAGAAGTGGTAGCAGCAGATTGGGTGCACCAAGAAAAGAGTCACAATAATTTTTTGAGGTGCTCAAGGTCAGATGGGTATTAGAGTTCAAGGCAGACTATAAGTCAGCATTAGGTGAGAAATCCAGTGTTGGAACAGTCATGAGAAGAAAAGAGTTGGTCAATTTCTGAGTAGGAAGCCAGTTATACCTGAATAGAACCATCAGGGAGCTAAATCCATGTCAAGGTCATAGCCTTGGAGAATGCTTGGCTATAAGGTGATCTTCAGGAGTTAGAATAACAGAGGAAAGTGGATGGTATAATGTTAGCCAACTAGTTAGGAGCCAGTAATCAGAGGCATCTAAACAAGTGAGTCAGGTAGAAGATACAATTTAAAGCACCAGTGTCATGAATCAGTGCTGAGTCAGCCTATGTATGAGCTTTGATATATTTTCTATGAAGCAAGAGCCCATTTTATAAGTCTAGGTATTGAGTTAGAAATAATTGAAAGCTGCTGATTAGAGTGGGAAGTAAAAACCTAAAGTGACAGGCAGTTCTGAGAGAGCTTGAGTTACCTATTTGCTCTCCCTTCCAAAATGGAAAATTTCCCTTTGTCCAGAGCTTGGTACATAGTGGGCATTTGATTAATGTTTAATCTATAATAATAAAAGCATAATATGCAAATTGACCGAACAGCCGAATGACCGTCCTGATGACCATGCTATGACACCCACTGGCACCAGGCCATCCAAGGCAGGTGCAATGCGATTGGTGGGGGGCCTGGCCATCGCCCCATGATAGCCCTGCAGAGGGAGGCCCAGACCACTGGCTGGTGGGGCAATCAATCGGGGGGCTCCACAATTGCCCCAAAGAGGGGGGCCCAGGCTACCCGGCAGCGGTGCTACTGTGGGTGGTTGGGGCCTACCTTTTTGGGATGATCAATTGCAGGGCTCCCGGACTGTGAGAGGGCACAGGCTTGGCTGAGGGACCCCCCCCCACCCTGAGTGCATGGATTTCGTGCACTGGGCCTCTAGTAAATAAATAATTATTTTCTTAATATTATATAGACATTAAGAATAAATTTATCTGCTTTAATTAGAGGAGTTAATTTAAAAAACTAAATTCATGAAGTCAAAGGTCATGTTTATCCAGTACCCCCACTGACTATCACAGTGCCAGGCCCATATTAGGTACTAGGTGAATATCTATTAAATTGATAAATGTAAATATGTATAAGGATCCATGGGATGAGGCCCATCTTGGCAGTAAGAGTACTGTAGCATGTTCTTGTTATTTTCTCTTTGGATGTTATACAAATATGATGAGGGTAGGGAGGATCACACAGAGTTCTCTAACTTGTAAGTTAGAAAATGGGAGTGGTTTGCATTTTATTTAAGCAGAGTAAAGGGCCTTCTCTCTTGGGTAGAGTGCACAGTTATACTATCTCTAAATCCTAAAGCATTCAGTAGCTTTTGAGGATGGAAGAAAGGATACTATGGTAATAGCAATTAGAATTAAAATATGATTTGAATTATTTAAATTTGATTTGCACAGGCCATTATGTCATTATTGTACTGTAAAACATTACATATATGTGGACATAATACTATGAATCATATTTCAAAGGAATTGAAGCCACTTTGTAATGATAGCTATATCTTTACAATTCACCTTGGTGGTAAGCAGCATAAATTATCACTTGGGTGAAACAAGAGATATGGATTCAAGTTGGTGCTAAATTATCAGTCTAAGATATGAATGTGCTTTCCCATTCAGGATAGCAGGCAAACTTTATACACTGATTTTTTTTCTCTGTTGAAGTGAACATTAGGAGAGCTGTGGCAGGGGGCAAAACTGTAGTTCGCCAAATTTTTCATAGAAGTTTCAGCCTTCCCATTTTGTTCCCTTTGCCCCTTGAAGTACTCTTCAAATTTTCAGCACCCTGCTGATTTCTACCTTCCTCCCTTAATTAACCAGGAAATAATTTGATCACTTTACCTCTGCAACATTCCTGTGATGATGCTTTTTCTGCCAGGTGTTGTTTGTACTTCAATTCATATCAATGGTTATTGAGCATCTACTGTAGACAAAGTACCAATTGGGCCAGATGTGGTGGATATAAAGGCTAATGGGTCATAGTTCCATCCTCAAGAAACTAACAACTTGATATTTAAATGAAACAGATATAAGACAGACTTTAGGATAATCCAGAAACAAGACTATAAAACATGCTATAAACATAATTCAAACAAAATATAACAGGAGTATATAAGAAGTGCGTTATTTTTTACCAGGATTTTAATTGAGACTTGAAAGTTTATTACCCAGCAAATAGAGATGTTGGAGAAGGGCATTATGAGCTGCTGAAAAGCATGGGAAAGATCTACTAAAAACAAAATGTAGGACCGGTTCTAAGAACAAGAACAGTGAGGAGTTTCTTGTGGTTAGAATATAGAGTGCATGAAAATTATGTTATGGGAGATGATACCAATAAATTAATTATTAGGAAAACTAGTTTAATAGATTTCATTCTTTATGGGATAGCAACCCTTCACTGATTTTTAAAGAGTAGAGCTCTAATTTAGAAATGTAAGTCTGATGGGACCATGAATGTTGGGTTGAAGTGTGGGAGTCTGAAGGATGGGAAATAGTTAAGAAGCTACTATAATTGCTTAGGTGATAGTGATGATGCCCTGAACCAGTCTACTAGCGGTGAAGATGGAAAGGTGGGATAGATAAAAAGACAGGAGAAAGATCTACAGAATTTTAGTGAATAGAACAGACACATGAAGGGAGAGAGGCTTTAAAGGTGATATCATTATATCAATCCTGATCAACTGGGAGAAATTTAATACATAAATCAAACATGGAATCACTGGAGTAGTTAGTTAGAGGATGCAGGTGATGAGATCAGATCAGGACACACTGAGCTTAGGAGTTACTTGTATATTCAGACGGAGATTTTAAGGAGGCAGCTGGAAATGCATGCAGCATGATTCTCAAGAAAAAATTTAGAGTGAAAAATATGGACTTGGAAGATATCATAGGTGTAACCAATTACTCTATAGGACTGGTGGCATCACTAAAAGTGGGGGTCTAGTGTGAGAAATGAAGACTGAGGATATTCCCTTGTGCAAATCCTATGTTGATGAAGTAGGATGAAGGAAAGGAACTCGCAAGGATATTGGAGCAAGAGTAATGAAAGAAATGTGATAATGAGATCAGTGCATACTCATATCTCATCTGTTTCTTGAGTTCAGAGAATTTGTTGTATTTGTGTCTCAGCCTAGTAATTGCTTGAGAAATACTTGCCAAATGAGTGAATGAATGTATCACAGAAGCCAGTGGATAAATGCTGACATATGTGGTCTGAAGTTGAATAGAATTTCACTTGGCAAGGGCACTGGATGTGGTGATAAAGAGGTCATTCATTGGTAATTTGGTCAGAGCAATATCTGTGGAGAGGTGAAGGCAGAAATCAGATTAGAGTAATTTGAGCAATGAATTGGAATTGGACATGAAGAAGCAGAACTGAGTTAAAACTACTCTTTTAACAAACATTTAGAGTAAAGAGAATGAGAGCTATAATATGTTTTCTTGTTGAAAAGATACTTTGCATTCATTTTTAAAAATATATTTTATTGATATTTTACAGAGAGGAAGAGAGAGGGATAGAGAGTTAGAAACATCGATGAGAGAGAAACATCGATCAGCTGCCTCTTGCACACTCCCTACTGGGGATGTGCCCGCAACCAAGGTACATGCCCTTGACCAGAATCGAACCTGGGACCCTTGAGTCCCCAGGCCGACGCTCTATCCACTGAGCCAAACCGGTTTCGGCCTTTGCATTCGTTTTATAAATATCTGTTGATTATGTACTATTTCCTAGACACTTTACTGAATGGTATAATGTTTTAATTAGAGTAAGATTTGAACAGATTTGTGGGTCAAATAGAAGGGCTCAATTGCAAAGAAAAATGACTATAAATGTAAGAGGCAGGAGGGCCGAACTCACAGTATAAGGTATTAGTGGATGCCAAAAGAACTGACAGACAGCAGAGATTCATAGATTAGTCTTCAAAGCGGTGAATACTTCTTCCTTTGAAATAAGAAGTAAGAATTAAAAGAAAGAAAAGTAAAAATATAGGGAACTTTTGAAGTTGGATCACTGAGAGCCGAAATAATTCATATGAAATGTTCCTTTCCCCTAAAAAAAAGCAGATAGAAGAGGTCATCTGTTGAAATAGAAGGCTTGGGGACCTTGAGAAAAGTGGAATATCTTTAGCATAGGTACCTTGAAAGATTCCCCAAGTAGGCTGGATTGGTGAAAAATCAAAGCATTGTCAATCATCTCTGAAAGTCCAACCAAGGATGGATAACAAGAGTTGATATAAAAGAGCCCATCATGATATTCACATAACTTTTTCCCAGCAATGCTTAGTCCTCTAGGAGTAAGAAAAAAGTAAATGGATACTTTAATAATAAACAAATTAATTAGGAGTTTGGTGGATACACATATATAAAAGTTAAAGGATTGAGATTTGGGGCAGTGATAAGAGAGTATGATTGAATATATTTTTCCAATTTGTGTGCATTTTCTAAGCCAAACTCATTGTGGTAGATGATTTTCCTGCATGTTCTAATTATAGTATCCAGTTTATAGATAATAAGAGTTTGGTTCAGAAAGGTTGCCTAAAGTTTCTCAGATAGTTTGAATGGAAGCTCAGATTCAAATCCCTTTCTTTCTCCAAATACCATACATTTTAGGTCATTAGCAATAGAATAATTTTATTTTATTTTTAAATAAATTTTTATTAATTTCAGAGAGGAAGGGAGAAGGATAGAGAGATAGAAACATCAATGATGAGAGAAAATCATTGATCAGCTGCCCCCCTGCACACCCCCTACTGGGGATGGAACCTGCAACCCAGGCATGTGCCCTTGAACAGAATCGAACCTGGGACCCTTCAGTCTGCAGGCCTATGCTTATCCACTGAGGCAAACTAGCTATGGCTAGAATAATTTTATTTTCTTTCTTACTGTTAGAAGGATTATTATGTGGGAATGGGGTAAGGAATTAAGGGAATTCAGGAGCTAGAGAGGCTTTTCCTTTATCCATGAAAGAATTAAACATTTATTCCCTTGCTATTCCTGAAGGTTGCTTTTTTTATCCTTAGTTACCTGAGTCAAAGAATAAATTAGTTCTTATTTTGCCATTCTTCCTCTACTTGCTAGGGTATTGTATTTTAGATTACTTACATTTTGAAGTTAGAATGACCTGGCTTTGAATCTTGCTACATACTAATTGTGAAACCTTGAGTAACTTATGTAACCTCTCAGGGCCTTAGTTCCTCTTCTATGTAATGGAGACGATAACTACCTCATAGGACTAAGCAAGATGATACTTATCAATCCCCTAGCAGAGTGTTATGTGAGTTCAGTAAATGCCATTATCATAAAATTGTCTGTCATCATTACTATTACTTTTATTTTTTTACTTTATTAACACTGGCCTTATCCTCTCTCATTGTTCTGCCCCAGGATTCTTAGATGTTGAGAAATATTCCTCCTAGAACCGTGATCATGTTCATTTCCAATCCCTGAAGCCTAGAAAGCAATTCAAAATATTATAGTCCAGAGTATCAGGTGTCTCAGAACATTCTGCATCAAGATTATTTGACTGGGACAAGAGAGAGGTCAGGCATTTTGGCTTTTAGCTGATAAAGCACAGGGACACTTAGTTCTGCAACAAGGCAGGGAAGAACAGTTGCTTGAAGGGTAATTTCAGATTTAGAGGCTAAAATCTGAGACCTGTGTTGCCTTTAGTTGGTGTAGTGAGGATGATGATTAAATGGGGTCAGGATGTGTCTATAATGATGCGAAAGACCTAAAAATACAAAGAGAAATTAATGAAAGCATTTTTGCTTTCCAGTCCTTTCTTGATCTGGCTTGTCCTTCATTTCTCAAACTTATTCGCACTTCACACTTGATACTCCAGCAGTGATGAGCTGCTTGACTTTTTCGCATACACATTCGAGTGCTTATGCTGCCACTACGCCTTTGCCCCTATAATCTGTTTGTATATATTGCACTCTCGTCCTTTTCCTAGTACACTCCTACTTATGTGTTAAGAATCAAGTTATATATTCCCTCCTTCAGAGAGATTTAGCTGTTTTCCACTCCCCATTCCCCAGAGCAGATTGGGCTCTCCATGTGCATATTTGAGGTACTGGTCTTATTTTGTATTCATAACATTTAGCATGGCATTTAGCACAAAACTAATGTTTAGTAAATGTATGTTTAAAAACATGTGTGTTCAGCCTGACTGGTGTTGCTCAGTGGTTGAGTGTCAACCCATGAACCAGGAGGTCACGGTTTAATTCCCGGTCAGGGCACATGCCTGGGTTGTGGGCTCGATCCCCAGTGGGGGGCATGCAGGAGGCAGCCGATCAATGATTCTCTCCCATCATAGATGTTTCTCTCTCTCTCTCTCTCCCTCTCCCTTCCTCTCTCTCTGAAATCAATACAAAATAAACAAACAAAATAAACATACACATAAAAACCTATGTTTGTAGATGGCATAGTAGAAATTATGTAGGTCATTTAATGTGCATTGAATAACAACATTGGTGGAAGTTCTATTGGATTACAGCAGTGATTTCTACATGTTTCCTGTCTTCACACTTTGTTGCTGATATAGCATGGTTGTCTGCTCACAAGTTAAACAAATCACTGGGAACACTGCTTATAAGGCACACATTTTTCTTTATAGACCTTTGTTCTTTAACCTCTGGGGATTTCAGAATTGCTGTATATGATCTAGTTTGAAATAAAATCCCAAAGAATTCAGCCTCCTGCAAAACAAGTTATACATATATAATATTTCAACAGACGTATTTCATTGTATTAGTAAAAGCCGATTTACCTGGCCTCCTATTGCCAATAACTCTCCATTAAGTGGTCCCTTCCCACAGTTGCTATTTAAAGAGAACTGACGTTCATAACATGAGCCCTGAGACCCTGTGGCTTCACAAAGTGCCTTCTGAGTCATCAAAAGAAAGTTCAAGGTCTGTTCATTCTTTGAAAGTTGTCTCATGCAGCATGTTAATTATCAAGTAGAAGCTCAGATTCACCATATCCCTTGACCATGCCAGAAAACAGATTTCTTTAAACAGGTCTGATGACAGTAACTGGATTATTGTGTAGAATTTAAATAGCATGCCAAGCATGAGTTTTGTCTTTAAAATCAGGAACCTAGATACTGTTTCTTTTCTTTCAGAGACAGTTATTTTAAGGATTCATTAAATGGTACCTGAATCATGCCTCTGGCCCTTCAGAGAAGGGTGTTAGATAAGTGTGATACCGCCAAGTGAAGCAGGTATCACTTCTTGTAGTCAACACTGAAAAATCTTACAGTTTTCATTTAAGTGATGATGATATTTTCCCTTTTATAGTTAAGGTTGACCATCTCTTGCTTCAACTGGATATAGAATTTTGAATTAGTGTCTTGCAATGTATGCTTTTCCTCAGCTCTGTAACTGGCTTTATATTATGCTGTATCTTGGAGAGAAATTAATGAGCATGACTAAATAAATAAGCATGACTCCATATAACAGGTTAATGTCATTTTGGGAGAGATTGACTATTTCCTTCTGGAAATATGCTTATACATGTTAAATATAATGTTAACCCTTTGCACTTGCTTGCTTTTTTCTCAATTCCTTTATTCTAATGCTAACCGTGTCGAGTCACACTCGACATCCGAGTGCAAAAGGTTAAATATTACAGTGCGTCTTTTGGCTGAGATGTCCAGTTCTTTCCCAGCCATCTGAGCACAAGGGATAATATGAACAAAGCTGCAGGTGCCACCCTCTGGGAGAACAGCTTTAAAATAATTGTATATGGCCTGGCCAACACCCCACATTATATCTCATAAAGTGTCCATCGTACAGGCAGATTATGTTAAACAGATTTTTCTTCCTTGAGAACTGGGAAATGGACCAGTTTTTTAACACTCTAACTAGGATATCATGTGACACTGAAGCTGGAGTGGACTTGTTTAGGCTATGTTCCAATGGAACAGAGAAGGTCAGGTGGGAGGGAGGGAGGGAGAGAGGGAGAGAGAGAGAGAGAGAGAGAGAGAGAGAGAGAGAGAGAGAGAGAGAGAGAAAGAGAGAGAATGAAAGAGATTGATTAAAAGAGAAGACACAATTGTCCCTGCCCCCAAAAGGAGTCTTTGTTCTGATCATTTCTGCCGTTTCTGGTTCCTACCTATGCTCCCTAACCTAGGGTCTGTGACATACTCCTGTATTCTTCTATAATTCTATCACTTTTTTTTTTTTGTCTTGTCAAATTTAATTTACTTTTTGTTCCTTGCTTTATTATGAACTGTAATGAAGATAGTCACTTGATTTTGATCTTGATTTACATGGAAAAAAACAAAGTAATATTTTTAAGTACATATTTTAAAAACTGGATGGATATTTTATGTTGGAAATTTGCCTAGTGTCTACAAAGATAATATAAATAAGTGATATGTATGCATGGACCATTATATTAAAATAAAATTTCAATTTGCTTTTTTACCTTAACTTTATTGAGAATTATGCTGATTTTTCAAATTTTTGGAGATCAGTGCATCTTCTCTCTGAATGCTATGGGAAAGTACTATATATATATATATATATATATATATATATATATATACACACACACACATGCACTTACCCCATTTTCATCCTTAGCAAAGATATTTAAAGGTCATGTTGCTTTTATGATTTTAGCACACTATTGCTGGAGACTGCTGATCTTTAATTAAAAGGTCAGATCTCTCAGCTTCCTCTGGTGACTTATGATTATTTTTATTACCAATGAGCTGAATTTGTATTATTTAATAAAGCTGGATTCAAATAATTATTTATTCTCTAGAGCTCTGGAAAGATTAATTAATTTTGAAGGCTAAGTTAAACTTAAAATATTCCATTTCATTAAAATATACCCTCTATTAAATAGCATTGTTATCAATCTCCAAGGAATATTTTGATCAGCATCTTTTCTCTCTTGCCTTTGGCCTCTTGAAATCCCCATGATCCTAAAATTCTTGGTTCTTTGAACCAAGGCTGCAAGCCACAGTTGGCTTTGGTGCATAACCCATTCCTTTAAAGCAGCATTTCATTTCCCAGGGGTATCTAAAAAACCTCATGCCTTCAGACTCATCTTGGCTACTGGAGGTGCTATATTTTCTAAGTTCTATCCTCCTCTTACTATTATAGACAGTCAGTCAGAGAGGTGGGCCATGCGGGGGCTGCACAGAGGATGCAGGCAAACTGGGATCTAAGGGTGCTCTACGGACTCCAACCAGCTCCCCGGCTAATATGTGGGCACCGTGTCCAGCATCCAGAAGCAGGCTGAGGGTTGCAGCATCTCCAGGCTTCCTGAAGGCAGCTCCTGCAGCCCACTGACCCTGATACCATGTACAGTCAAGGAGCATTGGGGGGTCTCCCCCATTGGCCAAGATGGCACAAGAAGAGGTTCTTACACTGAGAATGCCAAAGGCTAGAAAGATGACTGGGTAAGGCCCAGAGCACACCAAGAGCTAGCAATATAACTGGATTGAGAAAAAAAATTCCTATCCCTATAAGAATCGCTGGCTTAAACAGGAAGATGAGATGGTCTTTGAAAAGAGAGTCCAGCATTCTCCCAGGACAGCACCTGAATACACCTCTTTCCTTTTTTATTTGTTGTTTAATCCTCACCCAAGGATATTTTCCCATTGATTTCCAGAGAGAGTAGAAGAGAGAGGGAAAGACAGAGAGAAATATCAAAATATCAAAGACAGTGAGAACTATCAAAATATCAAAGACAGTGAGAACTATCAAGGTACATACCCTTGACTGGAATCAAACCCAGGACCCTTTGGTCTGCAGAATACAGGTCTGATGCTCTATCCACCGAGCCAAATCGGTTAGGGCAAACCTCTTTTCTTTTGCACCAGCACCTGTCTCATGAGTTTGGCTATCATTGTGTTTTGATTTCATTGCAACCGGTAGCCAAACCCACTTATTCAGTTTCACTCTCAGGTCTCAATATTTACCACTTGCTAGCCCATATTCTCATGCAAAATTACAGTGGCTTTAGTATGATCCTATAGAAGGTCTGTTTTATCTGCTGTGATCCTGTGGTAAATCATTTTTCATGATGGTGTCTAGAACTACAGATAACTTGACAGATTTTCAACCTAATGCAACTTAAGTTGAAATTGGAACAGGAATTTCTATCTCATTGACATGTAATGACTTAATCCATAGTAATAAATGATAGTGAAAATTATGGGATTTGGGGTATGAGGTGGGCCAAGGTGGGGTCCTATAGGATTTCCCACTTCAGATGGTAAAAGGCTCTCTCCCCTTTTGAATCCTAGTGTGGAGTCTGGGAAACAAAGATAGAAGTAACCTCATAGTGGTACATGAAGAAGACTAGAGATGGGGCATTTGGAAATACTCTCTTGTTCTACTCTGATTCTCTAGTAAAATCTTTGTCCTATGTTATAATTTTATTCATTCATTCATTTAACATTGTTAATAAACATGTACCTTATTTTGCTAGCATAGTGCCACCTGCTAGGCATATAATACTGGTAAAACACATAATCTGCCCTCAAGGAGTATGCAACTATGGACAGTGAGAAAAAATATGCATACATTATAATGTTATTATGTTACATTTTTATTGTTGTTGATAGGAAAAACATTGAACTGGGACTATGTAATCTATACTTGGGTATTCAGGGAAGGCTTCTAAACAAAGTGACCTCTAAGAGAAGTTCTAAATGAAGTGTGTGTGAGATAGAGAGAGGTGGTGGGAAGAGGGTGGGGAAGAGAAGAGAAAGGTACATTGCATGAAGGGGAAGAAAGGGAAAGAGAATGTTCTAAGTCTTAGTGCTCTTTTAAGGAATAGAAATTAATTTGGCAAAGTTGGAGCATATACTACAAGGGTAGGCATAGGCAATAAAAACAAGCTGAAAAATGAAACCAGGGCCCAGAATGTGGAAAGGCTTTATGCCATACTAAGGGGTCCCAACATTATCCTGAGCACAATGGGGGACTTTTGAAAAGTTTTAAGGCAGGAAAGTTACACCATCATTTCATTTTCAAAAAGTCACTGTGAGTACTGAATGTGGAATGGATTTCATTGTGGCAAAGGAAAATGCTGGGAAACTAGATAGAAGACTATTTTTGTTGTCCAAATGATGGCAGTAGCAGTGGGGATGAAGAGAAGTGAATTGCTTTGTGATATATTACAGCTGAAGTGTAGATTTCTAGGTAATCCCTATCCAATGTCTATGAAAATAAGTAACACAGAGCAGGTGTTCAATTAATATTTGATGAATGAGGAAATCAAAGTGGCTAGGTGAAACTTTGGTATATACTTAAGACAGTGTAGGAATAGAGTGGGAAAGAAAGGGCCTATGATTGGCTGGAGGCTCTGCTCATGTTTATAGAAGGAAAAAGACAACAAAATAAGTTAAAAGAAATGTCAAAGAAGTAGGATGAGAACTGTGAAGGGAATTGGTGTTGAGGAATTAGAAACAAAGCATAGTTTTTTCTTTCAAGATGCTTGTTACTTTGAAGTATATGATAAATAAGACTGAAGATATAGAATGGACCCAAGAATGGTTATTTTTAATGAACGAAGACATACGAAGTTTTAAAATTCAAAAATCAAAGGGAAGAAATAAGAACCAAGAGAAGGCAGAGCTAGGTGGCAGAAACAAGTTCTATAGGATGAGGTCATGGGTACTATGATAGTAGAAAAATGACAGCCCTCTCAAGATGTTCATAGTCTAACTCTGGAACCTGTGAATGTGTTACTTTACCTGTAAAAAGGGGTTTTGTATGTATGATTAAGTTAAGGATCTTACTATTAAAAGAGTATCCTGTTTTATAGGGTTGGGCCCAATGTAATCATTAGGAAAACAATGTCAGTCAGAAAGTGATGTGAAGATGCTACCCTGCTGGTTTTGAAAGAGAAGGAAAGGGGGCAAGGGCCAAGCCTGTAGGTGGCCTTTGTAAGTAGGAAAATACAAAGACATAGATTTTCCCTATGAGCATTTAGAGTGGAACACAGACCTACCAGCACTTTGCTTTAGCCTAGTTGAACTTCTGACCTCTAGAACAATCAGATAAGAATTTTGCATTGTTTAAGCCATTAAGTTTCTTATAACTTGTTGCAGCAGATATAGGCAACTAATACAGGCACCAACGGAGCTGTGTGCCTTGAAAATAGGGCTACATCTTCTTGTAAAACTGAAGAAAACACAGAGAGTGAATAATGCAACAGTGATATTTTCAGGAATAAAGAGTAAAGGGGCAATGAGAGTTTATAGGCTCTTTTAAAAATACTGGAAGTTGAACTGAATGAATCAGGACTAGTTATAACTTAGACCCAAATGTCTAAGGTAGGCATTATGCATCATTGGCTGTGATCATTTTAATGTAGATTGGCTCTAATTTAAGTAAAGTAAAATAAAATTATTGAAATTTTCCAAATAGTTATATTGATCAGAGAATTATTTTTTTAAATTGCAGACTTTCCATTGCATTTTAAACTCCAGGAGAGCAAGGAATATACTTTTTGTTCACTATTACTTCCCATGCTTTGCACAGTATCTGGCATGTCACAGGTGCCCAATAAATATTTGCTAAATGAATGAGAAAAAGAAAAGGCTTCATCAGAGTCTCCAACCTATTAAGAAACATTTAATACATATTTTTATTTACATACAGGTTTTTGTGAATATAGGTTTTGTTTAAAGAGGAGGATGGCAACAATTGGATTCATCATTTACTCAACAAATTGGCATTTTGGGCTTTTACTATCTGCTTTAGGAAAAGTGGGTACAACAGCATGAACACGTGCCTGCTTTCATGCAATGTATAGTATTTTTAGGGGAGACACACAATAAACAGGTACACTATGGATTCACAAGTCCTCTGTACCTCCTACAAGGAAATGGCATTGCTTATCCAGTATTAGTGAGATGTGAGTATTGAGTGATTTTCAAAAAAAAAGGGGGGGTGGGAGGTTTGTGGCCATCTATATTCTTATCTAGTCCCTCTTTTTATTAGGCTCTACCTAGGGCTCGTTTTTTGATAAAGGAGTAAAACTAGCATTTTTTAATTCATTCTATGTCTCAAACACTGTCACTGTCCTAACTGTCCTATTTCTTTCTCTCTCTATATATATATCTCCATCTCCATCTCCATCTCTCCCTCTCCCTCTCCCTTTGTCTCTATCTCATCTCTATCTCTATCTCTATCTCTCTCTCTCTATCTCTATCTCTATCTCTATCTCTATCTCTATCTCTATCTCTCTCATATAACCATCTAAAATGTATTTACCATTTTCTATGTCAAAATAAAGTTAAAAGCAGCATATGTAAGTTATTTTCTACTATTATCCCCATTTTATTCATGAATAAACAGGCTCAGAGATGTAAGGGAAGTGCTTATGAACACACAACTAGTAAATAAATGGCAGAGACAGGATTTATATACTTGTTTACCACCAGAACCTATCTCGAACAATCACACCAGTGTATTTAGCTCAATTGATATTGGAAAACATGACCTAAACTTCACCTCTGAATTTTAGCCAGCTACAGCAAAAGTCTTTAGTTGTCAATTTGAATTGGAGTTGTAATAAGCCACTGTATGACATAATACTGCTGCAAGGGAAGGCCCTGGATCACGAAACCAAACATTTTGAAGGTATAGTGGACGTTGGAGATGTGAAGGAGCATCAGTACTGTTGAGGCCAAGTCTGCCAATGGGCTACCAAGTGTGTGAATCCAGAGTATGTTTCCAGAAAGTGTCTCACTGAGCCATACCTTTTTCTGGGCTTCCCTTTCCCTGTCACAAATGTCAGCTTTGCTTTTACTTGCTGACTTTCTGGGTTTCACGATCTCATTAATTGCCTGGTCCAGGTCCCTGATGTGGTGCTGTGGTTAAAGAAGCATTACAGTGTGTCCCTGGCCACAAGGAGGAGCTGAGACTCAGGTATGGGAGACAGCGCACTACTTTTAATTAGCTGCAGCTGATTTCCCATAACCTGGTTGTAGTTGTGGAGTGCTTCAGCTCAGATTATTTGAATAACAGGCTGCATTGACTGAGCTCTCCCATCCCCTTATGGGAGTCTGTCTAGTTTGAACTAAAGAAGCTGATGTGATTAAGTGCAGGGTTTTTGATTAGGTGGACTTTGACAAGGCTTATTTGATTGTGTCAGGCTGGGGTTTCTTAAGGAATTGCCTCTGTCTCAAAATTGAACCACAACTTGACATGTCTGGGAACTTGGGATTTCTGGGCTGTGAGGCTGCAGGAATTAATTTTAATTGGCTAAAAGTAAAGATGAGGAATTTAGAATACCACACAAGCTCCCATTATCTCACCCAACTATTTGTTTTCCTATCATGGACACTAATTTAAATGACATCTGCAGGCTCTGCAGATCATTCTAATCTTTGCATTGTGCTTGAGAGGTTCAAATGTTCCCAGCCAGAGGAATTTCTTGGCCTTACCCTACAGGATTTATACCTGGGCCATGTTTTACTCAAGCATCATAACAGAGCCTCCAGGCAGGACATCTGCAGCAAGGTAATGGAGGGAGTAGGGGAGGATAAGAGGATAAACATTTTGAAGGTATAGTGGACATTGGAGATGTGAAGGAGCATCAGTACTGTTGTAATAAGCTACTGTATGACATAATACTGCTTGATGTTTACACCGTGTGCAGCTAATTATTCATTTCACTAAATGCTGTAACATTATGTCCTTTAATGAAAACCTATGGGACCTGCCATAAAGCTTGGGTTCAGTAGTTCCCTAATTACTGCAAGGCTGCATCTTGTAGGCAATTCAAAAAATTCTCAGGTCCACTCCCCTATGAAAATCAGAGAGAGTGTTAACATTGTGGGTGCTGGAGCATCTCTATGTCTATATTTCTTGTATTTGGGGGTGGGTGTCCATTTTTTCTTATATATAAGAACATATTAAATGCTGCATCAAAGTTTGCCTGGGCAGGCCAGCTCAGGGTTCAACCTCTGACAAGGCAATTGGGATAGTTTGGGGAAAGAGTGAGGGTCTGTGAGATAAAGGAAATGTAGGCACCTCTATTTTGAGCAACAAGCTATTAACGCCCACCTCAAAGTTCTTGAGTGGACCCAGGTTTCCATAGAATTAATTCCACAGCGACCTTCCATTACCAGTAATAGCTTGCAGATGACACAAAACCTTACACCTGGTTTTTAAAGAAGGGCATGAATACCTGTTGAGTGAGAACTGTTTCTGAAGAAGAGCAGATGTGATAACCAAACTCAACTCCTTGGGTGATGCTATAGTAATTGTGTTCCAGATCCATATGTTTCCCCTCCCCCCACCCTTTTTTCTTAACAACTTATCAAATGTTTAAAGTAACACAGAAGCTACAATGACTCATCCAGCATAGGATCCCGCCAGTAACCATGTCAGCAAAGGACAGATTGTGAGGAACCATTGTGATGCTCTGTTAGTATTTCTAACTTCCTGAAATTCGGGAGAAACAGGCAGCCAGACACTCTTCCATGCTTCCCTGGCCACAGCATCTTCCTTATGAATTAAAATTAAGAAAGATTAATTAGTTTGCTGCTGTAGAGCATGTGGAAGATGACTGCTCCCACGATGCATGTAGAGAGGGTGCTACAGGCCTGTGATTCATTGCTCTGTCAACAGTGTGAGATACACTGTATGAAAATGCCATATAAATGCAAATACAAATACAAACACCACCTTCCCCTGTTGAGTAGTGATAAGGTGCTCAACCAGATGAGACATTAAGATGTAAAAATGGAAAAGTAATAGCTGGGAGGGGAAAAACATACACAATACTCCTCAAAGTAAGTTTCCTTTTTTTAAGAAAGTCATTAAAGTGTTTGCTCCCCCCTCCTGCAACCAATGACAGTCACATGGGCTAAATGGATAAACCATAGTTAGAAACAATGTATTTGTGATTAATTCAATTAGAAAGAAGATAAATTAAAAAATAGGTTTGGGAGATAGGTGATTTAATGTGCAAAGGAGAGTATTTCCCCCAGAGGTGAGTAACTCACAACCAAGTCACCTCTGATATGGGTCTAGTTATCGACTCAATAATAAATTTGGATCCCTTCCATTTCAAGTGTTTTATTTTTATTGATTTCAGAAAGGAAAAGAGAGAGAGAGAATGAGAGAGAGAGAGAGAGAGAGAGAGAGAGAGAGAGAGAGAGAGAGAGAGATGAGAGAGAATCATTTTTTGGCTGCTTCTGCACACCCTCTATTGGGGATAGAGCACTCAATATGGGCATGTGCCCTTGACTGAAATCTAACCTGGGACCTTTCAGTCAGCAGGTTGATGCTCTGTCCACTGAGCCAAACCAGCTAGGGCTCTTCAAGTGTTTTAGAAGCAACAAATCAGCCAAGTGAAGTCCTAGCCATGTGCTTTGCACTTTCTTCCTTAAGGAGAAGAGGGCTTTGCAGAGAGCCATTTGCTGAGTTGTGCTCCCCAATTGTGTTGCAGTTCGATGGCTTGTTGTTGATATATGAATAGGTCCCTTAAGATGAATGTGAAAGGAAAATGAATAATGGAATCATAAAATTTTAGAGCTGGAATGGGCTTTAGAGGGTTTTACCATAGTTCAAGAACTGAATATTTAGCTGCACCCTGTCAGTAGTGAAGCTTTTCAACCAAATCAGCATTCTTGTAGAAGAGCCTGAAAAGTCCCACTTGAGTTCCATCCAGGCTACAATGACAAAAACTGGGGTTCCAAACCAAAACTGGGGGAAGACCTGCTTATCTTTCCTGACATCATCTTCAAAGCTTAGGGACCTTCTAAACAACCCACATTTCCCTTTATAGTCCATTTGAGAGGACATTCACTGAATTATTGAAACTCTTCTTGAACCAGTTTATATTACCTTCCTGCTTCCTGTCTTGAAACACTGTGTTCGCTACAACTTCAGTTTATTGGTCCCAAAGCTTTTCTCCTAGAGTTTCACATTTGGAGTGTGGCCAGGAAGTTTAGTTTTAAACTTCTGGGAATATGCGAGTCTTTCCTTTTGAATTCATGAGAAGGAAAAATATATCAACAATGTCATTCAGGCTATCTTAGTGCTGCCACATTCCTGTGCTTAATATTTACAGTGGCTTCTAATTCTTTATTGTATCTAAGCAGCATTGGTCAAGTTGGCATGCAGAACCAGCCACTAATTTAATTATTAATAATTTAAATCAGGGCTCAGCCAATTACATCCTATGGGCTGGGCACCTGTTTTTATAAATAAAGTTTTATTGAAGCACAGCCAGGCTCTTATCTATGTATTATCATTGGCTGCTTTCCCACAACAGAGTAGTTAAATAGTTGCTGCAGAGATCATGGCCCACAATACCAAAAATAGTTTATAGCTAGTCCTTTACATGAAAAGGTTGATAACACCTGCTATCTATCACCAGTTTTTAATTAGAGATGTGCAACACAATTACAGGAGGAATTTTTCTAAGTATAGATTGCTAAAAACCTACCTTGGTCCTATTGAATACGAACATTCCTGGGTGGTCTTGGGTTTCATGTTTCAAAAAATACTAATATACTTTGGTTAGTAAGCACTGTTCTCTATGAACATTTTAATTTCTAACAACAGCCTGTGGGTAACAATTTGAGTTGTATTAAAAACAGCAATATAAATTTCACTATGTAGTTCTTGCCAAATTGATGACATAGAATCTCCATATTCCCTCCAAGGTCACACCTAAGATAGTGTTGGAAGTTATCAAGGGATTTTTGGTGTAGTCTTGCATAAGTTTTCTATTGCTCATTGCCACCTGCCTCCAGTTATCACTAAGTATGCATTGTGTATCTTCATGCCCACAAAGCACTGTCCCCTCTGCCAGCTATTGCCTTGTCTGCCAGGCACCACTGTCCTCTGTCACTATTGATAAACCAGAACCCCCAACATGTCAAAGTTACACTGTGTTTCATTGTCAACCATGTGAACTGAATTCCCCTCTTCCCCCTCTGTGCTCCATTATATTACAGGCACACTCAGGTACTGGTGCTGAGGCCAAAACTTCTACTGGTATATTAGCAAATTATTTTAGGTTTTAATGTTTCTCCATAAGTCTCAAACATTAATCTAATATGGACTGGCTCAAGAAATAAACCTGTTGTACTCAGATTCACCCAGTCTTTGCTTTTCTGTTAAGCTTGTTGCATATATTTACTTCTCCACTTAGAAAAAAATTCTCTTCTAGAAGGTTTCTCAGGCCCTCAAGTAAGTAGGCCACCAGTTCCCAAGGCATGAAAAAGCATATCAGAATCCCATCTCATCCTCATACTGGGAAACCACTCACTCTTTGGCCTATAGCTCTTACCCTTTGACCCCCAGAAAACTTCTTAGCAAAAAATTCAATTCTGTAATTAGCATGAAGTTGAAATCCTTAGATTAAGTGTAGGTTTGTTCTTATTAAGATGTAATTTTGTACAACAGAAGATAATTTTTACTTTAATATTATTTAAATTTGAGTAATGCAAATGCTGTTCACATGTGTTAGCAGCATGCAGAACAAATCTTTCAAATACATTTCTCGTTATACAATGCTCTGTGATGTGAAGGCATCAAACAGAAGAAATGCGGTTTCTGTGTTTAATGAGTATTATAAAGCTTTTTATGAGCTTTAAAATAAAGTTTATCTTATGGGGTCATTTCTTAAAAAAAGAAAGAAAGAAAAAAGAAGAAGTGTCACACAGTCCTGAAACAAAGAGTTAGCAGGGTAGATACTTTATTTTCTTTAAAACAGGGGAATGTCCGACCCACAAAATCACTTGTTCTGGCCCTGCCAAGGCCTTAGGTGTGAGTTAATTAAATGTTTGATCAAATACAGCAGGTCAATTTTTAAGTTGATAATTTTAAATGGCCCACAAATGATGTTATAAATATCCAAATGGCCCTTGGCAGAAAAAAAGTTTCCCACCCCTGCTTTAAATAAACAAAGAAAATATACTAGTATGTTGAGAGATATTGCCAAAGTTGAAAGTGTCTAGAGAAGGCTGTTCATAAACCATTTCAACTGAGGGGATATGGTTACTTAACTTCATGAAGGTGAGGTAAAAGGGAGATACAATAGATGTCTTCAAATATTTAAAAGGATGCTGTATAAAATGATAAAACTTGTTCTTTGTAGATGAATTGGGCAAGACTAGGACCAGCACATGAAAACCAAAATGAGACTCAGTTAAATTCAATCTAGAACAAGGCCTTTGTGACATTAGAACAGACTGCTTTGAAAAGCAGTAAATTCACCTTTACTCTATATTCTAGTTAAACCCACATGGTCAACCATCTGGGATTTAGCACATGGGATTCTAGTACTGGATGGGAGTTTTATCTAGATCAATAGATTTCAAATTGTTCTCTAAGAGGCCCTAAAGTGTTTCACATCAATGCATCAGTAACAGCTAGGTAGATAAGGAGTGGGGAAGATAAGGCAAAATAATAAAAGCAAATTTAAAATAAAACTGAGAAGGCAGCATAATATTGTACATTCATTCTTGAACACCATTGCATCCACAGACTCTAGGGTACCATGTAGCATTATATAAGTTCTCAATAAATAATCAGTGAACAAATGAGTGAGTGAATGAAAGAAAATAAATCATTACCAACAATAACAGAGTATTAGAATGCACGAAGAACAAAGCAATGCCAACAATAAAATGTTTGTGTCTGTGGAGTGAGGGAGTGTAGAGAAGCAGTGATTTATTACTGGAGATTCCTAGCATAGAGCAAAATGACTTTTTAGGTAAATTTGAGTTTTGAAGAAGATTAAAAATATAGAATAACAAAGTGTAAAGGAAGAGAAAGCAGAGTAACAAAATTCCATAAGAGCAAATACCTTATCTATCTTGGTTATTCCTACATTCTCAGTGTATGGGATGCAGTTCCTGGCATGCAGTAGGTGAAAAAATAATTTGTTAAATGAATATAGGTATACATATGTGGTGGTCAAAATGAGTCATATGCAGAGCACAATGAGTTGATCTTAAAATTTTCAAATTTGAAAGGTGCCAGTAGTTTTCAAACTTGTTTCCAAACTTCCATCTTTAAATGGTACTCGAAAATTTCCTTTTTCTGGATAAACAACCCTACTATCTCCAACTATTCTTCTTTTTATATTTTACTTATGTCATTTTCTGAGGTGTGTCATTGGGTAAGCTCATAACCACTCTGAACTTTTGTTTCCCTATCTTTGAAACAGAGATACTAACAATGATACCTACCTCATAGAACTGTTGTTAATATTCAATTACTAGGAGATAATTTATATAAGTGTTGGCACACGGAGATCCTCTTTTCTTTTCTTGCAAAAATCCAACATGGTACAGTGAAATCATCGAAACATTAGTTCAAATACTGACACCACAACTTATTAGCTGTTTGAACTCGGACATGTTATTTAACATATCTAAGCCTGAAAGAGTAGTCTTGCTCAAAGAACTATTGTGAGGACTAAATGAGATAATACATATAAATTATTGAGCACAGTACATGATAAGTGCTTAATAAGTGGTAGCTTTTATAATTATCTGGCTAGATTTCAAAAGTTTCCGTTTTGATCTACTGCTCCTGAACATATTCCCAGGTGACGCACTGCCTTCTGAAAGAGTGGTGGCCAAAAGTCAATAAAATACTACAAGTGTGGCCAAACCAGCATGGCTCAGTGGTTCAGTGTCAACCTATGAACCAGGAGGCCATGGTTTGATTCCTGGCCAGGGCATATGCCTAGGTTGCAGGCTCCATCCCAGTGTGGGGCATGCAGGAGGCAGCCAAACAATGTTTCTCTCTCATCATTGATGTTTCTATCTCTCTCTCCCTCTCCCTTCCTCTCTGAAATCAATAAAAAATATATTAAAAAAATACTAAAAGTGTGGTCTGACCAGAGGATAATGGGCTAGTACTATTATTTAATGGTTAGACTGCATTAGCTCTTTGGTAGCCCTTGATCAATGCTATTTCATTTTGAGCTTAATAGGTGGAGTATCATACACAATGCTAAATTATACTCTCCCTACCTTTCTCTTGTTTTTGTGCATGTGATTTCTAGGACATACATTCACAACTTCTGGCGGTCATAGTTCTCATCTATTTACTTCTTAGGCATGGATCACCCAGTTACGTTTATTTTTACTTATTTATTTACTTTGGTTAATCCTCACCTGAAGATATTTTTTTCATTGAGAGGGAGAGAGAGAAACATTGATGTGTGGGAGACACATCAATTGGTTGCCTTGCATTTGTGCTCTGACTGGAGCCTGGACAGAACCTACAACCCAGGTACATGTCCTTGACCAGAATCAAACATGCGACCCTTCAGTTCACGGGCTGATGCTCTACCACTGAGTCATACCTACCAGGGCTCATCTAGTTAACTTTAGAGCACTTAGCTTCTCAGTTGTAGGATGGGCACAGTAGCTTATATCTACCCTAGTAGGGTATCCAAAGAGTTAATAACTTTGGAAAGTGTTTGGAGATTTCTTATAGGATATGAAGGAATACCTGTTACATGAAATAGTAATGTTTATTCTGGAATGGTAAGCTATATTTCATCGCTTTTTCTATATACACACTCAAACAATTCAGATGTTTCCAAAAGACATTATTTATTCAACATGCCATTAAGCTTGCCCTGGCTGGTTGTATCGATAACGCTTATCTCATACATTGAAAAGTACATTACTAAGAGGTCACTGAAGTCTATGGCAAGGGCAATGAAAAGCTGAATTCTCAATTGAAAATATTTTTCAAAAATAGTAGGCAATGGGAACTTTCTAGTCTATGTGTACCTGTATCTTTACTGTATTGTGAATAATAATAAACAATGTATCATAGAGTTTAAGAGCATGGACTCTGAAATCGGACTGCTTGGATTTGAATTCTAGCTGGACCATATACTAGCTATGTGACCTTAGGCAGATTATTTGAGCCTCAGTTTCCTTTTATCTATCAAATTGGGATTAAAGTAGTACCTATCTTATAGGGTTGTTATGAGGATTAAACAATTTTCTGCACATATAACACTTAGAATTGTGCCTGGTAGGTAGTAAGTGCTATGTGTTAGCTCTAATACTCATTCTAGAATTACTTTAATTGTAGTATTACTGTTATTGTTGGGCTTTCCAGATTTGTTAATGAGCATGAAACTTCCAATTGATATCCCAATCCATTAGGAAATGCTGTTGGCTGTACCTTCAAGATATATCTAGAATTTGACTACTTCTCATTACCTCCACCTCTATTGAACTGGTCCAATTCACTATTGTCTCTTTTCTTAATTATTGCAGTAGTCTTCCAATAGCTCTTTACTTTTACCCTTGCTCCCACCTTACACCAGTTTTTTTCTCAACACAGCAATCAAAGTCACTACTTAAACTTAAGTTTGATCATGACTTGTCAATGTTGAACTGCCTCCAACTACATTCATTACAGAGCAAAACCTAAAGTCCTTACATGGCCTTAAAAGGTCCTTTATGATCAAGCCTCTATGACCTCTCAGACCTCCTCTCCTTAGTCTTCCACTTAATCGCTTCATTCCAGTCATACTGTTATTTTCGCTATTTCTCAGACATGTCTTGTAGGCTTCTCATGGAATTTGTGTTTGCTTTCTTCTCTTCCTGGAAACTCTTTCCTAAGTTATCAATATGGCTCTTTCTCACATTTTTCAGATCTTTGCTTAAATCTCATTTTTTCCAGTGAAGTCTTTTCAGAACCTATGTTTAAAAGGACACATATGTAATACCTTAATCAATAAAGAAATTTAAAAAAATAAAACTTCACCCCTTCCAAAATCAGCAAATCCTATTTTCCTACTCTGAATTTTTCTATATAGCACTGAACACCATCAGGAACAAAATATGGGTTTATTTATTTGAAGAATAAATTTCTTCACTCTTCCCCTTTAGAATATAAGTTCTTTGAGAACAGGTACCATGTTTTGTCCAGTTGATCTGAACTTGCTCATGTAAGCACTAAATAAATGTTGCATAGTGTTTAAGATATTCTCTGTATATTACCCTAAAGTATTTCATAGTACTTGGAAACAAGTATATTTTAAATACCTTAGGTCCTAATATAGTCCTTAATGATCTTGATTTATCTCCAGAAACAGCTTTATCAGTTATAGTTAATTCAGGGATATCTATATATCTTATCAAAATCTAGAGTATGAGGAAATATGTACTATGAAAGAAACAGTAGCTTGGGTTGTCCCAATTTCTCCTTCAGGGACTTAAGCACAGGTGACCAAGGGTGCCTCAGCCAGTCTCTAAACAGATACTGACACGTACGACTCAAGGTACTTACTTAATATTGGCCGAGCATAAATTACACAGGAGACAGACATGCAATGCATGAATCACTCACAGTTTATTTACAGAATCCTGGTGGTTTCCAGACCTCTGCAGGCCACCCGGGGATCCGGGCCGACAGACACACACACTGGACATTGGACGTTGCAGCTGTGGCTCGGCGTCTTGCTTGAGGCCTCAGTTTCCGGCTCACTGTTTGGACTCACAGTCCAAGGCAGAGCTTGGGCAGATTGCAGGAAGGGGGGTGGAGAGTGACCGTCTGTGGAGGAGCAGAGCAGGCCTCTCTGATCTTCCTCTGGTGCTTCCTCTTTTTATGTGCCTAGATGGGCGTCTTTAGTGTGTCTTATCAGCGGGTCCCAGGAGCCTTGCATATCTGGTTTTACGTATGTGGAACAGATCACTTTATCTATTTTCTACATACAGGCCACTCAGGGGTGTTTATCAACCTGTTTACATTACATTCAATACTTTTTAACATCAAACTTTAATAATTTGCATGTAATTCCACACTTTGATACTTATTCTATATTATTCTTATCACTATTACTATAACATGGGTACAGTATTGGGGTCAGAATCACAAAGGCTTTAGAAAATCTAAAAAGAATAGAATTATTAAGCAGAAAGAATCTTTAAAGACCTTGGGGAACATATGATTCTTTATTTAACAACTGGAAAATTAACATTCAAAAGGCCTGTCATTTGTTAGCAACATGTAGAGCATTCAGATTCTAGTCTAATTACCAAGTTTAATGCCATTTTTATTATACTAGCATGTGATCCTTATCTCTAGGTAGGGCCAGTGTACCATCTAGTTAAGGGTCACTCAACTGCTTTTATCCCAATTTTGTCTTCAATAAAACAACTTGAGACCAACTATAAAACTAAATATAATGAGGGCAAAATAATATAATACCTGGATCCTGAAGAGAGGGAGGAAAAAGGGTCAGAATGGGTATGGGTTAATATGATATGCTACTCTTAAGAGGTGCGTTTTGATGTGTTTTTGAGGAAGATGAAGGCTTGAACTAAAACAAGAAAGAGCTTGTATTATAGACTAGGGAAAAAAATAGACTGCTTGAAATCTTATAGGGATTAGCTAGTTTTTTTGTTTGTTTGTTTTGTGTGTGTGTTTAT
Source organism: Eptesicus fuscus (assembly GCF_027574615.1). Classification (NCBI taxonomy): domain Eukaryota; kingdom Metazoa; phylum Chordata; class Mammalia; order Chiroptera; family Vespertilionidae; genus Eptesicus; species Eptesicus fuscus. The sequence goes on from NC_072473.1 coordinate 114,757,267, forward strand.
TTTTTAATTATTTTATTTTATTTTTTTTGTGTGTGTGTGGGAGCCAAGGTTATAGCAAAAGATAACTTTGGTTAGAACAAAATGATCAACTCTTTGCAAAGTAAGGCTCATTTTACTAAAAACAACTTATTCTCTATGTTTATATTTGATTGACATAAAATTGATGCTAAGAGATGATGTTTGTTAAGCAATCTTAAAATGACTGTGAAAATGAGGTTAGTCATTTTGGGGGCTGAGGGAGGGCAAGAATAGGGCAGAGTGGTTTGCATTTGAGGTAGGTACAGGCTGACCAAATAAATGCTAAAAGAGGAATGGGTTTAGGAGATTGGGAAGTAAGTCCTGATTTCTGTAAGAGAGGAAAAAGAGAAGAAATTTGAGTATCATTCTCTACCTCATCAACACTTTTTAAATCTGCTTGTGACAGAGATACTCATTAATATTTTCTTTTTCAAATCCATATACCTGATAATTTTCCCACTTATTGGATGCATGACGTTTAATAAGATGCTTACTTCCCTGAATCTAAATGCCCTTATCTCTAAAATCGATTATATGTAGCCATATCTTAGGGTGACTGTGATAGGCTGGATGAAAGGATGCATTATAAAGCATCTAAAATACTGCCTGGTACATGATAGCTCTTATTCTATATAATAAAGCTTCTATTGTATTATAGTCCACCAAATATATAGCATAATAATATACATTCTGATTTGTTCCTAAATTAAACCAGGAGAGGCAGATGACATTTTGGTGGGCATTGTTACTGTCAATAATTTTATTTTTCAAAAGAGCTATTCACTTGCCATTATCATCACTAAAAAACAAGTGCTAGCTTATATATATAAAAATGCATACATTTTCCTCTTCCTTTTTTGAAAATGCAGGATCATTCTCTGTACTACACTATTTCAAAATCCAGGGCCAATACCTCCATTTTTCTAAATGACTATTTCTGTAGCCACTTATTCCTTATTGGTAGCAAGCAGATGTGGGACATTTGTTGAGAGGAGTTCTTTAAAGGGCAGTATTGTTTCTGATTTTAGAGATGGACTTTTCTGACCTTTTAGAAGCTAAGACCTTTTATTCAGAGGGAGGGTAATGTCTGTTTATGTTGATGATTTCTCATCTGTGAATGTCCAGTTGGATTATGTAGAGAGTTCTTGACATTGAAGTGCCACATGCTGTTTCCAGGCTTGGCTTACAACTTATGTAAGGCTACTAGAGGCTGCTGTTGTGAAATAGCTAAAAACACATGTTCCTTTGTAACATCCATCAGGGAACAAACTTTCCCCCTGTGTGCAAAAAGAGTTCTGGGCAGGAGAAACAGATGACATAGCGAACACCAAGGTGAAGGATGGAATCAATCAAAGTCTCTGAGGACAATTGAAGTTCATTTTCTCAGAGACTTGACTCCTAGAAATACTCTCTGTATCCTTTGAGATACAGTCTAAGACAGTGCTTGAGAGAAAGACAGAAACAATGAGAAAAACACACTTTCACAGTCACAGACCAGAAAAAAAAAAAATCAGAGTCAACCTAAGAGAGACAGATTGAGTTAGAGACAGATTGAGGAAAAAATAGGCAGGGAGAAACGGACCATGGAGAACTCCATTATTCTCTATATTAATGTAGAAATCTGCTTTGGCTGGAGTTCAGAGTGAGACAAACAACCTGCCATGGGGACTGCTTATAAAACCAGGCACACAATGTGTACTGGAAAATGTCATTGTTCTGCCAAGAGACATTGGAGCCATGTGGGACCTGTGGGGGAATCTATAATCTGGAAAGTCTATAATGGGAGGTGGGAATAGGGGTTCCTAAATAGCTATAGCATATGCAATGCCTCTGGAGCCACCAAAATAATCAGACTCTAGCATTCAAGGTTCCCAGTTTGTATCCAGAAGGCCAGAGGCTAGACAAAGCCTATCAAATGAAATAATATCTACACTCAGAAAAAAAATTGGTCTTTCTATCCAAGCAGACACAATGGTGGGGAGATAATGGAATGATGATGTTCAAAGATGTCACATACAGGCATGCATAGAAAAATAGAGTGGGGTGGGCTAGGGAGGTAGTATAGAACAATGGATAGAAATTATCTAAAAATATAACATAGATGTAGTTGAGTTTATATCATAGTAATAATTTAGCAAAAATTTACAAAGTAGCAGTCTACCTGAGATTGAGTCTAAGAAAGTAAAAACAGCCTCAATCTATACATCTGCATATGGGCAATTGCTCATATAACAACTAAGCAATCTACTCCATTTAGATCTGAGGAATGCTTTGTTTTGAAAATGATTACTTCAGTTAAGAATACTTATCTTAATACTAGAGGCCCGGTGCATGAAATTCATGCACAGGTAGGATACTTAGGCCTGGCTGGTGATCAGGGCCAGCCAGGGCCTTCTGGCTGCTGGCCAGGGCTTTCCTTCCAGCTGCCCACCACCAGCTGGTCCTCTCTTCCCTGGCTGCTGGCTGCCGGCTGCCGGCTGCCAGCCAGGACCTTCCTTCATTCTGCACCACCCCCTGGGGGTCAGTGCAGTGATAGGGAGTGATAGACCTCCTGGTTTCCCAGTCGAACTCCTGTAGGGACACTTTGCATATTAGCCTTTTATATATATAGATTTCCATCCAGGCTTCAGATAAGAAACTTCAGAGTGATAACATCAGGCAGGAACTTTCTGCATAGACGTCAGACTTCTATAACAATAACAGTATTGGTGAATTTAAAAAATTAGAATGAAAACAAATTATTCAATTAAATAATAATAATGATGCACAAATTATATAAAAAGCAGACATGTGAAATAAAAATTAAGACAACTTCTACTCTTATTGTCCAGAGATGACAACTGTTCATATTTTGGTATCTGTTCTTTCCGATATATTTTCTGCACATATATAATATTCATGCATAGACTTAAAAATATGTAGAATCTTAAAAACAAAATAAATGAACAAACAAAACAGGAACGAACTCAGAGATACAGAGAACGAACTGCTGGTTTCCAGAGGGGAGAGGCTTTGGTGGCTGAGTGAAAAATGTTGGAGAGTGGGAATTTTTTAGCATTCCAGAGAGGCCGTGGACTATGCCTCAGATAGAGTTGTCAGTGCTGACACCAGGCCAGGCCTTGAGATATGGTCTCATGGCCCCTTCCCAGCACGTAGCCTTCTTTCATAGAACACTGTCAGCTTTCTGAAGAACAGGATGACCCTGTGAATAACATGGTCGTCATTGGCATGATCCTGACGTTGCTTGGGAAAAACTGTTTTGTCTTGGGTTACTTGTTCTGCAAAAACCGGATGTGGTTAATGTGCTTAAAAGCGGTCCTACACAAAGGGTCGCTGCTGCTCTCTGGTCTCACTGCATGGAGAATGGCAGAGCAGTCGCCGGGTCGCCCAGCCACCCGGCTAATAAAGGCTTCCTAGATTTTAATTTGGTCTGGGCTCCAGTGGTCATTCACTCGCATCCGCTCCACAACAAAAAAGATGAAGGGATTAAGAAGTACAGATTGGTAGTTACAGAATAGTCACAGGGATGTAGATTACAGCACAGGGAGTATAGTCAATAATATTGTAATAACTATGTATGGGGACAGGTGAGTACTGGAAATATTGGGAGAATCACTTTGTAAAGTATATAATTCTCACATACAGAAGGCCCAGAGACATGAAAACATGCTCAAAGTCACTAATCATCCGAGAGATGCAAATCAAAACAACCATGAGATATCATTTCACACCTGTAAGAATGGCTATCATCAACAAATAAACAAATGACAAGTGCTGGCGAGGATGTGGAGAAAAAGGAACCCTCGTGCACTGCTGGTGGGAATGCAGACTGGTGCAGCCACTGTGGAGAACAGTATGGAATTTCCTCAAAAAGTTAAAAATGGAACTCCCATTTGACCCAGTAATCCCATTTCTAGGACTATATCCCAAGAAAACAGAAACACCAATCAGAAAGGATATATGCACCCCTATGTTAATAGCAGCACAATTTACAATAGCTAAGATTTGGAAACAGCCTAAGTGCCCATCAGCAGATGAGTGGATTAAAAAACTGTGGTACATCTACACAATGGAATACTATGCCACTATTAAAAAGAAGAAATTTTTACCATTTGCAACAGCATGGATGGAAATGGGGAGCATTATGCTAAGCGAAATAAGCCAGTCGGAGAAAAATAAATATCACATGATCTCACTCATATGTGGGATATAATGATCAACATAATTTGATGAACAAGAATAGATGGATCTAGAGACAAATGGTAGGTGGGGGGTTAGAGAGCAACCAAAGGACTTATATGCATGTATAGTAGCATAAACAATGGACACAGACACTGGGGCGGTGGGGGCTTGCCTGAGCTGGGAAGGGAATGGGGAGGGGGTCAATTGGGGAAAAAGGAGACATATGTAAAACTTTAGACAATAAAAAATAATAAAATAAGAAAGCATATGATTAACTACTATGCTGTGCATATGAAAGTAATACAGAATAATATTGAATATAAACTATAATTGAAAAATAAAAACTATAAATAATGGAATACTATTTATAATACTCTGATATTTATATTTCATCCTACAATCTATCTATATAAAAGGCTAATATGCTACGTGTCCTTCCCACCTTCCAACTGGTCACTATAACATGCACTGACCACTAGGGGGCAATGGTCAATGCAGGAGCTGCTGTGAAGCACACAGAGAAACAGCACCACAGACCTGGTGCCCAAAAAGCAACACTCAGCTTCTCCCAAGTGGGACATAGGCCCTGCCACAACCCCGGAGTGACAGTTCATCAAATCTCAGCCAATTCTGCAGAGACCCCATGGAACAAAATGCGGCCCACAGCCCAGCCCAGCCTGGAAACGGTGGCTGTGATTGCCGGGTAATGATGTCATGTAGCGACGCCCAGCTTCCTCTCCCTAGCGACAAATGGTCCCTTGCAGTTTCTCCAGCCCACGAACACAGGTGGAAACATTTCACACTTTAACCAAATATCTGTGAAGTGTTTTCCCATGCCTCATATCATTTGATCCTCACAGAAGTCCTGGAGTAGGTACATAGGAAACTTGTTGGAATCCTGTTTTCTTTTCATTAGCCAGAACACGGAGATTTAGAAACTTGACCCAACTGAAAAGAAGAAAGAAATGAAATGAAAATGACTTCAGTTTTTCTCAATGCACAGAATATAGTCAGATACTGCTGCAGTTAAATATTTTACCCTTTGTTCTCCCTGCATGATCTACAATAATAATCTGCTTCGTGTTGATATTTACTGCTGTGTTGCTGACAATTACCTGAAATTGAACTTGGGGTGCTTCACTGGGCTGGAAAAAGTTTAGCTACATCAAAAAGCACGTCTACTTAAGCAAGTTTATTCTATCCTATTTAATAAAATCCTAATATGCAAATTGACTGAACGGCAGAATGACCAGTCGCTTTGATGTGCACTGACCACCATGGGGCAGACACTCAATGCAGTAGCTGCCCCCTGGTGGTCAGTGTGCTTCCTCAGGGGGGAACGCTGCTCAGCCAGAAGCCAGGCTCAAGGATGGCAAGCATAGGGGTGGTGGCAGGAGCCTCTCCCGCCTCCACTGCAGGCGGGTGGTAAGGAGCGAGGCATCCTAGACTACAAAAAGGATGTTCAACTGACGGCTGAGGCAGGCATCCCCCGAGGGGTCCCAGAGTGCAAGAGGGTGCATGCTGGGCTGAGGGACACCCTTAACACCCCATGCACAAATTTTGTGCATCTGACCTCTAGTATATTATATATGTCCTTCCATATAAACTCATACTGTTCTAAGAAGTACCTACATCATAATTTACAATGAAAATATAGTATTCCGTTGCACAGATGAACCACATTTTATTTATTAAGAATTTGAACTCAGACCAATCTGACATCAAAGCTCATGCTTTCCCCACAAAGTATAAAACAAGGTATTAGGATGTACTACCCCTGACTTTCCTGTTTGGATATGTTTTCTGAAATATATTGTTACTAGAGGCCCGGTGAACAAAATTCATGCACGGGAGGGGGGTGGTCCCCCAGCCTGGTCTGCACCCTCTCGCAATCCGGGACTGCTGGCTCCTGACCGGTCACCTACCTGCCTGCCTGATTGCCCATAACCACTCTGCTTGCCTGCCTGATCACCCCTAACCACTCTGCCTGCCTGTCTGATTGCCCCTAACCACTCTGCCTGCCTGCCTGATCACACCTACCCACCTCTGCCTCGGCCCCCACTGCAGCGGCTTCATCCAAAGGATGTCTGAAATGATGTCCAGAAGGTCGTTCGGCTGCCTGGTCTAATTAGCATATTATGCTTTTATTATTATAGATAAGTTGTTTTTTTTTCATAGCTTGAAGCAAATGGCCTGCACCTGCAGAAGATAAGATACACTCCTCAGCTGACTTGGTTGCTCCCCTCTACCTGACCTAGTTGTGCTGCCATCAGACATTCTGCTATCTTCCAAGGATGTCCTATTGTTCAGGCAGCTCACCAGGTGGCTAGTGCAACCCTGACCCAGTCATTCTATAAGGAAACATAAACACCCCCTCGGTGCTGGCACTGACACACTGGTCTCAGCCCATTGTTAGAGAATGTAGCAAAATTTCATAAACTCTCACAACGTCTTTGACCTTGCTCCTGTTGGTATGGACCTAACACAAGGCATAACTGAAAATATACAAATTGACACATACAGCATGAAGGGTATAACTGCAATGAAAGGATTCTAGGGTTCCTTGTATTGTTTAGGAGGATGGTGCAAAGAAAATTATTGACTTTAGAATTTTAATCAGGCATACATGATAACAAAGTAAGGGTCATTTCTAAAAATAAGGGAAAAGGATAAACATAAATTAAGAAACAACAACATTCTCATTCATTCTCCACATAGTAGTTCAAAAGCTAACTTGATTACAGATATACCTTGTTTTAGAGAACCTACTTAGAACAGTGAAAAGAGCATTGGGATATAGTCCAAAGACCAATATTCTCTTTGTCTGAGCTGGTTGCTAGTTGTGTGACTCTACAGACATATTTACTCAAGAGAGATAGGTCTGTAGAAAAGGAGAGCTCAAGGTTTTAGTTTATTTTGTGTTTTAAATTCCAGCTGAAATTATTACCTACTTTTGTGGGAGTAAGATCAATTTATATTAGTCGATGTATTCAATTTATATTTGGGCATCTCTTCGAGTGACTGTCCAGTTTGCTTTTCTCTTAATATGATTCTGTCTACTGCCTTACATGTGCCTCAGAAAATAGGCTTTGCTGTTGAAATAGGGAGGTTTCTTTAAGGACACAGACCAGCAAACCTATTGCCTTTGAACAGTTTCTTGGTCAGTATGTTTCCAGTTTAGCCTTTGGTGCAGAGTGACAAAAGGTGAGTGGCAGTGGCGGGTGGGAGATGGAAGACCCTGGAAACTGACAGAGGTAGTTTCCTTGATAGCAGTAATCTCCCTAAGCATAGAATTTGTGTCCATTCAGATCACTAATGACCCTCTCACAAAGCCCACTCAAATGAACTAAAAAAACTGCCCACATGTAAAGAGATGACCCAAACCTTTGTTAGTGACCCATCCTTAATACACCCCTTTTCTTCCTTTCTGTGCTTCTAAGTGCTGACTCCCTTTATCATATCCTGTTTCCCTCCCTATAGTCTGTTTGCTTAGATCACAGCTTCAGACCTAAAGCCCACTTAATGTTTTCCTAATATTAAAGTACACTGTACTCACAGCATTGTATGCAAAGAATAATTGGTATACCCAGAGAGTATGCAAGCCCACATCCTATTCTTCTATTTGTCTTTGATAATGGGACTAAGCCAGGCTAGCTAGTTAATGAGCCAATTATTTTAGGACAAGCCAGCAGCTCTGGACACACAGCTCTATAGCTTTGGGGTTTTATTTTATTAAGGACTCTTTTCTTCAGGGTTCGCCTTTCCCTTCGGGAAACTCTTCATGAGAGTCAGAGGCCAACACTGCAGGTACCTATCTTGAAGCCATGTGACATGCTGATATTTTGAGTACTTCCAAAGATAAAACAGGAAACTTTAAGGAAGAAATTGTTACTTTCTCTATCTTTTTTTCCTCTCCCTCCCACCCTCATATATATATATATATATATATATATATATATATATATATATATAAACTTTAATTTTACTTTATAATTTTCTTTAATATAATATAAAACTTGGAAACTGCACATACTCTTTGCCAACGTGATTCAGATAAAATAACCATGTGTATGTGGACAAAGATTCAGTTGAAAAAATATTTAATCATTGTTTATAATCGAATAATTTTTACAATCACAAATGTCTAGTAATAGGGAGAATCATATACAAATACTATGATGCCATTAAAATCGTATTAAAAATGGGAAAATATGATTATATATATTAAATAAAAATACAGGTTACAAAATGTAATGTGAGCATGTGTGTGTGTGTGTGTGTGTGTGTGTGTGTGTGTGTGTGTGTATAGTTTGTAATGATTGGATATACACCAAAATATATAAAGTGATTTTCTCTGGGTGTTGGGGCTATTGAAGACTTCCATTTTTCTAAATTTTTATTTAAAGTTATTAAAACTATATCAATTATCTTTATTTAAATCCCTAAGATTTATAATTAGTAACATTTCGTTACTTTGCTTCATCATTTTATAAATGAGAGAAATAAAACATTACTAAGAATATCATTGTCCCTATATTTTTCTCTTACCCCCCTCATCCTAAAGCATACAAAATAATAAATTCCTTATATTTCTTTCCAATCACTATGAATAGTACTTATTTTCTTTGTCTTCATTTTCTCATTTGTTACAATAAAAGAATATTGCTTTGGTTATGAGAAAAAGTTATTAAATTTTCTCCCTGGATGCATTTATATTTTGATTTAATTTGCAAGAACATTGTATATAAATGATTTTATTCTAGAATGAAATTACATGAAGTAAAGTATAAGCTGTATAGATTGATTTAAGTACTATGTCTAGGTATATTTTGCTAATTGCCATTGCCATTTATAAACTGCGGGATCTTGGACACATTACTTACCCCCTTTGTCCTTCAGTTTTCTCATCTGAAATTGGGATAGCAATAGTTTTCAAATCATGGGTGTGTTTTTTTGTTGTTGTTGTTTTTGCATAGATTAACTGAGATAATATATGTGTTTAGACACAAGTGGTTTTCAATACAATGTAGCCATTATTATTATGAACATATTTACCAATAGATCTAAAATGGGTTATATAGGACATTAGTTTTAAAGCATGGCCACAAATTCTTTGATCTTCCTTACACTGAGGCATGACATCTTGCTTACTTTTCATTGAATCTAGATTGACTTGTGACTATTTGAACAATAGGATGTGATAAAAGTTATGCTTTGTGGCCTCTGAGGCTGACTTTTTTATTTTATTGTTTAAAGTATTACAAATAGTAGTACATATGTCTCCTTTTTTTCCAATTGACCTTCCCCCAGCCTCCCTACTCCCCCGGCACATGCTCTCACCCCCCTCCCAGTGTCTTGCGTCCATTGGTTATGCTTATATGTATGCATACAAGTCCTTTGGTTGATCTCTTACCTCTCCCTGCAGCCCTCCCCAGCCTTCCCACTGTAGTTTGACAGTCTGTTCGATGCTTCTCTGCCTCTGTATCTCTTTTTGTTCATCAGTTTATAATGTTTTTTATGAAGCTGACTTTTAAAAGCCATGGAGATCTACTATTTTCTTTTAGAACATTTTGAGGTAATCTTTGTAAGAACCTTGTAAGAAGTTCAAATATTGTGACCCTACTATGCTAGAGATGCCACATAAGTGTTCTGGTATCAATTGAATCCAGCCTTTCTGCCATCCACAACCAGGCACTAGGTATGCAAGTGAAGCTTCTTGGACTGTCCAGCTCATCCCATTCACCAATTCAGCATCACTAAATGAACCCTGGTTAATGCCATGGGTACCAGAATAAATGCCCAGCGAGCCTTGTCCAAACTTCTAACCTACAGGATCTATGAGATATAATAAAATGATTGTTTTAAGTAATGTAATTTTAACTAGTGTGTGTGTGTGTGTGTGTGTGTGTGTGTGTGTGTGTGTGTTGCAACAATAGCATTTAGAAGATATTTTGCCACTAGTATGAGGGTACTGTCTTAAAAAAAATGACTGAATGCCCCAGCATATCTTTGGAACTGAGCATCAGAAGGCAGCCAGAAGAACCTTGAGCAGACTGTAAGGGGATTCTTGGTTGTACCTCAAGGTTAGTGAGGGCTTAAAAGGAAATGTTACTGGCAGCTAGAGGGAAGGAGATGTTGTTTGCAGTGGTAGAGAGTTTAACAAAACAAATAGAAAATATACCTAAACTGATGAATCTGGCTAAAGACATTTCTATGCAGAATGTTAACACATTGTGCACCAGTAGTTTTATTGCTAGCTTTACCCAGTGGCCAGATACATTTCTATTTAACGAGTACAAAAAACGTTTTACAATGTATCATACTTTTAAAATATATTAGATTGTAAGAACATGTAATAAATAACTTCAAAATGCAATGGGTATTTAATTTTAAGGCATGCCTTTAACATTCATGTAACACACAGTGTAATATGAAAACATGAGAATGCTTGTGATCCATATGCAATGTGTTAAATGTATCAACTAGTTTCTTTTAGTTGCATATCATCTATAATAATAAAAGCATAATATGCTAATTAGACCAGATGACCTTCCTGACAAAGCCAGGGCTGCAAGGGAAGCCCGGGCCCAGGGTGCCAGAGGGCAGTCGGTGCTGGCAGCCAGGGGAAGGAAGGCCTACTCTTGCATGAATTTTGTGCATCGGGCCTCTAGTACAGTATAAAGAAGGATGAGTTAAAGAAAGAGGTTTTCAGTTGTCAAAACTTTAGACGAAATATAAGAGTTAGGATTTAATGCATTAAAAAATAAAACTATTTTTCATCTCCAGTCAATACAATTAGAAGATTTTCAAGGTAAAAAAGGACCTTAAGACAAAGGTAAAAACATATAATCACAGTGTAAAAAATAAAGCCAAGGGTGTGGCCGTAAAACTGTTAAAACCTAAAAAGAAGCTTAAGATGCTGCCTCATAGAACATAGAACATTTAAGACAGGATTCAGCCTCAACAAAAAGCAAAACATATTGAAAGGCTTATCTTGAAACAGTTTTGGGATATGGCATTTGCCTAATGGAATGAATAATAAATGAATGCCTACAAAGTTAGCAAAGTTTTAGAAACAATTATATCAGCTTGGACTGGAAGGAACAGAGAAAATATAAAATTAAGAGAAACTTGGATACCAACCATATATAACCAGGAAATAAACTGAGACAACTACTCAGCTGCAAACATAGATTGATGTTTATGAAAAAGGAAGGATGAGTCAGAGGGCAGAACCAAGAGATTAGAGAGTCAAATAACCAAGAGCCGAGTAAAAGTAGACTCTAAGAAGGAAACTGTATGGAAATTCTGAATTTCAAAATTGCCCTGGATCCAGAACTTCTATGTGTTTCCTGCCTCTGTCTTTATTTTTATAAATATATTTTTATTGATATCAAAGAGGAAGGGAGAAGGAGAGAAAGATAGAAACATCAATGATGAGAGAGAATAATTGATCTGCTGCCTACTGGGGATCAAGGCTGCCTACTGGGGATCAAGCCCACAACCTGGGCATGTGCCTACTGGGAATCAAACCATGACCTCCTGGTTCATAGGTTGATGCTCAACCACTGAGCAACCCCAACTGGGCTTTCCTCTGTCTTTTAATGGGAATATATATTCTTATAATATGCCTGACCACTGTTGTATGTTGAGCGAAAGATAACTTGTCTCATTTTATAAGTCTTCAGTTTGAAAGGATCCATGTCTAAGAACTGAATCCAAGGAGCCTCATCTTACCTACACCTAATTAAGGTGACAAAGTCCTGGAATTTAAATTTGAACTTGATGCCCAGTTTAGATACAACTCTTTGAGAGTATTGAGAAGAACTGAGTATATTTTGCATGAGTGATGAATATAAATAATTTTTAGCCAAAGAGGAACCTGTGTGTTTAAAACACGGTTCCAAATTCTTTGACATTCCTGATGAAGAGGACAGATATCTGTCCCCTTCACTTAAATCAGATGAACTTATGACTTCTTTAAATATGTCACTTTTCAGTCTAGATCTTGAGACAATGTGGCTTTCTCATGGTTCTGGGGGCACAAAATCTGGGGGAAGGCAGCTACCACATAAGAAGTTCCACCAGCCTGAGACCACAGCCTGGAGATGCCATATATTAGGTGCTCTGGTTGTCAGTCACAGCTGAGCATAGCCCCTAGACTCTGAAAAATTGCAAGATATGTGAGTGAAGTCTCTTGGTTCCTCAGTATATCATCTTCCAGCTGAATACCACTGAGTGACCACAGTTGATCCACATGAAGCAAAGAATCATTCAGCAGAGTCTGATTAAATTTTGACCTACAGAATTCATGACATGTAATAAAATTCATAGTTTTATGCCATTAAATTTTAGGATAGTTTGGTTATGAAGCAATAGTAACTTAAAAATAATTGTAATGTTATCTGCTAGATAAATAATGCCCTCATATATGAGATAAACAAAAATTGATGTCCAGATATACCTTCAATATTCACTTCAAAATGACTCATTCTATGGCCAACAGTTAGCATTCTTTGATGACTATAGTGTTGCATTGAAGCCATAAATCTTTAAAGGAATGGACTTTAGCCCTGGCTGGGTGGCTCTGTTGGTCCCATGTGCACCAAGAGATTGCAGGTTCGAATCTCTTTCAAGGCATATTCCTAAGTTTCAGGTTCTATCCCTGGCTGGGAGGCAAGCCATCAATGTTTCTCTCTCACATCAATGTTTCTCTCTCTCTACCTCTCCATGCCTCTCTCTCTCAAGTAAATAAAAACATATCCCTAGGTGAGGATTAATAAACAGTGAGTAGACATTGGGCTATGATATGGGATACAATATAATGTTCCTGGCTCCAAGATATCTTCTAGCTACTATATCTTAATATCGGAAACTCCTTTTTTTTATGAGTTGTTGCTTTGACATAAAACATTCTCTATGTTCCAGGCCTGGAGCAAAGAAAAAACTGTTTAAAATGGGATGGAAATCTGTGGAATCCCTTGTCACGTCCTGCGTGTTTCAGGGTTCCCGTTCAGGTCCGGTTTCTGGAGAAGGTTGCAATCAAAATGAAGAGAAGCTAGAAAAGAATCAATTTGGGTAAATGGGGGGCCAGGTGGGAGCCCACCTCTAGTGGGAGGACTACTCACTGCTCTGGCCTTTGCCATCCTTTTATTGGGGTTCTGAGATACACCCATATCATTTAGGCAGGAAATTCCAATAATAGACAATCAGCAAAAATTTACATATGATTAACAGGTGAGAGTTGCTTTAACTACCAATGTCTCAACTAAACAATGAGTGACTAGCTCTGACCATTCAGAGGGATTAAGGTTGACCAAAGCATTCAGATTCCCATTTTACATTTAACTTCCAATGTCTCAATGTTCGGTTTTCGGCAGAAATCCATTATTAGCCATTGACAAGCCAGAGCAAATATTTTCATGATACTTTTCCATTGCCCTTGGAAAGCAGAAAGAAAGGCCCTGTAGAAGAAGGTATAAAATTGAAAGGTTTGTGAATGAAAGGCGAGAGGTCCCAAACATAGCATGGAGGGAGGGTAATTGAGAAAGATTGCCCTAGGGGCATGACCTAAGGAGGTGAGTCTTGGGGCGTGACCTAAGGAGGTGAGTCTTAGCAGTTTGGAAAAGCCTGAGCATACTAGGTATGTATGGGAATAGTAAGATTCATTTATTCATCATTGTCTCAAGGACCAACTCTATATATGTGTGTTTGTGTGTGTCTATATGAGTGGGGAGAGAGAGAGAGAGAGAAAGAGAGAGAGAGAGAGAGAGAGAGTTGTGAGGGAGAGGGAGAGAGAGAGAAAGACAGAGAGAAACGTTTTGAGTGTTATAGCCTTAATAAAATATTTCCTAACATTTCTTTACTACTTCCTAATTTATGAAGCATATTTTCATATTTGAATGCTGGGAAATAAACATCTTTTCACACGAGGAAAAAAATCTTTTGAAAGATAAAATTTCTTGCCCCAAATCACAAATTAGGCTACATTGGAAAGATTACCCTCAAATTTCATGACAATTGACTATTTCCACAATACAGCCTTGAAGTGTCAAAGTTGTTTTTTCGAAATGCTACGGAATTCAGAAGATGGCGGCTGGTAGGACAGAGTGGAGAGAGAGGAAGTGAGTGAGTGAGGGTATAAAAGAAGAGTGTGTGGTTGTACATGGGGTGTGTGAGAGTGAGTGAGGGAAAGTTAAATCTTGCAGGAGCAGCAGGGGCTGGCAGAAAGCCTCTCCTTGACAAAGAGAGACTACCACCGCTGCGGGCACTCCCGGGACGGCGGGACCCTAGCACAGAGGGAGCCCACGCCATCTTGAGTGGAGAACGGCCTTAGGTAGAAACTCATCAACACCACCAACAAGACAGGCCTTGGAACTGCCCTGCGACCCAGCACCCACTCCAGCCAATATCCTGCTACCCCAGCTGCAGACTCGCAGAACCTAGGACCTCCACCTCCAAAGACACAGCTTTCGGCAGCTGTAAGTGCAACTCCCCCTCCCCAACAGCAGAACCCCTGGTTCCCGACCACGTGCGCACATGAACACGCACTCCTGTGTTCTCATCCCCAGGACACTTCACTCCTGGTTTGCACCCGAGGGTGAGATTCTGTGCAGATGCCCCCACCCCCTCCCCAGCCCCGCAGTGGAAATTCCTTCTTCCTTCTTCCTGGAGGGTTGCGGACATTAACCCCAGCTGCACACACACTCGTGGCGCGTTCTCAGCCCCAGGTCACTTTACTTCAGGTTTGCACCTGAGGTTGTGATTCTGCACAGACAGGGGCTCGCTCAGTGGAAATTCCAAATTCCCCCATCCCAGAGGGTTGCCCACATTAACCCTAGCTGCCCCTAGCTGCGTGTGCACTCACGCGTTCTCATCCCCAGGACACTTCACTCCGGGTTTGCACCCCAGGGTGAGATTCTGTGCAGATGGGGGCCTGCAGCCCCGCAGTGGAAATTCCTTCTTCCTTCTTCCTAGAGGGTTGCCGACATTAACCCCAGCTGCGCACGCACTCGCGCACTCTCAGCCCCAGGTCACTTTGCTCAGGGTTTGCACCCAAGGGTGTGATTCTGTGCAGACAGGGGCATGTGGCCCCTTAGTGGAAATTCTGAATTCCCTCTTCCTGGAGGGTTGCCCACATTAACCCCAGCTACTCAACCATAGTGCCAGGACCCCGCGGAGTGCATCAGAGCTCTGTGCCCAGAGAGCGCACCTCCACAGATACTAACACACTGAGCCCAACCAACCACAGGGTGCTAGTGGGAGCCACTGTAAGCTCTCCTTGGGTGTGATCTTGAACAAGCAGGGGGCGCATGCCCCGCCAGCAGTAGAAGCTTTGAATTCACTTATCCTGGATACCGGCCCATAGGCACCCCAATTACCTGGCTACACTGCCACGGCCCTTCAGACCCTTTCAGTGTGCCTCACTGGCAAAAGTACCGAGGGTGGTCCTGTAAAACACCGCTGGGAGTAAGCACCTATCCACCACAGGTCCAACAGAAAAAGCTGGGTCTGCTCACCCCACGACTGCAGATATCAGGGCACCACAGCCATGCCTTTCCAAAGAACAGGTCCCCAGAACCCCAACAACCCCAACAGATGGTACCTGGGGGCCACTGTGAGTCCCTGCTGGGCATGTGTGATTACAATTAAGAGTGCAAGACATCAAAAATTGGGGCACTTCCACCCACAGCTGCTGACCTCTAGACGCCACAGTTTTGCCTCTCAAGCTCTCAGGCCTACATCAAGAGAATGCAAATAGCTCGAGTAGGAGCTACACTAGATTAACAAACCCAGGAAAATTGAGATTAATCCAGTAGCACCATCCCCAAAAGAACCTGGGCAGCAAAGCAACTGGATCTACAATTAAAACATTACAGGAAAACATGGGGACACAAAAAGGAAATCCCCAAAGGAAATAAAAAGAGGAATCACCAGAAAGGTAGTTAAATGAACTTGAGGCTAGCAGCTTAACAGAGAAAGAATTCAGAGTATTTGTTATAAGTATGTTTAAACGGATGGGTGACAAATACACACAACTCAATGAGAACTATAAGGAGCTGAATGAAAATGTCACCAACATGAAAAGAAACCAAGAGGAGATGAAGAATGACATAGCTGCAATAAAGAAAACAATGGAAGGCCTAAAGAGTAGAGTAGAAGAGGCTGAGGACCGCATCAGCAAATTAGAAGACAAGGTAGGAAAAAACACACAAACACAGCAAAAACTGGAAAGAAGACTTAAAAAGCAAGAGGAGAGCCTAAGAGAGCTTTGTGACAACACAAAACGAAACAACATTCGAATAATAGGGATAAAAGAAGGAGAGGAAGAGAAGCAAGGAATAGAAAACCTGTTTGAAGAAATAATGACAGAAAACTTCCCTGATATTGGCAAGAAAAAACTATCCACGTCCAAGAAGTACACAGAGTCCCAAACAAATTTAACCCCAAAAGACCGACACCAAGACACATCATAATTAAATAGACGAACACCAACGACAAAGCAAGAATCTTAAAGGTTGCAAGAGAGACAGAAAGTTCCATACAAGGGACCTCCTATTAGAATATCAACTGATTTCTCAACAGAAACATACCAGGCCAGAAGGAAATAAAATGAAATATACAAAGTGATGCAAAACAAGGGACTGAATCCAAGAATACTATAACCTGCAAGGCTATCATTCAAAATTGAAGGTGGAATCAGAAGCTTCACAGATAAAAAAGGGCTAAGAGAGTTCATCACTACCAAGCCAGCAATGCAAGAAATGCTAAAGGGACTGCTATAAAAAGAAGAAAGAGAAAGGCAAGAAGAAAAACAAACACTAAGAAAAAATATGACAACAAATAGGTACTTATCAATAATAACATTAAAAGTAAATGGATTAAATGCACCAATCAAAAGACATAGGGTAGCTGAATGGATAAGAAAACATGACCCATATATTTGCTGTCTACAAGAGACCCATCTTAGAGCAAAGGATTCACACAGACTGAGAGTGAAGGGATGGAAAAACATTTTTCAGGCAAATGAAAATGAGAAAAAAGCTGGGGTTGCGATACTTATATCAGATAAAATAGACCTCAAAGTAAAGGCCATAATAAGAGATAAGGAAGGCCACTACATAATACTAAAGGGAGCAATTCAACAAGAAGATAAAGCTCTGGTAAACATATATGCACCCAATGCAGGAGCACCCAAATATATAAAAAAATCTCCTGGAAGATATCAAGGGAGAGATTGACATAAATACAATCATAGTAGGGGACTTTAATAAACCACTGACATCAATGGATAAATCCTCTGGACAAAAAATCAGCAAAGAAACAACAATTCTAAATGACACACTAGATCAGATGGACCTAATTGACATCTTCAGAATATTTCACCCCAAAGCCAAGGGATATACGTTCTTCTCAGGTGCACATTGGGACATTCTCAAAAATAGACCACATATTGGGTAACAAGCAAAATCTCCCCAAATTCAAAAAGATTGAAATTATATCAAGCATTTTCTCAGACCACAATGGCATAATACTAGAAATAAACTACAATAAAAGCATTCCAAAAAATGCAAACACTTGGAAGCTGAATAGCATGCTATTAAACAATGATTGGGTTAACAATGAGATCAATGAAGAAATTAAAAACATCCTGGAGACTAATGACAATAAAAACACAACACAACCTATGGGACACAATGAAAGCAGTCCTGAGAGGAAAATTTATAGCTCTACAGGCCTATCTCAAAAAACAAGAAAAAATGGTAATAAATCATCTAACTCAACAACTCAAATAATTAGAAAGGGAGCAACAAGAAAAGCCCACAGTGAGCAGAAGGAAGGAAATAATAAAGATCAGAGCAGAAATGAATGACATAGAGACCAAAAAAAAAAAAAAAATACAAAAGATCAACAAAACCAAGAGGTGGTTCTTTGAAAGGATAAACAAGATTGATGAACCACTAGCCAGGCTCACCAAGAAGCAAAGAGAGAGGACCCAAATAAACAAAATCAGAAATGAAAGAGGTGAAATAACAACAGACCCCACAGAAATACAAAGATTGTTAAAAAAATACTATGAACAACTCTATTCAAACAAACTAGACAACCTGGAGGAAATAGACACATTCCTAGAAAAACAAAACCTTCCAAAAGTTACTCAGGAAGAGTCTAAAAATCTCAATAGGCTGATAACCATGGAAGAAATTGAAGCAGTCATCAAAAAAATTCCAGCAAACAAAAGCCCGGGGCCAGATGGCTTCACAGGGGAGTTTTACAAAACATTCAAGGAAGAGCTAAAACCTATCCTACTCAGACTATTCCAGAAAATTCAAGAAGAAGGAACACTTCCAAGCTCCTTCTATGAAGCCAGCATCACCCTAATACCAAAACCAGATAAAGATAACACAATGAAAGAGAATTACAGGCCAATATCCCTCATGAACATAGATGCCAAAATCCTCAACAAAATTCTACAAATCGAATACAGCAGTACATCAGAAAGATTATACACCATGACCAAGTAGGATTGATCCCGGGGATGCAAGGATGGTACAATATTCGCAAATCAATAAATGTGATACATCACATAAACAAATTGAGAAATAAAAACCATATATTCATGTCAATTGATGCAGAAAAAGCATTTGACAAAATCTAACACCCTTTCTTGATAAAAACTCTCAGCAAGTTGGGAATAGAAGGATCATAACTCAACATCATAAAAGCCATATATGAGAAACCCATAGCCAACATCATACTCAATGGGCAAAAACTAAAACCATTTCCTCTAAGAACAGGAACAAGACAGGGATGCTCACTCTCACCACTCCTGTTCAACATAGTGCTGGAAGTACTAGCCATAGTGATCAGACAAGAAGAAAAAATAAAAGGCATCCAAATTGGAAAAGAAGAAGTAAAACTGTCCTTATTCACAGGTGACATGATACTGTACATAGAAAACCCTAAACACTCCATCAAAAAATTATTAGACTTAATAAATGAATTCAGCAAGGTAGCAGGATACAAAATCAATGCCAAGAAATCTATGGCATTTCTATACACCAATAATGAACTTACAGAAAGAGAGACTAAAAAAGCAATCCCATTTACCATCACACCATAAAAATTAAGATACCTCGGGATAAACTTAAGTAAGGAGGTAATAGACTTATACGTGGAAAACTACATGACACTGAAAAAAGAGATAGAGGAAGATGTAAACAGATGGAAGAACATACTATGTTCATGGATTGGTAGAATCAACATCATTAAAATGTCCATACAACCCAAAGCAATCTGTAGATTCAATGCACTACCCATTAAAATACCAACGGCATATTTCACAGACCTAGAAAGATCACTCCAAAAATTCATCTGGAATAAAAAAAGACCCCGAACAGCCACAGCAATACTGAGAAAGATGAATAAAGTAGGAGGGATCTCAATACCAGACTTCAAGTTGTATTACAAAGCCACTGTTCTCAAAACAGCCTGGTACTGGCACAAGAACAGACATATAGACCAGTGGAATAGAATTGAGAATCCAGATATCGACCCAAACCGCTATGCTCCATTAATATTTGACAAAGGAGGCATGAACATAGAATGGAGTCAAGACAGTCTCTTCAACAAATGGTGTTGGGAAAATTGGACAGATACATGCAAAAAAAATTAAACTATACCACCAACTTACACCATACACAAAAATAAACTCAAAATGGGTTCAGGACTTAAACATAAGACGGGAAACCATAAAAATACTAGAGGAATCCACAGGCAGCAAAATCTCAGACATATGCCAAAAGAACTTCTTCACTGATATTGCTCCTAGGGCAATGGAAGCTAAAGGGAAAATAAACAAATGAGACTACATCAAAATCAAAAGCTTTTTCACAGCAAAGGAAACCATCAATAAAACAACAAGAAAGCCCACTACATGGGAGAATATATTTGCCAACAATATCAACAATAAGGGTTTAATCTCCAACATGTACAGAGAACTCACACAACTTAACAAAAAGAAGACAAACAACCCAATTAAAAAATGGGCAACTGATCTAAATAGACACTTTTTGAATGAAGACAGAAGGAAGGCCAAGAGGCATATGAAAACCTGCTCAAAGTCACTAATCATCAGAGAGATGCAAATCAAAACAACAATGCGGTACCATCTTACAGTAGTCAGAATGGCTATCATCAACAAATCAGAAAACGACAAGTGTTGGCGAGGATGTGGAGAAAAAGGAACTCTCTTGCACTGCTGGTGGGAATGCAGACTGGTGCAGCCACTGTGGAGAACAGTATGGAGATTCCTTAAAAAACTAAAAATGGAACTCCCATTTGACCCAGTGATCCCTGTTCTAGGAATATATCCCAAGAAAATAGAAACACCAATCAGAAAGGATATATGCACCCCTATGTTCATAGCAGCACAATTCACCATAGCTAAGATTTGGAAACAGCCTAAATGCCCATCAGCAGATGAGTGGATTAAAAAACGGTGGTACATCTACACAATGGAATACTACACTGCGGTAAAAAAGGAGTTCCTACCATTTGCAACAACATGGATGGAGATGGAGAGCATTATGCTAAGTGAAATAAGCCAGGAAGAGAAAGATAAACACCACCTGATCTCACTCATTTGTGGAATATAATGAACGGCATAGACTGATAAACAAGAACAGACCCAGAGACTGAGTAACATCAAACAGAACCTCAAACCTCAAACCTCAGGGAAGGAGGGTGTTGGTGGGAGTAAGGGGGAGAGATCAACCAAAGGACTTGTGTGCATACATACGAGCCTAATCAATGGACACAGATAACAGGGGGCCAGGGTACAGGTGGAGGGTAGGGGGTAATGGGGGGATAAGGACACATATGTAAAATAATAATAATAGCAAGCCACAACAGTTAAAAACAAGGATATCAGAAAATTTTTGGATGCTATCTATGTTTCTGAAAAAGGAACAGTTCAGCAGGCTGATGAATAAGATCTAAGTTGTCCAGCTATAGAAACACCGAGATGCCGAATGATTTGTCACACTTGTTTGTGAAACTATAAA
This sequence comes from Eptesicus fuscus, assembly GCF_027574615.1. Classification (NCBI taxonomy): domain Eukaryota; kingdom Metazoa; phylum Chordata; class Mammalia; order Chiroptera; family Vespertilionidae; genus Eptesicus; species Eptesicus fuscus. Next base: position 114,778,533 of record NC_072473.1, read on the forward strand.
GATGTACAATAAAAGCCTTGTATTGATTTGGGGGAAAAATAAAATTAAAAAAAATAAAAACAAAGTTGTCTTTTCTTAGTACATGTCAATGTACAGTTGTGTAGAATGAAGATAAAGCAAAATACTCTGTGTACAGTAGGCACTATTAATGCATGTTTTCTCTTTGCTAATTGAAACTTAAGTGTTCATAATACATCATTATAACAAACTCCAAGCAATTGTTCAGATTGGATTTAGAGCCTGGCATGCAGACATGTGTAAGCATTGTATAGATCTTAGAAGCCTTTTATTTACAGCAGGAATTCATTTTTAATTTTCAATGGAATAATATCTGTTAAAAGAAATAAGGTTAAGAGTGGAGAACAAATGCAATTAGCTAAGACAATGTAATTTTGAAAAACATAACTCCTGCTATTTTAAGGCTGCCATGGTACGTGAATACAGAGATCTTTGGATAAAGGGTCCAATGCAAAATGAAATTCCCCAGTGATGAAATCATTGGTTAATGGTCTTCAGCCCAGCTTCAGGACCTGGTTTGGATCACAATGGGGATGAGGGGAGAAACAAAATGTCAGGGCAGTGGAACATATGCTGCCCCATAAGGCAAGAATTCTATGTCCTTTTCATTTTTACTGGCTATGTGGTTTGGGCAAGTGATTCTTTGAGTTTCAGTTGTCTCATCAACAAAGTAGGGGGTTATTTTTACCTGCTTGAAGGCAGGTAGCTGGAGCAGATGCTCTCCTGAGATCCTTTACCATTTTAATGTATAAGATTGTAATTTTTCCTCTTTGGATTCCCAGTTCCCTCTATGGACCTTGCATTCATGGATTTATCTAAGCCCTTTGTAACTGATGTCTATTTTGGCCTTTAGGGTAATGAATTCGGCTGAAGTTCTAATTTTTTTTTTTTAACTCACTATTTTTAGCAACATGCGGCTGTGGAGTGAGACTATATGCTTTAGGATTTGGTCCAATCTTCCCAGTTCCTTGGTGACACTAAGTCCCAGGCAGATTTGAACACCAGAAATGCACAAGAATAACTGTGGGTAAAGGGAAAATAAATCTAAGTCCTGTGTTCATTTCCTTCCTAAGTCACTTGCATTAACAATCTATGAAACATTTTCTTTGTGAATTTAAAACTGACTCCTCCAATCCTTAGTTTAATAAAAATTAATTCAGTTTATTTTTATTGTTGTCAGATAACTTGCATTTTTCAGGGCTGGCTGGGTATTTGTTATAATCCTTAATTACATTATAAGTTCTTGAGATCATCACAAAAGATATAACAATGGTATTGTATAACACAAAAGAGTGAAACTAAATCACAGTGCAGATGATAATATGGAATAAAATGTATTCATAATCCAAGAAAATGGAACTTGCCCACAGCAAATATTAATTATGGGAACAATCATCTGACTAACAACACTTATTTGAGGAACAGGAAATAATTCTAAATTTCATGCCAGTATTGTTTTACAAACCCAAATGGTATTTGTTTTGAGTCAGAAGACAATATGTGGTTTTTATATTGAATTATTTTTTAAATTAAATTTTCTTTCAGATTTTAGTAAGTCAGGACAATGAATAAATAACTACATTAATGGACCTTCAAATATATTTCTATAACAAACAAAATCACCATATATCTTAGGTGGGGTTTGTAAACCGGAGTTGAACTTTATGATTTATGTTGTGTGAAGAAACAGCCAACCCATGTTTGTTCTTTTCTTTATTCAGTAAATATTTTTAGACCACCTGCTTTGGGGCAGACACCATACTAAGTAACACAATATGATTTTGAACAACACAGATGTGAGTCTAGCCCTCATGAGATTTAAACTCTGGTAGAAAGACAGTACAGAACAAGTAATAAGTGGTTTTTGCATTAGTGAGGACAGTTCAACATGAGTTTTAAACCTATGCTCAGGTTATACACTTCACCTGTGTGTACTCAGACATGTTCCTTTCTCAGAACCTCATTTTTTAATTTCTAATAAAGGAATAGCAAATACTGCCTCACAAAACTGATAATAACATACTATAGTTGAAAGAAAGAAAAGTGATTTTTTATAAACGGGAAATAGTCCGTACACATTAATGCTCTTGATCTTTACATACATCCATTTGTTTAAGAAGTTGTTAGGCAGATTTAGGCCATTTAGATTCAGAGACCTCTTACTTGTTACTTCATTCCTGTGCCTGAACACTAATTTTCACATTTCTTTATTCCTGATGTCTCTTTCTACTCACTGCCCCCATTGAGCACTCTGCCACCAGTGGCCTCTTTGTCCAGGTCAGGATTGTGAGTATCAGGACATTAATCTTCTTTTTTTTTTGATAGCTTTATTGTTACAAAATTATCCTTAATTGTAACAAATTGCTGAATTGTCCCAATTAATGGCTATCGTTTTTTTAAATATAAAGCTTGTTTTTCACTTGCAGTTTACATTAAATATTACTTTATAATGGTTTTAGGTAATAGAACAGCATAGCGATTAGACACTTGCCCAATCACATACTTGACTAAGTGTTCCCCCTCATATTTCTAATACCCAAATGGCACCACACATAGTTATTAAAATATTATTGACTATATTTCCTATGCTGTATTTTATATCCCCATGACTATTTTATAACTACTACACTGTATTTCTCAATCGCTTTTCATCCTTTTCACCCAGTTCCCCAACTGCCCTCCATGCTGGCAACCATTGGTCTCTTCTATAAATTTGAGTCTGTTTCACTTTTTTTTTCTTTAGATTCCACATAGAAGTGAAATAACATAGTTTTGTATTTTTCTGTCTTACTTACTTCACTTAGCATAATATCCTCTAGTTCCATCCATGCTGTCACAGATGGTAAGATTTTGTTTTATATGGCCGAGTAATATTCCATTGTATGTGTATACCACAGCATTTTTATCCACTCATCTATTGATGGGCACGAGGAATGCTTCCATAGCTTGGCTATTGTAAATAACATTGCAATAAAATGTGACTGCATATATTCTTTCAAAATAGTGTTTTAAATTTCTTCAGATATGTGCCCAGAAATGGAATTGCTGGGTCATAATGCAATTTCATTTTTAATTTTTTGAGGATCCTCTATAATGTTTTCCGTAGTGGCTCTGTTTGTTGTTCTTTTTCTAGTTTATTTATGTGTATGGTTAGATTGTTTCTTTGAGTTTTTTTTTTTTTTTTTTCCTTCTTGAGGTAAGCCTGTAATGCTATGAATTTCAATCTGAGGGCTGTGCTGACTGTGTCCCATATATTTTGGGTTGTTGTGTTTTCATTTCATTTTGTCTCAAAGTATTTTTTTATTTTATTTCATTTTGTCTCAAAGTACTTTTTTTTTTATTTCATTGTTAACCCTTTGCACTCACTTGCTTTTTTCTCGATTCCTTTATTCTACTCGGGATTTAATTTTTTAAATACCCCAGATTTTACAAAGCGCAGCAGTAGAATAAAAAACTGGAGTTTCTTTTCATACAAACTTATTTATTTAATGTAAGAAAAGCCCAAATAAAGGAGGAGGGATGGAGGGAGGGAAGGGATGGGCTACCAATCCTAACCGTGTTGAGTCACACTCGACATCCGAGTGCAAAAGGTTAACCCATTCATTGTTCTATTTCCTTTTTATGTCATTTTGTAATATTACTGTATCTTTGTTTATGTTGTCACTGAGTTCCTCTATTCTTTTCCTGAGTTCCTTGAGCATACTTATAATTATTGTTTTGAACTCTCTATCTTGTAGATTGTGTTCCTCCATTTCACTTATTTATTTTTTCTGGTGATTTCTCCTGTTCTTTCATTTCAGATATGTTTCTTTGTCTCCCTGTTTGCCTCTCTGTATGTGTTTCTGTATCTTAGGTAGATATGCTATCTCCCAGTCTTGGTATGGTGGCCTTATGTTGTAGGTGTCCTTTGGGGTTTGATAGCACAGTCTCCCTAACCACCTGAGCTAGGTGTCCAGCAATGTTCCTTGTGAGGGTTATGTGAGCCCTCCTGTTGAAGTTGAGTTTTGATTGCTGTTGGCCCACCCATGGTGTGCTCAACCCCAAGACTGGCTAGCTGTTACAATTGTCCCTGCCCACAGTCTTTGAGCGGCTGTAGGAGGACTGACCCTTGAAGCTGAATTTGCCCCAGCAGGGACTTGTGCCTGCTGAGATCTTCCTTTAGATGTTCCAAATGTGGAATTAATTGAGTCATGCTCTGATGTGTTTTGAAGCTTACTTCCAGGTATGTTGTTTCTGAGGACTCTTTGGAGGAACTCCAATACATATCAATGTAAGATGCTGTCTGTCCAGGTCTTGGATCCCTGTTAGGAGCTACAAAGCAATCCAGAGTTGATGGCTGTCTCTGTTGTTCCTGGGTGCATGTCACAGGGTCCCAGCTGACTACTGAGGCAAGCTGCCACTAGTACTGAGCCCAGAGCAGGTCTGCAAAAGGCCCACAACTCTCTGAGTTCCACCTCTGCTACCTAGCTAACTGTAAGTCTCACTTATTGAAAGTGCTTATTGAAAGTACTCGACTTGCATGAGGTAGGTTCTCTGTGATTCACCAGGTCAGGGTGTGTGATGTTCAGAAGGTTGATTCAGATTCAAACTCAATGTCAGTGCTAGACTTGAGGCCACTCAGCAAAAGTCTCAGTCAACATCAAGGTAAGCTGCTACTTGCCTGGGGCATGTGAATCTTTGTGATGCAGTGAGGTTTTAGGGGGTCTTCAGGGTGAGGCTAGTAGAGTTCATCAGGTTGAAACAGGTTAAGATTTGGCTAGGTGGAGAAAGGACTCTGCACAGAAATTGTGGCTCTGGTTGTAGCATGGCCTCGGGGGAGGGTGGGAGAGAGTGACCCTCTCCCCTGAGCCATACAACTTGGTCTCTTCCTGTGCTTCTTTGACAACCCCTGAGTCTGCCCATACCTCCTTGAAGCCTTTTAATAAAGACTACAGTGTATCCAGGCTGCCCACAGCTATCTGATTTGTTGGCAAGGTGCAAGCTTGGCAGGTGGGGCCACAGGGAGTTGGCAGGGTGGGGCCATTGGATCATCCCAGGCTGAGGCCATTTGGAAGGTAGTGCTTGATCCAGAAAAGATGGTGTCTGTGAGCAGTGTGGTGTAAGGACTCAGCACAGGGACAGTGTGGCTGACCCTCTGGCCCTCTCCCCAAAGCCACTCAACTGAATCTCTCTCTGTATAACTTCAGTCTGCTCTGAGCTGTGGACCCACTGCCAGAGCCCATGGTGAGTACCTGAGAACTTATTTTTGTGCCCTGGATCTTTAGGAGGGTATCAGGGTTTCTAGCAGACTTCTATTTCTCTCTGGTGTCAAGTATAGCACTGGAAAGAAGGACAATGTCACATTTTCACAGCCACATGTTATGTGGGCTCCTTTTCAGGGCTCTGGTACTATGGGCTCTTGAACACAGCATGAGGTTGAGACTCCTCACTCCACAGGGGCCACCTCTGAAGCTAAGATATCCTTCCAGATTCTCAACCATCACACATGGACATTAATAGTTTTTACTTTGTTAGGATATTCTATGAGTGGTTACCGCATATATTTCTCCTTTCTTTTCTTTTTTAAATAAAGACACTTTTATTAATTTCAGAGAGGAAGGGAAAGGGAAAGGGGGAGGGAGAAGGAAAGATAGATAGAAACATCAATGAGAGAGAATCATTAATCAGCTGCTTCCTGTATGCCCCACATCCTTCAACTTGGGCATATGACCTGATCTGGAATTGAACCATGACTCCCTGGTTCTTAGGTTGATACTCAACTACTGACCCATGCTGGCCAGGCATCTCCTTTCTTTTCTCAATCAATTTATTCTGTTAGCTTAGTAGGTAATGATGATTTTTCAAGAATGTGACATTGCTCTTCTTTCCAGTGCTATACCTGGCCCCAAGTCTATTGTCTCTCAACCTCTGGATACTGGTTAGAGTTCTTTTAATATAGACTCAAAACCTATAGAAAACTCACATTAACTTCTTGGAAAACAACAACTTATAGAAGACTGATCATTTTATAAGTAGACCTGAAAAAAGGCAAGAATTATATGAAGGAACAATGAAAGAACTAGTATGAGATTTTTCTTCCAACTCAACATATTGCCATAATTTATGTTACCAATACGTTTGTAATTCTCTACTATTAGTCACTCATTAGAGCCAAGACATTGAAACTAAGAATTCACAGAAAATATTTTTGCAGAGAAGGTAAGCTTGAGATACTTTCAAAGCTAAGCAGAATAGATTGCTTTAACAAAAACTAAGTTACCATACAAAATGTTTTAAATATGGAGTGATTTAAAGAAAATGGATCTGTAAGACATGCTAGGTAGGCAGTGTCATACAATATGTTCTGCAGTAGGAGTAGTGTCAGAAAAGCATGGATTAATGATAAAAAACTTGACTCATTAGTATTAGATTTGAGACCTTGAGCTTTTATCCTCTTGGGGTTCAGATTTCTTATTTGCCAAAAAATTGGGGAAATGAAGATTGGATAAAATAATCCCTTCCATGAAATAAGAAAAGCAGATAGAAGATTATTAAAATAATCTGATACTGCTGTGAAGAATAGATGCATAATGGTAGCAGTAGAAATTAAGCAGAAGGAACAAATTGGATAGAAGCATTTTGTAGGAATTAGTGTTCAGATTCAATGAATAACTGTATGCTAAATGGATTGGGGGGTAGTCAAAGCTGTCTTTAATGTGACAGTTCTGAATAACTAAGTATTTGAGATTAACAGTAGCACTCATGGGGTAATAAAGAGAAAAGCTTATATGAAAGGATTTGGTGTTGAGAAGATGAGTTTATCTAAGAGAAGCTGAGTGGTACCAGGAATATACAAATATGTGTACATATACATGCACCTGGCATTTCCTTCTCTATTATATTCAATACTAGAGGCCCGGTGCATGAAATTTGTGCACGGAGGGGGGTTGTCCCTCAGCCCAGCCTGTACCCTCTCCAATCTGGGACCCCTCAAGGGATGTCCAACTGTCCGTTTAGGCCCGATCCCTGGCAGTTGGACATCCCTCTCACAATCCAGGACTGCTGGCTCCCAACTGCTTGCCTGCCTGCCTTCCTGATTGCCCCTAACCGCTTGTGCCTGCCAGCCTGATAACCCCATAACCACTCTGTTGCCAGCCTGTTTGCACTCAACTTCCCTCCTCTGCCGGCCTGGTCACCCCTAACTGCCCTCTCCTGCAGGGTTGATCACCTCCAACTGCCCTCCCTTGCAGGCCTGGTCCTTCTCAACTGCCTTCCCTTGCAGGCCGGGTGCCTCCCAACTGCCCTCTCCTGCTGGTCATCTTGTGGTGGCCATCCTGTGTCCACATGGGGGCAGGACAGCTGGTTTGCCCTGAAGGGTGTCCCTGATCAGGGTGGGGTACCCTTGGGGCGTGGGTCGGCCTGAGCGAGGGGTCTGTGGTGGTTTGCAGGCAGGCCACGCCCCCTGGCAACACAAGCGGAGGCCCTGGTATCTGGAATTTATTTTCCTTCTACAATTAAAACTTTGTAGCCTGGAGCAGAGCCAAGCCTGGGGCTCCCTCCGAGGCCAGCCGGCAGCCATTTGTGTTGGGGTTATAATTGAAACTTTGTTGCCTTAAGCGGGTGGGCCCGGCCAGGGTGTGCGGAAAGCTTTGCTTCCCCTGTTGCCAGCAGCAACCCTGGCCTGCTCTCTCAAGCTCCATTCTGCCGCCATTTGTTTGAATTTGTTTACCTTCTATAATTGAAACTTTGTAGCTTGAGTGGAGGCTTAGGCCTGCAACAGCTGGCAGAAAGCTTGGCTTCCTCTGTTACCTAGGAAACCTTGCTCTCTGTGGCTGTAGCCATCTTGGTTTGGGTTAATTTGCATACTCGCTCTGATTGGATAGTGGGCGTGGCTTGTGGGTGTGTCAGAGGTATGGTCAATTTGCATATTTGTCTATTATTATATAGGACTAGAGGCCTGATGCATGAAATTTGTGCATGGGGGGGTCCCCTCAGCCTAGCCTGCACCCTGTCACAATCCTAGACCACTGGCTCCTAATCTCTTACCTGCCTGCCTGCCTGGTCAACCCTTACTGCCCCCCCTGCTGTCATGGTCACCCCCAACTTCCCCCTGTGCCATTGTGCTTGCCCCCAACTGCCCCCCTTGCTGGCCTGCTTGCCCCCAACTATACCCCTGCTGGTCTGCTCACTCCAAACTTCCCCCCCTGCTATTCTGATCACCTTCAACTGACCACCACTGCTGGCCTGCTTGCCCCCAACTGGCCTCCTTGTTGGTCTGCTTACCCCCAACAACCCCACCCCTCACCAGCCTGATCACTCACAACTGCCAGCCCATCCTGGCCTGCTCACCCCAAATGCCCCCCTGCTGGCCTGCTCATGCCCACCTTCCCTCCCCACTGACCTGCTCTCCCCCAACTACCCCCCTGCTGGCCTGCTCACTCCAAACTGCCCCCCACTATCCTGATCACCTCCAACTGACCCCCACTGACATCCTGCTTGCCCCCAACTGGCCCCCCGCTGGTCTGCTTACCCCCAAAGGCCCCGCCCCCCCACCAGCCTGATCACCCACAACTGCTCTCCTCTCTTGGTCTCTAACCGCCTCTACCTTGACCCCCCCATCATGGCTTTGTCCAGACGAACGTCCAGAATGTCTCCTGGAAGGTCTTCCAGTCTAATTAGCATATTACCCTTTTATTAGTATAGATAGAGGCCTGGTGCATGGGTAGGGGATGGCTGGTTTGCCCTGAAGGGTGTCGCAGATTAGGGTGGGGGTTCCCTAGAGGGATGGGGCGGCCTGGGTGAGGGGCTGAAGGCTGTTTTCAAGCTGGTCAAGTCCCCCAGTGGGGACCGTCACCCCATGGGGGTGTGGCCAGCCTGGGTGAGTGGTTGAGGGCTGTTTTCAGGCTGGCCATGTCCCCTGGTGATCCAGGCTCCCAGCCCCTCCATTTTTTCTTTTTATTTTTTTCAGCGCTTCCTTGAGTGGAGACCAGGACCGGCTGGAAACAGGTATCTGGGATTTATCTTCTATAATTGAAACTTTGTAGCCTTGAGCAGAGGCCAGGGCCAGCCAGGGTGGGCAGGAAGCTTGGCTTCCTCCATCGCCGGGTGCAACCCAAGCTTCCTGCTCGCTCCAGCTCCGTGGCCACCACCATCTTGGTTGGGTTAATTTGCATACTCCTAATTGGCTGATGGAAATGGTTTGTGCGTGTAGCAGAGGTATGGTCAATTTGCATGTTTCTATTTTATTAGATAGGATTATCTCTGTGCAATTGGAGCAAACTCAGGACATCATGCTCCATATAGGCGGTTTTCAGTATACATTTCATTGTGCACATACACTGTTTGTGAAACACTAGAATGTGGTAAAATATAAAGGGGTTTTCATACAATGATGATTAAAAATTGCAAAGCAAAGTACAAATGGAAGGACCTGCTACAATATAGAGTCTTATTGTCTGGATACTTCTCAGTTCAAAATAGATTATTTTTCATGGCCTGAGAAACTAATTTTTACCTCTTTTGATTTTCCTATAAACACAGAAATTCAAGAACTGCTTTGCAATTATCTGCCTTTTGTTTTTTCCTCCCCGCCCTGTCATTTTTAATTTCACAACCATTTTCCTCCCAAAGAAGTTGGATAGTGCTGAGATGTGTTGTATCTCATCTGTTGCAATATATTGAAAGGAACTCACAATTGTATACAGATTGTATAACACCTTTAGATGAATCTTATTTCCTTCCCTTAGATGGTGCTAATAGGGTATGAAAGGAAAACATGATTATATCAGACTATTATTATGATATTCTATAAAGTCCTGCAGTCACTTGAATGGTTTGAAATTAAAAACAAGTGTGTTCTCTGAGAAGTCCATAATATTGTCAGAGATGACAACCTATTTATCAGCTTGAGTCCCAAGACATTAACCCTCTTTTTTCTTCTTCTGTATCCTAGAGACTTCTCAAAATCTCTCCAAAATAATTTTAATGCAAAGAAATATTATTTACTGCTAGTATTAGAAAAGGTTGGTTTTTCTTTCAGATAATAGTCTTATCCATTTAGACTGTGGCTTGAGTGTCAGTAACACACTTGTAAAGGTGTAGCATACCCAGGCTAGGAACACCATTGTTAAAGTCTTTATATAAGGGATGTCGCTTAACTTGCCTGCCACTCAGAACCTTGTCAGGGCACCAGAACCTGCAATTTTCAAGTGGAGTTGACCTGTTCTAGGTAATTCTCAACAAAATGCCACAGGACTTTTTAAACGTATATCTTCAGGAGATGACAAGAAGTTTAGCTAGAGATTACCAAACAAATGCCATGAAATTACAGTTTCCTAAACAGTTAAGAATATGTACATACAACATGTTGGAATTATAAGAGATAATACTATGATACTAATATCTGATTTTCATGAACAAGAATTTTTTTTAAAGAAGCCTTCACATAAGGGTAAGAACATTTCTATGTTTTTATCTGATGCACATTTCTTTAATTTTCAAGTTATCCAAGTTCTTTGGATCCTTGTTAGAGTGCCCTGTGCTGCTTGCCCTGGGAGTGTTCTCTCTGAGGGCACTTTATTTGATGTTTATAGGTGACTTGTTAGCACAGTAGGTGATAGTGCATCAGTCTCACATTTCAGCCTCTAATTAAACACTTGCTCCAAATCATTTGCAGTATAGAGTATTTATCACATTTTGACCTAAAGGACCCTGGATTCTCTCTGAAGTGTCTCCTGTGTGTTACATATTACATTGGGAACCATTTCTTGTATGTTTCTTTGGCCCTTTGACTTTCTATTTCTCTCTCCTGTGAATGTTCAGTGTTTTCTGGGAAGCTGCCTCTGTGAAGATAGAAACAGTGTTTTAAATTCTCCTATTACCATGGTGAAAAAACTGACTTCTAGAAAGGATATAAATTGTGATGCTGAAGCCTTGATGCCATAGCATTTCCTATTTAACACTATTAAACATGCCCTCATGGTCAGACTTTGATTGTTTTATATCCACTGTTATGTGGACTATGCTTTATCTCAGTGACACATAAAACCAGACATGATTTCTTGAACTATAACTCCAGATTGACAGACAGACTTAGAGCTATTAGAGCTGGAAGAAAGGACAAGGTATCATGAGATGTAGCACTTTTCACTACTAACATATGTTTCTTAAGGTACTGGCATTTGTAATTGAGACTGTAATTAATATATGTTTGTAGATTTTGGGGGGCAGGTTTAGTGGTCACATTAGTTGCTGTTTGGGCAAAGCATTGGGGCTAGGTTAGAAAACCTCTCTGTTACTAAATGAACATATTTCCATGGAACATCACATTAAAAGCCTAAACAACTAGAGACCGATTAAGTGCAATCCTCAATTAATTGAATTATATAATTGATGATTCAGGTTTAGGAGAAAAGGATGGAATAACTGGAAACAATTCCACATTAAGCATCTAGTGAATGACATGTTTATTCACTCCTTAACTTACAATTAGGCACCAGTATAGTGACAAAGTACACAATCCTTGCATTCAAACAAAAACAGACAAATGGGCAAATAAATGATTACAGTGAAACTTCTTAAGTATGGACCCAAACATGGGATATAATAGAACTAGAGGCCCGGTGCACGAAAATCGTGCACGGAGGGGGGTTATCCCTCAGCCCAGCCTGTACCCTCTCCAATCTGGGACCCCTCAAGGGATGTCCGACTGTCCGTTTAGGCCCGATTCCAGAGATCGGGCCTAAATGGGCAGTCGGACATCCCTCTCACAATCCAGGACTGCTGGATCCCAACTGCTTGCCTGCCTGCCTTCCTGATTGCCCCTAACCGCTTCTGCCTGCCTCTCACAATCCAGGACTGCTGGCTCCCAACTGCTTGCCTGCCTGCCTTCCTGATTGCCCCTAACTGCTTCTGCCTGCCAGCCTGATCACCCCTAACCACTCTGCTGCCAGCCTGTTTGCCCCCAACTTCCCTTCTCTGCCGGCCTGGTCACCCCTAACTGCCCTCTCCTGCAGGGTTGATCACCTCCAACTGCCCTCCCTTGCAGGCTTGGTCCCTCTCAACTGCCCTCCCTTGGAGGCCAGGTGCCTCCCAACTGCCCTCTCCTGCTGGCCATCTTGTGGTGGCCATCTTGTGTCCACATGGGGGCAAGATCTTTGACCAAATGGGGGCAGCTATATTGTGTGTTGGAGTGATGGTCAATCTGCATATTACTCTTATTAGATAGGATAGAGGCCTGGTACAGGGATGGGGGCCAGCTGGTTTGCCCTGAAGGGTGTCCCTGACCAGGGTGGGGTTCCCTTGGGGCGTGCGGCAGCCTGAGCGAGGGGCCTGTGGTGGTTGTCAGGCCGGTCATGCACCCTGGCAATGCAAGCAGAGGCCCTGGTATCTGGAATTTATTTTCCTTCTACAATTGAAACTTTGTAGCCTGGAGCAGAGCTAAGCCTGGGGCTCCCTCCGAGGCCGGCCAGCAGCCATTTGTGTTGGGGTTATAATTGAAACTTTGTTGCCTTAAGCGGGTGGGCCCGGCCAGGGTGTGCGGAAAGCTTTGCTTCCCCTGTTGCCAGCAGCAACCCTGGCCTGCTCTCTCAAGCTCCATTCTGCCACCATTTGTTTGAATTTGTTTACCTTCTATAATTGAAACTTTGTAGCTTGAGTGGAGGGTTAGGCCTGCAACAGCTGGCAGAAAGCTTGGCTTCCTCTGTTACCTAGGAAACCTTGCTCTCTGTGGCTGTAGCCATCTTGGTTTGGGTTAATTTGCATACTCACTCTGATTGGATGGTGGGCGTGGCTTGTGGGTGTGTCGGAGGTATGGTCAATTTGCATATTTGTCTATTATAAAATAGGATGCCTAGGATAGGGTTCATCAGGTGGTGACACACGAAGTTAATTTTGAAGAAGTAATAGATGTAGGCCAAGTGAAATGGCATAAAAAGGACACAGGGCATTCCAGACAAAGGAAAAAACAACAAAACAAAACATGAGGGAAGAAAGCGTATACATAGTAAGAAACACACGTAGTTCAGTATAGCTGCAGCATACAATGGACTGTGTCTGCAATGGAAGTTGGACTTGTAGTCAGAAGCTCGATTGTTAAGGGATACATACATCAGATTAAGGTATTTAGACTGTATCATGTAGGCAATGGAGAGTTATTGAAGAATTTTCACATGTAAACTGTCATGGTTGTATTTGCAGTTGAGAGGTATCTCTGATGAAATGTAGAATCTGAATTATAGAATTTAATACAGGAAGAATGGCCTGGTCAGTATGGCTCAGTGGTTGAGCATCAACATATGAACCAGGAGCTCACAGTTCAATTCCAGGTCAGGCTCCTTGCCCTGATTGCAGACTCCATCCCCAGTGGGGGGCATGCAGGAGGCATACGATCAATCAATGATTCTCTCTCATCATTGATTGTTTCTATCTCTGTCCCTCTCCCTTCCTCTCATATATATATATATATATATATATATATATATATATATAGATAAATGACTGCCCTACAATCCAACAATCCAGCAATCCAGTAGGTATGATGTACACTGACCAACAGGGAGCAGACACTCAATGCAGGAGCTGCCGAGCTGTGGTGACTTGGCAGCAGTGGTTCTTGGGTGATGCAACGTGGAACCAGAGGAGGGAGCGCGGCTCTGCTTCCTTTCAATGTGCATGAATCTGTGCACCAGGCCACTAGTGTGTGTGTGTGTGTGTGTGTGTGTGTGTGTGTGTGTATATATATATATATATATATATATATATATATATATATATATAATGAATGGAAAATAATTACTTGGCTATTCTCACCAAGTGAGAAATGAAGAGGTGGTAGTTGAAATGCAAGGGATGGCTACAGCACCTATTCAGATAGTGAGAAAGATTTATGAAGTTTGATGGACAAGACACAGTAAATTTGACCCACAGAGTTTGATGTGTAAAATAAGAGAATCAGCAGGATCAGACATGGGGACAATAATAAATTCACTTTGTACATGACAAAAATACTTGGAGGTGAAAATCACATTTTATGTGGGCTTGGACTTTGTCCAGTGGCATACAGTAAAGATGATCTTAAGAACTTATACCATACTCACCTAGCAAATAGATTCAAGTATGTTCACTGGACCAGATTGATTAAAGAAAGTCTCAGATTAAGCTTCAATTGCACAGCAATTTAATTAGCTAGAACCCACCATTCCCTTGGCATCTTACTAATTGAATATTTATTGTACATCTTAGGTGATAAATCTATCTTGCAGTCAAATATTTTTGACATTACTGTCACTTTGACCCTTTTATTATTTTAAAAATGAATCATGTTTCCCTAATCACTGCCTAGGAGACAAAAAGCAATCCTCCACTTTACAATTGATCACATTCTCTTTAGTTTGATTTTCACATTCTCTGTTACCCCCCGGAGTGGAACTGTTATTTTTTCCTTGACCCTTTACTCATATTCATTATCAATTTTTCCTGAAAAATGTCAATGCAATTACTGCCTACCTCTTATTTCATCCTCCTTGAAAGGATCTCAAATGTCTTCTTTGGGCCCTACAAAATCAAGGGTTGTTTACACCAATCACACAGCTCAACACTTTTTTTTGTAGTTTTTCAAGATAAAAGTTTAAAGTGCCTCCTGATTAAAGTGCTTCTGTGATTTTTGCTCTGCATCCAGTTCTATACTTCACCATTATTTTCTTAGAGCTTCTTTTACAGCCTGGGAAGCAACTTGGGCACAGCTACCAGTAAACAAAATGCTGAGGAAGGGAGGAGTTCAGATTGGTGGGATTTCCTAGTTACCTGTCTAGAAACTAATGGAAACTCATTTATTTCTCTTGTTTATTTATTGACATCATTTTTAGACTATTTAAATCTACATTGTTGCCCAGTGTGTCTGTGCTAGTGAACCAAATGGAATTGACCTTTGATGTTTCCTTTGATGAATGATCTTTTTAGGATTGCTGCCATTAGTCTGAGCTTTATTGATCATTGTCAGTTAAAGATTAAAATAACATTGCAGCAGAGTCAGACAAAGTTGGGTTTGACTCCTGATTCCATAATTTACTAACTCTGTGACCTTAGCTAAGTCTTTTAATTTTTCTGAGAGCTCCCTGTTTCCTAATCTGTAAAAAGATATAATTATACACACTCTGCATTCCTCTTGAGATTGGTGGGGTTTTCTTTTTTTAAAATATATTTTTATTGATTTCAGAGAGGAAGGGAGAGGGAGAGATAGAAACATCAGTGATGAGAGAGAAGCATTGTTTGGCTGCTTCCTGCAAGCCTCCTACTAGGGATGAAGCCTGCAACCTTGGCATGTGCCTGAACAGTTGAACTGTGACCTCCTGGTTCATAGGTCAATGCTCAACCACTGAGCCACACCCACGGGGCTTGGTGGGGTTTTCAAATGGGGAAAGTATTTTACCAATTTTGAGACACTAATACATGTAATTTGGTAGTTTTGGCACAAACTTAGAAGTTATGGGAGAAAAAATGAAAGGTTTTATTGCTATTCTCTGAAAGATACAATGAATGATGTTTGGTGATCTGACAGAATTTGTGCTAAACTAAAGCTATTTCCAGGAGGTTAGTTTAAAAAAACACACACTACGAAAACATGAGAGCTAACATGTATTAGGTGCTTACTATGTTCCAAACACTATCCAACATGTTGTAAATAAATCATCTCATTTGGTGATCCCACTGGCGATCAAGCCAGCAACCTGGGCATGTGCTCTGACCTGTAATCAAACCGTGACCTTCTGGTTCATAGATCAATGCTCAACCACTGAAGTACGCTGGTTGCGCTAATTATTTCTCTTTACAGATAAGGAAACAGGGAACTCTCAGAAAAATTAAAAGACTTAGCTAAGGTCACAGAGTTAGTAAATGATGGAATAAGAGGAATTTTACGGATGAGGAGACTTGCTCTAGTGGACACAGAAAGTAAGTGAGAGGATTTCATTTTGGATTTTGATCAAAGATATCAAGCTATACTACAAAGCCACTATTCTCAAAACTGCCTGGTACTGGCATAAGAACTGACATATAGACCAATGGAACAGAACAGAGAACCCAGAGATCGACCCAAGCCATTACACTCAATATTTGATAAAGAAGCCAAGAGAATACAATGGAGTCAAGACAGTTTCTTCAATAAATGGTGTTGGGAAAATTGGACAGATACATGCAAAAAATAAAACTAGACCACCAACTTACACCATACACAAAAATAAACTCAAAATGGATAAAGGACTTAAATGTAAGACAGGAAACCATAAAAAATCCTAGAAGAATCCACAGGCAGTAAAATGGCAGACATTTGTCATAGCAATATCTTTATCAATACAGCTCCTAGGGCAATAGAAACTAAAGAGAAAATAAACAAATGGGACTATAACAAAATAAAAATCTTCTGCACAACAAAAGATACCATCAATAAAACAACAAGAAAGCCTACTGCATGGGAGACTATATTTGCCAATGTTATCTCCAATAAGGGTTTAATCTCCAACATTTACAGGGAACTCATACAACTTAACAAAAGGAAGAAAAACAATCCAATAAAAAATTGGCAAAGGACCTAAATAGACACTTTTTGAAAGAAGATATACAGAAGGCCAAGAGACATGAAAACATGCTCAAAGTCACTAATCATCTGAGAGATGCAAATCAAAACAACAATGAGGTACCATCTCACACCAGTCAGAATGGCTATCATCAACAAATCAACAAAGGACAAGTGCTGGAGAGGATGTGGAGAAAAAGGAACCCTTGTGCACTGCTGGTGGGAATGCAGACTAGTGCAGCCACTGTGGAGAAAAGTATGGCATTTCCTCAAAAAATTAAAAATGGAACTTCCATTTGACCCAGTTATCCCACTTCTAGGACTATATCCCAAGAAAACAGAAATACCAATCAGAAAGGATATATGCACCCCTATGTTAATAGCAGCACAATTTATAATAGCAAAGATTTGGAAACAGCCTAAATGCCTATCAGCAGATGAGTGGATCAGAAAACTGTGATACATCTACAGAATGGCATACTATGCTGTGGTAAAAAGGTAGGCATTCTTACCATTTGCAACAGCATGGATGGAACTGGAGAGCATTATGGTAAGTGAAATAAGCCAGTCAGAGAAAGATAAATATGACATGATTGCACTCATTTTTGGAATATAATGAACAATATAAACTGGTGAAGAAAAATAGAACCAGAGTCATAGAAGCATCGGACATACTGTCCAACCTATGAGGGAAGGCAGCGGTGAGGGGGTAAGAGATCAACCAAAGAACTTGTATGCATACATATGAGCATAACCAATGGACACAGACAGTGGTGTGGGGTGAGGATATGTGCTTGGGGGGGATGGGGGAGGCTGGGGAGAGGTCAATGGGGGGGGGAAAAGGAGACTTATGTAGTACTTTAAACAATAAACAATTTAAATTAAAAAAAAACCCTATGATTTTAGCCACAATATGCTGGTTTCATAATCTTGATATAAGCTTGTTATATTTTTATTTACCAATTTATCCTACAACTATATCACAACAGAACACTCCAAGTTAATTGAGGTACTTGTTTTTACTGTGTTCAAAGGAAAGCATAGAACGGTCCCAGCAGCCAAACAATTCAATGGGGTGATGGTTCCTAAATTTTATAAATGACCTTGTTCCCTGATTTCTATGTCAACTATAGGAGCAGATTTAACAAAGTCGAGAACAGCTACTCCGGGAGAAAACTCTTGAAAACACACACAAATACACACATGTTTGCTCACTAGATTTTAAAGTCTGAGAAGGAAAGGAATATATACAGTGTGTCCCCAAAAATGTGGATACACTTTGAATAATTACTAATTCCAATAGTTTAAATTTGGAAAGAAAGAAACATCAATTGAGCTGTCAAAAAATGTGTACACTTTTTGGGGACAATAAATATATGCCTGGCAGAGAGGCTGGCGCATAGTGGGTGCCTAATGAGTGTTTGTTCTTTTCTCTTATTTCTCAGCAGAGCTTTTATGTACCCTGAGTTCCTGTTGACTGTGGCTAGCTGTATAATTAAGCAACTCTGCAGAAACCAGCATAAAATGAGATTCAAATGTAGTGTTTGTGTCTACCAAGCAATTCTTAAAAGTTTCTGTACACAAGAGGATTTATATTTAATCAATTGTATAGCATGACCAGGATAAATAATTTGCTTTGAAAAAAATCTTTGGTTGATAATTGTTTATAAAATTTAAGGTATGTCACATTGAAACTAAATTTAGATTAAGTACTTTTGAAGTCATTTAGATTAAGACAACTAGAAAAAATCTTGAGAGTTCAAGTAAATTCCCCCACTTTACTTTTTAAAGTAGCTCTACTAGTGTACCTAAACTTTGCAGAAATCTTTAAGGAATTACATGATGGTTAAGACTAGACGGAAAGGGATTATACCACTCTTATTAAAACTAGGGGCCCAGTGCATGAATTTGTGTACCTTGAAAGGAACTGTGGGCTGCGAGGCTGCAGTGGGCACAGGGGTGGGTCTCAGCCCATCCTTCATGCCCCTGCCCGGCCCCTCCTGCCATGGCCCCTGGTCCCCTATCTGCTGGCAGCCCTGCTCCCACTGCAGCCACCCATGCACTGACAGTGCTGGCCCTAATCTCATCCGTTGATGGCACAGAGCGATTGGGGCCGGAGCCAGCAGCGGGTGCTAGCAGGATGCGAGAGGTGGCTGCTGGCCCTGATCACCCCTCAGGAGCAGGGGGAGGTGGAGAAGCCCTGAGGTGCAATGCGGGCCAGCAGCTGCTGCTCACACCCACTGACAGTGCCAAGCAATCAGGGCCAGTACCAGCAGCAGGTGCAGGGGCTAGCAGCAGGTGCGAGCACCTGGCTGGACCTTGGCACATGGGAGCAAAGAATTTTCAGTAACCACCAGAGGCTTGCCACAGTGACAGTGCCCCCACTCACCTGCTCCACCATCCTGCTGTGGCCAATGCCCACCTTGTTCCATGTTCTGCCACCTGCTGCCGACACCCTCCATGTTCCCCACGTGCCCCCTGGTGGTCAATGCACATCAGAGTGACCAGTTGTTTGGTTGTTCTGCCATTCGGTCTATTTGTATATTAGGGTTTTTTATGGATAGATAGATAAATAGATAGATAGATAGATAGATAGATAGATAGATAGATAGATAGATGATAGATGATAGATAGATAGATAGATAGATAGATAGATAGATAGATAAATATTCCCATGTGTTCCTACCTTTACTATTAGGATAATGATTTTCTTTTTTTTTAAGGCAATTATTTTCTAATGTAATTGAGAATCAAGCTAGAGCAGCTCTACTCAAACTTTCTGGATTTATGATCCATTTATGCTCTTAATAATTATGAGAATGACCTAATTTTTTACCTTTTACATAATTACTGAAATAACACAGTTTTATGAAAACTAATTTTATCTTCCAAAACAAAACTATAGTGAAATTATGGAATTATTTTATATTTTTCAATTCTTTGTAATATCTGGCATAACAGAAGGTATATAACTTTTCTGCATTTAATTTGTTGCAATATGTTGTTTTCTTTGAAGTATAAAAAGACAATCCAGCCTCACTTAGATACATAGTTGGAAAGGGAACAAATATTTTAATAGTCATTATAGATAATTGTGGATATTCTTCTTTGATACTACATCAAAATTTAATAAGAGGTATCTTTTTAAAGATTAATTACAATATCACATTGCAAACCATATTAATGAACTTATTAAATTAACTTTTCATATTCTGTTTCGTTAGCAGCCATTTGTTTATCTTGCACTCTGAGTGGATTTTTTACTCATGCATAATTTTGTATCATCATTCATTGGTAATTTGGAAAATATTAATTCACCGAGCTACACAGATTTTATTAATGATGGCACATTGTATTATATTGTGTCAACAATCATATTCATTAAAATAACCACTGATCTTAACAAAAATATCTTTGTTTCAGAAACTGTCATGCTCTTGTTTGTAGATATGTTTCCAAAATTTGAATTTTTGCTTTAAAACTTGAATTTTATCATTGCCAAAAAATACTGTCAGTTGTTTTCCTTGATGTGAAAGGCTCACTTTATTAATTTCTCAAGAAAACACCAAGAAATTTTCAAGTCTGAATAACCATAGTTTGTCAATCTGTCAAGTGAAAAGTGTCCTATGAAAACAGTAGCTAGTTAAGCTTGCAACTCATATAGTAATACAAATGCTTTTTTAAAGCAGCCATTAAACTTTGTTATCTATCAATGTGCTTTATGCAGATATTTTCATGCAAAACATAATACTCAAGGATTAAAATTTAACAAAACTATTAATTTTGATGATTCACCAAGAACATTTGAAAATTAAACTGGCTTTTTGTGTCATGCATTTACTGCAAATACATGGCATTGAAGAATATAACAGAATATATCACTACAACTACTGCTATATGGTGTCACTGTCTTAATTCACACTAAGCTTCCAGTTTTACTCACCATTGCTTTTGCTCCTTCAGAACAAAGACATGCTTTGGAAACTCATGACTTAGAGAATGTCTATAAAATGCTGATTTTTTTTTTTTTAAACCAGACTTCCAGAAATTCCAATTAATGAGTTTGGGGAGGGGGTCCAATAATATGCATTTTTAATTAGCACTCCAGATAATTTTGAGGAAGTTAGCCTCTGAAACACATTTTGAATTATGCAGCATTATAGAAGAGATGCCTTCACTTTGCTTATGATTTATGTGAACTAGAATATATATCTAAAACAACTAATTATTTAATTTAATAAAATTAATCATGCTGGCTTCTTCATTGTTGTATTTTTAAAATTCTATCCAAAATGTTGAATTGATTGACAGCCCTTTCATTTTGTATAATAATTTCCCATCTCACATCTCCCAAATCTACTTCTTTAATTATCTTTTTATTTTTATTTTAAGTCTGTTTAGACTTTGTCTTTCTTTGATTGGTTGTAACAGTTAAAATTGGACAGACATGCCATTCTCTAAAGCTGACCATGCTAAGAGAAATTCCCTGCTGTGTTTTCACGTCTTAAAATAATCAGACTGTTCTTCTCCTTAGCTCTTCCTTCTCACCTATAGCTTTTTAGCCCTTCATCTGCCTCTGAAATTCTGACCAGAGCTGCCATGCCTGGGGAAAGTCAGAGAGTATAAATGAGTCTTGCCCAGGACTTTTGTAGTTGAATAGCTGGGGTTCCTTTCCTGGGGGATAGTACACTGAGCTATGTCTGACAAAGAGAAAAAGAGTAGACTTGAGTTGGAGAGAAAGCTTAAAAGTGAGTATGAACATTCCTTATGTAATTGGCCTACTTCTCTTAACTTCCCTAATAGTTAAATCTCTGAAAATAGGTGTTAGCCACTCCTTTGATGTCTCTTCATCTTTCTCTTTTCAGATATCCTGCAATTGGCTGCCTAGTTTCAGAGCTTTGTTTAAACTTGGGATACTTCAAGCTTCCACTGAGGAATCCTTAATGCCACATTGTCTTATTTTACTAAAATCTACAAGAAACTTGCAGAGCTCAACCCTTTAGGCTTAAAATCTTCCCAGATGAGAAGAGACTGCATTGGTCTTGTTTGCATTTCTGGTTTGACCTGCTTAGCTCACCCTGTGGGCCATTTTATTCCATTTTGAGGGCTCAGTTTTTATCATCTCAAATACAATTATGAGTCAATGTTAAGTTTCAAAGATGGGTACTGCTGAAGAAAATGTGCTACCCTAAATGCTCAAGCTGGCATTATGACAGATCAGTGAAACAGACTTTCAATTGCAAAATTGATTTGGTTTAAATCTTTCCTGAGGGTCATAATTTGTGTGTTTGTGGTGTTGGCATAATTTAACTGAAAAGTCTGTTGTGTATGATAAAATTTGTTAAAAGAGCTGCCTTCATCATGCTATCAGATAATTACATGGGTGGAATTTCTCCATTGCTAGTGGATGTGGGGTTCTTATGATATCTTGAGGAAAATAATTTTCTAAGACTCTGCACAGGAGAAAGTAATTTTTATTTGTGTGAAGTTATATTCCTTGCTTTGAAAAGTCCCATTTCCCTTAAACCAGTCCTGGAAAGGTGCGGCTGTGGATTCAGCAGAACTAAAAGCAGTCAGTGCCCAGAGATCCTGTTCCATAGTGGAGTTGAGTCTGGCACAGCATGAGGCTAGTTCCAGTCCATTAATCCATTGTGTGGAGTCCACATGGCTGTGGGCAGGGGAGTGCTCCCCACTGCAACAAGAGGGGCAGGAGCCAAGAGGGCCAAAAGAGAGAACACCTTTTATGTATCTTAGATTTCTAACACTTGCAGTGGCCATGCCTATTTTGGCCAATGGCTTGTTCCCAGGTATGATTGATAGGCAAGTACCCTCTCTAAGTCATTTAGTCTATACTGGGCGTGTGTCTACATTGCAGCTTCCCTTTACTCCTTTCCAGTTATTAACTAATAACTGGGATAAATCACAGTGGTATCAATCATGGTTGAAAACTTTAAAGGTATATAATTTTAATGTTCCAATGTTTGTAAATAACAGGTATGGGACACTGATACATTTATCACTTCAATTTTCAAATATGACTTATGTGAATGTGAATATTCCTGCCATATCCACTGACCCCAGTTCATGTATAGATATGCATATATGTACAAAGCTTTTTAAACTTTAAACATCAAGCACTGCTGCATGCAAGAAATCTACAGCAAATAAAAAACTCCCAATTACATTTATATCCCCAAAACTTATATATTTGTGCAACTAATACTTTCAGACTTTATCAGGTGTGAGAAAATACACTTATTTGTTGAGCTTGCCCTCTTTAATATAAAATTCAAATATATTTGTTACAAAGCAAGCATATTTTTATAATAATTACTCTAAACAAGTTAGGATCTTTCTTACTTACCAGGTATACCGGTTAATAATGCAGATTTTATAATAAAAAACATGATAATTTCAAGAGAAACATCAAAAGTGCTTTATTCAAAGTAATGTCCATCTCTAGCGACACCTTTCCCCCATCCTTCAGGTAATTTGTGGATACTGTCCCAATGGAACTTTTCTTGTTTTGAGGCAAACCATTCAGAGACCCAATTTTCCACTCCTCCTACGTTTTGAAGTGCTGCTCAGAAAGTGCATGAGCCCTTAATCAGAACAAGTGGTAATCTGAAGGAGCAAGGTCTGGTAAATACGATAGGTGGGTTAATAATTCCCAGTCAAGATCTTTTAACATGTCTTTAACTGGTTTTGAAGTGTGTGATGGTGCATCACCATGAAGCAAAATTACTTTGCCATGTCTTCTGGCCCATTCTGGTCATTTCACGATCAAAGCGTGGTTCAGATTGATTGTTTTTTGTTGGTAGCGATCAGTATTAATGGTTTCACATGGTTTTAGAAGCTCACAATACACCACACCTTCCTGATCCCACCAAACACAGAGCATTGTCTTCTTTCTGAAGCTATTTGGACTTGGAGTTGACATTAATGGTTGACCTGGATCAACCCATGATTTTGTGCATTTGGGATTCTCAAAATAAATTAACTTTTCATCACCAGTCACAATTTGATGCAAAAAAGACTTTCTTTTGTGCTGTTGAAGCAACATTTTACTGATGACTTTTCAGTTTTCCATTTGTCTTTTGTTCAGTTGATGTGGCACCCATTTTCCTTCCTTTAAAATCATTCCCATTGCTTGTGAATGATCGGAAATTGTTTGCTGAGCAATGTTTAATCTTTCTGCAAGTTGTTTTTGAGTTTGACATGCATCTTCATCCAATAATGCTTGTAATTGTTGGTCTTCAAACTTTCTCAGTTCACCTGGACATTCTTTGTCTTTCACATAAAAATCATCACTTTTAAAGTGTTTAAACTAGCATTCACAAATATCCTGAGATGGAGCATGTTCACCATAAGCTTCCCAAAGTATACAGTAACTTTCAGCAGCACTTTTCTACAAAATAATGAATTAAAACTTCCCGCAAATGCTCTTTTTTCGCACGAAATTCAACATTTTTAAGTGTAAAAATATCTATGATGTTAACACCTTCACAAAACTTGACATATGAAGTTTTGAAGTTTGCTGTCAATACAACAAAATGGCATGTATATGAAATCACATATATATCAACATATGTGTACTCCATCTATTGAAAAAAATCCGCATTATTAACCAGTACACCTGTAAATAAATAATAACAATAAAAAGAGATTTGTAAACAGAAGCTCACACTAAATTATAATTCATGCATCTGCATATTTTTCTTCCATGCATTAGAAGTTAAACTAAATTGTATTTCTGTCTATGACTTCTATTGAGTTATATGTGACTGGATAATTTGTAATATTGATTTTTATATTATTCTTATTTGGGCAGATATACTTTTTCTTCCCCATTCTGAAAAAATAAAATAGCCCAAACATTTTGTTTCTTTGCCATGGAGAGTGGAGGACTACTAACTGTTGAATCACTGAAAGCAGTAGTTTCCAGAACCCAGAAGGTGACCAATAGTCCAGGCCTTTTGACTTTAAAAAACACAGTTTTCTAGAAGAGTTTGCTTAAGAGGAGAAGTTCCAAGATATGGAAGAGGTGGAATAAGGCTACCTGAAGAGTGGAGTGTTTTCTTTAATTTTATGGTTTAAAGTATTACAAATAGTAGTACATATGTCTCCTTTTTTTCCCCATTGACCTCCCCCTGGCCTCCCCCTGCCCCCGCACATGCCCTCACCCCCCACCCCCAGTGTCTTGCGTCCATTGGTTATGCTTATATGCATGCATACAAGTCCTTCATTTGATCTCTCCCCACCCCCCGCCCCCCGTGGTACATCTACACGATGGAATACTATGCTGCTGTAAAAAAGAAGGAATTCTTACCATTTGCAACAGCATGGATGGAACTGAAGAGCATTATACTAAGTGAAATAAGCCAGTCAGTGAAAGATAAATACCACATGATCTCACTCATTCGTGGAATATAAAGAGTGGAGTTTTTGAGTACAGCTTTCCTAAGTCTGTGGTCAGGAATTTTTAAGGAGATAAAGAATTTACTTGCTCACAGGCCTCTGAGTGGGGAATTACTACCGAATGATTGTAAAGGTTTGACCATTTGTATCATAAACTTGCAAACAATGGCAAGGCTCCTTCTGAGTGAATCTTTGGTCAGTTAAGTAGACACTTAAGAGGCTGTGTGAATCTCATCAGAGCAGAATGACTAAATTAACTTAAAGGGTTTCCTTGACAGTACAATTATGTTGCCTAAAAGAAAACTTAAAAAGTGAAAAAACATTATGTACTGTGGAATTGTACCACCCCTCAATTTCAAGCCACCACTTAAGCCTAGGATTCTGCTATAATCCTGTGAGGATTGGGGGAGATGTCAAAAAACAAAAACAAAAAACTAACACCTCTGATGGTGGAGGGTTTGGGCAGATTGCACAATTTGGAAATGAAATGAAATAAGACATTCCTTAAATCAAAGTATTTTGAAATAAAATTATATCTGTAACAAATTCTTCGACACAAACAGGTAATCAATGAGTGATTGTATTTTTCTCATTTACTTTCTGATTTCCCCAATTTATAGTTGTTTAAAGTACAACACTATTTATGATAAACATGCAATCCTGCTACTAAAGAAAAAGTACTCCTGGCCTAATTGAAATACTATAATGGCATTTACCTTCGCTTTTATTTTCTGACTACCTATTAGAATGACATATTTAAGCAAATTAAAGTCCTCAAAAAAAGATTGGTCATTGTTTGGGGGATTAAATCTTGTACATTAAATATTTATTTTGATTTATATTAAGTGGAGAGTATAATGATAGAAGTCTAGACTCAAAAGAAAACAGAGCTATAATTGATATCACACACTGTTGTCTAAAAGTACACTTGTTCAGAAATTCCCTGAGAACATAAAGTGACTTTTATGCTCTGTTCTTTTCTTCTATGACTTACAGATTGGTTACTATGCATTGTAAAATTTGTGGTGTGTATAGATAGCAAACTTGCCACCTGAAAAACCTATTTGAACTTAGTGGGAAATTCCCAGTTCATGACATGGATATAGGAAGCTCTAAGCTAAAGATTTCACAGATAGTCTAGTTTATTTTGTTTATTATTACTTGCCTTCCACCTAATCAACCCGAAACAGAAGACATAAGAGTCTCCATTTCTGTCCCTAGACCACGTAGAAAGTGGTAAACCATGCATTTTATATACATACTAGTGGCCCGGTGCATGAAATTCGTGCACAGAGGGGGAGTTCCCTTAGCCCAGCCTGCACCCTCTCCAATCAGGGACCCCTCAGGGGATGTCCGACTGCTGGTTTAGGCCCACAGGGATCAGGCCTAAACTGGCATGGGACATTCCTCTCGCAATCTAGGATGGATGACTCCTAATTGCTCACCTGCCTGCCTGCCTGATCACCTCTAACTGCCTCTGTCTGCCTTCCTGATCACCCCTAACCTCTCTGCCTGCCTGCCTGATTGCCACTAACTGCCCTCCCCTGTGGGCCTGATCTCTCCCCCAACTGCTCTCCCCTGCCAGCCTTATCTCGCTCCCAACTGCCCCCCCTGCTGACCTGGTTGCTTCCAACTGCCCTCCCCTGCCAGCCTGATCTCGCCCCCAACTGCCCTCCCCTGCAGCACTGACTGCAGGACTGACTTCGGTGTTTGGTCGAGCCTTTCCTTGGTCGTTACGGACCCTGATGTTTTTATATATTAGGAATAGAGGCCCAGTGCATGAAAATTCATGCACTGGAGGAGGTTCCCTCAGTCCGGCCTGCCCCCTCTCACAGTCTGGGAGCCCTCAGGGGTAGGAGGCAACCTGGCAATCAAGGGAAGGCGATGCCCCATCAAACCTCTGCTGCAGCAACTGCCGGCAACGCAAGCCTCAGCCAGCCCTGGTTGCCTGAAGAGAGGTTTGCAGCCCTGGGCAGTCCTGGGCGGCTGGGTAACTGCTATATGAGGCTTACCTGCACCTCAGGCCAGCCCTGGGCAGCTGTGGGGCTGAGGGGACTGGGGGACTCTGGAGGCAGGCATGCGGCAAGGCTAGGCCCACGGTCCCTGCCGTGCACATGCTGCCCTGGGGGGGCTGAGGGGACTGGGCACCACTATCTTGTGGCTGTGGGTGCTGCCATCTTTGAGGGGTTGGCAATCAATTAGCATGTCCCTCCTTATTGGCTCTGGGTGCCACCATCTTTGAGGGCAGGGAAGTCAATTAGCATATCCCCTTCTTGTTGGCTGTGGGCGCTTCCATCTTTGCGATGGTGTGAGGGTCAATTAGCATATCCCCTCTTTATTAGATAGGACTAGAGGCCTGGTGCATGAAATTCATGCACGAAGGGAGGGGGGTCCCCTCAGCCTAGCCTGCTACTTATTGCAATGTCTGACTGCCAGTTTAGGCCCAATCCCACAGTCAGACATCCTTCTCGCAATCCGGGACTGCTGGCTCTTAGCCACTCGCCTGCCTGCCTGATTGCCACTAACCACTGACCTGCCTGCCTGAATGCCCCAACCACTCACCTTCCTGCCTGATCACCCCTATCTGCTTGCCTGCCCTCCTGATTGCGCCTAACTTCTTGCTTGCCTGCCTGATCACCCCTAACTGCTTGCCTGACTGCCTGATGGCCCCTAACTGCTCGCTTGCCTGCCTGATCACCCCTAACCACCTCTGCATGCCTGTCTGATTTCCCCTAACCACTAGCCTGCCTGCCTGATCACCCCTAATTTCTCGCCTGCCTGCCTGATCACCTCTAACCGCCTCTGGCTTGCCTCCTGCTGCTGCGGCTTCATTGGGAAGGACATCCAGAATGATTTCCTGAAGGTCGTTTGGCTATCTGGTCTAATTAGCATATTGTGATTTTATTATTATATATACATCTCTAAATTAGGGAAAAGGTGGTTGGAGAAGGATCATGCCTCTTCTTGACTCTTTGCCCATATTCAGTCATCAAAGACAATAATTTAGGAAAAATAAAATAAACTACAACAAAATCAATACTAAGTGGTCTGCTTTCTTGTTGGAGACTACAGTAGAAGCAAATTATTTAGTCTTTTTAGGCACTGGGCAGCCAACAGAGTTTCTTCAGATGAGAAGATAGAGGTTCCATTTTAGGGAATAATCTTGCAGTGAGGTACAGAATAGATTGGGACATGAAAGAGATGGGAACACATTCACACTAATTGGAAGGTGCTGCTAACATCAGTTAAATATATTATGTATTTCCATAATTTATAATATATTGGGTTGAAATACATACCACTGGTACACTGTTTAACTATTTGTCACTCTCAATTTCAAATTTTAAATACATTTTTTTCTCATACAATTACTTGAATACATGTGTGTCAAAATACTCACTGTAACTGTTGAATAACAAAGAAAAACATGTCATAATAATCTAATTGCTGCATTTTGAAAGAGTGTGTGAGCTAAAGCATATCTCATTAATAGCACAGAAAAAAAATTCCCCTGCAGGGTAATCTAAATTTAAAAACAACAATGTAATAGAATAAATGAATTTTGTGCTAGAGATAGGCTCTCTAAATTGATTCCAGGTTTAAACAAATGGATTTGATTGAATGTCACCATTGCATATTAGAAGTGAGCATCTGAATTTTGAATTTAGTCTGAGCCAGATGTGCTTAAAATTTGATATTAGGTCAGTGTTCTAAACCCAGTTCCATTGTTAATGTATTATGCAATTACATAGTAATCACAAGAATAAGTCACATGATCTCAAAGGCATTGGCTTTGCAATTCTGGAAAAAAAATTGAGGCGTAAATTGTAATATCCCAAATGACAGGGCTAATGGTTTGTTTAGCTTTTGCATGTTGTTTATTTGTGGCAATTGCATCTCCAACTCGTACCTGAAAGAAAATTAATAAATACTTTCTTAATGAATAAATAAAAATGAAACAATAGTATAACTGTAAACCACATCTAGTTTGTTCATTGATATATCCTCAGCACTTAGCATAGTTCCTGGGAGAAGAATGAATCAACTATATGTGTATATGAAAAAAACCAACAACCTAGTGCATTTTAAACAATTAAATCCAAGATTAGATCTCATTTGTAGGCAAACAAACTTTTTCAAGAGGATTTTTTCCTTTTGCATCAATAACCAAACTAAAATCACTGAGACAAATAGGTCATTGTATGGTATGCCTTAGCAATAAGATTCTATGCAGATGGATGACCCTGTCTAGAGGACACTTATGAGAGCTCCTGAAAGTTAAGTGAATACCTAACTGTTATAGTAGTCTTATGTGGGATGACTCCAGGATCCCTATTGAGAGCTATGAACTTGGGCCTGGAGACATGGGTTTTTGAATTCAGAGATATACAACTCTAGTGATTTCCAAGATCATTTGTATGAATAAGAGGTTGAATGACTGTTGCCTCTAAGAAATTAATTCCTTGGACTTTATAAGATTTTCTTTGTTTCTTTCTTTAAAGTATATTTGTATTGATTTCAGAGAGGAAGGAAGAGGGAAGGAGGGAGAGAGAGAGAGAGAGAGAGAGAGAGAGAGAGAGAGAGAGATCAATGATGAGAGAGAATAATTAAACAACTGCTTCCTGAATGCCCCCTACTGAGGATCGAGCCCACAACCCAGGCATGTGCCCTGACTGGGAATCTAATTGTGACCTCCTGGTTCATAGGTCAATGCTCAACCACTGAGCCACACCGGCTGGGCAGAGCTTAGATGTTTTAATGTGGTAAACCAGGCTTTGCAGCATTAAAAATGCATGCTAAGATATAAATGTTCCAGGAATTTTCTGTTGATGAAGAAGAAGAAAAAATAGGAGGAGGAGGAGGAGGAGGAGGAGGAGGAAGAAGAGGAGGAAGAAGAAGAAGAAGAAGAAGAAGAAGAAGCAGAAACTCAGCTAGTGTTTCTAAGTGGTTGAGCTTCCACCTAATAACCAGGAGGTCACATTTCAATTCCCAGTCAGGGCATATACCTGGTTGTGGGCTCCATCCTCAGTGTGGGGCATGCAAGAGGCAGCCAATCAATGATTCTCTCTCATAAATGATGTTTCTCTCTCTCACTCCCTCTCCCTTCCTCTCTCATATATATATATATGTATATATATATACATATATATATATACATATATATATGTATTATATATGTATTATATATACATATATTATATTATACATATATATATGTATTATATATACATATATACAGTATATATACATACACACATATGTGTATATATATATATATATATATATATATATATATAGAGAGAGAGAGAGAGAGAGAGAGAGAGAGGAATTGGAATAGGAGGAGAAGTAGCAAGAAGAGGAAGAGGCAGAGGAGGAGCAAGCATTAATACAATGCCTGTGATGTGCCCAATATTGTTATAGGTTTTGCATTTAACTCTTACAATTGTCCTGAGGTGGTGGTGGTTATTTAATTAATTAATTTATTTTTCTTTATTGATTAAAGTATTACATATGTGTCCTTATCGCCCCATTGCCCCCCCCACCTGCCTACTCATGCCCTCATCCCCTGTTGTCTGTGTCCATTGGTCAGGCTTATATGCATGCATAGAAGTCCTTTGTTTGATCTCTCTCCCTTACCCCTGAGGTTTGATGGTCTGATCGATGCTTCTCTATCTCTGGATCTGTTTTTGTTCATCAGTTTATGTTGTTCATTATATTCCATAAAAGAATGAGATCATGTGATATTTATCTTTCTCTGACTGGCTTATTTCACTTAGCATAGTGCTCTCCAGATCCATTCATGATGTTGCAAATGATAAGAAATCCATCTTTTTTATAGCAGCATAATATTCCATTGTGTAAATGTACCACAGTTTTTTAATCCACTCATCTGCTGATGGGCACTTAGGCTGTTGCCAAATCTCATCTATGGTAAATTGTGCTGCTTTGAACATAGGGTGCATATATCCTTTCTGATTGGTGTTTCTAGCTTCTTGGAATATATTCCTAGAAGTGAGATTGCAGGGCCAAAGGGAGTTCCATTTTTAATTTTTTGAGGAAACTCCGTTCTCCACATTGGCTGCACCAGTCTGCATTCCCACCATCAGTGCACGAGGGTTCCTTTATCTTTGCATCCTCTTCAGCACTTGTCCTTTGTTGATGATAGCCATTCTGACACGTGTGAGATGGTACTGCATTGTTGTTTTGATTTGCATCTCTAGGATGATTAGTGACTTTGAGAATGTTTTCATATGTCTCTTGGCCTTCCTTATGTCCTCTTCCCCAAAATATCTATTTAAGTCTCTTGCCCATTTTTTTATTGGGTTGTTTATCTTCCAAGATGTATGAGTTCCCTGTAAATGTTGGATATTAAACCCTTGATAATATTGGTAAATATGTTCTCCCATGCAGCTTTCTTGTTGTTTTGTTGATGGTTTCTTTTGCTGTGCAAAAGCTTTTTATTTTGATGTAGTCCCATTTGTTTATTTCTTCCTTAGTTTCCATTGCCCTAGGGATGTATCAGTAAAGAAATTGATTCCACATATGTCTGAGATTTTGCTGCTGTGGATTTCTCTAGTATTTTTATGGTTTCCCATCTTATGTTTAAGTCCTTTATCCATTTTGAGTTTATTTTTGTGTATGGTGTAAGTTGGTGGTCTAGTTTCATTTTTTTGCATGTATCTGCCCAATTTCCCCAACACCATTTATTTTTTTGTATTTCTTTATTGATTAAGGTATCACATATTTGTCCTCGTCCCCCCATTCCCATCCCACACCCCTCCCCACACATGCCCCCACCCCCCTGTTGTCTTTAACCGCCGGTTAGGCTCATATGCCTGCACACAAGTCCTTTGGTTGATCTCTCCCCTTACCCCCACCCTTCCCTACCCTCCCCCTGAGGCCCAACAGTCTGATCCATGCCTCCTTGTTTCTGGGTCTGTTCTTGTTCATCAGTCTATGTTGTTCATTATTTCCCCTAGATGAGTGAGATCATGTGCTATTAGAAATACACTTATAAGAACCGAAAATGAGACAAGCAATAATGGTTATGGTGACAGGCAAATGAATCAGTGTGTAGTGAGTTTCTTTCTGGGCCAACAGTTCTTTTGAGACCCAATTTCAAAGTCCAACAGTTCCTTATGTGTACATGTCAGCACTGACATTTCAGTTCTGGATGGTGGACAAATGGTGGTAATACAGGTCCGACTCTGTCTGGTTTGGTCCTGGGCAATCTGCAGTGATGCACAGCTGCTAACTGCTAGTATGGGAAGGCCACATCAGCGTCTTCCATCTCTGGACTGCTTCTCTTCTGTCTTCATGGCTGGAGTAGTCCTGTCGATTCCTCTCTTGCTGGAATCCACGTGGTCTCCAAGTTGTTTTCTGAAAATATACAAACATATTCTCGACCAAAAGTTAATAAAGGAATATTTCCTATAAATTTGACTGGGGATCCTTTTTCAATTTTTGCCCAAATGATTTTCCTCTGGCTTGTTTTGTCACCTTGTGTGTTTTTCATGGGTGTCTTGCTTTTAGCCTTACAATTAATTTTCTAAAGTATTAATTTTCTAGATGTAATTTACTTACAGGATATTTTTCCTTTCATGATATTCCTCTACTATCCCCTCCTTTTTTGGTTTAAATCTTAGGAGGTTTTTTAAAATTTTATAATGTAGTCTTGATGGCTTTTAAATTTTAATTTTTTGCACTATAATATTACTGTTTTAGGTTCATTATATGGTGCACAATTTTATCATGAGATGAAGTACCAATAAAAATTTTAGTTGACACTTTAGGAACACCTTTTTGTCCAGTACAATTAATTTTTCTAGAATATTCGCTTGTTTCAACTAGCCAATTTAAATTTGCCTGAAAACTTGACTACTGTTTTACTGTCAAATTTATTACTCTAACAATAATCTTATTTTACCCTATAAATATTGGTGGAAGGGATTATTTGCCTTCTTGAGTAGGTCCTGAGCATTCCTGGTGGTAGGCTGGATTTAGATATCATAAACCCACTTCCCCACACCATGGGTACAAGACAACTCAAACAATTCTTGTTGGAGTGATAGGGCAGCTGCTGTCGGCCAAGTCTCTGTTGGTCACCTGGGTCCTGATCTGAGCTGGGCATGGGAAGCACGAAGCAGCCCTGGGGGCAGGAGACCTCCTTCAGAAGGGGCTAGGATTCAGGCCCCTGCAATGTTGGGCTGGTGAGGGTCTGTGTCCCACCTCTGTTGATCCCCAAATTCTCTCCTGATGGCCCCTCTGCGACTGTGCCTGTCTTAGGTTGTTCCTTCCTTGAGGAATCTTACCCGTCTCTGGCTAACCAGCCATCCTCCGGGGCCAAGCAGGGTGACGTGAGGTTCAGTTTTGTCTCCTTGGTAGCCTATGCCCCCGTGGCCTCCATGCCCAGCACCTGCCTTGGGATCCCCTCGCCTACTGGCGGGGCCCCAGCACTGATCACATATCTTGTGGAACCCGGGTTTCTTCTCCAGGGAGGGCTCAGTTCACCCCACTGGGTGTGAGACAGATCCATGGCACCAGTCATCACGAGACTTCAACCTCGACATGCACAGAGAGCTCATGCAACAGCTGTGAGCAATTGAATTGTGAGAAGAGGGTCTCTCTTGGCCTAAAGGGTAAGAGGGACCAATATAGAATGCTCAGGTGCCCTCCCAGGAGGCCCTCTACACAATGAAAGGGGTTAAATCCTTACATGTCCTTTTTAAATTGCTGCCAGACATTCAAAGAATTAGTTTGTACGTTTGCTTGGGGATAATTGTATATTATGCAGTAGTAATTCTAAAGTATCAAGAGATGTGTTAAGTTTGTCTCCAAGCACCAAACAGATGATTTTTTTTTTTATCCCCAAGGGTGCGTGGAACTATTTTAAGTACTGGGGGTGATCCAAATCTGGGAATAAATTTTAATGATAGTGTAGAATAATATCATGTAAGGATATTCTTTGTTCTAGTCCATGGGAATTACCTTTCAAACTGGCTGTCCATTTCTTTTTATATAGACAAGGTCATAGTTACATTTTCTGCACCTCTACCGGGGGCAAGTAGTGATAGTAGTGACACCCTTTCTTTGGTGTCCACACAAGCCAGAAACCTCTCTTTAATTGTACACACAAAGGGGCATTGTTTTGATTTTGTGTCATACAAAAGGGAAGCTGGGTGGAGACCCCTGTGTATTTATACTTTCTTGCCCCACCCATGGACCTCCTAGATGTCCATGGTGTTTGGTATTATTGGTAACTACATTAGTCAGGGGATCAGCCCACTTAAGGGGTCTTACCCATGAAGGGTCAGGAGCATAAGATCGAAATACTTACACTCTTGTCCCAGGTAAAATTACCGTACATCTGATGATTGCTAGCATGGCTAGAAAGGCGATCTCAGGCATTCTTGGGTTTCTGGTTACCTCACAATTTCTTCCCTGAGGTTTGACGTTCTGATTGATGTTTCTCTGTTTCTGGATCTATTTTTCCCCCCCATCAGTTTATGTTGTTCATTATATTCCACAAATGAGTGAGATCATGTGATATTTATCTTTCTCTGCCTGGCTTATTTCACTAAGGATAATGTTCTCCATCTCCATCCATATTGTTGCAAATGGTAAGAGCTCTTTCTTTTTTACCGCAGCGTAGTATTCCATTGTGTAGATGTACCACAGTATTTTAATCCACTCATCTGCTGATGGGCACTTAGGCTGTTTCCAAATCTTAGCTATGGTGAATTGTGCTGCTATGAACATAGGAGTGCATATATCCTTTCTGATTGATGTTTCCAGTTTCTTGGGATATATTCCTAGAAGTGGAATCACTGGGTCAAATGGGAGTTCTATTTTTAGTTTTTTAAGGAAACTCCATACTGTTCTCCACAGTGGCTGCATCAGCCTGCATTCCCACCAGCAGTGCACGAGGGTTCCTTTTTCTCCACATCTTCTCCAGCACTTGTCATTTGTTGACTTGTTGATAATGCCCATTCTGACAAGTGTGAGATGGTACCGCATTGTTGTTTTGATTTGCATCTCTCTAATGATTAGTGATTTAGAGCAGGTTTTCATGTCTCTTGGCCTTCCTTCTGTCTTCTTTCGAAAAGTATCTATTTAGATCAGTTGCCCATTTTTTTATTGGGTTGTTTATCTTCTTTTTGTTAAGCTGTATGAGTTCCCTGTAAATGTTGGAGATTAAACCCTTATCATTGATATCATTGGCAAATATGTTCTCCCATGTAATGGGCTTTCTTTTTGTTTTATCGATGGTTTCCTTTGCTGTGCAAAAGCTTTTTGTTTTGATGTAGTCCCATTTGTTTATTTTCTCTTTAGCTTCCATTGCCCTAGGAGCAGTTCAGCGAAGAAGTTCTTTTGGCATATGTCAGAGATTTTTCTGCCTGTAGATTCCTCTAGTATTTTTATGGTTTCCTGTCTTATGTTTAAGTCCTTGATCCATTTTGAGTTTATTTTTGTGTATGGTGTAAGTTGGTGGTCTAGTTTCATTTTTTTTTGCATGTATCTGTCCAATTTTCCCAACACCATTTGTTGAAGAGACTGTCTTGACTCCATTCTATGTTCATGCCTCCTTTGTCAAATATTAATTGAGCATAGTGATTTGGATTGATTTCTGGGTTCTCTATTCTATTTCATTGATCTATATGTCTGTTCTTGTGCCATCCCCAACACCATTTATTGAAGAGACTCTCTTGCCTCCATTGTATGCTCTTGCCTCCATTGTTAAATATTAATTGAGCATAGTGGTTTGGGTGTTTTTCTTGGTTCTCTATTTTATTCCTTTGATCTATATCTCTGTTCTTATGCCAGTAACAGGCAATTTTGAGAATAGTGGTTTTGTAATACAGCTTGATACCTGGTATTGAGATCCCTCCTACTTTGTTCTTCTTTCTCAGGATTGCTGCAGCTATTGGGGGTCTTATTTTATTCCAGATAAATTTTTGGAGAGTTTGTTCTAGTTCTGTGAAATATGTTGTTGGTATTTTAATGGGGAGTG